>NC_090301.1:26505000-27143333 GCF_039906515.1 Pseudorca crassidens
GTGCCATGTAGCCCAGCCTAGACTGATTCTCATTACCTGTTGTAAAGAACTGATCAGAGCCTAAGTCATTTAGCTAATTCTGTATCTTAGGGTACTCTCTTATTTACAATACCCTTTTCACCTGTAATGTAGCAGTAATAAATCTTGAAGTGTTCTTATAAACTCTTTATCACCTTCTTTATTGTAAACAGCATAATACCATCCTTGAAAAGGTTGTGTTTCATTCAACAACATTTATTCAATGCCTAGTCTATGCTAATGCTGTGAGAGCTGAGTGCTAGAGAGTAAGAGCTGACTTTGGCACTGTCCTGCCTTTAGAGAACTCATAAACTACTGGGAGAATCAAATGAGTAAACAGGGCTTCCCTGGTGGCGCAGTGTGAGAGTCCGCTTGCCGATGCAGGGGACGCGGGTTCGTGCCCCGGTCCAGGAAGATCCCACATGCCATGCAGTGGCTGGGCCCATGAGCCATGGCCGCTGAGCCTGCCCGTCTGGAGCCTGTGCTCCGCAACGGGAGAGGCCACAACAGTGAGAGGCCCGCGTACCGCAAAAAAAAAAAAAAAAAAAAAAAGAGTAAACAACCAAATCCAACACTAAGTTGTAATTCTCACAGTAAATATTATCAAGTATCATCAGACTGCAGAAGAGAGACAGTCCTTCTAAGGCTGGAGGAATAAGGACAACTGCAGAAAGGGAAGCCAGGATAGTTGTGGCAAAATGTGGAGAATTATGGAAGACAAGGAAGCATGGGCAGACCAGGCAGGGGGATTCAGATCTTCAGGGGCCATGCAAAGATGTGAAAAGGAATGGCATGTTTAAGGAAAGGGTAAGGTGGGAGGTAAGTCCAAGGATGTAACTGTGAAAGGGTCTTGGGTTTCCTGTTACGCAGCTTGGATATTACCTTGTCGGCCAGTGGTTATCTGAACCGGCATCACCAGCATCACCTGGGAATCTGCTGGAAGTGCACATTGTCGGACCCCATCACAGGCCGACTAACTCTGAAATCTAGGGGGTGGAACCTATCAATCTGTAGTTTAACAAGCCCTCCAGCTGATTCTGATTTATACTAAAGTTTGAAAACCACTGCCATCAGTATTAGGGGGCCATATCACCAGTGAAAGTTTCAGAAAAACCATCCTCTTTTATCTTCAGTATAGTGAAAGAAAAGGCTGGATTTGCCAATGGAAAGACGCTTTATGCTCCACATGGAAGATGAGTGGTAGGAAGGAAAGGCTGGAGGCAGTAGGATCATTAGGAGGCTCCCAGGGAAGCCCCAGGGAAGGACTAGGACCCAAGAAGCAGCAGTGAGGTTGAGCAGAAGGGATGGACTTGTGAGAATGATGGGTGGCAGCCAGCTGGACATGGGACATGAGGGAAGGAAAATGTAAAGGGTGACCTATTATTTTTAGTAACTGCCTTAAGAGTCTTGTGAGGAAGTCCCTGTGGAGGCTAGCACACCTGGCTTTAGATAGTGTGGTCAGAAGTCACATTCCAGGTTCTTTTACAATCACAGCTTAGAAAAGGAATACATAGGCCCACTCTTAGTGATTGATAATGCATATATGTGCGCTGCTTTAGGAAACAGCCTATCCAAGACCCAGGACTTTAAGAACAAAAAGAACATACTAATCAAAAACACCTGATATTGGGCTTCTTGTGGAAGTGATTGATTCCAGGGTCGGGGGAGGGGAAATACAAGAGGAGCCTGGAACGTCTTTTGGTGCCACGAAGCAAAGAAATGCTTGAAAAAAGGTTGAGGAATGTTGACATGACACAGGAGCCGCAGCTCCTGAGGGCCACATGCTGAAACAATACTCGGAGATATTCGGAGATATTTTGGGTTTGGTTCCAGGCCACTGCAATAAGGTGAATATCACAAAAAAGCAAATCGCACGACTTTTTTGGTTTTCCGGTACATATAAAAGTTATGTTTACACCATACTCGAGTCTATTAAGTGCAGTAGCATTGGGTCTAAAAAAACAATGTACGTACCTTAATTAAAAAACACTGTATTGCTGAAAAATGCTAACCGCCATCTGAGCCTTCAGCAAGTCATAGTAGTGACATCCAAGTTCACTGACCACAGATCACCATAGCAATGATAATAGTAAAACTTAAAAGTGTGAAATATTGTGAGGATTACCAATAGAAGTGAGCAAATGCTGTTGGAAAAATGGCACCAATAGACTTGCTTGATGCAGGGTTGCCACAGACCTTCAATTTGTCAAAAATTCGCTCTCTGCAAATCACAATAAAGCGAAAGCACAATAAAATGAGGTATGCCTGTATTGGAGGATGACCCAGGAGCACATCACTTTTGTAGTATTCTTGCCAAAAATATATATATATAAAACCTCAATCTTATTATGAGAAAACATCAGACAACACACATTGAGAACATTCTACAAAATACCTGAGCAGTACTCTTCAAGGTCATGAAAGTAAAGGAGAGACTGAAGGACTGTCACAAATAGGAAGAGACTAAAGGGACAGGACAAGTAAATGTGTGGGATCCTGAACTGCATCCTAAAACAGAAATAGACTAGCGGTGAAAATCTGGTGAAAAACAGGTAAATTTTAAGGAAAGTCTGTACTTTAGTTAATAGTATTGTAAGAGCGTTAATTTCCGGGGTCAATAATTGTATATTGTAAGGTTCAATATTAAGGTGAGGCGGATGAAGACTATATGGGGGGCTCTGCATACTATTTTTACAATTTTCCTATGAGTCTAAATTTATTTCAAAATCAAATTTTTAAACAAAATAAATGACTGCCATGATTTGCATCCTCTCGCTGGCCTGTGGAACTGATCCAGTTACATCAATAACACTAGATAGCTCTTTTCTTGGAAACTCTGATGGCTACAACCCACTGCAATTATCTTGAGGCTGGGAACTCTACCCTTTGTTTCTTGATTCCCTAAAGAACTAGAGGCAGATCTACTTTGAAGCTTCATGAAGATTAAACTTCAGAGTTGCTCACTGGCACAGGCCCCATTGAGCACTAAGAGTTGCTGGGAGCTGTTGAATGTCCCCTAGGTCAGGGGGAAAGCCAGGTTTCATTCAGAAGCATTTCTATGTAAGCAATTCTGGTAAATTGCCTATAGAGAGCTCAGAAGAAAGGGGCTTAAATCTCTAAGCTTCAGTAACTTGTTATGATTTCTTTTCTCACTCTAAATAAATATTCACTTTTGCACCTAAGTTTGTATTTATAATTGCCTTTTTGTAAAGTGGGTCCCCCAAATCATAGAAGATCCAGTTCCAACAAACCTGGATAAGCTTCTGTACCTAGCACAGGTGCTCAATAAACATTTCAATTAAATTATTAGAAAAATAACCCCCACTTCTGTAAAATGGAGTTGATGATATTTAGTCACCTAACAGCAGACTTGGAAAGGACTAATTTGGGAAAGATTTTTATACAGTAACAATTCACTATACAAAACCTTTAATCTTTAAAGATACTTTTACATTTACACTCATAGCATGTTAGCACTTTCAAAACCTTAGAGATTTTTGAACATTTCCTTTTGCAAATGTGTGAACAGTCAGTCCCAAAGAGGTTAAGCAACTCAAGGACACACAGCTAGTGGCAGATTGATTGGGGGTGGAGGTGTACAAAGTACTGATTTTAGTACTTTGAAGGTCAGAGGAGGGTTGTCAGGATTTCTATACATTCCCTAGAACAAAGTCTTCTACTTTTTCCTCTTACTGGTAACTACTATCCCAGAATAGTAAAAGACAGCTTTGCCCCTTTTTGTACCCTTTACACAACATAGTGCAATTTTAAAGGACAATTAAATATTTAGCTAGCCTAGTATATACCAAACTAGCCTAGTAACCAAACTCTTTGCAAAACTCTAAAGTCTAAGCCACCATGCAGCTGTATTAAGAGAATAAAGCAGAGTAATATAGGGTAGGAGTTGGAGTTGAGTTTAGAGTTAGAGGAATGTTCCTTAGGGGCTGCGGAATCTCCTCCAGGCAGGTATGTGCTCCAGGGAACACTTGATGCCCACAGACTTTTGCAGTGACTGCAGTCTGTCGCCATTTCACAATGACTCCAGGCTGAAACCAAATCCACTGTTAGTTCATCCCCCATCAATCTGGAGCCAAGCCTAGAAATAGTTCCACTACTGCTTTAATGTCATTTGGGATGGGAGCAAATGTTCTACACGGTGGCGCCTGTTGGCTCTAATCAGATAAATTAAGGAGTTGAGCGTGTTTCCACCATTTGGTTTAGTTTTATTTTAGTCCCTAAGTCCCCTTGCTCCCATTTTAAGGCCTGGCACTTTCTCACCGGCGAAGCCCATACTGCCTTATCACTGAGAGAAGCTTCCTTAAGTAGAAGCACCACATGCCATACTCATCCTGAGGGACATCCAGGGTCCAGCAAACCAATTGTGCAGCTGTTCTGCAACATGACAGAGGCCATCTCTTTGTTTTGACATGCTTAAGATCATCACCCTTCAAAAATAAACTATGAAGTCTTCCTGAGAGAGAACACTGGGTGCATTTTTAGAGTTAAAGGGTGTTTCTCCAGATTGGGATGTAAAGTTTGGGCAAATTGGCTCTGGCTCTGTTTATAGAGACAGTATAAGGTTAGAGTTTAAGAATAATACCTAATTTCATCTTTGAAGACAGTTACTACACAAATCACAGTTTTTCCTCCATTGCAGTATTATTCAGATGAATCACATTACTTTGACGATAACTACTGGTTTGGACCTACAAAAAACTACAATTTTATATAGTTCACATAAATATGTATTTGTATCTTCAGATAACTGGTTCAGCTCTCTCCTTTTACTTCCCTGTGTAGATACCTCTTGGAATTCCTAATAGCAGGAAAAATCCCAAAATCACAAAAAACTGCAAATGACATTGTTCTGGGGTTACTAGGAAACTTCTTCTATAGTTAATAGTTGATTCAGTGCTGACATGAAACAGCTTCTCTTTGTAAGTTCATATATTGCCCTCAAATATATATAAAGAAAACAGGGACTTCCCTGGTTGGCACAGTGGTTAAGAATCCACCCGCCAATGCAGGGGACATGGTTCAAGCTCTGGTCCAAGAAGATCCCACATGCCGTGGAGCAAGTGGGCCCCTGCGCTACAACTACTGAGCCTGCGCTCTAGAGCCTGGGAGCCACAACTATTGAGCCCATGTGCCACAACTACTGAGCCCATGTGTTACAACTACTGAAGCCCACGTGCCTAGAACCCATGCTCCGCAACAAGAGAAGCCACCGCAATGAGAAGCCCACGCACCACAACGAAGAGTGGCCCCTGCTCGCCACAACTAGAGAAAGACCACGTGCAGCAATGAAGACCCAACGCAGCCTAAATAAATAAATAAATAAATAAAATACAGGCAGGTGAATATGGAATAAAAGAAAACAATACTAATTGCCATTACTTTTGTTTTCTCCCTCTTCCTATCTGCCTAGTTAGCTATAAACTGTGAACCCATGCTATTGACTATAGAAAGACTTATGCCAATCAAGTCATTTCACCAATGATAAGTCTATCTTTTATTTTAGAGATGAACTATTGGCATTGGAATAACATTTACATTTCTAGCAGAAGATTGGTATAATGGCAGAAAAGATTTCAATCCTGGTTCCAATACTTACAAGTTGTGTGATTTGGGACAAACTGCTTAACATTTCTGGGACTTCAGATTCCCCAAATGCAAAATGGGGACAATGACACGGACTTCCACTTTATAGGGCCGTTGTAAGGGTTCGACAAGATAATGTACGATGCCTGGCCCCCAGGCTCCTGGTGAGCGCTCCGTGAATTTTCTTTCTTTTTCTCTTCCTTCCTTCCTTCCTTCCTTCCTTCCCTCCCTCCCTCCTTCCTTCCTTCCTTCCTTTTAGAGCACGATGTTAAAGGCACAGACAGCTAGCTCTTTATCCTTTCTGGAAGGAGTGAGGAGAAAGAAAAGCTGAGCAGTGCTTATTCTATGTTTATCCCACTATCTTTCTGTTTGTGTCTTTCACATTCTGCTTCTTTTCTACCTTCCTTGGAGTCATGGCAAGAAATTACCAATCCCTGCTGCTATAGCAGTTTCATGAGCCTTTGAATTCAAAGGATTTGAGACCAGATAGAAAACTTGACAACAAATCTTGAAAATCAGCTTTACCTGAAAATCATTCAAAATGGCTTTCCAAGGAGGCATAAGGAGGCCTTCTGAGATGTCGAGAGTATTCTATAACTCGATCTAGGTGGTAGTAAAAATTCATTGTGCACTTTAAGTAAATCACTCCTCAATAAAAAAAGAAAATTAGGAAAACAAAAGCCAATTTAAGATTCGCAATCGGTTGGTCCTTTCGGTAGATGTCAGTCTAACAGTGAAAGAGAGAGGTGAGAGCCAAATCTCCTGGTAACCTGGCTACTAGGTTGGAATATTATCTAAGAAGCAAATCTCAGACAGAATTCTGTCATTCATACATGCACCAATTGATGAGCAGTCACAAAGGCATCCATACAGGCATACAGCCTGCTCTGGGAAGCTTTGTGGAGTCCAGCTCACTGGACTTTAGGCACACGAATGAGCACCTTGCACAAAACGGTGTCCCAAGGCAGATACAGTGATGCTCTAGAAGAAGGATCATCAACTTTGTGATCAGGGCCAACAACTGAATTCCTGGTTAAGTTGTAGGAACCAGCAAAAACTCAGTCCTTGGAATAGAGCACCTTCCAAAGGGTGTGGAATTGTTGATTTTTCCATATTTATAAATCCCTTTCTAGAGATGCCTGTTCTATATTTCCAGCCAAACCACATATCTTTAACACCACTCAATTCACCATTGAAAACGCATCTCTAGGGCTTCCCTGGTGGCGCAGTGGTTGAGAGTCCGCCTGCCGATGCAGGGGACACGGGTTTGTGCCCCGGTCCGGGAGGATCCCACATGCCGCGGAGCGGCTGGGCCCGTGAGCCATGGCTGCTGAGCCTGTGCGTCCGGAACCTGTGCTCCGCAACGGGAGAGGCCACAGCAGTGAGAGGCCCGCATACCGCAAAAAAAAAAAAAGAAAACGCATCTCTAACTCCCCTCATGCAAGTTAATGAACTCTCTAACGTGGATTCAGAGAGCAACATTTGAAGGACTTACTGTCTTTGGAGTCCACACTCTTTGGAGTTTTGAATGCTAAAGAATCACCGATGTAAGGAGCATTCCTGCTCCGAGGGAACATATTAAAATAAACTATATACGTACATATCATATTCTCTGTTTTAAAGTATTTAAAATTAAATTACAGACAATATGCTTGATATGCGTTCTGCATCACATATTCAAGTACACAGCCTGGACTCTTGAAACAGCAATAAAAGTGACCCTCCAAGGATCAACACTGACATCCCATTCTCCCCTCCTCCACCCTTCTCCCCAGGAGCAGAAGCTTAGATATAAGCCTTGGGCAAAATGGAGTCATAAGACACATATACATGAACCCGTAAATCATGAAGGTTTAGTGGAAAGGCACTAGAGCAAACACTTTGTAGTAGACCTGTGTTCCTCCTGGAATTCTCCTTTATACAGTGTTCTTTCTATCTCTCCTCTCTCTCCCTTGCAGCTGGCTGGTACGGTAAATGGGGCCTGGAAGTGTCCCCCCATCCCACTTTGGAGGTCAAACAAGGCCTGGTAGAACCAGATGAAGGAAAACTTAAGGTTCAGGCCAGTTCTGTTTGGGGAGTTAAGGATATTGCTCTGGTTTTTCTGTATGTTTCCTTACCTCCTTCTCTAGCAATTAAAGGTAAGCTACAAAGCCTCATAAAGACCTAGGCAAAAGGAAAATAGAAGCAGGTCCTTTTCACCTGCATCAAATCTTAAAAGAGTAAAAGGAGCCATCAAAACTCACATAGATCTGACAAAGTAAAAGACCAGGGGGATTCAGAGGGATCCAGAAACAAATCCCTAGAGACTAATAAGTTGTATGTATGCTCGGAGCATTTCTCAGTACTCTAGCAAGAGTGGCCATGCAGTATCATCAAGACCCAAGTTTGCATCTGCAGCCTACAGCTGTGCCACACACACCCTAGACACTCATTCCTGTCAATTATTTATAGTTTCTGCCGTTTAAAATCTGTCTGAGCGAGAGTTACAAGAAAGAAGAGAGAAAAACAAAAATAAACTGGTATATCTGCTGATAAAACTCATACTCAAACTTGCCAGGGCAAGTACAAAATGTTACAAATTCTGCAATTACATTACCATTACATTTGTTAAAACAATGAAAAAATAGGTGACAGCTCTCAAAAGATATTCCAGTGAGATCTGGCACTTAATGGCCTCCACACTGAAGAGTGCTTAAGATAAAACACTATATTTTTGAGCCATCTAGATTTCTAGTTGGAAAGTCTTCCTGGTTCCAGATGTCTTATTGCTATGAACATTTCCCAGCATCATTTTCTTGGACTTTTTCCCTCATTCATTTTATTCTGAGCTGCTTAGGAGAAAAGAATATTGTTCACATAATCTCTGGGAATGGAGAATAAAAAGACTCAGAGAAGAGAGTTCAGAAATATTCTGCTGGTGTTCATTTTAATACCATAGCTGAAGCTTTGTCCCTTTCCCTTTGAATCCTTCACACAATCAACAAGATGTGTTTCAGGACTAATTACACAAATACCAGCTTAAGCCCCATTATATTCTACAATAGCCTTCAATTAAATGCAACCATACTGAATTTCAAAGAGAACTTTGCACTGCCTCAAAAGCTCCAGTTGAAAAGAAAACATGCGCGTCCAGAGAATTCCATGCAAAATGTTAAGTATTAATGATTTCAAAGAGACCCTCAGACTTTTAGAAACATTTGTCATTAAATTTAGTTACTAAGAGCACTAAATTTTAAAAACATTTAAACCATTCTGGGTACATATTAATTCCTATTATGAGTTACTTATTTGATTTGCAACATTACTAAATAAACTGATATTTATATTTTAATTAAAGAAAAACCCTGCAACTGTTGACTATAAAACCATTATGAAATTAATTAAGAAAACACTAAAATCAGAAACCCATCAACACGGAAAGCAGCAAAGGTGAATTGAGGATTTCTCATGAGCTGGCGTTTTCTCAGTGTAGGAAACCCTAGGATGTGGTTTAGCCCTCTTCCCCTCCTCTACTTGGAACTCATGTATTATTTATTCAAAAAGTATTCATTAAACATTTCTGCCAGGTCTATCCAAGTTCTGACACCCATAATCCAGTTTGACAACAGCTTTACCCAAACCTGGAAACATCTGAGGCATTTCTTTACTATATGAATGACATGTATGACCTCTTGAGGGAAGTCCCACCAAAAACATGACATTCTGAGTAAATTCCATGGGAAATATAGCAACTGTGGGGAAGCAACACTGGTCACTATTTATCACAGTCATGGAGGAAGCCAACCAGAAGAAAAAATTGAATTTTCTCCTGTCCCTGATGTTTTCATTAAAATTCCCTCAATCAGAAGATGAAATGGAATGAGAAGACACAGAGCGAGCAGTAACTGTGGGAAGAATCCTGATCTTGCCTGAATCTCCAGGTTGTTACTGGAGTCTACCTTGAATGGGGATCCATGAACTTTCTATAACCCACATGTTAAGGCTGTATGGTTATGTAAAATTGCTAGAAATCTTGTTTTGAAATTTTCATTCAAGGACATGAGCCGTTCAAATCCTAATAAAGATTTGAGGGGGCATGAAGAAACTTAGGTGTGATGGATGTGTTTATTAAATTGATTGAGGTGATGGTGTCACAGATACAGATATAGGTAGATATATGCATATAAACAAATTGTACACTTTAAACACATTCAGTCTCTTGTATACCAGTTAAGCCTGTTAAAGCTGTTTTAAAAAGTAAACTAAAATAGATCAATAACGAAAAATAATTTGAGTAAGAGGAAGACAAAATTTTAAAGGAGTTTTAGAATTAGGCAAATAATTATTGTTAATATCAAGATGTTTTTTGAAGAAGATTCATAATCAAAAAAGTAATGCTCTGGGTCTACAATTCCAGATTACATCAACAAATTCTAGGAAATGAGGAGAAGGTAAATGTGTACTTAAATGTTCATCTTTCTTAGGGGGAAGCTAGTAGAAACTGCTTAATTGTTAAAATTCATAGTGAAGTATATGTGTAAGTATCTTTAATGTAAAGTTATCCAACAGTGGGTGTAAAACTCCTAAGTAGTAAAAAAAAAAAAAAAGAAAAGGCAAAAAATTAAATAAAGAAAATGTGATCAACTTTTAAAGACAGAAAGGTTTATGTACACTAGATTCATTTTTAAATAAAATTATAGTGAGAAGATGAAATATACAAAGTTGCTACTAGTGACACTAATTTCCCTTCTTTAATGGGATTTTATTGGAAACACTTAATGCCACCAGAAAGCGCTACAAGGTTGGCTTCCCGAATATTTTACAATCATGTCACTTAGCATAGGCCTGTTCTGTGAATATTAATAGCCTGATTCCAAGCTGTTCATCAGCAGTGAACTTCAAGCATGCTAAGAACTCTTTGAAAAGCTTGAATGTAGAGAAAGAGATCTTATAGCTGAGAGTCTAATTTCTTCTTCACAATATAAAAATGAGAGAACTGGAGGGAATAAGGAGGTGCTTGGTTTCTTCTATTGATCATACAATTAGCACTAAATGTATTTTAATTTAAACATAACCATCAACATACTTGAATGTGATATTTCTCCAAAATGGACTCAGTGGGAAAATCATCCTTCTGTGTTGCATGGTTATTGTGCAACTATAGTGACTGTCCCTTGAGATTTTAGCACAGGCATAGAGAAATAGACCAAAAGGGCACAGCAGAAACTCCAGAAACAGATTATCAGGTATATGGACACGCTGTTTATAGGAAGTGTTACAAACCAGTAGGGGAAAAGAAGAACTGTTCAATACACAGCCTTGAGACATTTTATTATTCCTATGTTAAAAAAAAGTCACTACTTTACGTCATACTCAAAAACACAGAAATATGGAAGACAATATGGGAAAATACCCTAAAGAACTTGGATTAGGAAAAAATTTCTTTAGAATGATTTCTTAAACAAAAGGCACAAGCCCTAAAAGAGAAGATTAATAAAATTGACAACTTTAAAATTTAAAACCTGTATATAACAACATATAAATAAAAAGATATATTACAGAGAGAGCATATTTACAAACCATATACAAATTATCTGTATTCAGAATAAAGAGCTCATTCAAATGAATAAGAAAAAGACAAAAAACCTAGTCATAAAACGGGCAAAGGTTATATACAGGCAGTTCACAACAGGTAACTCTAAATGGCCAATAAGCATTATCAGTAGCAATATTCAACCTCATTAATAATTAAAATGCTAATTAAAGTAAGGATATTAATTTATTCCATTCAGATTAACATATATTTTTAAAGCCTAATCTTTTTTTTCAAGTTTTAGTGAGAACATGTAGCATCAGGAACTCTCAAATATGATAGGAATGTACAATTAAGTTCTGTCTTTGGAGATCAATCCAATAATATGTAGCAAAGTTAATACCTGTATCCTATGGACTAGCAAGTCCATTCTATATACCTTAAAGAAACTCTTGCAGGTATACAAAGACATACATACAAGAATGCTCAAACGGCATCAACAGGAGAATGGATAAATAAATTATGTTGTATTTGTACAGTGAAATATTATACAGTCATGAAAAACGACTGATTAGAGCAACATGTATCAGTATGGATAAATCTCAAAAAACAGTTTTGAATGTATGAAGTGAGATACAGAAGTATATGCATAATTTAAGTCCCTATATTTTTATATGGATTAAATACTTTATAATTTTATAGGCAAGGAAACAGAATAAAGACTTTCATTATGAGTACCGGTAAACAGACAATTGGTATCCCTTTTCAGTGTGCCCCATGGCAGCTATATTAGGCATAGGGTTAACTCAAAGTCCACAATGGGTCTTACGTTAACCAAAATTTCTTGAGAGGGCATTTATATTTACACGTGGTTATCCATTAAAAAAAAAAAAAAAGGTTGGAGTCTGACAACATTAAAGGCAAGCACGTAATGCAGAAGCCTCAGTAACATCCCTTTAAATTTGCACAGTGAATCTCAGTATCTCCTGGCACATCTAAACTGTTAGAGGCTGCATCTAGAAGTGTTAAAGAAAAAGAAAGGAAAAGAAGAGAATCAGCCGGACTAACTGGAGAAGGCTATAACTATATGTGAGTAGGGCTGCGAGATTCAGCAAATAAAACTACTGGGTGCTTAGTTAAGATAGAATTTCAGATAAACAACAAATAATTTTCTAGTGTAAGTATATTGTAACATAAAGGCACTCTCATAACTCAGAAATTCACTCTGAGCATGGGAACCAGATCCCACATGACACAACTAAGAGCCCGGGTGCTACAACTAAGACCCAGTGCAGCCAAACAAATAAATAAATATTTTTTTAAGAAAACAGACAGACTCGTCTGTCACCTGCAGTAGACGGGAACACAGTTTATTCATTTTTGCATCACCCCTACACATAACATATGGTACATGTTCAGTAAATGCTTGTGCTGCCTTTCCAAATGGAGCTAGGCTATTATTTCTATAATGCAAATAAACAATTATGATGACAAAATCCCTTCTCAGGCATGTGCCTGAGGATAAGGTTTTGAATCCAGTTGAGACATGAAAACTTAACACATATTTTTTGAATTAAGTGACCCCAAATTGGCAATACAGCATAGCCCAGATGAAAAGACAACTAGGATATATTGTGAAACAAAACAAAAAAAGTTGCACAACAATATGTAAAATATAATCTTGTTTTTATAAAAAATACCATGTTATTATTATTAATGTTAGGCTATGTATAGAAAAAATGCAAAAAATATATGCTAAACTATTATTGCTTAGAGTGGAATTATGGAAAATTTATCTTTTCTAAATTATGGACTTCTGCAGTATTTAAATGTTTTACAATGAGCAGGTGTTAGTTTTACAAACAGAAAAGCAATAAAATTATTAACCTACATTAACTAACCCAAAGAGTCTTGAGTCATGGAGTCTTTTGCCCACTATTGTTTTCATGTTAAAATTTTTACTTTTGCCTAGCATAAAAAATAAGACTTTCCCAAAGGTAAATGACTGGCAGTAAATCTATTGTTAAAGTAAATAAACCCAAACCCTTCCCATGCCCTTCTTCTCTTTTGTATTGGAGTCCCCAAGAAAACAGCAACCTGGAATCAGGACATTAGGACTCATATAAAAGGCAAAAATAGTCAACCAAAATTATTTCCTGTTTTTTTTTTTCTGTCCTTATTAGTCTGACAAACTTAGGTACTTCTTTTTGGTCTAATCATCTTCGATGTTAGTTGAAAAAAAATTTTCTCCCATACTAACATAATGAGTCAAGTGGAAACCAGTCAAGTGCAGCACTGATTTAGCAGAGGGTTAAGGGAAGCACTTCAGTATTTTCCTGCCTCCTTTGGGAAGGTTAAGGAGAACTTAATTCAACCTGAAGTGGTGTAAATATCCTGAGATGAAGCCCCTTTAACAGAATTGATGGAAGGAGGTAGCCGCTGTCTCAAAGCGAAAGTCCATCTTCTATGAACCAGTTTACAGCAGTTTGGTGCAGAGGGCAGAGGCACAAGCCTGGGGGAGTGGGAAGCCTAACAGGCTTCTTGAGCTGGTAAGGAAATTAAAAAGCCCCAGAACTATCATTCATCAAATGTTCTTTTCAATACTTAAGGTACTGCTGAGAAAGTAAAAAAAGAAGCATATCTCATCGGGAAATGTCCTTGAATGTTCAGTGTTTAATTTTATTTGGGGAGCCTCTTGATCTTGGCTGTGAAGAGCTTCCCTTTTCTAGCGTCCTGGGAGGGAACTGAATGGTAGGTGAACCCAAACCAGAACTGAGATGAGCAGCAATCTCCATCCTGTTTAGGATTAGGGAGAATCAACATTACAAGGATACAGTTCAACAAATGCCAAGGGAATAAACAGAATAGAGATGTGGGACTTTCAACTTTGTTTTAGAAATGTTATAGAATCGCTAGGTAATTTTAGTTCTCACCAGCGAGATGCCTTCACTGAGTATTCCTTGTATTTAAAGTTCCCTTCTTTTATTCATGTATTCACCCGTTAATTCAATGAATATGTATTCAATGCTCACTATGTCTAAAGCATTGCTACGTACTCATGATACCATTTCACAGGTGCTTAACACCCAGGGACTCTAATAATAAGTTTCTGCTTCTACTCACATAAGAGGGAAAAATGGACATTACTTCTCCTTACGTGCATCCTGGCTGCCAGCTCTCATTTCTGTGTGCATTGGGCCTGGCTCTTAACAGCATTCATTTAATAAGTTACCTTTAATCTGCATAAACTGATTAAGTGGTGGTTAGTAATATATGTGAATTGAGAGTCAATAAGTTTTGAATCGCACTTTCAGGCCCTCTCATGGAGAAAAAAAATTAATTTAATGCAGTAGTTCATAAACTTTACATTAGAACCACTTGGAAGGTTCTTTAAAATCCTGTTGCCCAGGCTGCATCCATACTACATAAATCATAATCTCTGGGAAAGAGACCAAGCGTCAGTGTTTTTTTTTTTACAACTCCCCAAGTAATTCCAATGTGCAGTCAAGGTTGAGAACCAATCGTTTAATAAAACTTGGGACAACTATGTCTTTGCATTCTGGGATTTATTTTTCCTTATTCCCTAGGTTTTTCATTTGTGGGGTTTTGGGTTTTGTTTTGATTGTTTGTTTGCCATATTGCTGACAGCTAGGATGCTGGAAATTTCAGTTCGTGATACTGAGGTGCTGTTTTTTTTAAGATCATAGAGATTTAAATATGATTATTAGAACTTAGAATAGTACAGCCATTCCAGGATAGCCAATGCCACGTGTCAAAACCCATATTTCTCCAACTAAGGGTAGAATGCTCAGAGACTGTATGAGGGAATTTCCAAAGCACTTGCAGAAATTTAATCTGCAAGTCTCTGAGCACTTGCCAGGTGACAGAAGTGCAACTCTACCATATACAGAAAAAAAAGCTAGCAACCCTCGGAGTGTCCCTTCCTTCATTGTTTCCTCCCTTTCTTTTCCTGAGCCCTCTTGCAACCCTAGAAAGGCAAACAGAAAGAGCAAAAGCACAAATAATTGTTAAATGTTTATATTTTAAAGATTATTTAGAATATGTGGGGGAAGCAGTTTAAAAAATTTTAAGAGGCTAATTCTCCCTTTTATGAACCTAGATTTATTTCTTAAGGTCTTAATTTTTAATATTCAAATTTTTATACTTAAACCAAGTCTTACAGCCAAACTATACATTAGGCCAAAAATGACTTAATGCAACCAACGCACTTTTACAGATGAAAGTGAGAAAGAGGTACATTTGATTTTACAAAAAGTAATCAGTTGGACAAAAGGAGAAATCAACATTGGCAGCAGCAGAGGTATATATAAAAATATGGAAACTCCAATTTAAAAAATCACATAAAATATTGTTTGCACACATGTTGACCATTGTTATAACTCTATCTCAATTTTCACCATTAAGCAACCAAGCTTATGGTTCTCAGAAGATTTCAGCACTTCTTGAATATTTTAAATTATGAATTATTTTGCAAAATACAAATAATAAAACAAAAATTCATTCACCTACCATCTAGCTCAAGAAATAAAACATTACAACTACAATTAAATCCCTCTATCTACCCACCCCAGATCCTATTTACCCTCCCCTCCTTCTTAGAAGGAAAATTTCTATATTAAATTTGAGGTTTGTAATTTTCATTAATACTGTTGTATTTTTATTGTCTGTTTAGACCATAAATAATATAATATTGGTTTACATGTTTTAGGCTGTATAAATGGAATCATATACTATGTATGCTTGTACAACCTGCTTTTTATCTTTCAATGTAATGTTTCTGAGATTCACTTAAGTTGATATGTGTACTATTTTACTGATTTTTGCTTCTGTAGTATATTTTGTTGTATAAATTATATCAATCTTTCATGTTTGTAATGGTTTCTGTTGTCATCCATTTGTGCTTTTACCTTTTACACTTTCAAAATTTTCACTCTAACAATGTTGCCGTGCACATTCTCACGCTTATGTGGTTGAGTGTTACTAATGTATATACTCAGGACTGGAATTACTGGTCCATAGAAAATATATAATTTCAACTCCACTAGATATTGTTAAATTGATCTACAAGTAGTTATGCCATAAATGTATACTCCCACAAGCCCTGGATGAGAGTTCCTAATTTCAGTTTTCTGGCAGTGCTCTAAAATTATCTTTAGCAAAGCCTAGCCACCAAATCACTTAAATGAGAATCATAATAAATGGTATTCTTATGATATAATACTGTCACTTGATGCTCCATTGCTAAAGAAGGATCTTATAGTCTCTGAGCCTTTTAAGGAAAAATAACTTGGGTAGGTATTATTGGAATGTAGATATTATTTTAATCGCCAAAACATTTTATAAATAAGTAGGATGCAAATTTAATGACAGTAGTCGGGTCCATAGGGGTAACATTTATAGATTAGTTTTGTTGATTGATTATAACTAAGGCAAGTAGGTAAAGGATTAAAAATATGCATTCTATGTATTAGTCATTAAATCTAATGGTCAGAATAAACTCCACAAAATGCAAATACTTTTTTTAAAAACCAGAGAAGAAGAACGGGATAAAACTGCTCATGAGTGAAAGTGAAATCGTCCGGTTTGTGTTGAATGGGTTTCAAGTCAGATGGGCATCTACCCAGACTCTGAAAATTAAAAGTTTAATAGCAGGTTTAATTCTTTTTGATTAAAATTTATGGTATTTCCGAAGGCTGGAAACTGTGTATGTAAGTCACAGCACAAAACCAGACCTCAGGTTCATGAGGGAAAAAAACAGATCCCTTTGTTTTTTCAGTCTCTCATTCAAAAAAATTATATTAGTGGAGAACCTTCTATGTATTTTTTCTTTGTGCAGGCACAGTGAGATCTCTGTGCATACAGAAATTGAAATTAGTAAGCACAAACAATGTTATTTTCTTGCATACAGATGTCTATGATGTTATCTCTGTGTCCTGAGGTATCTCCTTATTAGAGGGTCGATGTTGCTATTAGCTGACTGAGGGAGAGAAACAGGATGAAAAACCCCAGAAACCCAAGAACACAACCACATAGGGATTTGAGGAAGCCAGTATCCAAAATGGCCTCCAGTGATTCTTGCCTTCTGGTACTCACACTTTACGTAGTCCCCTCCCATATCAAATAGTAATAGACTGACGTGAGTAACAAATAATATATTGAGAATGAAAGTGTGTGACACCTGAGGCTAAGCCATGAAAGACACTGCAACTTCAGCTTGCTGTCTTGGATCACTTGCTCTGCTGGAAGCCAGCAGTCATTTTGTGAAAACACTCATTCAGCCATACAGAAAAACCTACATACCAGGGAACTGAGCCCTCCTGTCAACATCCAGCCCCTACCAGCTAGCCACCTGCACGGACCACCAGCCCCTTTGCAGATGACTGCAGCCCTGAATAACATCTTAATTACAACCTCATGAGAGTCTCTGAGCCAGAATCACTCATTTCACCTGGCCCTGAGTTCCTGATCCATGGAAACTATGCTAGATAAATGTTTATTGTTGCTTTAGGCTGTTACATTTTGGGGTAGTTTGTGATGCAGCAACAGATGACTAATACAGGGTTGGAAAGAGAAAATAAGACCAACTCTCTTTCTTCCTTTCTCCAAAACTGTAATAAATGTTTCTCTTTACTTTTTCTATTTAAAGGGCTTTAATAGTCTCTATGAGAGAAAAACATCTAAGACACTTGCCTCAGGAAAACCCTGTACAGTAAAAAGAAAACTGTATCACCCAAAATGAGTTTATTCGTTTATTTATTCAACAAATACTGAGGGAGGAACCAAGATGGTGGAGTAGAAGGACGTGCTCTCACTCCCTCTTGCGAGAACACCAGAATCACAACGAGCTGCTGGACAATCATCGACAGGAAGACACTGGAACTCACCAAAAAAGATACCCTACATCCAAAGGCAAAGGAGAAGCTACAATGAGATGGTAGGAGGGGCGCAATCACAGTAAAATCAAATCCCATAACTGGTGGGTGGGTGACTCACAGATTGGAGAACACTTATACCACAGAACTCCACCCACTGGAGTGAAGGTTCTGAGCCCCACGTCAGGCTTCCCAACCTGGGAGTCTGGCAACGGGAGGAGGAATTCCTAGAGAATCAGACTTTAAAGCCTAGTGGGAATTGATTGCAGGAATTTGACAGGACTGGGGGAAACAGACTCCACACTTGGAGGGCACACACAAAGTAGTGTGTGCATCGGGACCCACGGGAAGGAGCAGTGACCCCAGGGGAGACTGAACCAGACCTACCTGCTAGTGTTGGAGGGTCTCCTGCAGAGGCAGGGGGTGGTGGCTCTGTTTCACCGTGGGGACAAGGACACTGGCAGCACAAGTTCTGGGAAGT
This sequence comes from Pseudorca crassidens, assembly GCF_039906515.1. Classification (NCBI taxonomy): domain Eukaryota; kingdom Metazoa; phylum Chordata; class Mammalia; order Artiodactyla; family Delphinidae; genus Pseudorca; species Pseudorca crassidens. The sequence continues at coordinate 26,523,506 of NC_090301.1, forward strand.
ACTCCTTGGAGTGAGCCCTCTCATTGTATGTCATTAGCCCGACCAAAGAGCCCAGGTAGGCTCCAGTGTTGGGTTGCCTCAGGCCAAACCACCAGCCCCACACATCAAGAGTCAAGTGGATTAAAGTTTTACTGAGCTCTGCCCACTAGAGCAGCAGTCAGCTCTACCCACCACCAGTACATCCCGTCAAACCTCTTAGATAGCCTCATTCACCAGAGGGCAGACAGCAGAAGCAAGAACTACAATCCTGCAGCCTGTGGAACAAAAACCACATTCACAGAAAGATAGACAAGATGAAAAGGCAGAGGACTATATACCAAAAGAAGGAACAAGATAAAGTCCCAGAAAAACAACTAAATGAAGTGGAGATAGGCAACCTTCCAGAAAAAGAATTCAGAATAATGATAGTGAAGATGATCCAGGACCTCGGGAAAAGAATGGAGGCAGAGATCAAGAAGATGCAGGAAATTTTTAACAAAGACCTAGAAGAATTAAAGAACAAACAAACAGAGATGAACAATACAGTAACTGAAATGAAAACTACACTAGAAGGAATCAATAGCAGAATAACTGAGGCAGAAGAACAGATATGTGACCTGAAAGACAGAATGGTGGAATTCACTGCTGTGGAACAGACTAAAGAAAAAAGAATGAAAAGAAATGAAGACAGCCTAACAGACCTCTGGGACAACATTAAATGCAAAAACATTCGCATTATAGGGGTCCCAGAAGGAAAACAGAGAGAGAGAGGACCCGAGAAAATATTTGAAGAGATTATAGTTGAAAACTTCCCTAACATGGGAAAGGAAATAGCCATTCAAGTCCCGGAAATGCAGCAAGTCCCATACATGATAAACCCAAGGAGAAACATGCAGAGACACATGGTAATCATATTGGAAAAAAAAAATTAAATACAAAGAAAAATTAATGAAAGCAGCAAGGGAAAAATGACAAATACCATACAAGGGAACTCCCATAAGCTTAACAACTGATTTCTCAGCAGAAACTCTACAAGCCAGAAGGGAGTGGCATTATATACTTAAAGTGATGAAAGGGAAGAAACTACAACCAAGATTACTCTATCCCGCAAGGATCTCATTCAGAATTCGATGGAGAAATCAAAAGCTTTACAGACAAGCAAAAGCTAAGAAAATTCAGCACCAACAAACCAGCTCTACAACAAATGCTAAAGGAACTTCACTAAGTGGGAAACACAAGAGGAGAAAAGGACCTACAAAAACAAACCCAAAACAATTAAGAAAATGGTCATAGGAACATACATATTGATAATTACCTTAAATGTGAATGGATTAAATGCTCCAACCAAAAGACACAGGCTTGCTGAATAGATACAAAAACAAGACCCATATATATGCTGTCTACATGAGACACACTTCAGACCTAGCAACACATACAGACTGAAAGTGAGGGGATGGAAAAAGATATTCCATGCAAATGGAAATTAAAAGAAAACTGGAGTAGCTATACTCATATCAGATAAAATAGACTTTAAAATAAAGAATGTTACAAGAGACAAGGAAGGACACTACATAATGATCAAGGGATCAATCCAAGAAGGAGCTATAACAATTATAAATATATATGCACCCAACACAAGAACACCTCAATACATAAGGCAACTGCTAACAGCTATAAAATAGGAAATCGACAGTAACATAATAATAGTGGGGGACATTAACACCTCACTTACACCAATGGACAAATCATCCAAAATGAAAATAAATAAGGAAACAAAAGCTTTAAATGACACAATTCAGCAGATAGATTTAATTGATATTTATACGACATTCCATCCAAAAACAGCAGATTACACTTTCTTCTCAAGTGCGCACAGAACGTTCTCCAGGATAGATCACATCTTGGGTCACAAATCAACTCTTAGTAAATTTAAGAAAATTGAAATCATATCAAGCATCCTTTCTGACCACAATGCTATGAGATTAGAAATGAATTACAGAGTAAAAAACACAAACACATGGAGGCTAAAAAATACATTACTAAATAACCAAGAGATCATTGAAGAAATCAAGGAGGAAATCAAAAAATTCCTAGAGACAAATGACAATGAAAACACGATGATCCAAAACCTATGGGATGCAGCAAAAGCAGTTCTAAGAGGGAAGTTTATAGCTATACAAGCCTACCTCAAGAAACAAGAGAAATTTCAAGTAAACAATCTAAACTTACACCTAAAGGAACTAGAGAAAGAAGAACAAACAAACCCAAAGTTAGCAGAAGGAAAGAAATCATAAAGATCAGAGCAGAAATAAATGAGATAGAAACAAAGAAAACAATAGTAAAGATCAATAAAACTAAAAGCTGGTTCTTTGAGAAGATAAACAAAATTGATAAACCATTAGCCAGACTCATCAAGAAAAAGAGGGAGAGGACTCAAATCAATAAAATTAGAAATGAAAAAGGAGAAGTTACAACAGACACTGCAGAAGTACAAAGCATCCTAAGAGACTACTACAAGCAACTCTATGCCAATAAAATGGACAACCTGGAAGAAATGGACAAATTCTTAGAAATGCACAAGCTTCCAAGACTAAACCAGGAAGAAACAAAAAATATGAACAGACCAATCACAAGTAATGAAATTGAAACTGTGATTAAAAATCTTCCAACAAACAAAAGTCCAGGACGAGATGGCTTCATAGGTGAATTCTATCAAACATTTAGAGAAGAGCTAACACCCATCCTTCTCAAACTCTTCCCAAAAATTGCAGAGGAAGGAACACTCCAAACTCATTCTATGAGGCCAACATCACCCTGATACAAAAACCAGACAAAGATACTACAAAAAAAGAAAATTACAGACCAATATCACTGATGAAATTAGATGTAAAAATCCTCAACAAAATACTAGCAAACAGAATCCAACAACACATTAAAAGGATCATACACCAAGATCAAGTGGGATTTGTCCCAGGGATGCAAAGATTCTTCAGTATACACAAATCAATCAATGTGATACACCATATAAACAAACTAAAGAATAAAAACCATATGATCGGGCTTCCTTGCTGGCACAGTGGTTGAGAGTCGGCCTGCCAATGCGGGGGACATGGGTTCGTGCCCCGGTCTGGGAAGATCCCACATGCCGTGGAGAGGCTAGGCCCGTGAGACATGGCCGCTGAGCCTACGCATCTGGAGCCTATGCTCTGCAATGGGAGAGGACACAACAATAAGGGGCCTGCGTACCACAAAAAAAAAAAAGACCATATGATCATCTCAATAGATGCAAACCAACTTTTGACAAATTTCAACACCCATTTATGATAAAAACTCTCCAGAAAGTGGGCATCAAGGGAAACTACCTCAACATAATAAAGGCCATATATGACAAACCCACAGCAAACATCATTCTCAATGGTGAAAAATTGAATGCATTTCCTCTAAGATCAGGAACGAGACAAGAATGTCCAGTCTCACCACTATTATTCAACATACTTTTGCAAGTCCTAGCCATGGCAATCAGAGAAGAAAAAGAAATAAAAGTTATGCAAATCAGAAAAGAAGAAGTAAAACTGTCACTGTTTGCAGATGACATGATACTATACATAGAGAATCCTAAAGATGCCACCAGAAAACTACTAGGGCTAATCAATGAATTTGGTAAAGTTGCAGGATACAAAATTAATGCACAGAAATCTCTTGCATTCCTATACATTAATGATGGAAAATCTGAAAGAGAAATTATGGAAACACTTCCATTTACCACTGCAACAAAAATAATAAAATACCTAGGAATAAACCTACCTAGGGAGTCAGAAGACCTGTATGCAGAAAACTGTAAGACACTGAGGAAAGAAATTAAAGATGATACCAACAGATGGAGAGATATACCATGTTCTTGGATTGGAAGAATCAATATTGTGAAAATGACTCTACTACCCAAAGCAATCTACAGATTCAATGCAATCCCTATCAAATTACCAATGGTATTTTTTATGGAACTAGAACAAATCATCTTAAAATCTGCATGGAGACACAAAAGACTGCGAATAGCCAAAGCAGTCTTGAGGGAAAAAAACGGAGCTGTAGGAATCAGACTCCCTGACTTCAGACGATACTACAAAGCTACAGTAATCAAGACAATATGGTACTGGCACAAAAACAGAACCATAGATCAATGGAACAAGATAGAAAGCCCAGATATAAACCCACGCACCTATGGTCCACTAATCTATGACAAAGGAGGCAAAGATATACAATGGAGAAAAGAGTCTCTTCAATAAGTGGTGCTGGGAAAACTGGACAGCTACATGTAAAAGAATGAAATTACAGTACTCTATAACACCATACGCAAAAATAAACTCAAAATGGATTCGAGAGCTAAATGTAAGACGGGACACTATAAAACTCTTAGAGGAAAACATAGGAAGAACACTCTTTGACATAAATTACAGCAAGACCTTTTTTGCTCCACCTCCTAGAGTAATGGAAATAAAAACAATAATAAACAAATGGGACCTAATGAAACTTCAAAGCTTTTGCATAGCAAAGGAAACCATAAACAAGATGAAAAGACAACCCTCTGAATGGGAAAAAATATTTGCAAATGAAGCAATTGACAAAGGATTAATCTCCAAAACATGTAAACATCTCCTGCAGCTCAATATTAAAGAAACAATCAACCCAATCCAAAAATGGGCAGAAGAACTACATAGAAATTTCTCCAAAGAAGACATACAGATGGCCAAGAAGCACATGAAAAGCTGCTCAACATCACTAATTATTAGAGAAATGCAAATCAAAACTACAATGAGTTATCACCTCACACCAGTTAGAATGGGCATCATCAGAAAAGCTACAAACAACAAATGCTGGAGAGGGTGTGGAGAAAAGGGAACCCTCTTGTACTGTTGGTGGGAATGTAAATTGATACAGCCACTATGGAGAACAGTATGGAGGTTCCTTAAAAAACTAAAAATAGAATTACCATATGACCCAGCAATCCCACTACTGGGCATATACCCAGAGAAAACCATAATTCAAAAAGACACATGCACCCCAATGTTCATTGTAGCACTATTCACAATAGCCAGGTTATGGAAGCAAGCTTAATGCCCATCGACAGACGAATGGATAAAGAAGATGTGGTACATATATACAGTGGAATATTACTCAGCCATACAAGGGAACGAAATTAAGTCATTTGTTGAGACGTGGACGGATCTAGAGACTGTCATACAGAGTGAAGTAAGTCAGAAAGAGAAGAACAAATATCGTATATTAACGCATGTATGTGGAACCCAGAAAAGTGGTACAGATGAGCCCCTTTGCAGGGCAGAAGTTGAGACACAGATGTAGAAAACAAACATATGGACACCAAGGGGGGGAAAACGTGGTGGAGTGGGGATGGTGGTGTGGTGAATTGGGCGATTGGGATTGACATGTACACACTGATGTGTATAAAATTGATGACTAACAAGAACCTGCAGTATAAAAAAACAAACAAAACAACTAATACTAAACTTTGAGTTATTTGTATGGAAATATGTTAATATAAATGTTTCAGACATTACATGAAATTTCTAAAAATTTTATATGTTCTGGTATAATGTTATAAGTCATAATTCTAGTTATTACTTTAAAATGTATATCTCAGAAATAACTAAATTTCCTTGTCAATTGCATTACTATGAAGTTTCATCAAATCTTTAACCGTGGTCATTTTTACGTCTTTTGTCATTTACAGACAGTTCTGGGTGTACTCTGATGCTTTTGCAAAAATGTTCCTATAAAAGGGTTTCATCTTCAAGGAATTCATGGAAAAGATTCTGACAAGTGGAGAGAGGGGAAAGATGGCAGAAGAGTAAGACGTGGAGATCACCTTCCTCACCACAGATACATCAGAAATACACCTACACGTGGAACAACTCCTACAGAACACCTACAGAACGCTGGCAGAAGACCTCAGACCTCCCAAAAGGCAAGAAATTCCCCACGTACCTAGGTAGGGCAAAAGAAAAAAGAATAAACACAGACAAAGAATAAGGACGGGACCTGCACCAGTGGGAGGGAGCTGTGAAGGAGGAAAGGTTTCCACACACTAGGAAGCCCCTTCGTGGGCGGAGACTGCGGGTGGCGGAGGGGGAAGCTTCGGAGCCATGGAGGAGAGCCCAGCAACAGGGGTGCGGGGGGCAAAGCAGAGAGATTCCCGCACAGAGGATTGGTGCCGACCAGCACTCACCAGCCCAAGAGGCTTGTCTGCTCACCCGCCGGGATGGGTGGGGTCTGGGAGCTGAGGCTCGGGCTTCGGTCAGAGCCCAAGGAGAGGACTGGCGGCGTGAACACAGCCTGAAGGGGTAAGTGCACCACGACGAGCCTGGAGGGAGTCCAGGAAAAGGTCTGGAACTGCCGAAGAGGCAAGAGACTTTTTCTTGCCTCTTTGTTTCCTGGTGCGCGAGGAGAGGGGATTCAGAGTGCCGCTTAAAGGAGCTCCAGAGACGGCCGCGAGCCGCGGCTAACAGCGCGGACTCCAGAGACGGGCATGAGACGCTAAGGCTGCTGCTGCCGCCACCAAGAAGCCTGTGTGCGAGCACAGGTCACTCTCCACACCTCCCTTCCCGGGAGCCTGTGCAGCCCGCCACTGCCAGGGACAACTTCCCCGGGAGAACACACGGCGAGCCTCAGGCTGGTGCAACGTCACGCTGGCTTCTGCCGCCGCAGGCCCGCCCTGCATCCGTACCCCGGCCTCCCCCGGCCTGAGTGAGCCAGAGCCCCCGAATCGCGGCTACTTTAACCCCGTCCTGTCTGAGCGAAGAACAGACGCCCTCCTGCGACCTACACGCAGAGGTGGGGCCAAATCCAAAGCTGAACCCCGGGAGCTGTGTAAACAAAGAAGAGAAAGGGAAATCTCTCCCAGCAGCCTCAGGAGCAGCGGATTAAATCTCCACAATTTGACGTACCCTGCATCGGTGGAATACCTGAATAGACAACGAATCATCCCAAATTGAGGAGGTGGACTTTGAAAGCAAGATATATTATTTTTTCCCCTTTTCCTCCTTTTGTGACTGTGTACGTGTATGCTTCTGTGTGAGATTTTGTATGTATAGCTTTTCTTTTACTATTTGTCCTAGGGTTCTGTCCGTCCATTTTTTTGGTTTTTTTTTTTATTTAAAAAAATTTTTTTTTCTTAATAATTATTTTTTTAATAACTTTATTTTATCTTACTTTATTTTTCTTTTTCTTTCTTTCTTTCTTTCTTTCTTTCTTTCTTTCTTTCTTTCTTTCTTTCTTTCTTTCTTTCTTTTCCTCCCTTCCTCCCTTCCTCCCTTTCTCTCTTTCTCTCCTTCTCTCTTTCTCTCTTTCTTTTTCTTTCTACTTGTTCTCCCTTTTATTCTGAGCCGTGTGGATGAAAGGCTCTTGGTGCTGCAGCCAGGAGTCAGTGCTGTGCCTCTGATGTGGAACAGCCAACTTCAGGACACTGGTCCACAACCGACCTCCCAGCTCCACGTAATATCAAACGGCGAAAATCTTCCAGAGATCTCCATCTCAACACCAACACCCAGCTTCACTCAACGACCAGCAAACTACAGTGCTGGACACCCTATGCCAAACAACTAGCAAGACAGGAAAACTACCCACCCATTAGCAGAGAGGCTGCCTAAAGTCATAATAAGGCTACAGACACCCCCAAACACACCACCAGATGTGGACCTGCCCACCAGAAAGACAAGATCCAGCCTCATCCACCAGAACACAGGTACTAGTCCCTTCCACCAGGAAGCCTACACAATCCACTGAATCAAATTTAGCCACTGGGGGAAGACACCAAAAACAACGGGAACTAAGAACCTGCAGCCTGCAAAAAGGAGACCCCAAACACAGTAAGATAAGCAACATGAGAAGACAGAAAAACACACCGCAGATGAAGGAGCAAGATAAAAACCCAGCAGACCTAACAAATAAAGAGGAAATAGGCAGTCTACCTGAAAAAGAATTCAGAATAATGATAGTAAAGATGATCCAAAATCTTGGAAATAGAATAGACAAAATGCAAGAAACATTTAACAAGGACCTAAAAAGGAAACAAGCAACAATGAACAACACAATAAATGAAATTAAAAATACTCTAGAAGGGATCAATAGCAGAATAACTGAGGCAGAAGAATGGATAAGTGACCTGGAAGATAAAATAGTGGATATAACTACTGCAGAGCACAATAAAGAAAACAGAATGAAAAGAACTGAGGACAGTCTTAGAGACATCTGGGACAACATTAAACGCACCAACATTCGAATTATAGGGGTCCCAGAAGAAGAAGAGAAAAAGAAAGGGACTGCCAAAATATTTGAAGAGATTATACTTGAAAACTTCCCTAATATGGGAAAGGAAATAGTTAATCAAGTCCAGGAAGCACAAAGAGTCCCATACAGGATAAATCCAAGGAGAAACACGCCAAGACACATATTAATCAAACTGTCAAAAATTAAATACAAAGAAAACATATTAAAAGCAGCAAGGGAAAAACAACAAATAACACACAAGGGAATCCCCATAAGGTTAACAGCTGATCTTTCAGCAGAAACGCTGCAAGCCAGAAGAGAGTGGCAGGACATATTTAAAGTGATGAAGGAGAAAAACCTACAACCAAGATTACTCTACCCAGCAAGGATCTCATGCAAAATTGATGGAGAAACTAAAACCTTTACAGACAAGCAAAAGCCTCTCAAGTTCAACACCACCAAACCAGCTTTACAACAAATGTTACAGGAACTTCTCTAGGCAAGAAACACAAGGAAAACACCTAAAATAACAAACCCAAAACAATTAAGAAAATGGGAATAGTAACATACATATCAATAGTTACCTTAAATGTAAATTTAAATGCTCCTACCAAAAGACACAGACTGGCTGAATGGATACAAAAACAAGACTCATATATATGCTGTCTACAAGAGACCCACTTCAGACCTAGGGACACATACAGACTGAAAATGAGGGTATGGAAAAAGATATTCCATGCAAATGGAAATCAAAAGAAAGCTGGAATAGCAATTCTCATATCAGACAAAATAGACTTTAAAATAAAGACTATTACAAGAGACAAAGAAGGACACTACATAATGATCAAGGGATCAATCCCAGAAGAAGATATAACAATTGTAAATATTTATGCACCCAACATAGGAGCACCTCAATACATAAGGCAAACACAGACAGCCATAAAAGGGGAAATCGACAGTAACACATTCATAGTAGGGGACTTTAACAACCCACTGTCACCCATGGACAGATCATCCAAAATGAAGATAAATAAGGAAACACAAGTATAAATGATACGTTAAACAAGATGGACTTAATTGATATTTATAGGACATTCCATCCAAAAACAACAGAATACACATTTTTCTCAAGTCCTCATGGAACATTCTCCAGGATAGGTCATATCCTGGGTCACAAATCAAGCCTTGGTAAACTTAAGGAAACTGAAATTGTATCAAGTATCTTTTCCAACCACAACACTATGAGACTAGATGTCAATTACAGGAAAAGACCTGTAAAAAATACAAACAGGTGGAGGCTAAACAATACACTACTTAATAACGAAGTGATCACTGAAGAAATCAAAGAGGAAATCAAAAAATGCCTAGAAACAAATGACAATGGAGACACGACAACCCAAAACCTATGGGATGCAGCAAAAGCAGTTCTAAGAGGGAAGTTTATAACAATACAATCCTACCTTAAGAAACAGGAAACATCTCGAATAAACAACCTAACCTTGCACCTAAAGCAATTAGAGAAAGAAGAACAAAAAATCCCCAAAGTTAGCAGAAGGAAAGAAATCACAAAGATCAGATCAGAAATAAATGTAAAAGAAATGAAGGAAACGATAGCAAAGATCAATAAAACTAAAAGCCAGTTCTTTGAGAAGATAAACAAAATTGAGAAACCATAAGCCATAAGCCATCAAGAAAAAAGCCATCAAACAATAAGCCATACTCATCAAGAAAAAAAGGGAGGGCTTCCCTGGTGGCGCGGTGGTTGAGAGTCCACCTGCCAATGCAGGGGACACGGGTTCAAGCCCCGGTCCGGGAAGATCCCACATGCCACGCAGCGGCTGGGCCCGTGAGCCATGGCCGCTGAGCCTGCGTGTCCAGAGCCTGTGCTTCGCAATGGGAGAGGCCACAACAATGAGAGGCCCACATACCACCCCCCCAAAAAAAGAAGAAAAAAAGGGAGAGGACTCAAATCAATACAATTAGACATGAAAAAGGAGAAGTAACAACTCACACTGCAGAAATACAAAAGATCATGAGAGATTACTACAAGCAACTCTATGCCAATAAAATGGACAACCTGGAAGAAATGGACAAATTCTTAGAAATGCACAATCTGCCAAGACTGAATCAGGAAGAAACAGAAAATATGAATAGACCAATCACAAGCAGTGAAATTGAAACTGTGATTAAAAATCTTCCAACAAACAAAAGCCCAGGACCAGATGGCTTCACAGGCGAATTCTATCAAACATTTAGAGAAGAGCTAACACTTATCCTTCTCAAACTCTTCCAAAATATAGGAGAGGGAGGAACACTTCCAAACTCATTCTACGAGGCCACCATCACCCTGATACCAAAACCAGACAAAGATGTCACAAAGAAAGAAAACTACAGGCCAATATCACTGATGAACACAGATGCAAAAATCCTCAACAAAATACTATCAAACACAATCCAAGAGCATATTAAAAGGATCATACACCATGATCAAGTGGGGTTTATTCCAGGAATGCAAGGATTCTTCAATATATGCAAATCAATCAACGTGATACATCATATTAACAAATTGAAGGAGAAAAATCATATGATCATATCAACAGATGCAGAGAAAGCTTTCGACAAAATTCAACATCCATTTATGATAAAAACCCTGCAGAAAGTAGGCATAGAGGGAACTTTCCTCAACATAATAAAGGCCATATATGACAAACCCACAGCCAACATCGTCCTCAATGGTGAAAAGCTGAAAGCATTTCCACTAAGATCAGGAACAAGACAAGGTTGCCCACTCTCACCACTCCTATTCAACATAGTTTTGGAAGTTTTAGCCACAGCAATCAGAGAAGAAAAGGAAATGAAAGGAATCCAAATCGGAAAAGAAGAAGTAAAGCTGTCACTCTTTGCAGATGACATGATACTATACATAGAGAATCCTAAAGATGCTACCAGAAAACTACTAGAGCTAATCAATGAATTCAGTAAAGTAGCAGGATACAAAATTAATGCACAGAAATCTCTGGCATTCCTATACACTAAGGATGAAAAATCTGAAAGTGAAATCAAGAAAACACTCCCATTTACCATTGCAACAAAAAGAATAAAATATCTAGGAATAAACCTACCTAAGGAGACAAAAGACCTGTATGCAGAAAAGTATAAGACACTGAGGAAAGAAATTAAAGATGATACAAATAGATGGAGTGATATACCATGTTCTTGGATTGGAAGAATCAACATTGTGAAAATGACTCTACTACCCAAAGCAATCTACAGATTCAATGCAATCCCTATCAAACTACCGCTGGCATTTTTCACAGAACTAGAACAAAAAATTTCATAATTTGTATGGAAACACAAAAGACCCCGATTAGCCAAAGCAATCTTGCAAAAGAAAAACAGAGCTGGAGGAATCGGGCTCCCTGACTTCAGACTATACTACAAAGCTACAGTAATAAAAACAGTATAGTGCTGGCACAAAAACAGAAATATAGATCAATGGAACAGGACAGAAAGCCGAGAGATAATTCCACGCACATATGGTCACCTTATCTTTGATAAAGCAGGCAGGAATGTACAGTGGAGAAAGGACAGCCTCTTCAATAACTGGTGCTGGGAAAACTGGACAGCTACATGTAAAAGGATGAGATTAGAACACTCGCTAACACCATACATAAAAATAAGCTCAAAATGGATTAAAGACCTAAATGTAAGGCCAGAAACTATCGAACTCTTAGCGGAAAACATAGGCAGAACACTCTATGACATAAATCACAGCAAGATCCTTTTTGACCCACCTCCTAAAGAAATGGAAATAAAAACAAAAATAAACAAATGGGACATAATGAAACTTAAAAGCTTTTGCACAGCAAAGGAAACCATAAAGAAGACCAAAATACAACCCTCAGAATGTGAGAAAATATTTGCAAATGAACTAAATGACAAAGGATTAATCTCCAAAATTTCCAAGCAGCTCATGCAGCTCAATAACAAAAAAAACAAACAACCCAATCCAAAAATGGGTAGATGACCTAAACGACATTTCTCCAAAGAAGATATACAGATTGCCAACAAACACATGAAAGAGTGCTCAACATCATTAATCATTAGAGAAATGCACATCAAAACTACAATGAGATATCATCTCACACCATTCAGAATGGCCATCATCAAAAAATCTAGAAACAATAAATGCTGGAGAGGGTGTGGAGAAAAGGGAACACTCTTGCACTGCTGGTGGGAATGTGAATTGGTTCAGCCACTATGGAGAACAGTATGGAGGTTCCTTAAAAAACTACAAATAGAACTACCATATGACCCAGCAATCCCACTACTGGGCATATACCCTGAGAAAGCCATAATTCAAAACGAGTCACATACCAAAATGTTCACTGCAGCTCTATTTACAATAGCCAGGACATGGAAGCAACCTAAATGTCCATTATCAGATGAATGGATAACGAAGATGTGACACACATGTACAATGGAATATTACTCAGCCATAAAAAGAAACGAAACTGAGTTAACTTGTAGTAGGTGGATGTACCTACAGTCTTTCATACAGAGTGAAGTAAGTCAGAAAGAGAAAGACAAATACCGTATGCTAACACATACATATGGAATCTAAGAAAAAAAAATGTCATGAAGAACCTAGGGGTAAGACAGGAATAAAGACACAGACCTACTAGAGAATAGACTTGAGGATATGGGGAGGGGGAAGGGTAAGCTGTGACAAAGCGAGAGAGAGGCATGGACATATACACACTACCAAACGTAAAATAGATAGCTAGTGGGAAGCAGCCGCATAGCACAGGGAGATCAGCTCGGTGCTTTGTGACCACCTAGATGAGTGGGAGGGAGGGAGATGGAAGAGGGAAGAGATATGGGAACATATGTGTATGTATAACTGGTTCACTTTGTTATAAAACAGAAATTAACACACCACTGTAAAGCAATTATACTCCAATAAAGATGTTAAAAAAAAAAAAGACTCTGACAAGTACAGGTTTCTGGTAACTGACTATACTGCTGAACTGAATGAATAAGCATTTTCAGAACTCTAATGGAAAACTGATGAATTCATATAAGTGCTAACAAAAGATCAAGATAAAAAAAAATAATTACATAGGACTGAGTGAACTGATGAGGATGATTATAATTTTTGTGACTTTCTGTTTGAATAAAAAAAAAAGTCCCAGAAGGACTCAGAGGCAAAAAATATACAAATCAATTTTCACTGCAAAGTAAAGGAGCTGTTACAGTGGTGGATTACTGGACCGAATGTCAATATTATGACATAGTATGAGTGTGTTTCGTGTTTGGTAATTGCAATCATTGTTGCTTTTGTTGTGGTCATCCATTTACAATGCCTGGTGTCAGTTCATTTATCTCTTGTAAAAATATAATACAATGTGTGTGTGTAAAAAAAGAAAAACAAATACTGTGCATAATACTATATATGTCAGACACTATGCTAAGTTAGAGAAGTACAACACTAAACAAGAGAGCCATGAATGCTGCCTCATGGAATTTACATTATAATAGGTAAAATGCACAGTAAGCAAGTAAATAAATAACTCAAATTCTGATAAGTGCCAGGAGTCCCTCAAATGGAGTGTTGCAATGTGGAATGGGGGAAATAAAATACTTTACATAGTGCGATAGGTAAGGCCTCTCTGAGGAGATGACATCTAACACTTAAAGGACAGGAAAAAATAGTCACTGAAAGAAAATTGGGAAGGTCAATCCAGGAAGAGAGAATAGCATACCCAAAGGTCATGAGGTACAGAGACATAATGAATGAACTGAAAAGCCAGAATGACCAGAGTCCAATGTGTGAGGAGGACATGAGATAAGGTAGGAGCTCGTTCATTTTTCTTCCACTATGAAAATAATCCCACTCACACACAAGGCCTGCTTTAGATGGTCCCTCTCCTTCACACCTAAAGAAATATAGACTGAGGTAAGACATGGGACCAAACCACGCATCAAACTTGAGCACTCAGATTTCCCACTCCTCCAAGCCCCAACCAAAGGTCTTTGTCCCTCTGCCAGGATATCTTGGATTTCTAGACTTGCAATATCAATGCACGTCCCTATAGAAGGTCTCCATACCCCTATGAAGGTGGAGTCCAGTCTTAATGCTGGAGAAATGTACAGGAATATGTATACAGCTCAAAAGACTAAATTTGAGGGGAAACCTAGGGCATGTTGGATTTAACAATTATTGGAGACATAAAAAGTTTACTTGAAAAGTTCCTGGCACTTCTCAGGGGATTGTGTGACAGCTTTGGAGTTTGAAGATCAATTTTCCTGAGTGTTCAGACTTAAAATTCTGTCTCTCTGTAAGACCTTTCAGACTGTTTGCTGAAGAAAGAGGCTGTGAAATGTAAAGGCTGGAAGTCACATTGTAGCACTGCTTGCTGGCCAGGTGCTGAGGGGCCCCATGCTATTTATCTAGCCACAAAGTAATGCCCTTTCCAATCCCAAATTCATTCTCATCTCTAGAAGATTATTGAAATGGGACTTGTGAGATATACAGTCTATTTCAACAAACAGCAATCTAATTCTTCCTTTACACATTCCAGGGAAGGATAAAAAAAAAGATCACCTTGCCAGCTGGTACACAAGCTGCAGTGCACTGAAGCTCACAAGCATCCTAACTGCCAAAAGGACACTGAGGGGATTTTAATATATACAGTGTGGATGTGTCAGAAGAAGCATCTTATGAGGAGTTTAATCTGTTCATTTGAAAGAGTGCAGCAGGAACGGTCCCATGGGGCTCACCTCCAGGGCAGGCGATGCTTTCACTCTAAAGAATCTCACTTGATGAGAATCAATACGCGAGTGCTTGGTCTTGACTACAAATAGTTCATTACAAACTGAGAAAGAAGCCGGCAGCTCCATTTTGCCTTCTTCCCAGCTTTCATGGTCCTAACTTCCCCCATGTCAGAAAAGCCCACAATTATTTGACATACAAGAATGTATGAGGTACTTAAAAAGCCAGAAATCTCACGTTGAAATTTCTAATTACAGGGGAACAGGTGTCTGGCATTTTTTAGACCCTGGTGCCGGTTTACAGTGGGACCAGCATGCCCTTTGTGCTGTCCTCTCTTCTAGAACTCGTCCAAATGCACGGGCTGAGGCTGCCAGTCCCTAGAGAATGCTTAACGTGCCACAGTGTGGCCTCCTAGAGATACGGATACTCTCCTGGACACGAATTAGAAAACCTTGACCAGGATGACAAGTAGCAAATGCACTGTCAGCCACGGGCTATTCCTGTCCCTGAAGTTGCTGGCCATCCTCAAAATGGAGACAGCCACACACATGCCACCTGAAGCCCCTAAAACACACTTGAAAACAGGGTCCCTCAGTCCCTTTGATTCCATCTACTGTCACTTTACTTTGGAGGGCAGTATTACTTCTTTTCCTTACTGAGCCTTTTGTTAAGTTATAACATACATTTGGGACAGTGCAAAAATCTTCAGTGTACAGGTTGATGAATAACCACAAAGTGAACATAGTCATGTAACCACTGGCCTCTTTACTCATCATCACTTCCCCACTCTCTTCTCAGAGTTAACCACCACCCTATCTTCTAATGCCATCAGTTACTTTCACTTGGTTTTGAACTTTATACAAATGGAATCATATTATCCATACTGTTTTTTAATCTGGGTTCCTTAACTCAACACTATGTGAGACTGATCTGCGTTATTACACGTACCTGTAGTTTGTTCCTTCTTATTGCTGTGTAATGTATCATTATATGAATATACCACACCTTACTTATCCTTCCTACTGTTATTAGACATCTGAATTGTTTTCGGCTTTGTGCTGTTTTGATAATGTTGCTAAGAATGTTTACGCACATATGTAGACATTGTTGTAAGGCATGTGCATAGGAGTAGAATTACTGGCTTTTAAGGTATGCACATAATTAGAACTTCTTCTTAATATTTTCGCCCTGGAAGATACTTTGCACTTTATCTTCCAGAAAAACATCAACTCTCCAATGCCTCCTCTTTGGCCAGTTTGTTCTTGGAGCTATGCTCAATACTATAGAATGATAGTGAGCTAACAGACAGTTATTGTCCTTGGGCACTTGTGCTCTCAGCTGTCCTTCTCAGGAGATAACCA
Organism: Pseudorca crassidens; assembly: GCF_039906515.1. NCBI lineage: Eukaryota > Metazoa > Chordata > Mammalia > Artiodactyla > Delphinidae > Pseudorca > Pseudorca crassidens. The sequence continues at coordinate 26,539,901 of NC_090301.1, forward strand.
CAAAGCATTTCTGACCGGGAGTCTGACCAATCAGCGAGTGTTCTCCTGCTGCCACAGCCCCTTTGCTTGAGGTAGCATCCATACCATGTGCCCTTCCATGACCTTACCCTCTGGGATTTTCTGTCCCTTTCATACTCCCCTCTTACCGAAATCACATACTACAGTATCAGAATTACACAATGAAGCAAGCTCTGAGCAATTTTAATCACTATAAATGTCCTTCCTTAAGAAACATTACACCCCACCTCCAAGGGAAGCAGCATGCTAACCATGTAAAGAATCACGCTGACTCCGTTTCCACATGGCTCACCATCTTCCTCTGAAGACAGGATTCCTAAGCACTGACCCCAGCTTGCCCTGGATGTGGCATGACCTCTAAGAAGGTAACTCTAAGAGCAGAAGGAGAAAAAACCACCAGCTTCTACTTACACAAGGGTGGGATTTACTGACTGTTAAATAAATAACACTGGTTAAAAACTTAGTGTAAATATCAAAAAAAAATTTATCTTTATTATCCACCCCTAATCCTTTAGCATACTTGCACTTAAATACCTATTTACTCTTAAGAAGAAACAGTTTACAACATCTCAGAACACTTTTAGAGTATCTCACAATCCCCAGTTGGTAAATTATTCATTTTTAACAGAAAATCTCTTCACTCACCCCACTTAGTCTCATATTAAGAACCACTGATGAATAGTCTCATAACAGTAACATTTTACATAATTAAAATTGCTTTTAAGCCACTGTTTTCCCTTCCTTCCACTAAATAATGCCAAAGTCTTTATCATCTCAGAATGGGTTCTAGTAGTCAATTATCTACTCATTGCCATTCTTCTAATCTAGCTATCCAAGTTCTTCCTAGCTCTCAAAATTAGAGCTCCAAATTGTCGAGTCATTTAATTATAATTAACCAACACCAAAACCCATTCCACTCATTTATTTATTCATTCATTCAATAAATAAATGAAATATTTTGGGACTTCCCTGGTGGCACAGTGGTTGAGAATCCGCCTGCCAATGCAGGGGACACGGGTTCAAGCCCTGGTCCAGGAAATCCCACATGCCGCGGAGCAACTAAGCCCGTGCGTCACAACTACTGAGCCTGCGCTCTAGAGCCCACGTGCCACAACTACTGAAACTCGCACACCTAGAGCTCATGCTCTGCAGTAAGAGAAGCCACTGCAGTGAGAAGTCCGCGCACCGCAACAAAGAGTAGCCCTCGCTCACTGCAACTAGACAAAGCCTATGCGCAGCAATGAAGACCCAACGCAGGCATAAATAAACAAACAAACAAATAAATAAATGTTTTGAACTTACTATGAGTTGAGAGCTTGAGATTCAGAGTAGAACCAGACAGATGAGTCCCTCATCTCATGGAGCACACTTCCTAAAATATATTAGAAGACAAATTTAAATGTGAAACTTATAAAGGCTATGAGGAAAATAAAACCAAATGCTGGCCTAAATAATGGACTGGGATAGGGACTGCTTAAGATAACATGACTGGGGAAAGTCTTTCTGAAGAGGTAACACTTAGACTGAACTCTAAATGATCTCAGGAGGCAGACATGAAAAGGTGTGTGGAAAAGTATTCCAGGCAAAGGATACAGCCTACGTACAAATAGGATACAGCCCTGAGATGGGAAGGTCAGTGTGACTACAGCTTGATCTGCAAAGATAAGAGAGCAGTGAGGGGAGGCAGATGGGAACCAGATCAAATCCACCTTGTTGAACATTGTTAGGAGTTCATCTTGCAAGTTCCATAGGGTAATGATTCCATTAATGAAAGATCGTATATATGTTTTTCCCTGGATAGTAAATGCCAAGAGTATGATCCTATCTGATCCTATCACTATTGTGTACTCTCTTCCACTCTGTGGTTTCCAGTATTCCCAAGGTCTCTCTGCCATTGGCATCTCTAGCCCCCTGGTAGTTCTCTTCCATCTTTGAGCTCCTCTTCTGAAACATAATGTTCAGATCAATCATTTTTTACAAGGCAAGATTTAATTCTAACATAACTGAACAGCTGAGGTGCAATCCACATAGTTTTTCACATGTAATTATTCTTCTCTCGGCCAACAGGAAGCAATAGTTAAGAGCTTAGGCTTTAGATTATCAAAACCATGTTCTATTTCTGTTTTTGACACTTTTACTGTGTGTACCTAGTGCATTACTTTATCTGTCTGAGTTTTTTTGGTCTGAAAAATGGATAGTAGGCTATATCCCTACCTCAGAATTGTAAGTTTTGATGGAGATAATACACAGTAATCCTCAGCAGATGGCCACTAATAATAATGCTGTTCAACAAGCAAAAACCATAGAACTTTGCAGTAAAAAGAGATGATGGATCTTACCTTATCAATTTCTCTCATTTTGTATTTAAGCCTTTCTGAAAATAAAATAACTGTCAGTGGTAACTTCCTTCCTTCTTTCCTTCCTTCCTTCCTTAGAAGTAAACCAGATTTCCCTAGCCAATATTCTCATGGAGAAATAATTCAACTATTCACTGCTGGCTTTAGCTTTGAGGTTGGGCTATAGGAACTACACAGTCATTACTTAAATAAATCACAGATACAGTCTTATTCCTGATGGGGCAAACTGTGATTGGAGTAGGTATGATTTAATAAATGCTACTCATTAAAGCTTGAGAGACTCAGAAACATGAACTCTACTTTTTATTCAATTTGTTAAGTGGGAAAAGACAATAAGAAGATGTGATTTCCATACAGATCTTACCCACCAAATGTGGACTGTAATTTATAGACAAAACTCAGACAAGGAAATAAATTGTAGGCGATAGAAGAGCTGTAGTAAGCAAATATTGGGGCTTCGTGGATATGTCAACTAAGGGCTAACATCTAGAGAAGTAGCTGTTGGGGCATGGAATTGTGTGAAGCCCACTTATTCCAAGTGCCTGTCACTGGCAAGTTTTCACATAGTTATCACACAGACATGAATTTAGCTATATAAGCATTAAGGGAAAAAATCCTGAACCTTTAGTGAAAGTTTAACAAGTGGGCTTTTACATGAACTCTGAGTATTGTACCCATATCTAATCCTTATTGCTGGCTTTTAAAATTATTTTATTATTTATTTATTACATAAGCAAACGGCAACCACAGAAGAAAAACAGAAAGTATAGATTAGCAAAAGGAAATTCATTCATAATTTTCCCACTCAGAAAGAACGATTATTAACATCATGCTCTTTACCCACACACATATACACATTAATTCTTCACACATATATTTTACCTAAAGAGATATAACAAAGGAAATTGAGACAAATTTCTAAACCTAATACTTTGTCACACCAAACAAAAAATAATTATCACAAATGAAAAACACGTTTCATATGGAGAACTTCAAATTTTCACAGTTATTGTTTACTACATAGTCATCCCTCAGTCTCCAAGGGAGACTGGTTCAGGAACCCCTCCTTCTCCAAAGGTACCAAAATCTGCAGATGCTCAATCCCCTCTATAAAATGATGTAGTTATTTGCCTGTAATCTATGCGCATGCTCTTGTATACTTTAAATCATCTCTAGATTACTTATAATACCTAATTCAATGTAAATGCTATGTAAATTGTTGCTGGCATGCAGCAAATTCAACTTTTGCTTTTTGGAAGCTTCTGGAATTTTTTTTCAAACATTTTTGATCCACGGTTGAATCCGAGGATTCAGAACCCATGGATATGGAGAGCCAACTGTACTCAATTGATTAACAACTCCTTTTCTTCAGGAATGTATAAAGGGGTTATGACAACAAATTCCATTCTAATTCAGTAAGACTTTACTAAAAACTTTTTAGTGTGGGGAAATACAAAATAAGTGTCTATGCTTTTGAGGAAATATATCTGCAGGGAACACACACACACAAACCTCAATTATTTGGGCAGAATAATTGGTGAGGGGCAAGAAAAACACATTGAGTTTCTGGAGCTGACGAGGTCAACGTCCATCTTTTTCAAAGTCTTAGCTATGAAGTTGGAATAATACTACCTTCTCCTCCTTTCCTCACAAGAGGAAAGATAGCGTGTAAAATCCATTACACACTTTGCATTCTCAAGATTTTTCTGAGTTTTCTATCCCTACTTTTTATTCCAGTTTGCTGGACAGATGGGATTTCTAAGTTAGTTTGCAGATACAGACTCAACCAAGAAGGCAAATATTTACATGTTAAATGTCTTTTTGATTTGTCATGAAGGGCAACTGATGCAGCCACTTTCAATCCCTTTTTAATTTTAACCTCCACTTAATTTTTTCTAATTTGCTTTAATATTTATTTGTTTTATTATGTATGGCAACCCTTGTTAAGATGTCCTATACACTGCTGCACCCATTGGCTAGAATCCTCATCCACTCTCCTTCACCTATTACCTCCTGTCTTCCTGTTCTGAACCCAATTATCCTTTCCTCAGGGAGAACTTCGTTTATGCCCTCAAGATTCTCCAACTTCATGGTCTCATAGCCCCATTTACATACTCTCTCAAATTCTCATCTCAGTGTAATTTTAGATTTATTCGGGTGATGTTTCACTAGTGCTTTTCTCCCTCACCAGACTATAAGCTCAAGTTTTTGGTCACAACTGTATTCGCAGTGCCCAGCGCAGTGCACAGAACATGGGAATATTTAACAAATGTTTGTTTGATAAAATTTCCTGAGACAACAGATACTTTTTTTAACCTCATTTGATTGCATCCCCGATCTCTATTCAGTGCTGTCTATAAGGTAGATGTAGCATATGCTAAATGCATGGCTTTCAATAAGTCGCCACGAAGGAACTACTACACATTTGCATGACTCTAATTTTTCAAGATTCATAAGCAATATCTTTTTACCCATTCTACATCTAAAGTGAGTAATCCCTTTTTAACAAGAACAGCTTGCTCTAAACCTGGTTCAGTCATAGAAGTACATACAATAGGCTCTGTATCCTGTATTATCACCAAAACAGGAATAGAGTAAATCTTTACTCTCTGTCCATGGCTTATGGAAAGATCTGACTCTGAATTTAGCAATGATTTATCTTATACCTAAGAAATAGGAGTACCAAATTAGCTCACGGCCCTGATATAAAAGAGGAATCTAAAAATTCTATTAAAAGTTGTTGCCAGGGCTTCCCTGGTGGCGCAGTGGTTGAAAGTCCCCCTGCCGATGCAGGGGACGCGGGTTTGTGCCCCGGTCCGGGAAGATCCCACGTGCCGCGGAGCGGCTGGTCCCGTGAGCCATGGCCGCTGAGCCTGCGCGTCCGGAGCCTGTGCTCCGCAACGGGAGAGGCCACAGCAGTGAAAGGTCCGTGTACAGAAAAAAAAAAAAAAGTTGTTGCCATTTATTCACTTGCTAGTTGACACATTTTTAATTTAAATTGACTTTATAAAAATCACCTTGCTTTTCCTTGTGGTTTCAAATAAAACTCATTTAATTAATACAATTACATGTTATTATCCAAAATTATCTATTCATCATAAACTTTGAGCATCTAATACAAATCAGCCACAACACTGAGTGTTGACACAATTAAAGAAATCCAGCCTAGACAACAGTTTCTACATTTCATTCACTTCTCTTTCTCTAAAACATCAAGAGTCCAAGAACTTAGTTCACTACAACCTTTATTACAATATTTTTTATCATCTCATTCTCTAGTTCTTCAAAATTCCCAAGTCTCTCCCTCTCTCTCTTTCACTCCTAGAGAATATTATAGTTTATAAGCACTCAAAACTCATCTCCTTTGATAAATAGTAAGAAGCTCTTAGCATGATCTAATTCTTCAGTAACTTGGTTACTGAAGAAAGGTGTGTGTGTGTGTGTGTGTGTGTGTGTCAGTGAGTCTGTGTGTCATTATAGGGGTGCGTGTGTGTGTGTGCGTGCTGGGTATGTGTCCCAGAGATCCACAGCTCGGGCACAAATAAGAAAGAGTGGAGAGGAAGGGACCAGTGCCATCAAAGAGAGAGCACCACAAGGGAGAATGTGAAAGTGAGTCCTGATAGCTTCTTTCTCCAAATCCCAAGCCCCTTTATACTATCACCTTTCTGTTGCAACATACACAGCCATGGGCATTTTGAGAAGCACAGTAACATCATCTTTCAAATTCATGTCCTAAATCATGATATCATGCTTCAGTGTTCTGAGGCAGCATGGGAGGTAGTTTTCCTAATCTTTCCCTATGATCTCTCGATCGACACTCAGCTTGGATCTTTCTGAAGTTCCCAAACTCCTTTCTCGCCTGTCTGAACAGTAGCCAACTTAGACTTGTATTCATGCATGCATATGGAATTATGTAGATTTTTGTGGGTATATTTACATACATGGTGTCATACTATATATCATATTCTGCAACTTGCTGTTTTCATGTCTTAGAGATTTTTCCATATCAGTATATTTTTACCTACCTCATTATTCCATGGAATTGCATAGAAAAAACACACGTACCATGTCATTTTAACCAGCATTCATTGATAGGAAAAAGATCACAACAAAAATGCCTATTAGAAAAAATGCTGTAGTAACACCCTTGTACAGGATCCTGTCTCATAGGCATGAGTGTTTCATTATGGCTAATGTTTCTCAAAACTGGCTTTACATAAGAATCATCTGTGGAGCTTTTAAAAATACTGCTGCTCGGGCTTCCCTGGTGGCACAGTGGTTGAGTGTCCGCCTGCCGATGCAGGGGACACGGGTTCGTGCCCCGGTCTGGGAAGATCCCACATGCCGCGGAGCGGCTGGGCCCGTGAGCCGTGGCCGCTGAGCCTGCGCGCCCGGAGCCTGTGCTCCGCAATGGGAGGGGCCACAGCAGTGAGAGGCCCGCGTACCGCAAAAAAAAAAAAAAAAAAATACTGCTGCCCATGCTCCCCAGCCCCTCCCCAACCTGACCAGTTAGATCAGAATTTCTGAAAGTGGAACCCAAGCATGGGGATTTAGTAAAATCTCCCTAAGTAATTTTAATATCCAACCAGGGTAGAGAGTCATTACTAATTGTCAAGAATTCAAATTGCTGACTTGAAGGATATATACATTTTACATTTTGAACTCATTTTACAAATGGTTAAATTCCATATAATTGCAAGTTTTGTACTATCATTACTTCTTCTGCTCCAAGTCTCAGAAAATCTAAAAGTATAAACCAAGTACTAGGAAAGGGTCTCCTTTTCAGCTAAAATGGTAGCTCCCCAGAGATCTAAAGTGGGTGTCCACCCCATCTCAAATAAATATTTTCACAGCACTTGGTTTGCTTTCTTTATCAGTTGTGACAATTTGCCATCATTTCGTTTTGTTGATTACTGTCTTTCACAGCCCCCAATCTTCAGCAGAACTCCAAGAGAACAGGAACCAAATCCATATTGTTCACCCAGTAAGCCTAATGCTATTATAACAGGGCCTAGCGTATTATAGGTGGTCAATATGTGTGATAAATAAATCCCTGTGGTTGCCTGGTCAGTGGATAATCATGTTAGGTTGTGATAAGGAAGTGAAGGGGAAATACTGTCTGCTCTCATTTTCCAGGCCCAAACCTTCCAAATAGAAAACAAATATTTTATCTTAGCCAAAAAGAACCTAAAAACCTACACAATCATTTAAGAAAAAGATTGATGTGTGTTGAATCTTGACCATGTAGTAAAAAAAAAAAATACAAAGAGATTAGAAGGTAGAATGTGATGAACCACCTTCAGTAGTGAATTTGTCCTTTCTCTGCCATTCCCCTGCACTTTGATAAGACTCTAAAAAATGTATACAGTAAATGGTACAGTTAAGCATGAGAAACACTTGGAGATCTGAGCACAGGGCAAATCAGCTGCCACTAAGAACATGATTCCTCAGCTGTTACCCTTCTTTCTCCTCACAAGTAAGACTTGTCACATGGGCCTACAAAAAGGAAGGGTCAAGAGAGAAATTTCACTTTGATTCTGATTATTATACTAAATTACTTAGGATCATAGTTGCAGATAGGCTCTAAATTCTTCTTTCTCTGCATATAATTTCTGTGTGCAACTAGTAACACCTAACCAAGTAACATTTAGTGATATATCGTGTCCAATAGGACTAACCATTTCAAAAAAGGCCTCAGTGCTATAAATTGTGTACACCTTTAGACCTTCCTTCTATAATATGCCTGGCCAAAACATAAAGATTGTTGACTAAGTAGGAATGAGATCTTACACCTCCTTTCTTTGAAGCTTCAGGGTGAATTAGTTTTACTTCTTTTAGTTCATGGGTTTTTTAAATAAATTATTTCTTTCAGGATAGTTGTAGATTTATAGAAAAGTTGAGGGGAGATACCATGTACTCCACACCCAGTTTCCTCTATTCTTATCATCTTACTTTAATATGGTACATTTGTCATAATTAATGAACCAATATTGATACACTAATATTAGCTGAAGTCCATGCTTTATTCAAATTTCCTTTATTCAACTTTATTTAGAAACTTTATTCAAGTTTCTACCTAACGTCCCTTTTTTATTCTAGGATTCCAACTCGGATACCACATTTACTCGTCATGTTTCCTTAGGCTCCTCTAGGCTGTGAAAGTTTCTTAGACTTTCCTTGTTTTTGATAATCTTGACTATTTTTTAAAGTGCTCCTCAGGAATTTTGTAAAATGTCCCTCAATTTCAGTTTGGTGTTTTTCACATGATTAGACTATGTTGTGGGTTTTGAGGAGGAGCCTGTCAAATACCACCTCAGCCTCATGGTCAAGGTTAATATCAAGAGTAATGTCATGTTGATAGCATGTACCCTCAATAAGATATGAATGGCATTGTACCTTCGTGATTTCCACTTTTCAAGAAGAAAACTTTACACCAACATATTTTTCCTCTGTGAATTTATAAACCTATGATACATTATTTCCTAACACAAAGGATTTAGACATACAGTGAGATCAAGCCATTCCCCCCCTTAATATGAAATAAAGTGTTCCAATTTCAAATCGTTTTGCTCAGAAGACATAAAGCTCTTTTACTTGTAAGCCTGTCACAGATATTAAGGGATGTCTGCACATGGAGCAAAGTATTAATATAGGCTGTGAGTTAAAGTTAGAGCATAGCCATCACTCAGTAATTCATTTGATAATCCAAAGGAAAACAAACTGGTGGACAAATTTCTGCTATTTACAAAAATAGTTTCTATTTTAAAACACTGCATTATTTTCTTAATTCTAATTATTTAAATTTGAGACAAGGAATATGCTTAGGTGAAATATGTTCTGATTCTCATGACTGTCTTACCTGTCAGAAATGAGTATGAGCAGCTAATTTAGGTAATAATTGAGCCCTTGATATGGGGTAGCATGGGGGAGGGAGCTAATAAAAAAGCTTCTCCCGAACCTATGTGGATAACATAATCCAGTATATCAGGCCACTATGTGAGATCAGACTAACTGCGGGTCAGTGGTGACTTAATGAATGATTGCTCATATGAGTCTTAATCCCTCTTAGCTATAATATATGGAGAGGAACAGTGACCTTCCCCAAGTTCGGGAATGCTTTTATATCAGACCAAAAGAAAATGGCTAATAAATCTATATCTTTAAACACAATTATATTCAACAATTAGAATATATAATGTGTGTGTTTACACATATACACTTATATATGTATACTTTATATGTATAAGTAAACATACATATAATGTTTATATATTCTTATATATGTAATGTGTAAATTTGCTCTTTTAAAATCCCAAACTTGGGGCTTCCCTGGTGGCGCAGTGGTTAGGAGTCCGCCTGCCGATGCGGGGGACGCGGGTTCGTGCCCCGGTCTGGGAGGATCCCACATGCCGCGGAGCGGCTGGGCCTGTGAGCCATGGCCAGTGAGCCAGCGTGTCCGTGTCCGGAGCCTGTGCTCCGCAACAGGAGAGGCCACAACAGTGAGAGGTCCGCGTACCGCAAAAAAAAAAAAAAAAAAAAAAAACCCAAACTTGCTACTGGGTTTTTTTGGTTTTGTTTTTGTTTGTTGGTTTTTTACTGATTAATGACTACTCAGTAATTATATATCTCACAAGTTAACAGAAGTGAGGGTTGTGCATTGGCTAATCACAGGATTAGCACATTGGCTAATCACGTGTTTCTTCATATGAAAGTCTAGTCTTGCAAACTGAGAAAGCCAAGGACAGAAAAGGAAAAACTTTCAAGTTACTCACCAAAATTTCCACCTACTGATAAAGTCCTTTTCTCTCTTTATCTCTCTGGCCACTTAGGTAAATTTAAAATTTTATCTTATCTCCCTAGTATGGATAAAAAATTTAGGTGATAACTAATTAGGTTTAGTTCCATTTAGGAAGTAAAATGGATAAATATCTACTGTGATTGAAAGTTACTTAACTCTTAGAAAAAGTGTTTGGCAAGAGGGTAAATCTTCCTGTTATTTCCATCCCATTTGATATTTTTCATTATAGAAAAAAGTTAAGTGACAGGAAGGGGTTTTTAATTATTTTTCTTAGCATACAATTCACCACCATTTAAGAGAGAGTGTCAGAGTTTGTACTCCCTAGAAGGGAAGCCACTTTAAGACTTAATGGGCTTTCCTTATACGTCTGCTTTTTATTTTTAAACACCACCACCTCTTTGCTGACAAACATTTTCTTGCAAATTATGGCAAGGGAGGAGGGGCATGAGAAAATAAGCTGCATGAAAGCTGGTGATACTGCCTCTGCCAAAATTCCAAGTTGAAATCAAATCCTTCAGGAAAGTTTCTTAGGCATAGGGGGGGAAAAAGATTTACAACTTCAGCCGAACTGTCATTCTACCAAGAGAAAGGATCAGTCAATCTACTTTACTTTCACCAAAGGATCTGAATCTGCCTGGCTTTGTCATACTTCTTTCTCCTTTATACATGGAGGTAGAGGGAGGGGGGAAGAACAGCGCACGAGGAGTTAAAAAAATTGATGAAGCCCTGACCCTTTAGTTTCCATTTATAGTCTGGGCCGGAATGCCATCCCCCTGGACTAGCAAACTGTCCAATCCAGCCTCAAGTGTCAAGATGCTGTTAGGCACTAAGTGAACTATATATGCATGCCCTTATACCATTTAATGCTCTGGGTCCACCTTCAAGACACCAGTCTGTGGATCAGGCGAACCACCACTCCTCTTCCAAGAATCAGTTTGACAGGTTCTTTAGGAGGTTCTCCTTCTCTTTTTTTTTAAACCCATCCTTTTAAACACAATGGCACCAAAGAAGGACGTGAAGAAACCTGCTGCCGCTGCTGCCCCAGCCCCTGCCCCTGCCCCGGCACCTGCACCTGCACCTGCACCTGCACCTGCCCCACCCAAAGAAGCAAAGATTGACCTCTCTGCCATTAAGGTAATGAAAAGGGTGAACTGTTTGGTCACTGAAACATCTTTCAACAGTAGGGAACACTAGGAACTTTCAGAGGGGCATATTTTTCATTGAGAGGAATGGAATTACTAAGCCAACTGGTGGATTTGGGTAGAAGAGAATCTTGATTTAAAAAGTAAATAAACTGTAGCATATAATTTCACTAAAATTATTATGAGTATGGCATTATATTTGGAACCTGTATTTGCTCTACTTTTTGTTTGTTTCCTTTTTTCCCTAAATTGTCGAAGTGCAAAATGTATAATTTTACAAACATTTAAACCAGTGGTTTCTTTTTTTTTTTTAATAAAATCTCTATGGAAACTGGATCTCTTCCTTAAAGCTACATCAAAAGGAAAGTTTTAGTCCCTACTTGTTTCCAAAAGTTTAAAAACAGCTGATGACCCAGTTGTCCGAGATGTATTTATTTGACATCTGCTTTATTTCATATGAAAAAGAGATTTTTGCAATTCAATTCCCCCTCCAGCTTTGCTTAATAAAGTTTGATACCACACTAAATGACATCCCAGTGCAGACAACTACGCACTCAAGTGTTTCAGTGACTATAACTGTCATCTTGTTTATTTATATATACATTATTTAATTCAGAATGTGAGTTGCTTCTAAATGAAACTAACCCCCCCCCAAATATGGTAAAACTTGCTAGTTATACGGCTTTGAGCTTATGTCTTTGACCTCTTGCATACTGATCTTCAACTAAAGAGAATGTGATTGATTTTCATGTCAACACTTTGCTGTGATCAAAGTTCCCACTGCCAAAAGATTATCCGCTTTTGGAAGAATGACGCCATGGATGTGCCTGTTTCCTCTTGGCAATGTGACCCATCAAATGTGCACCATCTCTTCATTCATTGGGCTCTGATTGGTCTGAATGACAGTTTGAAAATCTTCATCTAGGGAACCCTGCCTTATATGGAAAACTAGTGGGTGAAAGTGCCTAGGAGGTGATCATTTCACTTAAGCCAATAGTTCTGTGCTTAATAAATCTGAATTTTGCTAACTTAATACTTGCTGACATTTAATATGCTGTTTACTTGCAACAGCCAAGCTAACCTATAAATAAATAATTCATTGACTATTTGAGTATAACTGTAGATTCTTAAAAATATTCCTGAGATAAATATTGAATCAGATCACCCTTAGATGTATATGATGATATTAAGTAAATATATTCCAAATTTTTATAGCATTCCAATTAAACATGAAATTTTATGTTTCAGAGTAGAAGTAGATCTTGACAGACATTTTCTCTTGAGTTAGTAGGTAACTGAAGTCATATTTGGAAAATAGTTGGTCGTAGAATCTAATATTGATCAGGAACTATTCTTAATTTATATCCACTTAGGAGACAAAAATGAATGTCATATCTTCCAGTAAATGTTTTTCTGTCTTGAGGACTGCATGCATACAGTTCATTATGAGGAAATCAAATTTTTCATCTCCAGCAATACTAGTTAATATATCTTATAGATGCACACTGACTACATTATACAATAAGCATGATTATAGCCACTGCAATAATTCCAATTGCCTCTATTCTTTGACTCCCCATTTTATGAATCAGTGTCAAAGCTATTCCTCTTTATATTTACTGTGATTTATAAGACAATACCATCCCTTTGTATCTGGGACTACAAGCATTTGGAAAGGAAAAAAATGTGTCTTCTTAAGGAGAAAAAGAAGTATCCCACTAATGAAAAGAGGCATTAATTTTCTTCCCCAAGGAACAGAGTAAGAATAAGTAAATAAATAAAAATTTAGTTTGGCAGGTAAGAAGTCTCCAAGAAAAGACAAAAAATCACTTTTTAAATCCAAAAAAATAAACTGATTGCTTCTTCATAGCAGAGAAGTGATGCTTTTCTGTATCTTGAAAACTGGTTTATCCTTTCATCTATATCTTGAATTAATGCTAGTGTGAACTAGTACAGCTAAGCAAAAGAAGGAAATACTCCTAGAGAGTCTCTGTAAAGATGGGATATGCTCCATCTTCACTATTTCATTGTAGAATTAAAGATGTGATGGATGTTGATAAGGGACACAAACCAAAAAAGGAGAAGTTAAATGAATCTAGAAGAAACAGATTATCTTTCATTCAGAGAGCCCGCTCCTAATGGAAAGAGAACAAAGAAAAGAAGCATATTTTTGCAAAAGAATTTAAATGGCTTTAATGATATGCATTCAACAATATGAAATCAGTGCATATTTATAGATATTATAACATAGCCAAAGAATGTGATGCAACTTGAGAACTTTATAAAATCTAATTTCATCCCAATAGGTAAGAAGACTAATTAAAATGTGCATTAAAACATTTCATATTATGATGCTTTTAATCATGTAATGATATTTCTAGATATATTACCTCATATAAGTTATAAACGTTTTTCAAGCAGAGAAAATGAACTTTAAAGAAATTAATCGAGTTGTTATGTGTTCATTAACTTTCTGAAAACTCGATAAAGAACAAAACTTAATTGAATTTTACACTTTCTTTCATAAATCATATAAGATTGGAAATCTAGCTGTTCTTTACACTTTGAGTAGGGCTGACGTTTAAGTGGAACTATTTTAGTGTAATATTATAGTCATTACAATCATAGTACTTAATCCCTCGATACTATCCCAGTTAATATCTATGTTCCATATTATAATATACTATGTTACTAGCCACATATTTGACTCTGCATAAACTCTGAACAATATGAATGAGTTTTATCAATTTTTTAAATGTGTTTTTCAACCTGATTTCCTGCTTTATTGGTTATTTCTTTAGAACATTTCTTTGGTTGTTCTGACATAAAACCTTTTATATTTTCTGAAGGAATGCTTACCTGATGTCCTAGCCCCATGGATTTTCTATGAATATCCTTTTCAAAAACACAAATACTGCTGATATCTGAACATTAAAGCTACCGTCCTGGGTGGTTCTAAGCACTCTTTGCTTTCAGAGAGCTGATACTTCCAGCAACAATGCCCAGACTAAAGCCTGACAGAATCGCCAAGTGTGGGAAGTAAAACCCAGCATAAGTTTAGTTTCAAGTACAAACACAAGAATTAACACCTGTTGCCCAAAACTGCAACCAAATGAAATAACAAAAGTAAATAAGTATGAGATGACCATGTGCCTAGATTTTAAAAGATCTTCAATGTTTAAGCAAATTTTTTGCATGATGCATGCCTTAGCTGATATGTCAGGATTGCTCTGAGGTGATGGGACTTTGAATCATGTCTGTCATTGTGCTGCTTAAATTTTAATTCTCGTTGTATTCACCACTCAATCAGGTCATCCCTGACCAGATACTGCGGGCGACATTACAAAAAGTGGTAACGGTACAGAATGCATTGACAGAAACTCATCAAATAACAAATCTCACAGCAACAATTGACCATATGCTTGGGAAGATTTAAACTTTCAGTTAATAAGGTGGAAATATAGTATTCTCAATAAATACATCTACTTACTGATGAGTATTCAGTGGAGGCAAATATTATGTATTCATTGAAACACCTGACTTGTCCTTGTCCAGGTATAGGACCTTTTGTGTTAATCTATAAATTATTTTTTCTCATCTCTAACAAAGCTGATACAAACCCAGTCCTACTTAGAAGGATTGTTGGAAAAATCAAATGAGGTCATGGCTCATGAAAGGCTTTGAAAATTATAAAGTTTTTTGTAATATAATAATCAATATTTATTATGAATTTACTCTGTGCCTTATTATCTTATTTAATCCACAAAACATTACACTAAGGTTGTTTTTAGCCTCATTTTGCAAGAAAAGAAGCTGAGCCTAAATGAGGTTCAATGTCAGGCCCATGATCAAATAACAAGTATGTGACAGAGCTAGGATATAACCTAGCAGGCCAAATCCAGAGTCAATTGTGTTAACCATATCCTAAACTACCTCCTCTTTATAAAAAGGAAGTTGCTGTTTCCAAGAATGTGAAAAGGAACCTTTTTTGCTCTTAAGGATATGAGGTTAAGAGTGGTCAATATAAGGGTGATTCTCACATTGCCCTTCACAGCCCTTCGGTAGCCAGAAGAGGGGGTGAGAGGCACACATCAGAGCTAGTTCATCAAGACTTTTGACCTTGGCAGTTTATTACTGTTTTGTTTTCCTCAGCTTCCCCCTATCTTAGCACCTGTTGCTGACGGGTTGGGTGTTCTCATTTACAGATGGAAGGTGAGATATTAAGAAACTAGAAAGACCCCCAGTCACTTTGCTCCAGCTTCCTGTAAAAAGTTGTAAATGGAACATGGATGTTAAAAATGCTATTATGAGAGTAGATTGGTAGTTGCTAGGGTCGGGTGGGGATGGGAGAAACGAGTGAAGGTGAACGGAGGGTACAAACTTGCAAGTTGTAAGATTAATAAGTTCTGGGATCTAAAATACAACATAGTGACTATAGTTAACAGTACCATATTGTATACTTGAAAGTTGCTAAGAGAATAAATTTTAAAAGTTTTCACCACAAAAAAAAATATATATATATAACTGTGTAGTATGATGGCTATGTTAACCAACTAACCTTACTGTGGTAATCATTTCACATATCAAAATTATCATGTGTTAAATCATCATGTTATACACCTTAAACTTATACAATATTATATGTAAATTATATCTCAATAAAGCTTGAAAAAAACTATACCAAAGTATTTTTTAATATTGTTAAATGTAGTGAAATTTATTGTATTTTAAAATAATTTTGCTTTTGTTTAATTAAACATACACATATTTCAAACATGACCTCCAAATTTTTCCATCAGGTTAATATTCTAAGAATGGGATGGGTTTCTATTTTGTTTACAAATAAGTAGCATGATTTAAACTGGAAATCTCAACAAATATTCTTTGGAGTCATATATAGAAATATAATGCCATGTGTATAATGATTAAATCTTAACTAATCTGAGGAAAAGAAATAGGAATAGAAGACATAGTCAATTTCTAATTAGAAGTGAAGACATATGTCTAAATAAGTGAAGACATAAGTTGTTTCTAAGTTTTCTTTATATAATTTTAAGAGTTTGTCTTCTTTTACTCTGGCCTTTTAATACAGACTAATTTTTAATACAACTAAAATCTCAACCAATTGCGATATTCATCCATTTGTGGCATGATTATAACCTCAGAAGCAAACCAAAATTTATGTGAGATTATCACTAGGTATCAGTAACAAGATTCCACTTTGAAACATCTACTCTGTAAAAGAAGAGAACAGGTGGAGTGGAGTGGGAAGATATTAAAGGGCATTCTGTAACTCTGTCTAAAATTATATTTTAAGTAATATGTAACTGGATAATGTCTTTGCAATGTAAAAGGCAGTTTGGAAAGGAATATGTATGTTCACCAATTAATAGTGAACAGCACTTTTAATTTTAAAGATAATGAAATTTGTGCAAGACAAGGAGACCACAAAGTGACAGTGCCAAATTTAGCCTCTCGACATTTCAGTGCTGAAATGAACCCCCTGGCAAGTTGTCTTTAGAAGCCTTTCCATAATTACCCGGCATTAAGCACCATCTGACTCATGGAAACTGTGGAAAGGATTATATTTAGTCTGCTGATACTACACTTTCTTCTGCTTCTCTTCATACTGGAATAGTTTTTTTATGAAAATAAGATTTTCCGTAGTTTGTTTCTGCATCAACTTCTACGGTTTGTTTCTCCCCGCAAATCATAACCTGGAGGGCAAAAATTGCAATATACTAGTAGTAATGGCTTCAGTTATACTGGCTAAAATGTAAATTATATGGATGATAAATCTTTGTTATTCTGATCATAAATTAATAATAGTGAGTTGAAGCCAGAGCAGAAAATTTTTCCTAAAGATAAGCACATCTTATTCAACTTTATCTTCTTCCTTCCACTGTGGCAAGTGAGGTTCTTTGTACCTAGTAAGTACCCAATGATATACCATCTCCTGATATAAGTGAGCTATAAAATACTCATCTGAACACAGTGTTATGAAATTTTATTTTGCTTAACTCCTCTTTATCTAAACTACTTCAAAATAATATCATTTACCAAATTTTTAGGCAAATTGCCCTTTTCCATTAAAAAAAAAAGTGAGTTGCTATAGATACTACTGACAAAAGGATGGAAAACTCACAACATTATAGAACCATAAGCAACCACAGAAATCATGCAGTTTAATATTTCATATTTGAGAAAGCTATAACCCAGATAAAAGAAGCTATTTAATCAAAAGACACATGATTGTTACAGGAGAGCCAGAACAAAATTCAGAATACCTCAATCCCCATCTAAGTCTCTTTCCACCATATCAAAGACCTGAAATCTCCAAAATAGTAATATCAATATTCATATATCCCTGTTGTCACTAACAGAACTTCTACTCCAGATATGGAGGAAAAAGCAGATACTTATAATTTCTTAAAACACACACACAAAGCATTTTTCAAAACATTTTTCACAAATGCTTTTATTTTAAAAATAAAAAGAGGAAGGAAAGAACGTAAACGCAACTTGGATTTTTAAATTAAATTGCATACAAACAAATGCACAAAGTAGAGCAGGTGCAACTCTCACGGGAAAGCTGATAAGAAATCCAAAGTAGTATAGACTTAGGTCACACTTTTATTAAAATTCACTTAAACCTCTTTGTTAATTCCTGTGGGTCTAAATTGTATTATTTTAATAATTCAGCCTTTGCTCTAATGTGACTGAATTCAGTTGACTAGTCTAGGCATCCTAACCACAGAATTACTCATTTCCTCTTCTATTCAGATCAGTTTATCCAATATAACCATCTATTCTCTCTTGTATTAGACAACCTGGGCTGCTACTGTATTCTCATTGATCTTAATTTCTCCTTTTTATACCATATTAGAGTCACCAGCCTAAATATATCCTTTGTTGAAATAAAAAACTGCAATAAAAATATCTATTTCCTTTAAATTAAGTGAATTGTTCTGAAGCACAAAACTCTCAGAGTTCCAAAATAGTACTTCTGCTAGCCTTTTACAATGATTCGTCATAACTCTAAGATTGGAGTGAAAATTATTAAGTTTTTGTTAGGGTTTGCATACATCCAGGTCTTTGTTCTCCCTGCCAGGCATTAAATCAAAGAACATGCAGCAATGTTTTCTTGATTGAAAACTGGCCCTGGTTAGATTAAGGTCTTTACTTAGCCTCACCAGTCATTAGCCCTATTGTAATATCTAGCAGTGATGATGAAGTTCTTTAAAGACTGTAGTCTATGTTCCTTCCTAGGGCATTAGCCCTCAGTATTCAACATCACATATCTTCCAGATCGTCTTTAATTATAGCTCTTCTTGTTATACTAAAGCTTAAGATACATCAATTCCAGAACCTGTTTGATTAAATGCATTTTAATATTTTTCTATAAATCAACTCCTTCTATATACCAGAAATTTTATCTTGTCTTTAATCAATTAACCAAACCTCATGATTACTATTAGAAAAGTACTTCACAAAGTGAAAAATAATCTGAAAACATTGCAATAAAAATCTTTTTTAGTACCAGTACCTTGCTGACTACTACTTACCTAAATCCAATACTAAATAGTACATAAATCGTAAAAA
The DNA here is from genome assembly GCF_039906515.1 of Pseudorca crassidens. Taxonomy (NCBI): domain Eukaryota; kingdom Metazoa; phylum Chordata; class Mammalia; order Artiodactyla; family Delphinidae; genus Pseudorca; species Pseudorca crassidens. The sequence continues at coordinate 26,558,818 of NC_090301.1, forward strand.
TGTGGAAGGCAGTTATTTTACCAACAGTCTAAGATAAGTATTTAGGCTAAAATGGAAACACCCTTTAAAAAAACAAATTGGGGGTTGGCAAATGAGAAGTCCTGATCATAACATTTATATAAAATCTAAGGAAAGATTCTGGAAATATAAAGGTATATACATCAATAACTTAAAATGAGCATGCCTACTATATGCATGGCAGTTCTAGGCGCCGGAGATACAGCACCAAAGAAGAATGTGTGCCCCTACTCTAGAATGTAAGCTCTTTGAAGGAACTGACAAGGTCCGTTCTCTCAAGGAAGATAATATCCTATGGACCTAGAGTCTGTCATACAGAGTGAAGTAAGTCAGAAAGAGAAAAACAAATACCGTATGCTAACACATATATATGGAATGTAAAAAACAAAAAACTGGTTTCTGAAGAACCTAGGGGCAGGACTGGAATAAAGACGCAGAAGTGGAGAATGGACTTGAGGACACAGGGAGGGGGAAGGGTAAGCTGGGACGAATTGACAGAGTGGCATGGACATATATACACTACCAAATGTAAAATAGATAGCTAGTGGGAAGCAGCCTCATGGCACAGGGAGATCAGTTTGGTGCTTTGTGACCACCTAGAGGGGTGGGGTAGGGAGGGTGGGAGGGAGACGCAAGAGGGAGGAGATATGGGGATATATGTATATGTATAGCTGATTCACTTTGTTATACAGCAGAAACTAACACACCATTGTAAAGCAATTATACTCCAATAAAGATGTTAAATAAATAAATAAATTTTTTAAAAAAATAAATAAAAAATAAATCTTCAGAAAAAAATAAAATAAAAAATTTTTTAAAAGATAATATCCTAGAGGAGAAGACTTGTTTGAAGGAGGAACTTACTATACATCTGTTCTAAAGATTTTAATTTAATTAAAATTCTGCTGAGCATATAATATAGGCAAGGTATTTTATAGAGTTATGGAGGATACAATCTAAGTATAAGGCAGGGGTAGCATTCCAGGAGGGAGAGGCTCACACTTGGGTTCACATCATGGACCAAGGGAAATGGTCTCCAGTAACAGCCTGTGCTTCCCAAAAGTTTACAGTCAGGAAGGTTAAAACATATTTCAGTGGCAGAAAGGATAGCTCCTAGTATCCTAGGAGCTAGGCAAATAGTAAAGGTTCTTTCAAGGGCTTTGAAGGATAGTTAATTTCTAAGAAGCAGAAATGACAGGAGAACATTCCAGATAGAAGAGACTTAAAATATAATTTTCAAAACAAACCAAATGATGACATAGCAAACTGAGTCCAAAATCAGCTGACATTTTGTATTCATATCACGCCTTTCTTCAAAGGGTTGATTACTTCATCATTATAACACCCAGGAAGAGATACAAGAGAATGTTTTGGCCATTTGTAAAAGTGTACCAGAGAATAAATAGCATCTCCCACTTATTCTATGGGCACAATAGCTAGGTCTTCTTACTTTTAAACTATAGCTTATTGTCTAGACTAGACTAAACTGTAGCCTTCTCTACCATTGCCAATAGCTTGCTTAAATGTTTACTTTGATCCTCAGTAAGGACAAAAAAATCTACACTCTCATTCTCTATGTGATAAAGATACAGGTAAAAACGAGAGTGAAATAGTTTAACTGCCTCCATTATATTTTAATAAATAATAAACCTTTACATAATAGGCAAGTGGTTATGAATAGCTTATTTATAACGTAAATACAGCTATTAAAACGACTTTCCAGTTTACTTGACAGATCTGACACAAATTGATTGTATTTTATATGTATTAAAGGACACATTTTTCAATCTGAAAAAAATGAAAATGAGCATTATGTAGGTTATATGATGGGATGGGCATTATGTAAGACAACTTTGATGAGTTTGTTTTGTATTATCTATAGTTATTAATTCTACCAAAGATATATGCTAGTGCTCAATACTGATCATAGGGCAATTCAAATTTAAGGACACAATACCTAAATACAAGAGTAAAACACAAAGAAACATGGTCTGCTCTAATGGCTTTAATTTTTGCATCAGAAATCATGAGACTCCAAATTACACAACTATCAAAGGTGACAAATTTCTACCTTTGTCCCTCCCTCTCATTTTCCCCTAATGAGTCAAAGGATTTAAATTTTTTCTATTAACTTCCATTTCCCAACAACCTCTCAAAATGTCAATCTATTCATGAAGATATGTCTACCTGGCTACTTTTTTTTTTTTTTTGGGTGGTATGCGGGCCTTTCACTGTTGTGGCCTCTCCCGTTGCGGAGCACAGGCTCCGGACGCACAGGCTCAGCGGCCATGGCTCACGGGCCCAGCCGCTCCGCGGCATGTGGGACCTTCCCGGACCGGGGCACGAACCCATGTCCCCTGCATCGGCAGGCGGACTCTCAACCACTGCACCACCAGGGAAGCCCCAACTACTAATATTTTTTAAGTTATATTTTCAATTCTAATTTTGGGACTCAGACTCCATGAGATCTTTTTCACTACTTACAAACTTTGGACAAAAAATGATATGCGTTTAAATGCTGATTTCTTTTCAAATGGCATGGGGAAAAGCTGCAAAGTATACATCTGCCTAGCAGAGGGAGATTATGCTTTTTGTGACCATTCCGTTAAAAATAGTTGCTGAAACAGTACTTAAATTAGAATTTATCTCTAACATTCTTTATGCCTTTGAGCTGCTTTAAATATGTAGAAAACTGATAAACATGTCTGAACTTTAGTTCTGACTAGACTGGTCTCTGCTCAGTACCATTCTAGGAAGGGCGTTGTCCCCTATTTTCAGGTAAGCTGTCATAAAAACTTACTACGAGCCAATGCCATGGATACCTTTAAAATTCTAAAGTACAACTTTGCATTTCACAACACCTGCTTTGTATTCTTTTGGTTCTCAGTCTGGTGACTGAGTCATAAAATGTTTGACATGGCAGAAAGGGAATCAGCACATTCTGGTAAGAACATAAGCAACATTTTTACATTTTAAAAGAACATGTACAGAATGAGAGAAAAAGAACACAAAATGGTCCATCAGCTTTCCCTCCTAGAAGAACTTCATGAATTCAAAAAATATGACTAGTCAGCCACCATAAAGGTAACAGGTAGGAAAGCAAATACCAAGCCCTAATGTAAGAAAACTGAGGGAGAGTGCTGAAAATGGAGATTAAAACCATTCCTGGCTTAGATAAACTCTATACTCCTGAAAATACAAGGTACAAAGAGTGGTCTTTAATTGGAGATTTCACAAACTGACCAGATTTTCACTTGGGTAGACCCTAGAAACACACAAAATGTATGTACCCCTTTCAAGTCCTCTGAACTTTACCATAAGGGACAGAACTGCAGAGAGTGTTTCTTCTATAGCAGTTGCCATTTGAAATCCCAAACCAGTCCCATCCAGAAAGTTCCATTTACACCAAAACTGCTGACTTGAAGTTTGCAAAGTCCATAATTCACCAAGAGAAGGGATCAGCTGTAGCCTTTAGAGAACTTCTAAGCTCCTCTGCCACTGAACAAATAGGAAGTTTCTTAAAGGAAGATGCTCAAGAAAACATCTCAGGGATAAAGACCATAAAAGTACTGATAGGCATTGGTCTCACCATGGCTGTCCACTCTTAGGTTCTGATTTCCTAAAAATAGACCTCAGGGTACAGATCCCTCTTTCCCTTTGCCCTAAGAAAGCTAAAAAACTCTCCAAGGGGAGTGGCTACTTCTCTCTGAAACCTGATGCTAGCTGTGAGGTCACAGCTTCTCCAGAAATAAAAGGCAGCCTCGGCAAGGGAGGCCCCCACTCAGGGATTGGAGCAGCCCTCAACTCACTCTTCAGCTTCGCCGCTGTCTGCAGCCCAGAAGCTCCATCATGGTGGGTCCTGTGAGAAAACTACTTGTAATTTATAGACAGATATAGACAGTAGGTAGGAATAAAATTGAGGAGAGAACATATTCAGTATGTGTGTAGAATCTACTTTTGGTTTTTATTAAAGTGGGTTGAGGACAGGAGAGATTAATTCAAGGTATTATGCCAACTGGAAAAATATGTCTTACTCCCAAAAACAGTACTTTATGCTTCACCAACTTTCTGTATCACATAAGTTTTATTATATCTAAATTTAGGGAAAAACCTGCAAAAGGTATAGCAAAATACTATACCTTAAAAAAAAATCCAATGATGCTGATAACTAAAATTAAATAAACTACTTTCCATGCATTGGGTAAAAATATACTGGTTAAATAGAAGAAAGACTTCAAATGACCTTTTTAATGCAGTGTGTCTATATTAGACATATGTTAAATACACCATAGGTTATTATATTATTCCAGAAAGAATTTGATTTAGCATTTGTTAAATCATTGACTCATGGATTAAGATATAGAAAGATGTTCCCTAACTATCTTTTGCAACAGCTTTTTATTTTTCCTAGATTCAAAAGTATCCTAAGGCAACCTTCTTATTCTATGACACCTACATAGCTTCCTAAAAATCTCAGAGCAGAGAGCACTCTCTTCTGTCAACGCATTTGAAAGAGTACTAGTTGTTTCTTTCTTTCTTCCTCTCTCTCGCCATTGCAGTCCTTCAGTGCTGACCAGATTGCTGGTAAGTGAATTGAGCTTCTCTATTCCAGAGGCAGGCAGAGCGCTTCTTAGCCTCTGAAATATCACTCATCTCCAAGACATGTTACTGCATGGCTCAACCTCTTAGTATCCAAGCTATGCCTGAACTCTGAAAAGTAGGCATACAGTTTCAGCTTACTTTGAAGATTACTCAGGGAATGAGCTGGGATACATTTAAAAATCAGGACATTTTTGTTTGGTTAAAATATTCTTTGTGGTTAATTTCTTTCTAACAGATCGAGTTCTCTCAGCAACAGCAGGATGGTAAGTCTAAACGATATAATATGTGCACACTCATAAAGATGGCATGTGAGAAAACCAACTCTCTTGAGATGAGATTAGCTCTTTCTAATTATCCCCACTGATGTTGTCACTCTAAATAGAAATGCTCTCAATCACTCTAAATATAAATTCTCTCAACATAAACCCTTCACGTATAATCAGTAATCAAAAGTTTAGGCAAACAAAAGCTAAATACCACAAAATAATTTCTTGTATTCACTGATTTCTAAATAGAACCAATTTGATACAGTAGGTAATACCATACATATACCCCCCCAAAATATGTGGAGTCTGGATGTCTAATTTGTTAATCAAATCCCTAAAGAGTGATTTGGCAGGTCTAAATTATTCAATTTAGAAAACAAAATTGATTCTAAAACTGCCCAATTACCAAATACACATAATTTCAGTGGGCACCATAGTGAGTTGAGAGAAATAGCAGGTGAAGTGGATATAGAAAAAATGTGCAGTCAGAGAAAATGAGGGGAAAATTATTTATCAAAAAACTGTGGGAGGAGCCTTAGCCATCTCCTGGTCCATCTTTAGAGATGCAGGACAGGCTCCCAGAGAGGTGTTGAGACTGACTCGAAGATCCAAAGAATTAGTGATAGGGTCAAAATCTAATATTACTTTAAATTAATTAGAAATTTATTTCATAGAAACAGTTTCTAACTAGAAGACTTCAAATTCTGGAGATTCAAAAGAATATGAATAGTTTCCCTAAGACTTCCACTTTTGCTTCTTCAGGTCTTTGGATCCAAGAGATCCTGTGCCCTAAGACTCTTGTTTCACTGGAAAGTGTAGGGCAGAATGTCTTATGAAGTGAAAGAGTCACATATTTAAATAAACTGAGACAAAAATACATCTATGGAAGGGATGGAAGAAAATTTCAGTTATACAATACTGTATAAATTGGATATTGGTCATAATGATAAGTATGTATATATGTTATGATTTATAATATATAAATAATTGTGATAATACTCATAGGTACATAATTATAATTATACTCAGTTCTCTATCTAAAGGATTCAACATTTTTCAGCCTGTTTCAGTGTCTGGAATATCTCATGTTTGGAAATCAGTTAAGAAAAAAAAGGGTATTTGCTATTGTACAGACTCATATATATCTACATCATGGTTAATGCCTTCATGCAGACAAATTAGATGACCTGATGACTCAGAACCCATGATCATTTGAAATTATACTACAAAGGACTAATTTTTCTTATTGAAAACAGTTGGTAATTCTACTCTAATTTGTTTGATTTTTAATGTATTTTAACTAATGATGCTGCTACATTATCTGCTACTGTACCCCAGTCCTCTTAAATATCTAATTTATGTGTCATTATGACTGCCAAACTATGGTAGCACCAAGCAATAGAAGACTTAAAAACCCTTTCAGAGACAGAGGACTTGGTGCTGAACATTAACCACATTACTCCATATGTAAAATAGGTTTTAGATATAGAGGTTCAGTAAACATCGGTGTGGTGGACTGGTTTTCTCCTGTGCCAGGAAAACAAATGTAAGCATTTTAAATTAAAAGGAAATATTACATTTTAAGAAATAAATAAAGACATACTTTGTTTGCTTCCTTCTTCAATGATTAGAGTTTTTCTCATGGCTGCTCTACTTGAATGTATCACAAGTTTGGGGTAAAGAAAAAACACACCAGAAAATTATAGCATTCTAAAGGTGTAAGTCCTGTGCTGTCCAGTAGAGTTGCCACTAGCCACATGTGGCTATTTAAATTTAACCTGTAATTAAGTAAAAATAAATGCATTTAAAAGTCTACTTTCTCCTTTGCACTAGTCATATTTTAGTGCTCAAAAGCCACAGGTGGAAGGTAACTACTACCCTTTTGGGCAGCCCAGATACAGAACATTTCAATCATCACAAAAAGCCCTAGAACAGTGTTGTTCTAGACTAAGGGCTGGCAAATTTTTTCTTAGAGAGCTAAATAGTAAATATGTTAGGCTTTGTTGGCAGAACAGTCTCTGTAAAAACAACTCAGTTCTGTCACTGAGGTATGAAAACAGCCATAGACAATACATAAATGAATGGGCATGTCTGTATTCCAATAAAACTTTATTTACAAAAACAGGCAGCCAGCCCGTAGGCAGTCATTTGCTAACCCATGTTTTAGACTCTTCAAGAGAATAACTAAGCCTTAAAAATCTGGTGTAGGAGGAGCAATATTTTTCTGGCCTTGGCCTTTAAATCAACAAAAGGGTTCATGTCAGAGAGATTCTATTACAGCTCATAAAACCCTATTTCTACATCAAGATCTGACCAGGGTAATAGTGAGCCCTCTGAGCAATCTGAATGAAAGCCTGGAGCCAGTAATAAGGATAGTTCAGTTTCACACGTCCCGTAGAAAGATAAAATATAATATTTGACTAATGACCCCACAGTGCCTGCCGCATGCCTTTTAAGTTGGGGAAATGATCTGTGATGTCAATTTGCATAGAACTTGAGGCGGAAATTTCAGCAAAGAATGATAACATGATCTATAGTTGATTGTTAACATAATGTCTGGTGCAATCTTAGATTAGGGGATGAAGGGATAGTTAAATAGGATGTTTTGCTGAGTAATCTATCTAGATAGCATCTCTCGATCTGAGACCACTAATGGACTAAAAAGAATGTTTTCACCTCTACCAGTTCATTCACAAATGGGTTTTTGAATGTTGTTGGTATTAACTCCAACAAGTTGCCATCAGTACTTTTAGGTTCTCCAGAAATTTTAATTTAGTTAAGTTTTAAAAGTTCAATTAAAATATCTTTACTTGCCCCTAAATCCATAGTAGCACCTCTTTCTGTCCTTTTGGTGTATACTTCTTAATTCCTTGTTAATGTAATCCTGAAAGGCAAAACCAATTCTAGCAAAGGAGAATGACAAAATTTAGGGAAAGTAAACAACAGAGTGATTGTGATAAAAATAGGCAACACTTAAAATATGTGCTTACATACACACATGAATACAAGTAAAACTAGGGAAATCTGAGTAAAATAGGTGGAGTCTATCAATGTGAATATTCTGGTTGTGACAGTGTACTATAATTCTGTAAAATGGTACTATTGGGGGAAACTAGACAGAGTATTTAAGAGATCTCTGTATTTTTTCTTAAAATTGCATGTGAATCTATACTTATCTCCATAAAATTTTAATTTAAAATGTGTACTTACATTCTAAAGCTAATACAGCAACATGTTATCATATGTGATTATATGAAAAAAGAGTAAAGTTTAAAGTGATCACCATAGCAATAGATTCAAACAAATAAGTCTTCAGAATCAGTTACACTCGGAGCCTATTAGAGTCATACATTGAAGTGGTTAAATGACACTATAGAACTTAGAAATTGGCCTCATCTACTTTTTTTCCTGAAAAATGAAGTTACTCCTGAAGAAAACTAGTTAAGAGAAGAGCCTAGGAAATTTGTACCTCAAGAGCAGGTTTTTCTGTATAAGTTAAGAAGTTTGGTTTAACCTCACATGACACAACCCCGATTGAAAAATTTGTTTTCTTGAAATTTTATTAACGTTGTTAATTATATAAGGGATTTTATGAGGAATTCTTAAGATTTCTCAAGGCCTCAGAATTTCTTAACCCAGTCCTGTGTCCAAGGCAGATGAAGGAGATATGAATAAATATGACTAGCAGTTTCAATTTCCATATCTGATGAATAAGAACATATGACTTGAAATTGGAAATCCTGCTTTAAAATAGACCCCAAAAGAAATGTCCAAAGGGAGTTGTCAGTTGAGCTTAGAAAAGGGAAAGCCCAACAATAAAAACTTAAGTCACTGGCAAAAGCTGTAGAGGAGAGTTTGAACTGGATCCCTGATGAAGTTTGGATTAATTTATTGGTCTGAAGTAGAAAAAAAGCATCCTAATGTTTCTTGCTTCTTTCAGAATTCAAGGAGGCATTTCTCCTATATGACAGAACAGGCGATGGCAAGATCACCTTAAGCCAGGTTGGTGATGTCCTTCGGGCTCTGGGCACAAATCCCACCAATGCAGAGGTCAAGGCGGTTCTGGGAAACCCCAGCAATGAAGGTAAACACATGTTTTTCCAAGAAGTTGGGAAGTGTGTGTGTGTGTGTGTGTGTGTGTGTGTGTGTGTGTTTATGTGAGAGAGAGATTTATAGAGAAGTTCCACAGAATAGGGTTTAATTTACTTTTTATGGTAAGTGTGCCTCTTGGCCATCTAGAGTCTTAGTTTTTATCCTCATAAAATAAGTTAACCTTCCTTTAGAATTTGTAAGCATGATATAATTTCATGTTAATGAAAGGAAATGATATCTAATGCTGATATCATCATCATCACCATGTTATCTAAACATACCCTACAGTACTTCCCCGGTGGTCCAGTGGTTAAGACTGCACGTTTCCAATGCAGGGGACATGGGTTCGGTCCCTGGTTGGGGAACTAAGATCCCATATGCCTGCCGCGGGCTGCGGCCAAAAAAAAAAAACCATCTTAAAGGAAACTCAGCTTTCTAATTTAAGAACACACAGATGACACCTTAATAAAACTATTTTCTGTTTCCAAGAACTGTAAAAAGACTTAAAAACCTAAGCCAAAATCTGCATTCAGTCCCCCAAGGTAAATCCTAAGGCAAAAGTCAGTGATCTGATACGTAAGAGGCAAAACTGAAGAAGTCATTGCTGGATACAGTAATCCAGTCATTAGTCTGGAACAAGGAAATTTTTTCCAATCCCCTGATTCATGGCAAGTATAATAGTCTATTGAAAAATACCACTCTGAACAAAAAAAAAAGGAGACAAAACTGAAGTTTTTTCAAGTAGATATTTGGGCTATTTATCCTTGCCATAAGGAAAATAAGGAGGGGAAGGCAAATAATCTTTTTTTTTTCCAGAAAAGACCATTTTCCTTTATTACAAAAGAAAAAAAATTTGATTTCAAAAAAACCTACCTCTAAATCAGTCTGCAGGAATTTTCCTCAAACTTCATTTTCTTCAGAGGAAAATGTCCAAGTAAATCATGCAAAAAGTAGCTGGGAGCATGAGATAAAGGAAGAGCGTAATAAGCCAAATTCATCTTTAAATGCCATTTTCTAACTTACCAAACATTAATCTTTAATGGAATTATTAGGTAAATGTTCATTTATTCAGCATTCAAATTTAATCTTCTTAATATTACTCAATGTACTAGATTTCTACACTATAAGGAAAGACTGCTGAATGGGAATTTAGATTTTAGGGGTACATAACTTTATCCATTTGTATACATCTGGATAGTCTGTTTTATACTTTTGCTGTGAATACTGTTTATCTTGTCAGAAGATACTAAAAAACTTCTTATCTCCAGGCCTCTAAAACCGCAGAGAAATCAGGAGATCGCAAAGTATTTAACACACACACTCTCCTCACAGGCTTCTTTTCTGAATTACTTAAAATTTAAAGAAATTGAAGGCTCTACAAAAGCTCAGACAAAAGTGGAATATATATTAAAGTTCAGTTAGGTTTTGCTACATTTACATGTTAATGGATTTGTTATCAGTATATTTCTATATTGCTTCCCTAGTGTTTATAGAAAATATTAAATTGACAATACTAATAAAATCAGTAGCTAACACTGATTAAGCACTCAGTTTGTCCCAGGTATTGTAAGAGATTTTGCATGTATTATCTCATTTAATGCTCACACTACCACTACAAGGTATCTCTTTTGAGAGATGAAAAAGTTGAGGTACAAAGAGGTTAAGGAACTTGCCCATGGGGCTTCCCTGGTGGCGCAGTGGTTAAGAATCCTCCTGCCAATGCAGGGGACACGGGTTCAAGTCCTGGTCCAGGAAGATCACACATGCTGTGGAGCAACTAAGTCAGTGCGCCACAACTTAAGCCTGCGCTCTAGAGCCCGTGAGCCACAAATACTGAGCCCCCATGATGCAACTACTGAAGCCCCCATGCCTAGAGCCCGTGCTCTGCAACAAGAGAAGCCACCAGGATGAGAAGCCCACATACCGCACGAAGAGTAGCCCCCGCTCACCGCAACTAGAGAAAGCCCATACACAGCAACCGAAGACCCAAGGCAGCCAAAAATAAATAAATAAAATAAATAAATAAATAGTTCACTAAAAAAGAAGAAATTTGCCCATGATCACACAGTTGTAAATGGTGGGCTGAGGATAAAAGCTTAAGCACTACGACTCCAGAGCTCATGCTATTATCTATTACAAACATTTTGTCATCAGTCATTTACCAACTGAAATTTAAGCTGTATGAAGATTTTTCAGATGATCTAGAATGAACTCTCAAGCTTAATTTGTGACTCAGAGATGGCATTTAATGATAGATAATAACTCTCCAAATTGCAATTTCTTCCAGAGATGAATGCCAAGAAAATTGAGTTTGAACAATTTCTGCCCATGATGCAATCTATTTCCAACAACAAGGACCAGGGCACCTATGAAGACTTTGTTGAGGGTCTGCGTGTCTTTGACAAGGAAGGCAATGGCACCGTTATGGGTGCTGAACTTCGTCATGTACTAGCTACACTAGGTAAGAAGTATTCATTTCAGTGGACTTAATAGGACAGAATATATAGGAAAGAGCATGAATTAGGGCAATCATGTTATAACCAAAATAAGTAGGGGGAAAGACTACAAACAGAAAATGAAAAAGAATAGTCAAAAGTTAATGACCATATCAATTAACCTCAATGTCAATGAGTTTATTTGGGGGAAATGATAACTTAAATTATTGGTATTGAATAAGTAATGTGCAGCATTGTAGTTCTTACAGGATAGAGTTTGGATGATCAGGTATATAGTGTGCATTTAAGTCATTTATTCAAAAACAATTTATTGATAACCTTCTGGCTAGAGAACAGGAAGGGCTTAGTTTCTATCCTCCGAGAGGTTATAGTCTCCAGGAGTCCAAAACTGATCACTTACAGTGGAATGTTCAAAATATTCTCTGGTTTTCTTTTTGAAGAAAGAGTTTTGTTTCATCAGGTGAAAAGATGAAAGAGGAAGAAGTGGAAGCCCTGATGGCAGGTCAAGAAGACTCCAACGGCTGCATCAACTATGAAGGTACAATCTCACATGCTCTGGTGGTTATAGCAACTCTGAACTGATTGGGTTGACGATGGACAACTTTTGAGCTTAAAACAACTTATCTTCTCTATCTCTCTTATTCAATAAGAGAACATACAAATGTTACTTATTATCAATCAGTTATATAATAACTCTAAAAAGATATCTTGTAAGGACCTGACTATATACATAAGATTTACTCCAGTGGGTTTTAACATTCCTGTGCATTATTATACAGGTTAAAATGTGTTTTCACTTTTATCTTTTCTTGTTAGATCTTCACAACATCTCTGTAAGATGGGGTTTGTGTCAGAATAAATTTTAATATTAAATACTAATATCCTTTAATATTACAGTTGGAGAGATCTCAAAATCCTTTACAGCAAGCAGTTATGAAAATGAGGAATCCGAAGGCCAAAGATATTTAGCTATTTAGTGAAGGTCACATCATTAATGGCAAAGCCGGTGCTAAAATTTATATCTCCTTTTCTAGTGTTCTTGCTTAAATTAAATTTATCTCATAGTGGCCAATTCTCTACTTCCTGCCACCAATTTTTTTTAACATCTTTATTGAAGTATAATTGCTTTACAATGATGTGTTAGTTTCTGCTTTATAACAAAGTGAATCAGCTATACATATACATATATCCCCATATCTCCTCCCTCTTGTGTCTCCTCTCACCCTCCCTATCCCACCCCTCTAGGTGGTCACTAAGCACTGAGCTGATCTCCCTGTTCTATGCAGCTGCTTCCCACTAGCTATCTATTTTACATTTGGTAGTGTATATATGTCCATGCCATTCTCTCACTTTGTCCCAGCTTACCTTTCCCACTCCCCGTGTCCTCAAGTTCATTCTCTATGTCTGCGTCTTTATTCCTGTCCTGCCCCTAGGTTCTTCAGAACCTTTTTTTTTTTTAGATTCCATATATATGTGTTAGCATATGGTATTTGTTTTTCTCTTTCTGATTTACTTCACTCTGTATGACAGACTCTAAGTCCATCCATCTCACTACAAATACCTCAATTTCGCTTCTTTTCATGGCTGAGTAATATTCCATTGCCACATCTTCTTTAGGCGTTCATCTGTTGATGTACACTTAGGTTGCTTCCATGTCCTGGTTATTGTAAATAGAGCTGCAATGAACATTGCGGTACATGTCTTTCTGCCATCAATTTATAGCAGCTTCACCCAGAGGGTCTGAAAAGCAACACACCACACAAAATAAAGATGCAAGATAAAGCTGCATGATATAGGGCTTCCCTGGTGGCGCAGCGGTTGAGAGTCCGCCTGCCGATGCAGGGGACACAGGTTCGTGCCCCGGTCTGGGAGGATCCCACATGCCGCGGAGCGGCTGGGCCTGTGAGCCATGGCCGCTGGGCCTGCGCGTCCGGAGCCTGTGCTCCACAATGGGAGAGGCCACAGCAGTGAGAGGCCCGCGTACCGCAAAAAAAAAAAAAAAAAAAAAAGTTGCATGATATAACTTGTAAATTTAAAATTTTGCAACAAAATTGAAAAACTTATCCATCCCCCCAAAAAACTAATCTAACCACATCTCAATAAAGCTATGTTGACAGCTTTGATATAAATATGGACTTATAAAGTCTAACAACTTAGAAAAAAGTAAGACAAGAAAAGCAGAGGGGCGGGAAGAGAAGTGGAAAGGAGAGAAAAAAAGAGAACAGGAGAAAAGAAAAAACTAAGCCAAGCATATCTTCACTGACAATCTTGGTTAAACTTTACTTTTTTCCTATAAACTATGTTTTACATTCAGGTACTGCCATAAGTACATTAGATAAAAGAAGAATCATTCAATAAATATTGTTTGGACAAGGGTATAGTCATTTAGGAAATAAAGGCAGATCTCGATCTCCTACTAGGATAAATTTCACATGAGTCAAACATTTGAATGTAAAAGCTAAAAGTATAAAACCCATGGAAAATTATTTATAACTTTTGGAATGGGAAGGCATTTCCAGCACTGATACAAAACCCAGAAGGTATTACAAATTTCAATAAATTCAACCACATTATTTTTTTTATCTAAGTGGCCAGCCACCAGAAACAAAGTCAAAAGACAAATAACAAACCAGAAAAAAAAATCTGCAGTCAACATCAGAAAGTTCATTTGCCTAATTTTAAAAAAAGTTACAAATTAATAAAAAGACCACAACCCAATAGAAAAATTAACAAGTACATGAACAGACAATTCATAGGAAAGGAAATAAAAATATATATGAATATAATATGCTGAACTTCACTAATAATAAAAGAAATGCAGATTAACACTACACTTAGATATACTGATTGCCAAAATTAAAAGTTTAACCACACTTTAGGTTGAGGACAGTGTATGGAAACAGGTGATCTCATGCATTCTTGTTGGGAATATAAATCATTAAAATCCCTATGTGGTGATGTGGTATTAATTATTAATTCCAGCAAATCTACTTCAAGGGATGTAGTCTTTACACATACATGCACTCAAGTGAAATGAGTGATATATGATTATTCATATTCATTATTCATTACTGTGTTGCTCACGATAGCCAAATATTTGAACAACTTAATGTCCATCAATGTACAATGTATCGAATAGATTTTGGTACATCTTCACAGTGAATTTCCCTACAGACCTAAAAAAAGAACAAGGACACCCTTGTTTATGATTATGGTAATATTTCTAAGATACATTATGAAGTGAGAAAAGCAAGTGCAAAAGAGTTTGTAGAACATGCCACCATTTGTGTAAAAAAGATTTTTACAAACATATATTTGTATTTTCTTATACATGCATAATAGCTCTACCAACTTAGCTATAAAGAGAGGAACTAGATAGCTGGGAGACAGTGGTGAAGAACATTTTTTTTTTATAAACTCTTTCATACTTTCAAGAAAAAATTTTAACCATGTGAACATAACACGTAATCAGAAAGCTAAACTTACAAAATCTGGGAAAAGCCATAAATCCAGTATTAAGAACAGTAAGCTATACAGAGTTTAAATAAACTCTAGAGTTATAACTAGGAATAATTAGAATTGAGTTAACTTACTATACTGCTCTCTTATTAAATTTGACTGTGTTCTAACTCTAAACTGTATTATCCCTACAGCTTTTGTCAAGCACATCATGTCTGTCTAAATGGAGCTCTCAAGGTATCTATCTGTTTCCTCTTTAATATATAAGGGTTTCTCAATATTGTATTTTTTTAATGTAACAGCCTCACTTATATGCTGTGGATATAATTAGTATTGCTTCTTAATGAAGTTATTTATATTAACCAGAACACATTAATATAATTAATATTATATTAATACTAACAAGTTATTTATATTAACCCATCTCCTTGATATGGGTTATTTAGAAATACAGCATTTTTGTAAAAGTGTACAAGCAAAAGCTTCTGAGGTTTTTGCTTTCATGTATAGATCCTATCTTTGTCTGTACTATAATTAAGCAGTGGAGATTCAACAAACCAGAGAATAGCTGATTAATTTAGTTGGAACATAACAATCATAAAAGCATTAGCCTATATTCTTTGAAAAACTGAAGTAGTTTTTAACAATTACTGCTCTAGAAAACCATACTATCACAGTCCAAAGTGCAGCACTTGAAACCAGGTTCTTGCAGCAAGGAAATGCCTTACCTTGGAAGTGATGGTTCATTTTGTGCTTTTTCTTCTTTTTCACTTTACACTATTTCCTTCCCCATTTCCTTTCTGAAAAGATGCAATCAACATCTAACTCTTTTTCCTTTACAGATCAAGCATTGTTTATGAAGACTGGCTGGAACCTTATTCTAAGAACACCCATGACTAACTGTCCAAATCTGTTTACCATCATTCAGAAAAACAAAACAATTTGGACCATTTTAGACTGAAGGACTCCCTGAATTTTTATACACCTTACGTTTCTCTCTG
Source organism: Pseudorca crassidens (assembly GCF_039906515.1). NCBI lineage: Eukaryota > Metazoa > Chordata > Mammalia > Artiodactyla > Delphinidae > Pseudorca > Pseudorca crassidens. The sequence continues at coordinate 26,574,712 of NC_090301.1, forward strand.
AATTATATTCATATCACACAAACCAAGTGTCTGCTGCTCTAGACAAGAAGGATAAAATACTGACAATCTCAAATCCAAGCACTGCTCTTTATTTTCTACAATGGGTCAAAGAACATCCTTAAAATAATAAATCAATAAATAATTTTGGTCAGTCTGGAATGTTCAAGTCGCACTGTTTTTATCTTCTTGCTTAGAGAAACTTATTTTTAAAACCCCAATTCTTTTGTTAATGTACAGAATATTGATGAATTATAAAATTTTAAGAGAATAATTATAGTCTACACAATAACTGAATAATAATGATAATCATATATCATTGAAAATGCAAAATAGAAAACTGAGGAAATTCAGATAGGATCAGAGATGGTTTAATATAAGCTATCCGGCAATTTAAGATGAAAGCAGGTTTCTTCAGTTTTGTGTAAATCACTGTATACATAGCTTGACCTATTTCACTTCTAGTGACAGTCTGGCCTATTAGAAAATTCTAATAAGCCCTTGATATGTCTCACCGAATGTCTTCAAGGATAAAATTTAAAGTGACCTTTCAGCTGTTACTTAAAAAAACGTCTCTGGGGATGAGACTCTTGCTCAAGAACTCAAGATCCTGTCTATTAAAATTCTCTCTCCTGCTATGATTTCCTCTACTTTGCATGTCCATGTCCCCAAAACCTTGGTTCTATCTTTTTTATTTTTTAACATCTTTATTATATAATTGCTTTACATTGTTGTGTTAGTTTCTGCTGTATAACAAAGTGAATTAGCTATACGTATACCTATATCCCCATATCCCCTCCCTCTTGCGTCTCCTTCCCACCTTCCCTATCCGACCCCTCTAGGTGGTCACAAAGCACCGATCTTAAATACATGCTCTAAATGATAAGATTAATTGATAGACAAGTTTATAGTGTAAACTCACTTCATCATATCATATTGCTATCATGTATCACTTTTCCTTTAGAATAGAAGCAGAATTTGCAAGTTAGTAGTTGGATTTTTAGAAGAGATGAAATGATAAATAGTTCTCCCACTCTCTAAAAAGATATCCTTAAAATATATGGGATTTCAAAATCTCTGAAAATTACCTGCCTGCCTATACATTTTTGGAACCTGAAACAATTTTGTCCTGATGTCGGGCACTTCAGGTCATCATGCTCCTATCTTTAGCAAGGGTCACTCAGATTTCAGTAGCCAACAGCTTTAACTTTGACCTAAGTTTCTGTAGCCAAGATGATGTTGGGACATCACAATCATTCTTTTAAGGAGAATTTACTATGGCCTCAAGATCTTTAAGGCTAAGTTTGCCTAAGACCAGAAATTGGATATTTCACACAGCACTATGCAATAGAGCCTTCAGTAAAAATGGAAATTTCTATCTACACTGTTCTGTATGGTAATCACTAACCACATTTGTTGACTGAAATGTGGCTAGTGTGACTGCAGAATTGAATTTTTAATTGTATCTCATTTTAATTAATATAAACAGCCACATGTGGCTCATGCATACCATGCTGAACAGAGTAGCTCTCAATACATATTTATATTTGGTTGTTACATCAGGAAATAAAATGTGTTTTTAAAAATTATAAATGTCAGCATGTAGAGAAATTGACTGGTACAAACAGTCCAATCATAAAAGGGTAATTTTTGCTTTGGAATATGTGGCTAAATTTCCCATCTTCTACACTCCTTTAACACTTTTCAATTAGAAAAACGTGATGTCTACAAGGCACTAAATTTTTTGTTCTCAAGCTTCATATTTAATATTTTTCTCTCAAGACCTCATAAAACTGCTTTAACTCCCCATGGGATAACAATCTAGTACACTGTCATGGGACCTACCCTTATTAAATTACCATGTGTAAGATGCCCATAACTCAAGTTGTAGCAGGTGCAAAATAGAGTAGCAGGCGGAAGAGTGACAGTAATTTTTAACATCTACACCAGCTGGCAAAAATGACAGGTGCTTAATTCCTCAGTCTTTAAAAATAACTGTTGAAAAGTCTACACAGCAAAGCAAATATTTTCAAGTTTGCTTTTTAACTATCTTCAAGTTAAAGACTGATATATATTAATATAATGTAATATTATACATTAATTTTTTGCCTTAAAGTATATTTAAACTTAGCACACAAGAACTTAATTTTTTCTCCTCTATGAATGAAATAAACAATGATTATTAAATTAGAGAAATAAAATTTTATTTTTCTCAATCAACATAATATCCAAAATAACTCTTGATGTATTTTTCTGTAACTGTATTTACATGTCTTTTTCCATGGTGGCAAATATACCTTGAAACTTAAAAAAGTGGATAAAGAATATCTTCCTTTAAATTCTAAGTCTAGAGAAAATCATGAATCCAAAGACTTATTCAACAAACCAAGTCAAAAAAAAAAAATAGAGGAGATTGAACGGCAAGTATCTGAAATCTAGATTAAAGAGTTACATCCTCTTGAATTATCAAGATAACTGAAGCTAAGGAAGAGCAAAACCATGGAATAATTCAGGCAATTTCACAGTTTGATGAGTGAGCTCCAGGCTAAGAGAGTCAGTGCGAAGGAAGGGTGATGAGATTCCAAACACCTGCTGAGAATTTTGCCAGAAACTTCATATCGAGATAATTTTTTTTTTAGTTATTCAGTAATATATGGTAGGAAAAAGTACTAGCTATACCCTACTTTGTCCTTCACCTGCCAGCACCTGTGACTGGCCAGAGTCTGCTTCTATCATGGCCATGCAAAACTGCCATGCAAAACTGCCATGCAAAACTGAAAGGCAGAACCACTCTTTGGCCAGGGCAGATGTGGCCCATGACCTGGACCTCACACTGTAGACCTCACACTCTGGTTCTCCTCCAGAGCCAAGGAATCTACCCAAAAATAGAGTACGCCCCTTCTGGAACCCATGTCCCCACTCCTACACACTCTGGATACCCAGAACCCCAGATTTCCTTGCCCAAATGACCCCAAGCTCTCTTCCAGAACGTGGGTGGGATTCTTCCTAGGTCTATCCTCCTAAAGGAAGACTACAAACCAAAGACCAACAGATGGCCAAAGCCAGCTATTTTTGTTTTGTTTTGTTTAAACTAAGGATAGAATTAACCACAAGGTCCCTGCAGTGCAGGATGGAACTGGAGGTGGGAACTGAAGGAGGGCAGGCCACAATATCACCAAAGAGTCCAAGAATTATAACCTGCCCTTCCAAACTATTATGAAGCTATATTTGTCAAGGGAGTTACAGAGTATATATTATGCAACAGTCTATTAGTTTGATAACTTTTAAGTATTTAAACTTATGATTAGTGGACCTCAATTTGAACTCTTGCCCCAGGCCTGCAAACATAGGGGTAGACCTGCTGAGCAAGGATAGAACTCAGACTTTTCAGGGACAGATCTTTAAGTGGCCCATAAATACTCCAACAAACACCAGAAATCCCTTGAACTTTTAAAAAATATTAACAGTTACCGCGGTCAAGATGGCAGAGTAGGAAGACCCTGAGCACACCTTCTCCCACAGACACACCAAAATTACAACTACTTACAAAGCAACTATCTATGAAAACAACCTGAAAGCTAACAGAAAAGATTTTCCACAACAGAAGACATAGTCACAATGAGATGAATAGGAGGGGCAGAGACGTGGTATAGTCAGGACCCCAGTCAGCAACCCACAAATGGGAGGAATATCACAATTGTAAAGTCCTCCCCAAGGGGCAAGAGCTCCAAGCCCCACATCAGAATCCCCAGCATAAAGGTCCTTCACCATGAAGACAAGCCCCCAAGACATCTGGCTCTGAAAACCAGTGAGGCTTATGTTCAGGAGAGCTAGAAAGCTACAGGAAACAAAGACTGCTCTTGAAGGGTGTGCACAAAATTTCACATGTTCTGAATCCTGGTGCAGGGGAAGTAGTCTGAAAGGAGCCTCAGTCAGACCCATTTGTTCATCTTGGAGACCCTCCCAAAGAGAGGAGACACCTGGGACGCCCCCTGAGGACGGAGATGCAGGCAGCAGTCAATTTGGGAAGCTCGTTCTACAGCAATAACACTGGTACTGGCAAGAGTCATTTTGGAATCCTCCCTCTAGCCTAATTAGCACCAGGAGCTTACCTACCCCGCCAGCAAGTGGGCACCAGCCCAGAGCACTCTGGGCCACGTAGACAGTTATGCAGGGGCCCAACCCCACCCACCAGTTAGCTAGCACCAGCTCCATATACCCCTCCCAGGTCACACGGGGACCTGGCCCAAACTTCTAGCAGGCTGGCACCAACATGCGCCTCCTACCCCTCTGCCCATCCATTCAGCCAATCACATGGAAAGCCTACCTCACCTTCTAATGGACCTGCAGCCACTATAAAGTCAAGTTCTTGTAGTCAACTGGGCTGGGAGCCAGGCCTGCCAACCAGTGTGCCTACAGTAGTTGGCCCCACCACGAGAAGGGCACATGCAGCCCACATAAGAGCACTCCTAGAGCATATAACTCTGGTGACAAGAGGGGAGCATGCTGCTGGGTCCCATAGGACCTCTCCTACATAAGGCCACTTCTCCGTGATCAGGAAATGTAACCCACTGACCTAACACTTAGAAATAGATACAAAGAATTGGGCAAAATAAGGAGACAGAGGAATATGTTCCAAATGAAGAAATAAGATATGACCTCAGAAGAAGAATTAAACAAAGGGGAAATAAGCAATCTATCCAATAAAGATTTCAAGGTAATAATCAAAAAGATGCTCACTGAACTCAGGATAAGAATAGAGGAACACAGTGAAAAGTTTAACAAAAAGTTAGAAAATATTGATATAAAGAAGAACCAGAGCTGAAAAATACAATAACTGAATACAATGGAAAGAATAAACAGTAAATTAGATGATACAAAGGAACTGATCAGTGATCTAGAAGACAGAGTAGTGGAAATCACCCAAGCTGAACAGAAAAGAGTAAAAAGAATTTTTTTAAATGAGGATAGTTTAAGAGACCTCTGGGACAACATCAAGTGTACTAACATTCACATCACAGGCGTCCCAGAAGGAGAAGAGAGAGAAAAAGTGGCAGAGAACTTATTTGAAGAAATAATAACTGAAAACATCTCTAACCTGGGGAAGAAAACAGACATCCAAGTCCAGGAAACACAAAGAGTCCCAAACAGGATGAAAACAAACAGGTCCACACCAAGATATACTATAATTAAAATGGTCAAAATTAAAGATGGAGGAGCTTAAAATCAGCAAGGGAAAAGCATTTACATATAAGGAAACTCCCATATGGTTATTAACTGATTTTTCAGCATAAACTTTGCAGGTCATAAGGAAATGGAACAATATATTCTAAATGGTGAAAGAAAAAAACTACAACTAAGAGTACTCTATCTGGCAAGATTATTATTCAGATTTGAAGGACAGACAGTTACACAGACAAGCAAAAGTTAAAAATGTTCAGCATTACTAAACCGGCTTTATAAGAAATGTTAAAGGGAGTTCTCTAAGCATAAAAGAAAAGACCACAATTTGAAATATAAAAATTATGAAAGGGAAAATCTCACTGGTAAAGGCAAACATACAGTAAAGATAATAGATCAACCACTTATAAAGTAAAAAGAACAGTTAAAAGAAAAAAGTAGTAAAATCATCTATATCCACAATAACTAGTTAAGGGATACACAAAACAAAAAAAATGTAAAACATGACATCAAAAACATTAAACATAAAGGGGAAGGTAAACTGTAGGGTTGTTGGAATGTGTTTGAACTTAAAAGGTATTCAACCTAAATATATATATATAATAAATGTGTTGTTATATGTAAATCTCATGGTAATCAAAAAACAAAAACCTATACATAGATTTTGGCATCTACCCCTCATAGCTCAAAGGCTAGATCCATTCAATTATTCCCCAATCTACACAAAGGAAGAATTAGACAAAGACCCAAAATGGGACTTCACTAGAAGTTTAGGGAGCTATGGGTGGCTAGTTAATGAACATGGACAACACTTCTTTCCCCAAACTGTAGGTTGCCAAGCCATCAGGGAGACCCATCAAGGAATTCACTATGGAAGGAAAGCCCTATAAAATTAGTCAGTAGAGGTTATGGTAACTCCTGGCATGAAAAGTATAATCAGTCAGATAATGGAGACATGCCCCATCTGCACAAGGAACAACCCCAAAACCACACCCCCCAGAGGCCCCCAAATAAGGTCCATGCAGACCAGAGGGACATATCCTGGAGAAGACTGGCGGACTGATTTCACTGTCACGCTGAGAGTACTGGACAATTTCACGTATCTCTTGCTGCTAGTGGACACATTTCTGGGTGAATAGAAGCATTCCCTGCTAGAACTGAAACGGCAGCTGAAGTGGTTAAGGCATTACTGAAAGAAATAATCCCCAGGTTTGGGTTCCCTGGATCCCTAGAAAGTGATAATGGTCCAGCATTTGTGTCTCAAGTGAGGAAGGGGATAACGAGTGCCCTGAGCATAAAACGGACCTTGCACTCAGCCTGGAGACCCCAATCCTCAGGGAAACTGGAGAGATCCAATCAGAACTTGAAATGGGCCTTAACCAAGCTATGTCAGGAAACTCAAGAAAGCTGGATTACATCGCTTCTGATTGCCCTGCTCTGCATGCGCTTGGCCCCAAGGGTAAGCGCATTAAAGGTAAAGTTAAAGGTAAGTGCATTTGAATTCATGTATGATAGATCCGTTCCCCAAGCCTGAGAGAAGGGACACCTTAACCTCCTTGAAATGAAACAACTTAAATATGCCCCTTCACATAGCAGAAACCATGAAATCTCTCACGGAATTCGGTAACCAGGTGCCGCCTACACCCACTGACCTGGCCGCACACCCCTTCTGGCCAGGAGACTGAGGGAACCTAAAAACCTGGAAAACCAGCAGCCCGCAAGATCAGCTCTCTCCTAAGGAGGACAGACCCCACTTGGTGATTCTAACCACCCGTGCTGCCCTAAAGTTGCAGGGGACCACTCCATGCGTATATCATACTTGAGTGAGGAGGGCATCCAGGCCCCAACCTTTGGAGAGACAACCCGGGGCAACGGACATCCCACCCACCCCCACCCCGGTTACTCCTGTGAATCTCTTTTGGACCTAAAACTCCTTTTCCGAAAAACAACAAAAGATAAGTAACCCTCTTTGCCTTGCCAAGCAGTAGAGATTTTGGGATAAACGAATTGCCCTAGATGATCTATTAGCTGACCAGGGAGGAATCTGTCCACTGGCCAAAAATACATCATGTTGCTTTTACATCAATGCAAGTGGCCTGATTGGAGAAAGTACAGACAGGCTCCTGGAAAAAGCAACTTGGCTAACAGAAGCAGCCAGCCCAACCTGGCCGAAAAATGTGGAGCAGGGTAAAACAGGCCCTCTCCTGTGTCACTTAGTTTCTACCTTTCCTGGGATGCTTAATAACCATTGTTCTCTTGCTGATATGTGGGCCCATGTACCTTAAATTGCGTGGTGTCCTTTTCTCCAAAAGGTTAGAATCTATAAAACTACCAATGGTGCGTGCTCAGGGATACGGACCATCAGGGCTCAGGCCCGGGGACAATCAAACATGTCTAAAGCCAGCTGGGGAGAAGTGCTGCTCCTCTCCCTGGGGGTATGACGGTGCCCACACTCAGCAGGAAGCAGTTACAGAAGTTGAAACTGCACCCTCAGTGCCCCTCAAGAATGAGGCGCGGGCCTCCCTGGTGGCGCAGTGGTTGAGAGTCCGCCTGCTGATGCAGGGGACGCGGGTTCGTGCGTGCCCCGGTTCGGAAGGATCCCACGTGCCGCGGAGCGGCTGGGCCCGTGAGCCATGGCCGCTGAGCCTGCGCGTCCGGAGCCTGTGCTCCGCGACGGGAGAGGCCGCAGCGGTGAGAGGCCCACGTACCGCAAAAAAAAAAAAAAAAAAAGAATGAGGCGCAGGGCAAAAGGCAGAGGAGGGATTTGTCACCAGCAAAGCCCATTAACAATTCCCAGGAAACATAGGACGGAATCTAGGTGATAAGATAAGGTCTAACCTCTTCTTTTGTGCATGGTCTGGTTTCACTTGCCTGTGCAGAGGCCTTGCACCTCACACGTTGGATTAGACTTCCCAGCACGGAGCCGCTGCGCCTGACGCCTCCGCTTGGCTGGCCTGCACGGATACTGCAATTCAAGATGGCGGCCGCGGGCTGCGTGCGGAGGCGTGGTGCTCTGCGCTGCCATCTAGAAGGTGAGCAGCGCAGCTGTGCCCGCCCTGCAAGAACCCCGCCCCCTCCCACCTCCCCACCCCCGGCCACGAGATCCGTATAAAGCAGCCCTGCCCATGGCCTGTTGGGGAGAGTAAGTGCTCTAGAGCATGACCTCACACCTCTCGATTTTCTGATCAAAGAACAAGGCTTTCCTTTGCTTCTGAACTGAACTTGGTTTCCATCTATTGGCACGAACGACACCAGGTAGGAGGACCCTTGTTGGGGCCTGACTGAAAGTTCGGTAACAAACAGACTCAGATACAGAGAACAAACAATTGGTTGCCAGAGGGGTGTGTGTGTCGGGGGCGGGGGAAGGGTGGTGGTGGTGGTGGTGGTGCTTAATAGGTAAAAGGGCTGAAGAGGTACAAACCTCCAATTACAAAATAAATAAATTACAGGGATGTAATATAAAGCATAAGGAATATGGTCAATAATATTGTAATAACTTTGTATGGGGACAGATGATTACTAGATTTATGGTGGTGATTATTTCATAATGGATATAAATGTCAAGTCACTATGTAGTACATCTGAAGCTACATAATACTGTTATGTCAACTATATTTCAGTAAAGAAATTTTAAAATTATAATAAATTCCTTTGTCAATGATCACATAGGTGACAAAGAAGAATTCAAGTAGCAAATAGGTTAGGCTTTTCTTTCTATCCTTGAAAAGACAGAAAAGGTTTGTCTTTTCCTATTTTATTTCTCCAACCTGTGGAGAAAATCAACTCATCTTGTAATAGTCATTGTATAGGGTGAGAAAAATGTACTGCTATAAGAATAGTAGTAGATAATCAATAACGGTTGGTGGTACAATTTAAAAAATCAATTTAAAAGCAATAAGTAAAAATATATTGGGGGAAAATATTTTTATACTTTTAAAAAGTATATTAATGACAACTCATCTATAAAAGCATACTTAGTGGCAATCATTTAATACCAACTGGGAAAGTTTAATTGGAACTATAATTCAGCAGAAATGGCCAAATGGCAAACATTTACTCACTCTTGCTTACTTTTCCGCCTTCATCAGTTAGACTTTCTTAGGAAGAATCAGAGCATACCTTAAAGAGCAGGTGCTTTAAAGTCAGGCTTAGGTTTGAATCCTACTGCTACCGCTTCTGAGCTGTGTGACCATAGGGCAATTATTTGATCTTTGCAAGTCTCAAGTTTATCTTCTATAAAATGGCATTTACAAGGGCTGTTTTGTGAATTAAAATAAACTAAGAATGTGAATTATTTGGCATGTAGCAAGCACTCAAATATTTTTCTTCTCGGTTTCTTTACTACTCTCCTCTGGGTTTTCAATTAAGTATCGGATTAAATCTTTAATAACTCCCCACTGCCTAGGGGATAAAGTTCAAAGATTATCAAGACACATAAGGCCTTTTAGGAAATTTTTCAGTTTTTTATCCTGCTATTTCTTCTTAATTACTCTTCTGCTGAATGGTGCAGTGGGTAAGAGCAGACTTGGGTTTCAGTCTGTTCTGTCACATCCTAGATGGGTAACTGATTATACTATATATAAAATAGAATACTTAGGGAGCCCTGATGTAAGAATTAAATGAGACAACACAGATAAAGTGCCTATGTAAGGGTTGTTTATTGTAAGGACTAAATAAATGAAATCATGGCTTTTATTTTATCACCTATTGAAATTGTTATGAAAATGCCTATTCGGAAAAATTATTTTACTCTTCCAAGACTTTGCTCAAGTATCGTTTCTTCCACTGACATTTCCTCACTTCATCTACCCACAAACACCCACCAATGTGTGCCTATAGCACCTTGTACCTATTATTATATTTATAATATAGCATAATTATTTGTTTACATCACAACATAGCCATATCCCCAGAACCTAGAACAGTGCCTGACACATGGTTGGCACTAAATAAATATTAACACTCGTATCCTGAATGTTTAAGTGAGTAATAAAACCAGTAGGTACCCAATAAAAGTTTTGCAAATGTATTAATAAATGAAAACTCCCACAATTATAGTTAAGATAACCCTGAAGTATGTATCTTCCTTCTAGAACTAGATGGCAAATGGGTACAAACTCTTTTCAATTGGTAGTGTTTGTCTAAAACACTTTTTTAGCCAGCATTATGTAGCTATGCCCAAGTTTAATAGGAAAGAATGTTGTGCTTGATTAGAACTGAAAGAATTTTGTGAACGTTATGAAGTCTGCCATAAGGTAGGATGGGGGAGCAGTGGCATGCGTGCCATGGACTTGCTGCTCCTGAGGGTCTAGGGGGTTTTCTTCATCAAATGAGTCTATTTCAATAATGTTAAATATTATAAAGACAATATTGAACTGATCAATTTTTTAAATTATTTATTTGGGCTCTGCTCTATCTAGACACATCAGTGAACAAAATATTTAAAAAAAAAAACAGCAGTCCTCATGGATTTACATTCTGTTGATAGGGAAAAATAAGTAACCAAATTTATAAGTAAGTAGCATAGGAAGTTAGAAAGTGATAATGCTAGAAGGAAATATAAATTAAGGAAGATGGAATAGGGAGCCCAAAGGGAGGAGGAGGGCTAGGGGCAGGAAAACCAGGGAAAGCCAGAGAAAGTTGAGAAAAAAACTCAGAATAATTTAACCCCGTGATTGCATGTCTTTTAATTCCAAAAACAGTTTCTTCTCTATAGCTAAGTAATCTAAATTATTCCTTTATTTCCCCTTACTAATATATGAGTTCAAAGTTTATCTGTCAAATTCCTTAAGCTGTAGTCCCTGAACAACACATGGCAAATAAAATCTACCAGTATTAATCCAGTAAAATTAGTGCATTTCTGCAGTTGATTTTTGTATCAATATTCCAAATTCAAGTTCCATTAGTTTTAACAAATAAAACACAATAAAACTTTATGCTATAAAATGTGCACACATACTCAAAGGGTTGAGAAAGATGTCATTAATGGTTATGTATAGACAGGTATAATTATGAGATTTTCCTCTGTTTGCATGTTTTCTTTATGTAGGCATTCTTGACTTTGCATAATTAGGGATGTATTGCTTTTGTAATTAGCAACTAGAAACAAAATTAAAGTTTCTTTTGATTTTTAAATTACATAATAGTAGTACAACTAAAGGAAGACGCAGTAAAAAATATATATATTTTTTAAAGACCAGTGTTTTGCTTTCAAAAAAAAAGAAGTTTGCAAAGAAGTCTAGGTTTTAAAACAAATGTATATCCAAATAAAAATTAAATAGATACTTAATGAAAACTTTCATACCATTACCAAATAACCCAGTTTTCATTCAGTTTGTTTATGGTAAAAAAAAAAAAATTCTCCTATGATTTCAAACAACAGAATTTAAACTATTTCTGTTAAGAAGTACTTCATAAGAAGGCTCCAGTTTTCATTTATTTTGGAAACTATTGCTAAACAAGGTGGTCCTGGTTTGTTGGTTTCTTTGCTTAGCTTTTGCTCTCATGATGTTTGTGCTATCCAAGATGAAGATAGAGCCAACTGTCAGATTGCTTCCAAGTAAAATGATTTGATTTGCCTTTTGCTTCGGTGGTCGGAAAGCTCAGAACAAATTTAATATATTTCACAATTCTCCCCATATAATTATTTTTTTCTTTACATCTTTTTACCTCAATTTTTACCTTTATTTTTAACTGCCCTATTGAAAATGCTTTTATTGTGAGCCATATCAAATCTGTTTGGAAAAATTGGTGATATAAACTACAATAACCGTATTGATAGACTTTGCAGTTTCATCTTTCCAGATATAAACTTTATTTACTACCCATGAAAATCAACTTCCTGAATCAAATTTTAAAAAGATGATAAAATGGTTCATAAGGTTTCTGGACATCAGGCATTTTCTTTTTTTTTTTTTTCAATTTAACATCTTTATTGGAGTATAATTGCTTTACAATGGTATGTTAGTTTCAGCTTCACAACAAAATGAATCAGTTATATATATACATATGTTCCCATATCTCTTCCCGCTTGCGTCTTCCTCCCTCCCACCCTCCCTATCCCACCCCTCCAGGCGGTCACAAAGCACCAAGCTGATCTCCCTGTGCTATGCGGCTGCTTCTCACTAGCTATCTATTTTACGTTTGGTAGTGTATATATGTCCATGCCTCTCTCTCGCTTTGTCACAGTTTACCCTTCCCCCTCCCCATAGCCTCAAGTGCATTCTCTAGTAAGTCTGTGTCTTCATTCCTGTTTCACCCCTAGGTTTTTCACGACATTTTTTTTTCTTAAATTCCATATATATGTGTTAGCATACAGTATTTGTCTCTCTCTTTCTGACTTACTTCACTCTGTATGACAGACTCTAGGTCTATCCACCTCATTACAAATAGCTCAATTTCATTTCTTTTTATGGCTGAGTAATATTCCATTGTATATATGTGCCACATCTTCTTTATCCATTCATCCGATGATGGACACTTAGGTTGTTTCCATCTCTGGGCTATTGTAAATAGAGCTGCAATGAACATTTTGGTACATGACTCTTTTTGAATTATGGTTTTCTCAGGGTATATGCCCAGCAGTGGGATTGCTGGGTCATATGGTAGTTCTATTTGTAGTTTTTTAAGGAACTTCCATACTGTTCTCCACAGTGGCTGTATCAATTTACATTCCCACCAACAGTGTAAGAGGATTCCATTTTCTCCACACCCTCTGCAGCATTTATTGTTTCTAGATTTTTTGAAGATGGCCATTCTGACTGGTGTGAGATGATATCTCATTGTAGTTTTGATTTGCATTTCTCTAATGATTAGTGATGTTGAGCATTCTTTCATGTGTTTGTTGGCAGTCTGTATATCTTCTTTGGAGAAATGTCTATTTAGGTCTTCTGCCCATTTTTGGATTGGGTTGTTTGTCTTTTTGTTATTAAGCTGCATGAGCTGCTTATAAATTTTGGAGATTAATCCTTTGTCAGTTGCTTCATTTGCAAATATTTTCTCCCATTCTGAGGGTTGTCTTTTGGTCTTCTTTATGGTTTCCTTTGTTGCGCAAAAGCTTTTAAGTTTCATTATGTCCCATTTGTTTATTTTTGTTTTTATTTCCATTTCTCTAGGAGGTGGGTCAAAAAGGACCTTGCTATGATTTATGTCATAGAGTGTCCTGCCTATGTTTTCCTCTAAGAGTTTAATAGTTTCTGGCCTTATATTAGGTCTTTAATCCATTTTGAGCTTATTTTTGTGTATGGTGTTAGGGAGTGATCTAATCTCATACTTTTACATGTACCTGTCCAGTTTTCCCAGCACCACTTATTGAAGAGGCTGTCCTTTCTCCACTGTACATTCCTGCCTGCTTTATCAAAGATAAGGTGACCATATGTGTGTGGGTTTATATCTGGGCTTTCTATCCTGTTCCATTGATCTATATTTCTGTTATTGTGCCAGTACCATATTGTCTTGATTACTGTAGCTTTGTAGTATAGTCTGAAGTCAGGAAGCCTGATTCCTCCAGCTCCATTTTTCGTTCTCAAGATTGCTTTGGCTATTCGGGGTCTTTTGTGTTTCCATAAAAATTATGAAATTTTTTGTTCTAGTTCTGTGAAAAATGCCAGTAGTAGTTTGATAGGGATTGCATTGAATCTGTAGATTGCTTTGGGTAGTAGAGTCATTTTCACAATGTTGATTCTTCCAATCCAAGAACATGGTATATCTCTCCATCTATTTGTATCATCTGTAATTTCTTTCATCAGTGTCTTATAATTTTCTGCATACAGGTCTTTTGTCTCCTTAGGTAGGTTTATTCCTAGATATTTTATTCTTTTTGTTGCAATGGTAAATGGGAATGTTTTCTTGATTTCACTTTCAGATTTTTCATCCTTAGTGTATAGGAATGCCAGAGATTTCTGTGCATTAATTTTGTATCCTGCTACTTTACCAAATTCATTGATTAGCTCTAGTAGTTTTTTGGTGGCATCTTTAGGATTCTCTATGTATAGTATCATGTCATCTGCAAAGAGTGACAGCTTTACTTCTTATTTTCCGATTTGGATTCCTTTTATTTCCTTTTCTTCTCTGATTGCTGTGGCTAAAACTTCCAAAACTATGTTGAATAAGAGTGGTGAGAGTGGGCAACCTTGTCTTGTTCCTGATCTTAGTGGAAATGCTTTCGGCTTTTCACCATTGAGGACGATGTTGGCTGTGGGTTTGTCATATATGGGCTTTATTATGTTGAGGAAAGTTCCCTCTATGCCTACTTTCTGCAGGGTTTTTATCATAAATGGGTGTTGAATTTTGTCAAAAGCTTTCTCTGCATCTATTGAGATGATCATATGGTTTTTCTCCTTCAATTTGTTAATATGGTGTATCACGTTGATTGATTTGCATATATTGAAGAATCCTTGCATTCCTGGAATAAACCCCACTTGATCATGGTGTATGATCCGTTTAATGTGCTGTTGGATTCTGTTTGCCAGTATTTTGTTGAGGATTTTTGCATCTATGTTCATCAGTGATATTGGACTGTAGTTTTCTTTCTTTGTGACATCCTTGTCTGGTTTTGGTATCAGGGTGATGGTGGCCTCGTAGAATGAGTTGGGGAGTGTTCCTCTCTCTGCTATATTTTGGAAGAGTTTGAGAAGGATAGGTGATAGCTCTTCTCTAAATGTTTGATAGAATTCGCCTGTGAAGCCATCTGGTCCTGGGCTTTTGCTTGTTGGAAGATTTTTAATCACAGTTTCAATTTCAGTGCTTGTGATTGGTCTGTTCATATTTTCTATTTCTTCCTGATTCAGTCTTGGCAGATTGTGCCTTTCTAAGAATTTGTCCATTTCTTTCAGGTTGTCCATTTTATTGGCATAGAGTTGCTTGTAGTAATCTCGCATGATCTTTTGTATTTCTGCAGTGTCAGTTGTTACTTCTCCTTTTTCATTTCTAATTCTATTGATTTGAGTCTTCTCCCTTTTTTTCTTGATGAGTCTGGCTAATGGTTTATCAATTTTGTTTATCCTTTCAAAGAACCAGCTTTTAGTTTTATTGATCTTTGCTATCGTTTCCTTCATTTCTTTTTCATTTATTTTTGATCTGATCTTTATGATTTCTTTCCTTCTGCTAACATTGGGGTTTTTTTGTTCTTCTTTCTCTAATTGCTTTAGGTGCAAGGTTAGGTTGTTTATTCGAGATGTTTCCTGTTTCTTAAGGTAGGATTGTATTGCTATAAACTTCCCTCTTAGAACTGCTTTTGCTGCATCCCATAGATTTTGAGTCGTCGTGTCTCCATTGTTGTTTGTTTCTAGGTATCTTTTGATTTCCTCTTTGATTTCTTCAGTGATCACTTCGTTATTAAGTAGTGTATTGTTTAGCCTCCATGTGTTTGTATTTTTTACAGATCTTTTCCTGTAATTGATATCTAGTCTCATAGCATTGTGGTCAGAAAAGATACTTGATACAATTCCAATTTTCTTAAATTTACCAAGGCTTGATTTGTGACCCAAGATATGATCTGTCCTGGAGAATGTTCCATGAGCACTTGAGAAAAATGTGTATTCTGTTGTTCTTGGATGGAATGTCCTATAAATATCAATTAAGTCCATCTTGTTTAATGTATCATTTAAAGCTTGTGTTTCCTTATTTCTTTTCATTTTGGATGATCTGTCCATTGGTGAAAGTGGGGTGTTAAAGTCCCCTACTATGAATGTGTTACTGTCGATTTCCCCTTTTATGGCTGTTAGTATTTGCCTTATGTATTGAGGTGCTCCTATGTTGGGTGCACAAATATTTACAATTGTTATATCTTCTTCTTGGATCGATCCCTTGATCATTATGTAGTGTCCTTCTTTGTCTCTTGTAATAGTCTTTATTTTAAAGTCTATTTTGTCTGATATGAGAATTGCTACTCCAGCTTTCTTTTGGTTTCCATTTGCATGAAATACCTTTTTCCATCCCCTTACTTTCAGTCTGTATGTGTCTCTAGGTCTGAAGTGGGTCTCTTGTAGACAGCAAATATATGCGTCTTGTTTTTGTATCCATTCAGCCAATCTGTGTCTTTTGGTGGGAGCACTTAGTCCATTTACATTTAAGGTAATTATCGATATCCCATTCCCATTTTCTTAATTGTTTTGGGTTCACTATTGTAGGTCTTTTCCTCCTTTCGTGTTTCTTGCCTAGAGAAGTTCCTTTAGCAGTTGTTGTAGAGCTGGTTTGGTGGTGCTGAACTCTCTCAGCTTTTGCTTGTCTGTAAAGGTTTTAATTTCTCCATCAAATCTGAATGAGATCCTTGCTGGGTAGAGTAATCTTGGTTGCAGGTTTTTCTCCTTCAACACTTTCAATATGTCCTGCCACTCCCTTCTGGCTTGCAGAGTTTCTGCTGAAAGATCAGCTATTAACCTTATGGGGATTCCCTTGTGTGTTATTTGTTGTTTTTCCCTTGGTGCTTTTAATATGCTTTCTTTGTATTTAATTTTTGACAGTTTGATTAATATGCATCTTGGCGTATTTCTCCTTGGATTTATCCTGTATGGGACTCTCTGTGCTTCCTGGACTTGATTAACTATTTCCTTTCCCATATTAGGGAAGTTTTCAACTATAATCTCTTCAAATATTTTCTCAGTCCCTTTCATTTTCTCTTCTTCTGGAACCCCTGTAATTCGAATGTTGGTGCGTTTAATGTTGTCCCAGAGGTCTCTGAGACTGTCCTCAGTTCTTTTCATTCTTTTTTCTTTATTCTGCTCTGCATTAGTTATTTCCACTATTTTATCTTCCAGGTCACTTATCCGTTCTTCTGCCTCAGTTATTCTGCTATTGATCCCATCTAGAGTATTTTTCATTTCATTTATTGTGTTGTTCATCATTGTTTGTTTCATCTTTAGTTCTTCTAGGTCCTTGTTAAATGTTTCTTGTATTTTCTCCATTCTATTTCCAAGATTTTGGATCATCTTTACTATCATTATTCTGAATTCTTTTTCAGGTAGACTGCCTATTTCCTCTTCATTTGTTAGGTCTGATGGGTTTTTATCTTGCTCCTGCATCTTTTCATTTTGCTTATCTTACTGTGTTTGGGGTCTCCTTTTTGCAGGCTGAAGGTTCGTAGTTCCTGTTGTTTTTTGTGTCTGTCCCCAGTGGCTAAGGTTAGTTCAGTGGGTTGTGTAGGCTTCCTGGTGGAGGGTACTAGTGCCTGTGTTCTGGTGGATGAGGCTGGATCTTGTCTTTCTGGTGGGCAGGTCCACGTCTGGTGGTGTGTTTTGGGGTATCTGTAGACTTATTATGATTTTGGGCAGCCTCTCTGCTAATGGGTGGGGTTGTGTTCCTGTCTTGCTAGTTGTTTGGCATAGGATGTCCAGCACTGTAGCTTGCTGGTCGTTGAGTGAAGCTGGGTGCTGGCGTTGAGATGGAGATCTCTGGGAGATTTTTGCCGTTTGATATTATGTGCAGCTGGGAGGCCTCTTGTGGACCAGTGTCCTGAAGTTGGCTCTCGCACCTCAAAGGCACAGCACTAACTCCTGGCCGCAGCACCAAGAGCCTTTTATCCACACGGCTCCTTAATTTGGGATGATTCGTTGTCTATTCATGTATCCCACAGATGCAGGTTACATCAAGTTGATTGTGGAGCTTTAATCCGCTGCTCCTGAGGCTGCTGGGAGAGATTTCCCTTTCTCTTCTTTGTTCTCACAGCTCCCAGGGGCTCAGCTTTGGATTTGGCCCCGCCTGTGCGTGTAGGTCGCCGGAGGGCGTCTGTTCTTTGCTCAGACAGGACAGGGTTAAAGGAGCCGCTGATTCGGGGGCTCTGGCTCACTCAGGCTGGGAGGAGGGAGGGTCACGGAGTGTGGGGCGGGCCTGTGGCGGCAGAGGCCGGCGTGACGTTGCACCAGCCTGAGGCGCACCGTGCGTTCTCCCGGGGGAATTGTCCCTGGATCCCGGGACCCTGGCAGTGGCGGGCTGCATAGGCTCCCCGGAAGGCGGGTGTGGATAGTGACCTGTGTTCGCACACAGGCTTCTTAGTGGCGGCAGCAGCGGCCTTAGCGTCTCATGTCTGTCTCTGGGGTCCGCACTTTTAGCCGCGGCTCGCGCCCGTCTCTGCAGCTCCCTTAAGCAGCGCTCTTAATCCCCTCTCCTCTCGCACCAGGAAACAAAGAGGGAAGAAAAAGTCTCTTGCCTCTTCGGCAGGTCCAGACTTTTCCCCGGACTCCCTCCCGGCTAGCCGTGGCGCACTAACCCCCTGCAGGCTGTGTTCACGCCGCCAACCCCAGTCCTCTCCCTGCGCTCTGACCGAAGCCGGAGCCTCAGCTCCCAGCCCCGCCCGCCCCGGCGGGCGAGCAGGCAAGCCTCTCGGCTGGTGAGTGCTGGTCGGCACCGATCCTCTGCGCTGGAATCTCTCCGCTTTGCCCTCCGCACCCCTGTTGCTGTGCTCTCCTCCGCGGCCCCGAAGCTCCCCCACTCGGCCACCCGCAGTCTCCGCCCGCGAAGGGGCTTCCTAGTGTGTGGACACTTTTCCTCCTTCACAGCTCCCTCCCGCTGGTGCAGGACCTGTCCCTATTCTTTTGTCTCTTTATTTTTTCTTTTGCCCTACCCAGGTACGTGGGGGGTTCCTTGACTTTTGGGAGGTCTGAGGTCTTCTGCCAGCGTTCAGTAGGTGTTCTGTAGGAGTTGTTCCACGCGTAGATGTATTTCTGGTGTATCTGTGGGGAGGAAGGTGATCTCTGCATCTTGCTCTTCCGCCATCTTCCTGGAAGTCCTGGACATCAAGCATTTTCTACCAAATAATATTTGAATGAGTAATATATAACTAAATCAGAAAGATTTAATTTCCCTTGAAATTCACATGGTTTCAGACTAACAGTTTAACTCATTATTTGCTGAGTTTGCTAAACCCAGATAAAAAGAGAATTAGCTAAACTTTTCTAAACAGTCAAAATTCTCATTTTTTTCCTGTTTCAAATGAAAAAAAAAAGATCAAAAGTGGGAAGTGTCATAATAATATAATAGAAAATATGAAGACTCTCAAGGGAGTAATGATGATAAAATTGACCTCTTATTGTGAGTTTCCTTCCTTCAGAGAAAAAACTGACGTTTGAAAGTTCCTTCATAATAACCTGTAAGTAACCGGAATTGAAATTAAAATCCTATGACTTCTTTCCTTGATTGTGGCACCAGCACTTCCTCACGTATGTTATTTTTCTCTTGAACTTCTCTAAGCTTGAATATAACCTAACATAACTTGTACCTAACATAAACTTGTTTCCAGAGTCTTGAATAGGCTTAGAGGTCAATCTTGTCATTTGATGAATTTCTATACTTTATTAGAGAGGTTGTGGAGAACAAAGATCAGTTACACACACTGAAGACATTTTTCCAAACGGCAAACTCTTGATTCTTAAAGGAAGAGAAATTAAGTATTCATATCACATAGGTTTTCTCTTTTAAATAAGGCTGTCTCCAAACCAGGAGAAGTTGTCTTGGACTATGGATATTCTTTTCCAACTTATTGTAAAACCTGTAACTCATGTTTTTTTCTCTTTGCTGTGATCTTTTGGACACATTTGCAACCCACCTCTAGCATCTGTGTAGGAAGGATTCTACGACATGCGTGTCTATGTGTGAGTCTTTGAGATTTGACTTTTGTACATCTTATTCTTTTGGACACTATTTAGTGACGGTCTTTAACCAATTCTCATATACAAACTTTTTGAGTTTTTTTGGCCTCCAGTCAAATTGCTGCTTCCAGCACTTTTTGTGCTATTACACATAACAACTAACAGTCCCCCTTTGTCCAGCAATACTATCTGGGTTTGTGCAATGGATTGCACCTGTCTTTCTAAAATTATTTGAATATTTATTGCATTTTGTACATATTCTATGAAAATGAATTCAGAACTTAAAGTGTTTATGATATTGATAAGAAGCATAGTTTCCATAAATTCAAAACAAATCAACAAGGATGAAAACTATTAAGTACACCAAGCAGCAAATCAGCCTCAATTCTTTACTCACGTGTTGGTTGACTAGCTATTTAATTATGAAGTTAAAGAACATTTATGAAATACTGGCAATGTATAATTAAATACTGTGACTAAAAAGTGAGAAGGATTCCCCTTATTGTGTAAGTCTTTAGGTCCACACTTGCAATACAGCTTTTCTACATACTTTATTACGATAAATTATTATCTCTCTTGATTCACCTATTTTGCTTTCATTTTTGCTGTACCAACTTTTCTTTCCTCTTTTATAGCCTATTGAGTTTACTCTATTTGCTTTGATAAGCTTCCTCATCCTTTTTGGAATGAGATGGAATATACAATTATAAATTAAATATTTATTGAATAAATGATGGCTCACCATTTTATAAAGTACTGAGGAAAGTAATTTGCATTTGTTTTGCTCTTTGAGCAGAATGTTTTGAAAGAAGGTTATGGGCTAAAAAGCCGGGAAGATTTAGATATGAGATTATAGGCAAGCCACTTAATCTTGCTGAATTTCTTTTTCCTTTTCTATAAAAACGGGGATAAAAACACCTTCCCAGGTATGGTGGGGATTAGACAGCCTGCACTCTAGGTGGCCTTGCCTGAATTTGCCATATTTAGTAGTTATTCTCTGTGTATATAGAGATAGATAGATGTATATATAGATATAGATATATGAAATATATAATAATTGTCAGTAATTATATATCAAATAATTGTCAGTAATTAATATAAGCTTCTATGATGTATGTGTATATATCTATATATCTATATCTATATATTACAGCAAATATCTCTGATTTCTTCAGTTAACTTTTCTTTAAATATTTGTGGTGAGTTCTTTCTAAAACTTGCTTTCGGAATCTAATATAAAAGATATTAGGGAGTGAACTATCATAGCTTTGACCCTGGCTTTTATTTGGTTGTCTGTCATCCTAAAGATGCGTGTCACTATATTGACAGGGCTAAAATGATTCTGGAAAAGAAAATATAAGAATTGGCCTCTTAACAAATACCTAGAAAGTCATGAAAATGGCCTGCCTCAAAGGAGAAATTCAAGTTGGTCTCTAGTGACTCCCTGTGGAAAGAGAGCAGAGCTGATGTGCAGGAAGCAGCAGGCGGCTGGAGGAGAATGTCATTGCAATGACCCAAGCCTTTGAAGTGGAGGAGAGTGGAAGTGGGATTAATGTGTTTCCAAAAGTAGGATAAAAGCACTCCTCCAAGAAAAAAGCCCCAATTTACGTAATTACTGACACTTATTATCTCACCTTGCAAGCTCTAATTATCTAAAGCAAAGGCATTGGTGTTTCCCTTTAATAAGTGCTATTTTGCAAAGTGACAGCCATTAAATCACTTAATTACTGTAGATGTTCTCTGTCAGGAAGACTTCTCTAATCCAATGCATATTCCATCAGACAGGGGGCAAAGTCAACAAACTAAAGGCTCATTTTTCACAACTTCCAGTCTCTTTGTCCATTTAACTCTACCACTCGTGTTTTATGTAATGAGATGGAGAAAACTATATTGAGTAGAACTTTTCTGGGGAAGAATGTTGTATGTGCTTTTAAGAAATGCTTTAATAGGCTGACTAAAAGTAACAAGAATGTTTTTACCACATAAGAGTGACTGGAAAATTCATTGTAAATGATGGAAGATTTGATCCAGGAAGGAAGATATTCAACAGAGAGGCTCTCCAAAGGAGAGTGGTGAGACTGAATCAAGCTGTTTCCTGCTTGCATCCCATCAATGCCAACACACTTAAAACAGTTATTTTTGGACTATAATTCCTTGTTATCCTGCCTCCATCATATAAAAAGATAACGATGCCTATGCAGCTATACCACTGCCTCTGTATTGTGGCATCCTATCTTTCTGCAAAATTAATCAGTAAATCAAATACCAAAAAAACTTTTCTAAGGGGTTTTCTCACCTCCCCAAAAGTCATTTTCTTCTTCATTGAAACTGACCAGCCAGTTAATTTCTAAAATCTATTTGTGCATCACTTACTCAATGACCCCTCCCCGCCTCACTTCCTTGTCATTTTCACCTGTTCAGCTAGCACACTTTTATTAAAGTTATTTATGGAGTATGGAGGATCATTTCTTCTTATGTTAAGAATTTATTGTAGGATTATTTGGATGTGGCTTGTACAACACTACAAAAGCCTATCAAATTTTCTTTCTCAGAAAAAAAGTTAAAACATTCCTATAGGAATAACACCAGGTCACATTTTTTTCTAAAATTTTTTTAATGTTTATCTCTAGCCAAATATTAAGGATGGGCTTCATTATGTAGTGTATCTCTAATGTTTTATGTGTGTAATGTGAGTTACTCCAGGCTTCCTACCAGATTGTGGGAACAGATGGACAGACAATAACAGCAAAAAGCCAGATCTCACTAATGTTTCCCTACCACCACCGTAAGATAAAACCTCCAGGCTCCTACATAGGGTACTCCCCTCACTCTGCCCTCAGCACGTGTTCTGGGGGTCCTCAGGGTTGTTTTTCAGATGCACATGCATGTACTTCCTGCCAAGCTTCACAACGGCCTTACTGAGCACCCAGTACAAACCTGCTGGATGCTACCAAATCTGCTGTGCACTTGCCATTTTCCACAAGTACCCATCAGGCACCGGCATGTCTGGTGGACACTCACAGTTTGTCACCGTGCCTCTGCTGCATTTGGCCATGTCAGCTGGGCACCATCACCTCCTGCCCCTATTGAGTCACTGAAGTCTCTTAAGTTGTCAAAGCAACACATTTTTCTTTTTAAAAGTAGGAGTCAGTGTCATTCTTCCCTTATATTAAATGCTATTGAAGAGTTCCTACACACTGCTACTGATATGGTCAATACTTTACAGTTTAAATGAAACTAAGTTTTGTTAAGGTAGGATTTTATACCAGCCCCAAAACAGGGCACACATGAGGCACTGCCTGACTGTAAAATTTGTGCCCAAATGAAGAGGTGAATAGTTGTTAGCCCGTGCACTGTGGGCCAGCCCATTGGTGAGGGACTTCATCATCTTGTTGAGCCACCAAGCCCTGTGCTCCTGGGACTGCATCTGCCCAAAGGAGGTGATTTTCCTAGTTGTACTAGGTTACATAACAGTGCCGCAGGGTGGACAGCACCCTAGGGCACATTCATTCACTTAATGGGGCTAGAGTGAGGAACCAAATCAAATGACAGGCACCATGCAGGATACAGAACCATCCTTATCTCCATCCCCTGAACCAAAACCCAAGGCTTTCTTACTTAGCCAAATGTATGGTGCACAACTCCATTTTTTCTCAATGAGTTACCCCAGAAGCTTTTAGGTCTTCATGCAAAGAAGCTTCTGGTGAGCCCTCTCACCTAACTTAAAGATATGACAAAAGCTAAAATCCTACTGTCATTTAATAGTCCTGTGCAGTATCTGAATGTTTGAGGTAATTTTTCATAAAATCCTTTCTGAAATAATAATTTGTATTTTGAATAACACCCTTCTCCAGAATTGAAGTAAGAGTAAATAATAAATATTGCCAGATATGAACTATACTTCCAGGATCCACATTCATCTTGGGTTGTATTCTCCTACCCCTAAGATGTGCCAGTCCTGATGCAGGGGTGGCAAAAAGCGTGGAGATACAACCTGTTCCTTTACAGGTAGTTAAGCAACATTTGCTGACTTAAAAAGCACTTTGATTTAGTCAGAGGAGCACTAAATTCAACATCAGAAAACTTGGGTTCCAACTGCCACTGGTTCTGGCCATGGCCAGTTTTCTAAGTCACAAAATGATGGCCAAACCAATTCTTCTTGCTTCAGTTGGCTTTTGTGAACATTGAATTAAAATATTTGAGAAACTATAAAAGCACTGGATATATGTAAATTATTGTTATCATCTGCTATCCACAAGGACATAGAAAATATTTTATAGTGAAAGATTCTTCATATAGTGATGCTTAATTAAATGGGATACTTTAAAGTATACAAATAGAAAAAAATAGATATTGATAACAACATAGATTTACATATAATCTCCCCATTATTGCAGCATATTTTCAAGAAGTACTTTTACTACAATTAAATTTCAAAGTATAATTATTCCTTTCATTAAAAAATTATTACACAACTTGCTAGTGTTGACAGTGTGTATGTATATGAGCAATTCATCTCCCAACCTCATGAAATATTTGAAAAAAACACTAAAGGAGGGGTTTGGCTGCCTGGATCCATTCCTGACCAGCTGCACGAATTTGAGCAGAGTCTGTCTCTTCAGATCTTTCCTTCTGAATCCTATGATTGTGAGAATTTAAATAAATAAATTCACCCAAACACTAGCACATAGCCTTGTGAACATGTTAGCAATACATTGCCTTAAGAAAAGCTGGGCTCGGGCTACCCTGGTGGAGCAGTGGTTGAGAGTCCGCCTGCCGATGCAGGGGACACGGGTTCATGCCCCAGTCCAGGAAGATCCCACATGCCGCGGAGCGGCTGGGCCCGTGAGCCATGGCCGCTGAGCCTGCACGTCCGGAGCCTGTGCTCCACAACAGGAGAGGCCACAACAGTGAGAGGCCCGCATACCGCAAAAAAAAAAAAAAGCTGGGCTCTTTCTTAGGACCTGCTGTAGATATCTTTCCCCATTTCCCCTTTAGGTGATTAATGAAACTAAAGAGACAAATTATTCTATGAAAGAGATACTCTGAGTTGGAAGAGAGTTGAGCAGAGGCAGGCTGCTCTGGAAACAAGAAATTAGCTGACTCAAGTCAAATGCGCATTAGAGGCGGTAAAAAGATAAAGTTAATTACTGAAAAACCTAAACCAAGAGGGCCACAGAAGAACCAAAGTTAGAGTAAATGACAGAGTACTCCTCATTTACCTCTAATGACATTTCAAAATCTGTATCTTATGTATGTACTTATGTATGAAAGTAATTCCTTTTGCTCTTGCACGTAAATCTTTTTGTATAACTTATATATTAGCTCTGAACTTCCAAAAAGTCAAGACAAAAACAGAAACAATGGAGCACATCACTATCATCATCTGCTAAAAGAAGCATTAGCAATTCTTATGCATAGAAACATATATTTTATGGAAACCATTTCTAAGGAAGATCATGTTAAGAGCATAGCAAAAAGGCTAGATAATGATGGGTTGATAAGACAATTTGCGGAAAGTTTTAAAAGTAATTTCCTAGCCTGTTAAATATGGGAAAGTCAATTGGAATACCTGTCAACTGTTTGTGTTAACCAAGGCATGAAAATAGGAAGTCTTCTTTAAGTATTACTTTCAAATTTCATACCATTCTTCCCCCACAACCCACTATTTTATTTCTAAATTATGCGTCCATTGATTCCTGCAGTATTTTCGTTTGTTTTTTGTGTTTTTTGGAGAGCTAGCAGGACTTTTGTAAACTTTTAATTTCTGTATTTGTACATGAGGTTGCACATAAATATACAGGGAAGTGCCATGAATCCTTCATTCTTCCTCACCTAATACTGACATCTTGCATAACTACTGTACAATAACAAAACAAGGAAGTTGACATCAGTGCAATCCACAGAGCTTATTCAGCTGTCACCAGTCATACATGCACTCGTGTGTGTGTATGCATGGTTCTATGCAATTTTACCACATGTGTAGCTTCATGTAACTACCACCACAATCAAACAGAGAACTATTTTATAACCACAAGTTTCCCTCTTGCTACCCTTTATAGCCATACTCACCCTTTCCCCCAAACCCCTAACTCTTAATCTGTTCTCCATCTCTGTAATTGTGTTATTTTAAGAATGTCATAAAAATGGAATTTTTCAGTCAAAATATTTTTTCACTCAAAATAATTCCCTTGAGATCACTCCAAGTTGTTGTGTGTATGAAATTGAGTTTTTAAAATCTAAATGAAGTCATCATTCTTCAGAAGTCTTACTTGAAAGTCAATCCATGTAGTTACAAGTGCTTAACCTCATTTGGAAGAAAAATAACTGATTTACTTTTAGGTAAGGCAACTATTTATCCAGAGTCATCCTACTATTCCTGTCTTATCTCAAGTAATACTGTTCCTTATCTGTTCAGATAATTATGCTGAAAACATTTGACTAGCTACCAAAAAAATCTTCTTCTTATATCAGCCTTCTAGATTAATTAGTTCATGTCTTACATTACAGTTCATCAGAACATTCAACTGCAATTTCTATTACCAAAAATCGATGCTTCATAAGGAAAATATAGACTACTTCATAAACATTTCATCTCCAGTTAATATAGCAATGATGGGCAGCAACATTCTTAAGACAGACAGCTTGTGGTAGAAGGAACACTTCTTAATCTCTTAAAGGAAAATACACTGAACAGAGAGACAGAGGAAGTGTATATCCTCAATCTCTTTAAGTTCCCTTCATCTTCTTACTCTAACTGAAATTTGGCCTTTCCCTGCAAACTCTGCTTCTCCTGCAAGTGGGACCTGTTTACTTTCCACACCTCTTATATACAAGGTCTGGAGATGAGTTGAGTCACTTCCAGAACATTCTTCTCCTCCGCCCTAGAACAGTCCAGCTTTGAAGTTCCTGCCATCAAGCCATGTCAACTGCTGTCTCTCCTTGCTGTAATCATCTATGGATCCCCAGATCACTCACCCTCACAAGTACTGAGGATTCAAATATCCATGCAAATGATCTTCCAACATTCTGACCTCACAGTACCATGGCCTTTTCTACTCCAGTGATCATGTCCTCTAATCTTACCCCAGCCACCTACTCACGCAGACATGCCCCTGGACATTGCCATTCTCAGTAACTGCACGCCCTCCAAAATCTCAGATTCAGACATCATAGCATTTCCTAACTTTCTACCTCACCCTCTTTAGCAGCTTGATCCGACATCTCTGCAAACCTCTGATCCCAGTTCCATTTGATTCCCCACTGCCATTACATGTCCTTACTTCACACTTTATCTGGCCTAGCTTCCATAGTCCATAATGATAATCACACCTATATATACCTTTCCCCTTTTATCATCTGTAGTACTCACACGCCAACCTCAATTTTGGTGAAATTCATTGTTCAGTCTATTGCGTGACACCTGCCCAGCTGACAGTGGCTGAAAAAACGGTGACTGATCTCAATTTAAATGTATGACCTTACACACCCTTAATCTAGTACACTATTACATTTCCCTCAGACATTTACTTTTTCACTCTAGTGGATGATTATTTCACACTTTCTCTTCTTCTCTCAAATCTCCAACACTTCCTGCCTCATCTCACTTTCAGAGGATGTCCTTGCTTTCTATTTCACTGAAAGAATAGAAGAAATTAGAAGAGAGCTTTCATAAATGCTCCCCTCATCTCTACCGGCTTACATGCCTCTGTGCTCATACACTCCACCTTCCCTCCAGTTACTATGGAAAAGCTGGTTGTGGCCACCTTGCTCACTTGTGCGTGGATTCCAGTCCCCCTTGCCTCCTCAAGGACATAGCTTCTGCAGTTCCTCCACCCCCAGCACTGTTAATTTTCCCTCTCTACTTGGTCCTTTCATCAATATACACACTTGTAATTTCTCCTGTGTATTAAAAAAAAACACTCTTGACCTCACTGCCCCCTCTAGCTCTTCCCCAATCCTCTGCTCCCCTTCTCAGAGAAACTCTTTGAAAGCATTGTTTCCGCTCACCATCTTCAATTCCTCTCCTCTAATACTTCTTGAGCCCACTGGCCTTTCACTTTCATCACTCCACCAAAACTCCTCTGATCAAAGCAACAATTCACCCCCATTTCACAATTAAATTCTCAGTCCTTAAATTAACTGACCTATCAGTTGCATTTGACAAAATTGATCACTCTCTCCTCAAACACTTTCTTCAGAACTCTACATTCTCCTGTTGTTGTTTATCTCCTGCAAGTTCTTTTATTTTCCAAATCTTCGATATCTGTTTTTCTCTTCATTCATTTCCTAGAGGATCCCATCCAGTCTCATTACTTTAAATACCATCTATATACTGATAACTCTCAGATCTATTCTGTAGTGTAGTTCTCTCCCCTGAACTCCAAGCTCATATATCTAAGTTCCTGGTGAACCTATTCTTTTGTATGTCTCATAGTTAGCTCAAACATAACATATCCAAAAATGAAATTCTGATTTCCCTTTCCAAAGCCTCTTCCTCACACAGTATTCCCCAGCTCAGTGAAAAACCTTGGAATCTTCCTTGATTTGCCACTTCTTCTCATTCTCAACATGCAGTCTATTAACAAATCCTGTCTCCTCTATCTTCAGCAGAGTCTCTAATTCTAACCACTCCTCATTCCACTTGTACAGCTAGCAACCTGGTTTTCAAGCTACTCAACTATATTATAGCAATAGCCTCAGAATTCACCTACCAGGTTTCAGCCTTATCCATCTTACAATCTGTTTTCTACAACATAGCCACAATTATCCTCATAAATGAGATTATCTCACTCCCTGATCAAAACCCTCCATTTCTAGTTCACTTGGAGTAAAAGCCAACAAGCTTACAAAGTCCTATAAGGTCTCATATTATCTGGCATCCACTACGTCTTTCACTTTATCCCTTAATCATTCTCCCTCTTTCACATTCTCTTCTAGCTATTCCAGTCCCCTTGCTGCTTCCTAAACACGATAAGCACATAAGGCCTTTACACCTGTTATTCCCCCACCTAGACAACTCTTCCACTGACTGCATTCTTTGCTCACTCATTTACTTTCCCTGATTCTCTCCTCAGATGAACGCTATCACCAACCCTAACCACCTGTCATTTTTGCTTCATGTGTCCCGTTAGACCTTATCATCTTCAGATATGCCATGTTTGCTTGTCTATTCTCAGCACTTTCCTTCCCTCACAGCTTAGAAGCTCCATAAGGGCAGGAGCTATGTTCAGCACCTTGAACAGTGCCTAGCACAAAATAGGTTCTCAGTATTTGTCGGAAAATATTTCTAATACAAAAATATAATAGTTAGCTATCCAAATAATTTTTAAAGATGAATAAATATTTTTATTTTTCTTTTTTTTTTTGGCCACACCAAGCAGCTTGTGGCATCTTAGTTCCCCAACCAGGGATTGAACCAGGGCCCTCAGCAGTGAGAGCACAGAGTCCTAACCACTGGACAACCAGGGAATTCCCTAGGCATTATTTTCAACACAAAGAGTTGAAGGAAAGAGTTTTAGTTTTAAAAAATTTTATCATTAAGCAATTTCACTCTTACAGAAAAGTTGCAAGAATAGTACAAATAACTCCCATCTATCCTTCACTATGCTCATAACAATTAACGTTTTCTGTATTTACTTTATCGTTCTGTCTCATGCACACACCCAAGGCAGTAAGTTGCAGACATCATGCTCCTTTATTCCTGAACACTGGCATACAGTGCTCTGTACATACTGGCTTCTTTATCTTCCAATTTCAAATGGAAATAATAAGTAAACTTTAAAAACCATAAGCTGACTAACATGGAACATTATAAGCCCACAATGCAATTCTTTCTGGCTTTATGAATAATTAATATTATTAAAAGACTTTATATACTGACTCAGTTACTTGATGAGCAACCTGTATTCTTTATATCATTCCCCTCATAAGAGTGTATAGAAAAACCTAATAGTATAAAATAACTAGGTGAGCTTGGGCAATAAAAAAGATATGTTGTATAGAAAAAGTAACTTGAATTGGAGCTGTTTGACTTATGCATTAATATTGCCACCAGAAAAAAATAAGTGCAGATAATATGTAACAGGTATAACAGGAGATGATCACAAAGCTCTAGGAAAGAAATTTCAGTGATAACAAGTCCTTATAGCAATTCCCAAGTAGAAGAGATTATGCTGAGTAGAGATAAAAGGGCTCAGAAAGGAAGAGGTATTTGAGCTAAGTGTTAAGGGTAGCTTGGCTTCCAATGAATAAGAAAAGAAAAGGAGGGAATACCTCCCCAGAACACAGGGCAAGGGCAAAGCCCCAGAGGTAAGAAAGGGAAATGTGTGCTCAGGGAGCAGCAAGAAAACCAGTCTGGTTGGAGTGGAAACGTATATGAAAGAGAGCAGCACAAGAGAATGGTGGCAAGAGAGGTGCGTGGGACCTGATGGGGAAGGACCCTGCATATTGGCTTATGGGTTCTGAACACACTGAAAGTGTTCCAGCAGAGAAATGAAATGGAAAACACTGAAGATATGTCAGCAGAAATTTACAGTACTTAGAGTGGGACTCTAGGAATATGTTTAAAACAAGAGAAATTGAAAAATACTTGGGAGAATATCACAGAGATCCAGTTGTACTAGAGCCATTGGGAAGGTAAACTATTAAGAACTTATTCAGTGAATGAGAAGTCATTTATTATTTTAACCTTTTAGGCCTAGACATTGAAAAAATGGTAACAATATTGGAATTAAGAACTGCCTTAGAGGGAAATCTGATAAGAAAGTGAACCACAGCATCTTTGTTCACCAATGTATGTATCCCTAGTGGCTAGTATGGTACCTGGTGGTCATTCAGTACATATTTAAAAAATCAATAGATTCAGATAATGAATTAAAAGATCAGTTTAGGGCTTCCCTGGTGGCACAGTGGTTGAGAGTCTGCCTACCGATGCAGGGGACCCGGGTTTGTGTCCCGGTCCGGGAGGATCCCACATGCCGCGGAGCGGCTGGGCCTGTGAGCCATGGCCGCTGAGCCTGCGCATCCGGAGACTGTGCTCCGCAACAGGAGAGCCCACAACAGTGAGAGGCCCGTGTATCGCAAAAAAAAAAAAAAAAAAGATCAGTTTAGGGCAAATTAAATTTTTGAGAATGTGATAACCAGCAGATAACCAGCAGACAATAAGAAAGAAAGAACTAAGCCTTGGGGGATTGATTGTGAGAATCAATCTGTGAGATTGTTTTCAATTGATCTAACAGTTATTGGATCTTTTTAAATATACTAGCACTCAAGATTTTTAATAAAGAATAGTAAGATACTGTTCCTACCCTCGAGGTGCTAATGGTTTATTAGACTGGAAATTCATTTTTAGATTGTCTAGATGGAAGTGATCGCTTGATTAGATCTTTATTTATTTTTTTTTTTTGCGGTACGCGGGCCTCTCACTGCTGTGGCCTCTCCCGTTGCAGAGCACAGGCTCCAGACGCGCAGGCTCAGCGGCCATGGCTCACGGGCCCAGCCGCGCCGTGGCATGTGGGATCCTCCCGGACCGGGGCACGAACCCGTGTCCGCGGCATCGGCAGGCGGACTCTCAACCACTGCACCACCAGGGAAGTCCCTTGATTAGATCTTCAAGGAAGGGAGTGCACAGAAAAAAGGCAGAAGTTTGATATCAGATTATTTAAGAGCACCTAATTAATGGGTGAGAGGAAGAAAAGCTAAATAAGAGATAGACAAAGACTTCTCAGAGAGGTCAGGGGAGAATGGAGGGGATGTAGTGTCACAAAAGCCAGCAGAAGTGAAGGTATCAGTGCATGTGATAGTGTTGAGAAATCAGGTTATTGAAAAGCAGGTTATTGGTGAGCCAGAAAATGTTAGCAGTAAAAACAGATGCTACAATGGAAAAAGGTTAAGAAATGCATCGGGAACTAGTGGCATGAATGTCAGTTACCCTTTGAAGAAACTTGGCACTGTAAGAAAAGACAGAAAAAAAGGGCAGTTAACTTAAGAACAAAGGAAAATCCATTGCCATTTAGGATATATAAAACTGACTTTTTTTTTTTGGCATAGGAGGAACTGGGTACAGAAAAATTGACAATCACCTTCTTTTTTGCTACTTCCATGTTCTTTACATATTTCCCCATTGTCCAGATCACACCACAGTATAATTAGGTCTATGTTTCTGTCTCCCCTTCTTGACTGAACTCCTTGAGTGTCTCTTTCTCCTTTGAAGACCTAGCACCTGACACATAGGAGACATTCAAGAGTTTGTAGAGCTTGAAGTGAAAATTCAAGACAGTAGAAGATAATTGAAGGAGGTTATGGTCCTGAAGGAAGTAGGCGAGTTTAAGGTGGAGGAGAAAAAGCTTTGAAAACAAAGCACAAAGACACTTCTGCCTTTGAGGCAAGGGATGAAAACTGGACCTGTGAAGTAGAGGCACATTGGGGTGTAGAGAGACGGAAAGCCGAGGAAATCCTGTCAGATGTACTAGATCTGGTTAAGAAGGAGGTCAGTGCAGGAAGGAACACATTTGCCAGAGGGTTAGAGAAAATGGGATAGGGAATTGTTCAGAGCCAAGCTAGAAGTGCTAACTTCGTAATACTTAGCTCAGTTGTTCCCAACCCTGGATGCATATTAGAATCAACTGGGAAACATTAAAAAAAATAATAATGGGGGACTGCCCTGGTGGTCCAGTGGTTAAGACTCTGTGCTGCAGACCTACTAGAGAACGGACTTGAGGATATGGGGAGGGGGAAGGGTGAGCTGTCACAAAGCGAGAGAGAGGCATGGACATATATACACTACCAGACGTAAGGTAGATAGCTAGTGGGAAGCAGCCGCATAGCACAGGGAGATCAGCTTGGTGCTCTGTGACCGCCTGGATGGGTGGGATAGGGAGGGTGGGAGGGAGGGAGATGCAAGAGGGAAGAGATATGTGAACATATGTATATGTATAACTGATTCACTTTGTTATAAAGCAGAAACTAACACACCATTGTAAAGCAATTATACCCCAATAAAGATGTTAAAACAAAAATAAATAAATGAGAAAAGAAAAGACTCTGTGCTGCCAATGCAGAGGGCACGAGTTCGATCCCTGGTCGGGGAGCTAAAATCCCGCACACCACACGGCACAGCCAAAAAGTAAATAAATAAAAATTTAAAAATAATTTATGTTCTTGCTTACAGAAATCTTGATTTAAGAGATCTGGAATGAGATGAGACCCTGGATTTGTAATTTTTAAAACACCCATGTATTGCTAATGTGAAATAAGAATTTCTGACTTTGGTATTTAAACAGAAAGTGCTTAGCGTCAATTATCGGTGCTGTCTGGATTTCAAAGAGGGAAAAAATGACAGTAGACAGGTAACATCATGTCTATAAAGACAGTGAATGGGATAATTCTATATATTACAGTTCACTGACTCTCATCTCTGCTCTAACTACTCTGAAAGAAATTATCAATTATGGTGCTGGTTTTTTTCTACAGGCTCACTTCACTTTGTAAAGTGGTATCTTTTTTTTTTTTTTTTTTGCGGTACTCGGGCCTCTCGCCGTTGTGGCTTCTGCCATTGCGGAAAACAGGCTCCGGACGCGCAGGCTCAGTGGCCATGGCTCACGGGCCCAGCCACTCCGCGGCATGTGGGATCTTCCCGGACCGGGGCACGAACCCGTATCCCCTGTATCGGCAAGCGGACTCTCAACCGCTGCACCACCAGGGAAGCCCGTAAAGTGGTATCTTAACGGCATCTGTCTGTCTCTCTCTCTCCCTGAGAGAGGTTGGAGCCCCTCTGCTAGCCTGAATGCAGTTTGTTATTTTATGCAACTTAAAATGCAAAACATCATATGTTCCTGTTGAGTACCAGACAGCTCAGAGAGAACAATGGAAAGAGCTTGGTTTATTATTATATTTTTACTATCATCACTGACACAAATAAGATCACTTCACATAGTCCTGCTCGATAAAGCTCTAATTCACATCATCAGTGAATGGAAATGAGCCTGTATTTACTGATTAGAAGAGACTGAATGTAGTGTTAAGGATAATGTATCTGTGGCCAATAAAAAAAGGGAAACACTCTAAATAAAACACCAGTCTCTACTTAGCTCTGACATAATGGCAGAAGTCAGTCCACTTTAAATAGAAACTTCCACCATGTTTAAGGAAATTTTTATTTCTCTTTTATTTTGTTTCAATTGCATACTTAACAAGCAATAAAAAAAATTCTGATACAATCCAATTGTTAGTATTCTTTGAAAACTAATTATTGATACAAAGCAAATTTCTTTCATCCACATTTAGTGGGAAGAATAATTTTTAGCTTCCTATTACATGTCAGACACTGAGCTAAATGTATAATTTCATCTGATCCTTATAATACCACAAGATAACAGCTATTATTACTCCTATTTTACAGAAGAGGAAATTAAGTTGCAGGAAAGAAAAACTTGCCCATGATCACAGAGCCTGTAAATGATAAAATCAGGGTTGAACCCAAATCTTTCAGCAAGCCCAAGTACTTACCCATGATGCTTTCAGAAATTAAGGCTGAAAGCAATTACTACCTGCAAGTCTCTTGATTATTCTAGGGTGTGGTTCTTTCTCTGGACAGTGTTGCTGAGAAAGAGTTCTGGATATTCTTTTGTACAGAGCAAGAGAATGCTGATACTATGTGGGGTTTTGTTGTTGTTGGCTTTTTAAAAATTGTTTTTAAAGTATGCATTCCAGCCCACTTGCATAACAAGCTATTTGTAGTAATTATGAGACAAAAGGTTAAAGAAGTAGTCAATACAAGTATATTGAAGGACAAAGGTTACATGAAACTACATAAAGTGCCTCTAGTGTTTAGATTTATGTTACTCTATTGCCATCTTCTGGTTTTGTTCTAAAATGCATTTCATAAATTGTGCAGATAGGTGAGAAATATTTTTATAGCATTATGTATCACAGAATGTGAACTTTGAAGGTTGCAACAGACAGCATAACTTTAGACTAAGCTCTTCATTTTTATTTACTAGTTTACTTATTTGTTAAAGCATTTATGAATTAAAGAAATATTAACGAATCTGGGACTCTGTGATAGGGATGGCCAAGATATGGTTCATTCCATCAGGAAAAACTAGAGCCTTAATGAAAGTAAAAGACTTATTCAAAGTCACCCAGATGTTCCACAGACATATGGTAGCCAGAGTTTAACATCACACAAATAAATGTATACATGTTATGTGAAGCACTTCAGTACTCTTTGAATAGTCATATAAAAGCAATACATGAAAACACCATCTTGCCCTTGTCCACACCCTTCCACTCTTATAGCCACCATTCTTCCCTTTGAACTTAATGCACAGCACTACTGAAACAACATAGTCAGCTGCACACAAGCTGGACAACACTGTCCATTATCACACTTAAAACATACTGAAAACTATGGTCATAATGCCATCTGATATACTTGAATGTATATATAGGGTAACAAGACAAATCTGAAATCAAAACTTTTAATGCCTTAGAGTTAGCATATGTATACTATAGAAGAGGAAGTAAATTGGTAACCCGCTAACTACAGTCCTACTTTGTTAGATATGTAGAGCGGGTTTCTTTTCAATTACTTACAAATATTCAAATATTAGGGCATTTCATATAAAAATTCTAATTTTTAACAATGTTTGAAAAATTGGAAGATCTGCAGTGGGGTGTATGTTACTGCATGGTAACAAGGAGCTAGGCTTGAGTAGAGGCAGTCCCATTTGGATGGGAATGGATTCCCAGTTTGCCTCAGTCGCTACCATATCTCCCCATATAATCCATTTTATATATAAAATTATTCTCTCTTCAATATAATATTAAGACATACAAATATATATAATTCTAGTTCATCCTTTTAACTCTAGCATTGTATTCTTCTGTAGGACTATGACAGAATATTTATATACTCTTACATTAATTATCCTTTAAAATGTTACATTATTTATTCATTATTTTATACTAATGAACATTTAGGATACTTCTAATTTTTCTACTATTATACAGAATTCTGCAATAAACATACATGTAGAAGTCTCTTTATAGGCATAAGTGATTTTTCTCTAGGGTAGTGATCTCCAACGTTAGTGTGCATCAGAATTATGTGGAGGGCTGGTTAAACAAATGTTGATGGGGCCCACTCCCAGGGTTTCTGCTAAGAGATGGGGACCGATAATTTTCATTTCTAACAGTTCCTACAGTTACACTGAAGCTGCTGGTCACTTTGACCACCTCTCCTTTACAGTCTATACTAAGGAGTGGAATTGCTTCAAGATAAATGTATTTTATTTATTTATTTTTCTTACTAGTTATCCATTTTATACATATTAGTGTATATATGTCAATCCCAATCGCCCAATTCATTCCACCACCACCCCACCACCACCACTTTCCCCTTGGTGTCCATAGGTTTGTTCTTTACATCTGTGTCTCAATTTCTGCCCTGCAAACTGGTTGATCTGTACCATTTTTCTAGGTTCCACATACATGTGTTAATGTACTATAATTGTTTTTCTCTTTCCGACTTACTTTACTCTGTATGACAGTCTCTAGATCCATCCAAGTCTCTACAAATGTCCCAATTTCGTTCATTTTTATGGCTGAGTAATATTCCATTGTATATATGCACCACATCTTCTTTATCCATTCATCTGTCAATGGGCATTTAGGTTGCTTCCATGTCCTGGCTATTGTAAATAGTGCTGCAATGAACATTGGGGTGCATGTGTCTTTTTGAATTATAGTTTTCTGTGGGTATATGCCCAATAGTGGCATTGCTGGGTCATATGGTAATTCTATTTTTAGTTTTTTAAGGAACCTCCATACTGTTCTCCATAGTGGCTGTATCAATTTACATTCCCACCAACAGTGCAAGAGGGTTCCCTTTTCTCCACACCCTCTCCAGCATTTGTTGTTTGTAGATTTTCTGATGATGCCCATTCTAACTGGTGTGAGGTGATACCTTATTGTAGTTTTGATTTGCATTTCTCTAATAATTAGTGATGTTGAGCAGCTTTTCATGTGCTTCTTGGCCATCTGTATGTCTTCTTTGGAGAAATGTTTGTTTAGGTCTTCTGCCCATCTTTGGATTGGTTTGATTGTTTTTTAATACTGAGCTGCATGAGCTGTGTATATATTTTGGAAATTAATCCTTTGTCCGTTGATTCGTTTGCAAATATTTTCTCACATTCTGAGGGTTGTCTTTTCGTCGTTTGTAGTTTCCTTTGCTGTGCAAAAGCTTTTAAGTTTCATTAGGTCCCATTTGTTTATTTTTGGTTTTATTTCCATTAATCTAGGAGATGAACGAAAAAAAGATCTTGCTGTGATTTATGTCAAGGAGTATTTTTCCTATGTTTTCCTCTAAGAGTTTTATAGTGTCTGGTCTTAACATTTAGGTCTCTAATCGATTTTTAGTTTACTTTTGTTTATGGTGTTAGGGAGTGTTCTAATTTCATTCCTTTCCATGTAGCTGTCCAGTTTTCCCAGCACCACTTATTGAAGAGACTGTCTTTTCTCCATTGTATATCCTTGCCTCCTTTGTCACAGATTAGTTGACCATAGGTGCGGGGGTTTATATCTGGGCTTTCTTTCCTGTACTACTGATCTATATTTCTGTTTCTGTGCCAGTACCATATTGTCTTGATTACTGTAACTTTGTAGTATAGTCTGAAGTCAGGGAGCCTGATTGCTCCAGCTCCACTTTTTTCCTTCCTTCAAGACCGCTTCGGCTATTTGGGGTCTTTTCTGTCTCCATACAAATTTTAAGTTTTTTTTCTTCTAGTTCTGTAAAAAATGCCATTGGTAATTTGATAGGGATTGCATTGAACCTGTAGATTGCTTTGGGTAGTATAGTCATTTTCACAATATTGATTCTTCCAATCCAAGAACATGGTATATCTCTCCATCTGTTTGTATCAAGTTTAATTTCTTTCATCAGTGTCTTATAGTTTTCTGCATACAGGGCTTTTATCTGCCTAGGTGGGTTTATTCCTAGGTATTTTATTATTTTTGTTGCAATGGTATATGGGAGTGTTTCCTTAACTTCTCTTTCAGATTTTTTATCATTAGTGTATAGGAATGCAAGAGATTTCTGTGCATTAATTTTCTATCCTGCTACTTTACCAAATTCATTGATTAGCACTAGTAGTTTTCGGTGACTTCTTTAGGATTCTCTATGTATAGTATCATGTCATCTGCAAACAGTGACAGTTTTACTTCTTTTCTAATTTGTATTCGTTTTATTTCTTTCTCTTCTCTGATTCCCATGGCTAGGACTTCCAAAACTATGTTGAATAAAAGTGGTGAGAGTGGACATCCTTGTCTTGTTCCTGATCTTACAGGAAATGCTTTCAATTTTTCACCATTGAGAATGACGTTTGCTGTGTGTTTGTCATATATGGCCTTTATTATGTTGAGGTAGGTTCCCTCTAGGCCCACTTTCTGGAGAGTTTTTATCATAAATTCTATTGAATTTTGTCATCGGGTTTTTCTGGGGCTTCCCTGGTGGCTCAGTGGTTGAGAGTCCGCCTGCCGATGCAGGGGACACGGGTTCGTGCCCCGGTCCGGGAAGATCCCACATGCCGCGGAGCGGCTGGACCTGTGAGCCATGGCCGCTCAGCCTGTGTGTCCGGAGCCTGTGCTCCACAATGGGAGAGGCCACAACAGTGAGAGGCCCGCGTACCGCAAGAAAAAAAAAAAAAGGTTTTTCTGAATCTATTGAGATGATCATTTGGTTTTTATTCTTCAGTTTATTAATATGGTGTATCACATTGATTAATTTGCGTATATTGAAGAATCCTTGCATCCCTGGGATAAATCCCACTTGATCATGGTGTATGATCCTTTTAATGTATTGTTGGATTCTGTTTGCTAGTATTTTGTTGAGGATTTTTGCATCTATATTCATCAGTGATGTTGGTCTGTAATTTTCTTTTTTTGTAGTATCTTTGTCTGGTTTTGGCATCAGGGTGGTGGTGGCCTCATAGAATGAGTTTGGGAGTGTATCTTCCTCTGCAATTTCTTGGAAGAGTTTGAGAAGGATGGGTGTTAGCTCTTCTCTAAATGTTTGATAGAATTCACCTGTGAAGCAATCTGGTCCTGGACTTTTGTTTGTTGGAAGGTTTTTAATCACAGTCCCAATTTCAGTGCTTGTCATTGGTCTGTTTCTATTTTCTATTTCTTCCTGGTTCAGTCTTGGAAGGTTGTGCTTTTCTAAGAATTTGTGCATTTCTTCCAGGTTTTCCATTTTATTGGCATAGAGTTGCTTATAGTAATCTCTTAGGATGCTTTGTACTTCTGCAGTGTCCGTTGTAACTTCTCCTTTTTCATTTCTAATTTTATTGATTTGAGTCCTCTCCCTCTTTTTCTTGATGAGTCTGGCTAATGGTTTATCAATTTTGTTTATCTTCTCAAAGAACCAGCTTTTAGTTTTATTGATCTTTGCTATGGTTTCCTTTATTTCTATTTCATTTATTTTTGCTCTGGTCTTTGTGATATTTTCTTCAACTAACTTTGGGTTTAATTTGTTTTTCTTTCTCTAGTTTCTTTAGGTGTAAGGTTAGATTTTTTATTTGAAATGTTTGTTGTTTCTCAAGGTAGGATTTTATTGCTATAAACTTCCCTCTTAGAAATGCTTTTGCTGCATCCCATAGGTTTTGGATCGTCGTGTTTTCATTGTCATTTGTCTCTAGGTATTTTTTGATTTCCTCTTTGATTTCTTCAGTGAACTCTTGGATATTTAGTAACTTATTGTTTAGCCTACGTGTATTTGTGTTTTTTACAGGGTTCTTTTTCCTGTAATTGATTTCTAATCTCATACCGTTGTGGTCAGAAAAGATGCTTGATATGATTTCAATTTTCTTAAATTTTCTGAGGCTTGATTTGTGACCCAAGATATGATATATCCTGGAGAATGTTTCATGAGCACTTGAGAAGAAAGTGTATTCTGTTGTTTTTGGATGTAATGTCCTATAAATATCAATTAAATCTGTCTGGTCTTTTGTGTCTTTTAAAGCTTGTGTTTCCTTATTAATTTTCTGTTTGGATGATCTGTGCATTGGTGTAAGTGAGGTGTTAATGTCCCCCACTATTATTGTTACTGTCAATTTCCTCTTTTACAGCTGTTAGCAGTTGCCTTATGTATTGAGTTGCTCCTATGTTGTGTGCATATATATTTATAATTGTTATATCTTTTTCTTGGATTGATCCCTTGATCATTATGTAGTGCCCTTCCCTGTCTCTTGTAACATTCTTTATTTTAAAGTCTATTGTATCTGTTATGAGTATTGCTACTCCAGTTTTCTTTTGATTTCCATTTGCATGGAATAAGTTTTTCCATCCCCTCAATTTCATTCTGTATGTGTCCGTAGGTCTGAGGTGGGTATCCTGTAGACAGCATGTATATGGGTCTTCTTTTTGTATCCATTCAGCGAGCCTCTGTCTTTTGGTTGGAGCATTTAATCCATTCATGTATAAGGTAATTATTGATATGTATGTTACTATTACCATTTTCTTAGTTGTTTTGGGTTTGTTTTTGTCGGTCCTTTTCTTCTCTTGTGTTTCGCACTTAGAGAAGTTCCTTTAGCATTTGTTGTAGAGCTGGTTTGTTGGTGCTGAATTTTCTTAGCTTTTGCTTGTCTGTAAAGCTTTTGATTTCTCCATCAAATCTGAATGAGATCCTTGCTGGGTAGAGTAATCTGGGTTGGAATTTCTTCCCTTTCATCACTTTAAGTATATCATGCCACTCCCTTCTGGCTTTTAGAGTTTCTGCTGAGAAATCAGCTGTTAAGTTTATGGGAGTTCCCTTGTATGTTATTTGTCATTTTTCCCTTGCTGCTTTCAATAATTTTTCTTTATCTTATTATTGCCAGTTTGATTACTGTCTCGGCGTGTTTCTCTTTGGGTTTATCCTTCCTGGAACTCTGTGCACTTCCTGGACTTGGGTGGCTATTTCCTTTCCCATGTTATGGAAATTTTTGACTATAATCTCTTCAAGTATTTTCTCGGGTCCTTTCTCTCTCTCTTCTCCTTCTGGGACCCCTATAATGCGAATGTTGTTGCGTTTAACATTGTCCCAGAGGTCTCTTAGGATGTCTTCATTTCTTTTCATTCTTCTTTCTTTATTCTGTTCCACAGCAGTGAATTCCACCATTCTGTCTTCCAGGTCACTTATCCATTCTTCTGCCTCAGTTATTTTGCTATTGATTCCTTCTTGTGTATTTTTCATTTCAGTTATCGTATTGTTCATCTGTGTGTATTTGTTCTTTAATTCTTCTAGGTGTTTGTTCTTTAATTTTTCTGGGTCTTTGTTAAACATTTCTTGCATCTTCTCGATCTTAGCCTCCATTCTTTTTCCGAGGTCCTGGTTGATTTTCACTATCATTATTCTGCATTCTTTTTCTGGAAGGTTGCCTATCTCCACTTCATTTAGTTGTTTTTCTGCGTTTTTATCTTGTTCCTTCATCGGGTACAAAGCCCTCTGCCTTTTCAACTTGTCTATCTTTCTGTGAATGTGGTTTCTGTTCCACAAGCGGCAGGATTGTACCCAAGATAAATGTATTTTAAACTTTAGTATTGCCACTTTGCACTTCCAAAGACAGTGTAACAATTGAAATCTCACTATCAATTTTTGTAAATTATCTTTGTTTGGCCTTTGGAATTTTCCTATTTATAATACTTGCCAATTTGTAGGGTTTTAAATATTATTACAGTTTTCATTAGTAATTTTCTCATTACCGAAGAGTTTGATCATTTTTTAATGTATTTATTGGTCATTTGGTCTTCTCTCGCCTATAAATTTCCTATTCATACTATTGTCTATTTTGGGGAGGGTTTTTGACATTTTCTTAGTGATTTGGGGGAGTATTTTTAATATGTTGGATAATAATCCAATATGTCTTTTAATACATAGAATATTTCATTTTTAACTTAATAAAATTTATCAATACTTTCCTTTAAGTGTTTTTTAAAATGTTTTAAGAGAATCTACTTTGAGACCATAAAAGTATTCTTCTCATCTCTTCTAAATGTTCTATAGCTTTTATGTACACCTGAAATTGATTGGGGAATGGTATGAGCTAAGAATTTATTTTACTTTTCCATATAGATAAGGAGTTGTCTCAGCACCACTTATGGAACAATTCAGCCATTTTCACACAAGTTTTAATACCATGTCTGTCATATATTAAGTTTTCAGAAATAAGGATATGTTTTGAATCTATATAAGTTGTTCTATTGGCCAATTGATTGATCTCCTCATTAATAATTCACTTTCTTAATTTTTTTTAACATTTTTATTCAAATTTATATTTAAAAATACAATTTTTTAATTTTATTTTATTTTTTATTTATTTATTTTTTAACATCTTTATTGTAGTATAATTTCTTTACAGTGCTGGGTAAGTCTCTGCTTTATAACAAAATGAATCAGTTGTACATATACATATATCCCCATATCTCTTCCCTCTTGCATCTCCCTCCCTCTCAGCCTCCCTATCCCACCCCTCTAGGAGGTCACAAAACATAGAGCTGGTCTCCCTGTGCTATGCAGCTGCTTCCCACTAGCTATCTATTTTACATTTTGTAGTGTACATATGTCCATACCACTCTCTCACTTTGTTCCAGCTTACCCTACCACCTCCCCATATCCTCAAGTCCATTCTCTAGTAGGGCTGCATCTTTATTCCTGGTTGCCCTCAGGTTCTCTATGACCATTTTTTTTCCCTCTTAGATTCCATATATATGCGTTAGCACATGGTATTTGTTTTTCTCTTTCTAACTTACTTTACTCTGTATGACAGACTCTAGGTCCATCCACCTTACTACAAATAACTCAATTTCTTTTCTTTTTATGGCTGAGTAATATTCCATTGTATATAGGTGCCACATCTTCTTTATCCATTCATCTGTTGATGGACACTTAGGTTGCTTCCATGTCCTGGCTATTGTAAATAGAGCTGCAATGAATATCATGGTACATGACTCTTCTTGAATTATGGTTTTCTCAGGGTATATGCCCAGTAGTGGGATTGCTGGGTCATATGGTAGTCCTAATTTTAGTTCTTTAAGAAACCTCCATAC
Source organism: Pseudorca crassidens (assembly GCF_039906515.1). Lineage (NCBI taxonomy): Eukaryota > Metazoa > Chordata > Mammalia > Artiodactyla > Delphinidae > Pseudorca > Pseudorca crassidens. The sequence goes on from NC_090301.1 coordinate 26,617,557, forward strand.
TGTTCTCCATAGTGGCTGTATCAATTTACATTCCCACCAACAGTGCAAGAGGGTTCCCTTTTCTCCACACCCTCTCCAGCATTTGTTGTTTCTAGATTTTTTGATGATGGCCATTTTGACTGGTGAGAGGTGATATCTCATTGTAGTTTTGATGTGCACTTCTCTAATGATTAATGATGTTGAGCATCCTTTCATGTGTTTGTTGGCAATCTGTATATCTTCATTGGGGAAATGTCTATTTAGGTCTTCTGCCCATTTTTGGATTGGGTTGTTTGTTTTTTTGATATTGAGCTGCATGAGCTGCTTGTAAATTTTGGAGATTAATCCTTTGTCAGTTGCTTCATTTGCAAATATTTTCTCACATTCTAAGGGTTGTCTTTTCGTCTTGTTTATGGTTTGCTTTACTGTGCAAAAGCTTTTAAGTTTCATTAGGTTCCATTTGTTTATTTTTGTTTTTATTTCCATTTCTCTAGGAGGTGGGTAAAAAAGGATCTTGCTGTGATTTATGTCATAGAGTATTCTGCCTATGTTTTCCTCTAAGAGTTTTATAGTGTCTGGTCTTACATTTAGGTCTTTAATCCACTGTGAGTTGATTTTTGTGTATGGTGTTAGAGAGTGTTCTAATTTCATTCTTTTACATGTAGCTGTCCAGTTTTCCCAGCACCATTTATTGAAGAGACTGTCTTTTCTCCACTGTATATTCTTCCCTCCTTTATCAAAAATAAGGTGACCATATGTGCATGCGTTTATCTCTGGACTTTCTATCCTGTTCCATTGATCTATATTTCTGTTTTTGTGCCAGTACCATACTGTCTTGATTACTGTAGCTTTGTATTATAGACTGAAGTCAGGGAGCCTGATTCCTCCAGCTCCGTTTTGCTCTCTCAAGATTGCTTTGGCTATTTGGGGTCTTTTGTGTTTCCATACAAATAGTGATTTTTTTGTTCTACTTGTGTGAAAAATGCCAGTGGTAGTTTGATAGGGATTGCATTGAATCTGTAGATTGTTTTGGGTAGTAGAGTCATTTTCACAATGTGGATTCTACCAATCCAAGAACATGGTATATCTCCCCAACTATTTGTATCATCTTTAATTTCTTTCATCAGTGTCTTGTAATTTTCTGCATACAGGTCTTTTGTGTCCTTAAGTAGGTTTATTCCTAGGTATTTTATTCTTTTTGTTGCAATGGTAAATGGGAGTGTTTCCTTAATTTCTCTTTCAGATTTTTCATCATTATTGTATAGGAATGCAAGAGATTTCTGTGCATTAATTTTGTATCCTGCTACTTTAACAAATTCATTGATTAGCTCTAGTAGCTTTCTGGTAGCATCTTTAGGATTCTCTATGTATAGTATCATGTCATCTGCAAACAGTGACAGCTTTACTTCTTCTTTCCCGATTTGGATTCCTTTTATTTCCTTTTCTTCTCTGATTGCTGTGGCTAAAACTTCCAAAACTATGTTGAATAAGAGTGGTGAGAGTGGGCAACCTTGTCTTGTTCTTGATCTTAGTGGAAATGATTTCAGTTTTTCACCATTGAGGACGATGTTGGCTGTGGGTTTGTCATATATGGCCATTATTGTACTGAGGAAAGTTCCCTCAATGCCTACTTTCTGTAGGTTTTTTATCATAAATGGGTGTTGAATTTTGTCAAAAGCTTTCTCTGCATCTATTGAGATGATCATATGGTTTTTCTCCTTCAATTTGTTTATATGGTGTATCACATTGATTGATTTGCGTATATTGAAGAATCCTTGCATTCCTGGGATAAACCCCACTTGATCATGGTGTATAATCCTTTCAATGTGCTGTTGGATTCTGTTTGCCAGTATTTTTTTGAGGATTTTTGCATCTATGTTCATCAGTGATATTGGCCTGTAGTTTTCTTTCTTTGTGACATCCTTGTCTGGTTTTGGTATCAGGGTGATGGTGGCCTCGTAGAATGAGTTTGGGAGTCTTCCTCCCCCTGCTATATTTTGGAAGAGTTTGAGAAGTATAGCTGTTAGCTCTTCTCTAAATGTTTGATAGAATTCACCTGTGAAGCCATCTCGTCATGGGCTTTTGTTTGTTGGAAGATTTTAAATCATAGTTTCAACTTCATTACTTGTGATTGGTCTGTTCATATTTTATATTTCTTCCTGGGTCAGTCTTGGAAGGTTGTGCCTTTCAAAGAATTTGTCCATTTCTTCCAGGTTGTCCATTTTATTGGCATATAGTTGCTTGTAGTAATCTCTCATGATCCTTTGTATTTCTTCAGTGTCAGTTGTTCCATCTCCTTTTTCATTTCTAATTCTATTGCTTTGAGTCTTCTTCCTTTTTTTCTTGATGAATCTGCCTAATGGTTTATCAATTTTCTTTATCTTCTCAAAGAACCAGCTTTTAGTTTTATTGATGTTTGCTATCGTTTCATTTCTTTTTCATTTATTTTTGATCTGATCTTTATGATTTCTTTCCTTCTGCTAACTTTGGCGTTTTTTTGTTCTTCTTTCTCTAATTACTTTAAGTGTAAGGTAAGGTTGTTTATTTGAGATGTTTCTTGTTTCTTAAACTTCCCTCTTAGAACTCCTTTTGCTGCATTCAATAAGTTTTGGGTCGTAGTGATTTCATTGTTATTTTTACTAGGTATTTTTAAATTTCCTCTTTGATTTCTTCAGTGATCTCTTGGTTATTAAGTAGTGTATTGTTTAGCCTCCATGTGTTTGTATTTTTTACAGTATTTTTCCTGTAATTGATCTCTAGTCTCATAGCGTTGTGGTCAGAAAAGATACTTGATACGATTTCAATTTTCTTAAATTTACCAAGGCTTGATTTGTGACCCAAGACATGATCTATTCTGAAGAATGTTCCATGAGCACTTGAGAAGGAAATGTATTCTGTGGTTTTTGGACGGAATGTCCCTTAAATATCAATTAGGTCCATCTTGTTTAATGTCTCATTTAAAGCTTGTGTTTGCCTATTTATTTTCATTTTGGGTGATCTGTCCATTGGCGAAAATGGGGTATTAAAGTCCCCTACTATGATTGTGTTACTGTCGATTTCCCCTTTTATGGCTGTCAGTATTTGCCTTATGTATTTAGGTGCTCCTATCTTGGGTGCATAAATATTTACCATTGTTATATCTTCTTGGATCGATCCCTTGATCATTATGTAGTGTCCTTCTTTGTGTCTTGTAATAGTCTTTGTTTTAAAGTCTATTTTTTTCTGATTTGAGAATTGCTACTCTAGCTTTCTTTTGATTTCCATTTGCATGGAATATCCTTCTCCATCCCCTCACTTTCAGTCTGTATGTGTCCCTAGGTCTGAAGTGGTTCTCTGGTAGACAGAATATATATAGGTCTTGTTTCTGTATCCATTCAGTCAGTCTATGTGTTTTGGTTGGAGCATTTAATCCATTTACATTTAAGGTAATTATCGATATGTATGTTCCTATTACCATTTTCTTAATTGTTTTGGGTTTGTTTTCTTAGGTCTTTTCCTTCTCTTGTGTTTCCTGGCTAGAGTAGTTCCTTTAGCATTTGTTGTAAAGCTGGTTTGATGGTGCTGAATTCTCTTAGCTTTTGCTTCTCTGTAAAGGTTTTAATTTCTCTGTCAAATGTGAATGAGATCCTTGCTGGGTACAGTAATCTTGTTTGTAGGTTTTTGCCCTTCATCACTTTAAATATTTCCTGCCACTCCCTTCTGGCTTGGAGAGTTTCTGCTGAAAGTTCAGTTGCTAACCTTATGGGGATTCCCTTGTATATTATTTGTTGTTTTTCCCTTGCTGCTTTTAATTTTTTTTCTCTGTATGTAATTTTTGATAATTTGATTAATATGTCTTGGCATGTTTCTCCTTGGATTTATCCTGTATGGGACTCTCTGTGCGTCCTGGACTTGATTAACTTTTTCCTTTCCCATTATACGAAATTTTTCAACTATAATCTCTTCAAATATTTTCTCAGTCCCTTTCTTTTTCTCTTCTTCTTCTGGGACCCCTATAATTCAAATATTGGTGCGTTTAGTGTTGTCCCAGAGGTCTCTGAGACTGTCCTCAATTCTTTCATTTTTTTTTCTTTATTCTGCTCTGCAGTAGTTATTTCCACTATTTTATTTTCCAGGTCACTTATCCGTTCTTCTGCCTCAGTTATTCTGCTATTGATCCCTTCTAGAGAATTTTTTATTTCATTTATTTCATTGTTCGTCACTGTTTGTTTGCTCTTTAGTTCTTCTGGGACCTTGTTAAACGTTTCTTGTATTTTCTCCATTATAGTTCCAAGATTCTGGATCATCTTTAGCATCATTATTCTGAATTCTTTTTCAGGTAGACTTCCTATTTCCTCTTCATTTCTTAGGTCTGGTAGGTTTTTACCTTGTTCTTTCATCTGCTGTGTGTTTCTCTGTCTTCTCATTTTGCTTAACCCAGCTGTGTTTGGTGTCTCCTTTTCGCAGGCTGCAGGTTTGTAGTTCCTGCTTTTTTTGGTGTCTGTCCCCAGTGGCTAAGGTTGTTTCAGTGGGTTGAGTAGGCTTCCTGGTGGAGGGGGTGGAGGGGATTAGTGCCTGTGTTCTGGTGGATGAGGCTGAATCTGTTCTTTCTGGTGGGGAGGTCCCCATTTAGTAGTGTGTTTTGGGGTGTTTGTGGCCTTATTATGATTTTAGGTAGCCTCTCTGATAACGGGTAGGGTTGTGTTCCTGTCTTGCTAGTTGTTCGGCCTAGGGTGTCCAGCACTGGAGCTTGCTGGTCATTGAGCGGAGCTGGGTCTTGGCGTTGAGATGGAGAACTCTGGGAGATTTTCACCATTTGATATTATGTGGAGCTGGGAGGTCTCTTGTGGACCAATTTCCTGAACTTGCTCTCCCAGCTCAGAGGCACAGCCTCGATGCCTGCTGGAGCACCAAGAGCCTGTCATCCACATGGCTCAGAATAAGAGGGGGAAAAAAAGGAAAGAAAGGAAGAAGAAGATAAAGTAAAATAAAATAAAGTCATCAAAATAAAAAATAATTATTAAAAAAAACATTTTTTAAGTAATAAAAAAAAAGAAAGAAGAGAGCAACCAAACCAAAAAACAAATCCACCAAAGATAACAAGCACTAAAAACTATACTAATAAAAAAAAAAAAAAGAAAACGGACAGACAGGACCCTAGGACAAATGGTAAAAACAAAGCTATACAGACAAAATCAAACACAGAAGCATACACCTACACACTCACAAAAAAAGAAAAAGGGTAATATATATATCGTTTTCCCAATGTCCACCTCCTCAATTTGGGATGATTCTTTGTCTATTCAAGTATTCCACAGATGCAGGGTACATCAAACTGACTGTGGAGATTTAATCCGCTGCTCCTGAGGCTGCTGGGAGAGATTTAACCTTCTCTTCTTTGTTCGCACAGCTCCTGGGGTTCAGCTTTGGATTTGGACCCGCCTTTGCATGTAGGTCACCTGAGGGCGTCTGTTCTTCGCTCAGAGAGGATGGGGTTAAAATAGCAGCTGATTGGGGGCTCTGGCTCACTCAGGCTGTGGGGAGGCAGGGGTACGGATGCAGGGCGAGGCTGCGGCGGCAGAGGCCAGCGTGACGTTGCACCAGCCAGAGGCGCGCCATGTGTTCTCCCAGGGAAGTTGTCCCTGGATCACGGGACCATGGCAGTGGCGTGCTGCACAGGCTCCTGGGAGGGGCGGTGTGGATAGTGACCTGTGCTTGCACACAGGCTTCTTGGTGGCAGCAGCAGCAGCCTTAGCGTCTCTTGCCCGTCTCTGTGGTCTGTGCTGTTAGCCGCAGCTCGCGCCCATCTCTGGAGCTCCTTTAAGCAGCACTCTTAATCCCCTCTCCTCGTGCTCCAGGCAACAAATAGGCAAGAAGAAGTCTCTTAGGCAGGTCCAGACATTTTCCCGGACTCCCTCCCGGCCAGCCGTGGCGCACTAACCCCCTTCAAGCTGTTTTCACGCTGCCAACCCCAGTCCTCTCCCTGCGATCTGACCAAAGCCCGAGCCTCAGCTCCCAGACCCCGCCCACCCCAGTGGGTGAGCAGACAAGCCTCTCGGCCTGGTGAGTGCCGGTCGGCACCGATCCTCTGTGCGGGAATCTCCCCGCTTTGCCCTCCGCACCCCTGTGGCTGTGCCCTCCTCCGCACTCCGAAGCTTCCCCACTCTGCCACCCACAGTCTCCGCCCACGAAGGGGCTTCCTAGTGTGTGGAAACCTTTCCTCCTTCACAGCTCCCTCCCACTGGTGGAGGTCCCGTCCCTATTCTTTTGTCTCTGTTTTTTTCTTTTTTCTTTTGCCCTACCCAGGTACGTGGGGGGTTTCTTGCCTTTTGGGAGGTCTAAGGTCTTCTGCCAGCTTTCAGTAGGTGTTCTGTAGGAGTTGTTCCACATGTAGATGTATTTCTGGGGAGGAAGGTGATCTCCGTGTCTTACTCTTCCGCCATCTTGAAGCTCCTCCCACTTTCTTAATATGATTTTTTTAAGCACCCCTCTCCGTCTTGTCCTTCTTCAGAACTGTCCTGGTTTTTCTTGATCCTTTGCTACATCGTATGTATTACAGAATTTTTGCTTTGATGGGAATTTTATTAAATTTACAAAATAAATTTGGAAAAAGAAACATTTTCTCTTCTCAACCAGCAGTAGTAGTCTTAGGTATGGACTGGCAATTAAATTCAGAAGAAATAATTGCCTTAATCTAGCAACAAGTTTACTTAACTGAAGAAAGAATATACAACAACTAACAATACAGCATACATGACAACAGCATAGAGAAGTTTGGTGACTGCCAGGTCTGGCTTCCTACTTTCCAAAAATCACCACATGGGAGCCAAGTGGTCAAGAAAGACAAAATGGAGTATGCAAGAACAGTTCAGCTCAGTCAAGCCATCAGCGCTGGAGTCCTTCAGGTTTCACTTGCTCTGGAAGCCTCAGGGTTATGTGACTAGCGCCTATTCTTCCGTGAAGCTGCGTCTCATCTACACTGATTACTCATCAGTTGCAGGTTACATAACAATGTCTTGACAGTGAAGACCAGGGCTTGGTCTGGTACACAGTCACCTCTTCCACATTCACATTTTCTGACTGTTGTTGATGTATAAGAAAGCAATTGAGTTTTTAATATTGATCTCATATACAGTAAACTTTTTGAGATCTTATGTCTAATAATTTGCCCCAGTATTCTTTTGAATTTTTCCATATAAGCAATCTTTATCTGCTATTAAAACAACTTTTGTACTTCCTATTCAGTCTTTATAACTTTTATTGCTTTTCCCAATTTTATCATTCTACTAATTGGAATTTAATTTTAGATAGAAGTGATATTAGAAAGGAAATTAAAGGAAATACTTGTGAGGTTTTGACATTTATTGTAGTATTTGGTGCAGATTATATTGTATACACCCTTCATTGGGTTTAAGATTTCCTCTTCTACTTCTGGGTTGCTGAAAGCTTTTCATCATGATTGGAATTGGATTCTATCAAATGAGCTTTTTATTCTTTATCATTTTTTCCATTAATCTACTTTGTCTAATCTTGATATAGCTACATTGGCTTTCTACAGGTTTTTAGATATAGAATAGTATTATCTGCAATTATTTTTCTCTTCCTTTTCAATTTTTATGTACAGCTTATATTTATTTTTCTCTTGACTCCAGTAAAATGTTAAATAATGTGGTGATAATGGACAACCTGGCCTTATTCTTTTACATTATTGCCATCCTTCTGCGTGCGTATTTGAAACCTAACCCAAGTGAGGTCAGGCCAATAGTTATGAATCCTTAAGAGCGTATTTTTCGTGTACCCAGAGCCAAGGTTGAGATATATAAGCTTCCTGATCACCTACCTGCTTGTGCTTGTGGGCAAACTTTTATCCTTTTTTTAATTGAGATGTAATTACCATATAACACTGTATTAGTTTCAGGTTTACAACATAATGATTTGTTGTATGTATATATTGCAAAATGATCACCACAATAAGCCTAGTTAACATCCATCATCACACAGTTACAAGTTCTTTTTTCTTGTCATAAGTTCTAAGATCTACTCTCTTAACAACAGCAGGCTTTTTCTTTGCCTTTTCACTTAGCATGTAGCCCCTTAAGGGCTCCAATTTAATGCAGGATCTTAGTTTCTGCTCCCCACCTTTTGGATAATCACTTAAACTCAAGCCCTAAATTGCCAAGATCAGGGATGCTCCCTTCCTGCTTCCAAAGGCAATGAAATTTCCAAGTCCTACTTATTGTTTGTTTACCCTTCATTTTTGACAGCTGGCCTTTCACTGACTCTTTTGTAAACTCAATTATGAATTTTAACTTAACTTCGAAAATGTAATACATTGCTATAGTGTAACAAAATTTAAGTAAAAATGAAAATTCTCTCTTACCCCAGTCCATCATCCACACAGTTTCCAACACTACCCTCTCCCCAGAAAAACCCACAGGTAACAACTATTGCTTCTTGTATATCTTACCAGATTTTCTTCATACCTTCAATCAAATATAAAATATATTCTAATTATCTCCCCCTTTGTTACTCAAAAGGTAGCGTACCACACACATTATCCTGTACCTTGCTTTTCTTTTTCACATAACAATGTATCTTAGAGATCTTTCCATACGTACATAGAGTGTATCCTCATTTTTATACAGCCATGTCATATTAAATTGTACGACTGTACATAGCTTAGCTAATCAATTCCCTATAGCAAAAGTCTATGGTAGAAAATTAGCAGGAATAATTAGCTCTGAGTTTGGGCTCCTACATATTTCAGTGCTCCTTACCAGTTTATGTACCACCATTAAAAGTTCAGCTGGGGCTTCCCTGGTGGCACAGTGGTTGGGGGTCCGCCTGCCGATGCAGGGGACACGGGTTCGTGCCCCAGTCTGGGAAGATCCCACATGCCGCGGAGCAGCTGGGCCCGTGAGCCACAGCCGCTGAGCCTGCGCGTCCGGAGCCTGTGCTCCGCAATGGGAGAGGCCACAGCAGTGAGAGGCCCACGTACGGCAAAAAAAAAAAGTTCAGCTGGTTTGCTGGTTTCTCCTACTGCTGGTTTTGTAGATTTCCTCTGCGTATGGTTGCTCCTCAGCTACCTGCCCCACCTGTTGCTCAACTTCCCCTGAGGGTGGAAATGGCTGCAGTTCTCACTGATGTGCCACCCAGATCCCCTATCAGGTTCATCCCTCTCTGAAGTTCAGTTTACTTGTTCTTCTTTGTGTCTACAGCTCTTCAAAAGCCCTAAAGATAAATGGTATTGTTTACTTGTTTGTTTGTTTGTTTGTCCAGGTTTTCTCATAAGAGATGTAGGAAGGGTATTGCCCTTACACATCTTACTTGAAAACTTTCTTGTCTTATTTTTAACATGAAATGCCTCTAGTGTTTCCTAATAATCATGATACTGATTTGGGAGCTGAAATAGAATATTTTATGATTTTGAGGAAGCAGTCATCAATTCCCATGTTACTGAGAATTTTTTTATTTATCAACGTTTGTTGCATTTTGTGAAAAAATTATTAGTACATACAGAGAAAATAAGAAGAAGAAATTTTAATATATGATATTAAGCATTCTTACAACCTTATATATTAATAAATTTCATCAGTGTTTCATGGACACTCAAAGAATATATGCACAATAGTACAAAGTTTAATTTTGCTTTGTAAAGTATTCTGAAAATGTTTTTTCTAATTAGTAGATGAGGTAAGCTGATTTAAATATATGGATCAATTTATTTTTTTTCTAAGTTCTTTACTGTGTAGAAGTGATTTTTCTATACAGTTACTTTGTTACCTAGGAAGTTTTATTTTTTGTTCTATCATTATATAACTATCATTATAGTCACTATCATTATAGTGACTATCATTATAATTACACTACTGTGTAGGGGATTCCCTGGCAGTCCAGTGGTTAGGACTCTGTGCTCTCACTGCTGAGGGTGCAGGTTCGATCCCTAGTCGGGGAGCTAAAATCCCATAAGCCACACGGTGTGGCATAAAATGAATAAAATAAAACCATTAATCCTCTAGTAAGTCTCTTACAATGAAAAAATTAGCCTGTTTTCTCCATTTGTCCCCTAACCTCCTTCTTTCACCACTCAATTTTGGTCAATAATTTTATATTTCTAATTGTTGTCCTTTGTACTATTAAATATGATTCTCCAATCAAGATTTTGTACAGTACAACAACCATTCATTACAAAAACTCTCCATAAACTAAGAATGTAGGTGAATTTTCTCAACCAGATAAAGAACGTCTACCAAAAATCTACAACTAACATCAATGCTTAACAGTGAGAAACTCAAAGCATTCCCACTAAGATCAAGAGCAGGACAAGGGTGTCCCCTCTTCTCAGTCCTTTTCAACGTTATACTGGAAGTCCTAGCTATAAGAAAAGGAAATAAAAGGTGTAGAGATTGGGAAGGAAGAAATAAAACTGTCTTGTTCACAGACACCTTGATCATCTATATATAATATCCAAAAGAATCAACAAAGAAAGTCCTTGAACAATAAGCATCTACAGCAAGATACAAGATTAATGTACAAAAGTCAATTGCAATGAACAAAGACATAGAGGAACCCTATACATATATCACTAAGTAAAAGGAGCTAATCTGCAAAGGCCCTATACGATAAGATTCCAACAATATGACGTTCTGGAAAAGGAATGGTTGCCAGGGGTCAGGACATAGAGAGGAATGAATAGGCAGAGCACAGAGATTTTTAGAGTGGTGGAAATACTGTGTATGACACTGTAATGATGGTATGTGTCATTATACATTTGTCAAAGTCCACAGAATGTACATCAAGAGTGAATCCTAAGGTACACTCTGAACTTTGGGTGATAATGATGTATTAAAGTAGATTGATCAGTTGTAAAAAAGTACGCCATTCTGTTGCAGGATGCTGATAGTAGGGGAGGCTGTGTGTGGGAGTAGGACATAAGTGGGGACTCTGTGTACTGCTTGCTCAAGTTTTCTATAAACCTAAAACTGCTCTAAAAAATAAAGTCCATCTTTAATGCAAATAAATAAATTGATTGATTGATTACATATTTCATTCAGGCCTTCTGCCAACAGCCCAGCTGCCAATCCATTTTTGCAAGCAAGGAATATTGCCTTTGCAATTCAGAGTGAATCCCTCACCTTAGGAAGTGTATTTTTCCTGGGACTTTCTGAAATCTGCCACTGGGTACTCTATCTTCTATGCTTTTATTCCACTATTTCCCATAAGCTTCCACTTGATTTCAACCTTACTCACACCATTTCCCACTCTATTTTTGCAAACAGAGAAGAAAGCTTTTATACTCAAGAGTGAGTTCCTTACTTTGAGGAAGCATACCTGTATGGCTTTTGCCCAATTGCATCCTGCACTTGGTTGGTACCCATTTAGAAATATCTTTCTGCAAGCAGCTACTTAGAGCCATCACTACTGAGGCCTCTCACCACGCTATGTACTTTTTTCACTTCTTCTTTTGAGGTTTCTATCAGATCACAGATGCTTTATAGAAGTTTTGGGGACTTCCCTGGTGGTCCAGTGGTTAAGACTCCATGCTTCCACTGCAGGGGGCACAGGTTTCATCTCTGGTAGAGGAACTAAGATCCCACATGCCACGTGGCACAGCCAAAAAAAAAAAAAATTATGTTAAAGTCTGTAAAATATCCCCATCTCCTAATTTATGAAATGAGTTTGTGGGTAGTTGTTCTCTTTGTGTTTTTGCATGATTTTCATGAGGGGAAAGAGAGAGAAGCTGACTTATGTAGCCAGGTACATACCAAGTATCTTACTATGAATGCTAAGGATATTTGCAATACTTTATCTAGTATTTCTACGTGCTTTATAATGGAAAGAGTAATGCATGCTGTGTACTGGCAAGATCCCTCCTTTTAAGATGGAGGTTCTCATTCTCCAGCTTCTGAGAGTGTATAGATCTGACACCCTTCTGCCCCACTTTCAGTGGCAGCCCACATCCAACACCAGGTCGATGCTGCTCTATAAAGACCTGGCATCCTCGTCTCAATTCAGAACAACTCTGAAAGGTTGTCTCCACTGCAGATTTCCCCATGGGACTGGCTAAGGCCTTTGTTGCAACTGTATTACAGTTTACCTCTGCCCAATCTTATTTTCTTCATTCCTCACAGGTATTAATCCTAAAAGCACCCCAAAAAACCTCCTACATGCTAATCTCCATCTCAAAATCTTTTCTAAGATATTCAACCTAAGACCTTTGGTTCCAGGTGTAGACTATAAAAACAATGTAAAATGAGATTTTGAAGCTGGATCCCATGCCATCCAAGTGGCAATGAGGATCCCATCACTGGAGGTAGGAGAAGAATGAATATTCCCTAGCATGCTGTACCAGTGCAATTGTTTAAAGTGTCATGAGTGGTGAACGAGGACGGAATATTGATTAAAGGGAGTATACTGCAAAGGACAAAATCTGAGGCATTTGTGGAATTCATGGGAAGTAGTAAATATTAAGCCTGTAGACTTAGATGGTTTAGGGGGATGTATTCATTTGCTAGGGCTACTTTAACAAAGTACCACACGCAAGAGAAATTTACCATCTCAGTTCTGGAGGCTAGAAATCCAAGATCAGGGTATCACCAGGATTGGTTCCTTCTGAGGGCTGAGAGAGAAGACTTGTCCCACACCTCTGTCTAACTTCTGGTGGTTTGCTAGCAATCTTTGGTGTCCCCTGTCTTGTAGAAGCAGCACCTTGAACTCTACCTTCATCTTCACATGGTGTGAAGTGTTTTTGCATCCAAATTTCCCCTTCTTAAAAGGACACCAGTCTTAGTGAATTAGGGACCCACTCTATTCTTAACTAATTACATCAGCAAGGACCCTATTGACCCTATTTACAAATAAGGTAACATTCTGAAGTACTAGAGGTTAAGACTTCGAAATATGGATTTTGGAGGGAAGAGAGACACAATTCACCCTACAATAGTGGGGGATACCAAGTAGAAGCCTCTGAAATTGCCCCATCATGGTCCAGCAAAGATAGTAAATCAAAACCAATGTACATTCCAGAGCAATGACATGCCACCTTTAAAGACCTAAAGGGAGTGAGAGTAGTGGTCCTGTTACTGACCCTTTCGAGTCTGGCCCAAGCAAGCGTCCTCCCAGTGTCATTCGAGCCAATAGAATGAGATGGAGTTTGGTTCAGAAGCAAAGGAAACCTTCATTCTTTGATCAGAGAATGGACAGGTGTGTGCTCATGCTCTAGAGCAGGGGTCCCCAACCCCTGGGCCGTGGACCGGTATCGGCCCTCAGCCTGAGGAACCGGGCCACACAGCAGGAGGTGAGTGGCGGGCGAGCGAGCGAAGCTTCATCTGCCGCTGCCCATCACTCCCCATCGCCACATTACTGCCTGAACCATCCCCCCTCACCCCCCCACCACCCCGTCTGTGGAAGAATTGTCTTCCATGAATCTGGTCCCTGGTGCCAAAAAGGTTGGAGACCGCTGCTCAAGGGGACTCACTCTCCCCCAAAAGGCCCTCGACAGGACTGCTTTACAGGGATCTCGTCAGCAGGGAGGGGACGGGGTTCTTGCGGGGTGGGCGGAGCTGCACTGCTCACGTTCCAGACCGAAGTGCCGGGGACAGTGTCTCTGCACACCGCCTGCTGTCTTCATTTTATTTTTTCTATTTTGTTTTCATAAATTTATTTATTTTATTTATTTTTGGCTGCGTTGGGTCTTTGTTGCTATGCGCAGGCTTTCTCTAGTTGCAGCGAGTGGGGGCTACTCTTCGTTGCAGTGCATGGGCTTCTCGTTGCGGTGGCTTCTCTTGTTGCAGAGCACAGGCTCTAGGCGCGCAGGATCAGTAGTTGTGGCACGTGAGCTCAGTAGTTGTGGCTCGTGGGCTCTAGAGCGCAGGCTCAGTAGTTGTGGCACGTGGGCTCAGTTGTTCTGCAGCATGTGGGATCCTCCCAGACCAGGGCCTGAACCCATGTCCCCTGCATTGGCAGGTGGGTCCTTAACCACTGCACCACCAGGGAAGCCCCATCTTCATTTGAAATTGCATTGTCAAGCCCAGTGGCCTGCCCAGCTTAGGTGTCATTGGTGTAGCCGTTTCACACAAGGATCTCTGGGCTGAAGTGCTGGCTGCAAGGCCTCTGCATGTATCCCCCTATGAGCGAGTGAAACTAGACTAAGCACCAAAGAAAAGAAAAAAGGTTAGACTTTATTTTATTACCCAGCTTTTATTTAATTGTTAATGGCCTTTGCCACTGACAGTCCCAGGCATATCTCCATTTAATTTGCCAGTTTGGCCCCTACAAAATTCAGAAGAATGCTAGAGAATGACAGTGAACTACCCCAAACTTGGCACATTGCAGTAGCCTCAGATGTATTGTACACAGCCAATGATCTGGCCAATGTACTGTTTTTCATTCCTATCCAGGACGATAATCAACAGTTTTCTTTCTCTTGGAACAGAATAGTACACATTTTGGGTCTTACCTCAAGGCTATGTTAAGTCTCTCTTCTCTATCATAAGAGAGTCTGAAGGGACTTAGACAATGGCTATTCCACACTGTGCTTTACTCTATAAAAATGACAGAATGTTAATCAGTCAGATGAGCAAGAAATGGCAAGTAAAACACATATGTCCCAGAGGGTGAGAGAGAAAACTCTCCAAAGAGACAGTGCATTCCATACCCAGCAATACTGTTCTGACCCATATACCAGTGACCAAAATAGCTGCGAACTCTGAGAGAGGCTAGAGAAGAAGGCTCTGCAGTAGGTCCAGGCTGTGGTGCAGGCAGCTCTGCCACTTAGGCTATATGACTTAGCAGATCGAATGTTATTAGAAGTTTCAGTTTTGAGAAAAGACGCCATGTGGAGTTCATGGCAAGCCCCAGTGGAGAATTGCACTGAATACTCCTGGAGTGTGAATCCCAAGGGCATTCCCCCATAAACTTCCTTCACACAATTCTCTGTCCCAAAATTAAAGTCTTCAGATGATCTAATCTCTATAAGATCCTAAATACCTCCATCTGAAATTGTTCTCTAAATTGCTTACACTTAGGCAATATTTTAAAAAGATACATGTTTTTCTGTAATGAGACCGTCACCCCACCCATTAGCCCTAGGTTCATAGTCAGCAATCACTTTACTCTACTGGGTGCCTGCATGACTTCATGAAAAAGCTGGACTTCTGGACTGACCTACTGGCTCATGCAGTCTCGCCCCAGATTCCCTCCCTCCTTACTCTGTCGTTTATATCTACCATCCCTGCATTAAATCCCTGGGGAGTTTATAACACAAGAGAATGGTCTCCTTCCCGTGTGAAGCGAATGCTAATCCCTGTAACTGTTGTTTAAATAATGTCAGATGTTATTTAAAAGAGTAGAATGATTCATTGAACCAGTCTCAAAAATGACAGACTTTTCCATATACTACTTCATTACTATGAAGTGACCATATTTCCAACCCACTAATGAGCCATAGCTTCTATCAATATTCAGGTGAAATTGTTACTCCCACATCCAATCTGTTGATGCTATGGTCTAAATGTTCATGTCCCCCATCCACAATTCATATGTTGAAATCCTAATGCCCAATGTGATGGTATTAGGAGGTGGGGCCTTTGGGAGGTGCTTCAGTCATGAGGGTGGAACCCTCATGAATGTGCTTAGTGCCTTCATAATAGAGGCTCCAGAAAGATCACTCATTCCTTCCACCATGTGAGGATACAATGAGAAGTCTACAGCCTGGAAGAAAGACCTCACCTGGCCATGCTGGCAACCTGATCTTGGATTTCCAACCTCCAGAAATGTGAGAAATAAATTTCTGCTGTGTATAAGCTACTCAGTCTATGGTATTTTGTTACAGCAACATGAATGGACTAAGACAGTTGGGAAGCCCTATCTATTCTATCTCAAAATATATATGTATTGAGAATATATTCACTTCCTTCCATTTCCGCTACCACATCTGTTTCCAGGGACCACATCTCTCACCTAGAAAGCACAGTAACCTCCTGACTGGGCTCCATAGAACCACTCACCAGTCTCTTCTCCACAAACGTAAATAATCATCCCAGTCTGCTGCTTACAACCCTTTCGCGGCTTCTTTTCAATGCTACAATGAAATCGCAAATCTTTGTCCTGGCCTCCCGCACCCTGCATGGCCTGGCCCCACATGCATGCCTCCCTCCCATCCCCACGTCTCAGGCCACTCTCACACTCACTTGCTACAGTACACTGCAAACATGCCAAACTTTCAACCTGTTCTCCTTCCAGGACTTCCTTCCAGGCTTTGCACCTGCCCTTCTTTCTACCTGAAAGATAGAGATGATCCACAAAACAAAAAAAAAACATCTGCTACTTCATTTTGAGGTCTCATACATCTTTTTACTTTAGCCCAGAAATAGTATATACATTAAGAATTCACTCCTCAAAACTGATGGGGTAGGTAAGAAGGAAAAATGGGGGGAAGTAATAGAGACAGTACTATATCACAGAATCCTAATGAGCATGTATTTATCATTGGCTGGGGGGTATGAGGAAAAAGTGAATAAGCCTCCACTCCTCTAGCCTCCTCATTTCCCCACTTGTGAGTGAATTAAGAGCCATAAACAACAAGGAAGTTCTCTCTGAACTAAAGTACTAACCAATACATGACTCTGCTTCCTCATTTACAAATTTAGACATTTAGAGCTGTCATATTTAATGCCACTTTCCTGTTAATATCAGTAATTAGACCATTGATGGGACCTCTCTGGAGGTCTAGTGGTTAAGACTCCAAGCTTCCACTGCAGGGGGCACGGGTTCGATCCCTGATTAGGGAACTAAGATCCCACATGCTGCGCAGCATGGCCACAAAAAAAAAAAAAAAATAGACCAATGGTATAATTGCAGTGATTCTAGATGGAACAGGAAAACTGAATTACACATGAATGGGTTTCAAAATCATCCACCCTCCCTAAATATATGTTTCAGGGAATTGAACTACTTAACCTTACTCTTTATAAGCCTGACAGCTTTCAAAACAGGAATTCTCTAGGTTTGTATTCAGAAACAAAATTTATGTTACTTGCTTTCTACAGTCCTAACTGCTGCTTTACTCCCTTTTGTTTAATTTATTTTTGTCAAGTATAGTGGATTTACAGTGTTGTGTTAATTTCTGCTGTACAGCAAAGTGATTCTGTTATACATATATATACATTATTGTTCATATTCTTTTCCATTATGGTTTATCATAGGATACTGAATATAGGTCCCTATGCTATACAGTAGGACCTTGTTTATCCATTCTACATATAATAGTGTGCCTCTGCTAATTTCTAACTCCCAATCCATCCCTCCCCCACCCCTCTCCCCCTTGACAACCACAAGTCTGTTCTCTATGTCTGTGAGTCTGTTTCGTAGATAGCTGCTTTACTCTTGATTGAAGTCAAAAGAAAGACCATACAAGTGGGGCGTATGAAATAAGAGGGCACACTCTTAGCCTGGCCGGCTCATTAGTTAAGTTCCAACTGACCATAAATGAAGAAAGTACCACCAGAATTCTAAATTTTCAATATGTATTAGTCAGGATTCTCCAGAGAAACAGAAAAATACATATATGTATGTATGTATATATATATAAATATATATGATATGTATATATGGCTCATATGATTATAGAATATAAGGAAACAATGGCCTATAAGGAAAAGTTAATATGCACTCACTGTAGATAATCCATATTCATTCACTCATGTAATAACTTTATTCATTGAACACTTACCATACGCAAGACAAACATGGCAGTGAATAAGACAAGAGGATGCTGCACTCATCAAAATTCTATTAAAAAGCATATATTAAAAGTGCAATAGCTAGCATTCCTTTGCTACTGATTGTGTCAGAGCCTATGCTAAGTGTTTTATTCACATGCATTTCTCATTTATTCCCCAAAATCTAAATTAAACTTCATATTTTAAAAGTTATACATGAGGAAAATGTGGTAGGCTAAATAATAGCTTTCCAAATATGTCTATGTCCTAATTCAGAGAACCTGTGAATATGTTGATTTACATGATTTATGAGGGACCCTGATGACATGATTAAATTAAGGATTGTGGGTTCTGGATTCCAGGTGGGTGAACTTAATCATAAAAATCCTTATAAGAGAGAGGTGGGCAGATCAGAGTCATTAACAGATGTGAAGACAGAAGCAGAGGTTGGAGTGACTGAAGAAGGGGCCATCAGCCAAGAAATACAGGCCACTTTTAGAAGATGAAAAAGGCAAGGAAGGGTCTCAGGGGTTTTGCAGGCTGGTGTGGAGAAGTGCCCTTCTGTGGGGCTTTTCTGCCCCTCAACAGGCTTTTGGAGTTGGAGTCACAGGAGCCAATAACTCATCACGCCAGCACTTTGGAGGTTGCTGCTCTGCCGGGGACTCAGGAATGCTTCATCTCCCGAGCACTCAAACTTGAGCAGGCCAATTTGGTTTTGATGCTGTGCCAGAAATCTTCTGACAATGAGCTATTGGAACTTGGAGAAAAGGAATTGTGTGCAGTACCACAGGCATTTTCTGGTAGACAACAGTCTGTTTCACGAGACTCAGTCAGGTTAATCAATCCAATTTAAGGGAAATCTGAGCATCTTCCCAGTCTGGGTGAATTCTGATCAGATAGCTTATTCCAGTTTCCTCTGAATAATTGGTTGTAGGCAGAGACAGATGACGGGGAAATCACTTGAGACAGAAGGGGAACATCTGAGGCTATCAGAGAAGGGTGAAACAGCCGGTCTGTAGCAGACAGGACAGAGTGAGACCTACACAGATGGTCCATGCCACAGCCGTGCACACCCCAGACTGGGACGTGTGTGCTGGTGCACACGGGAGCTGAGAGCTGGAATGTGGGGATTGGAGAGCAAACCCGGGGGGAGGACTGCTGTTGGCTGCAAGGAGGCAGCCTGAGGAGTTGGGAGAGAGGAAATCTGCAACAAGGAATGCTTGTGGAGGAAACCCATACTGCCACAGAAGCAAGGCACCACTGTTGAGTGATGTGCAGGGGGTGGAGCCACCATTGCAGCCTCTCTCCCCCCATGCACCGGCCCTTGTTTCACCAGGCACTAGGAAAAGCCCACAACAATGCTGGCTTTCACACGCCTGCCACCAGGCGCTAAAAAAAGCCCCCACCAAGGCTGATCTTCTTGCACCCGCCTCCAGGCACTAGGAAAAGCTCCCACCAGGGCTGGATCTCTTGCATCTGTGGCCACCAGCTTTCCTGTGCACCTGTCGCCACCAGGGCCCCCATGACACAAGCAGCCATGCCACCTCTGTGCCCTGTCCTCACGGGGGCACACCCGAATGCTCCAGGGCAGCTTCAGGAGCAGACTCCTGTGGGTGGCCCACACTCAGAGGTGGGGCTAAAACCACAGCTGAGCTGCAGTGGAAGGTGACTAAGGAAGATGAACAAAAATCTTTCCGTGCAGCTGCACAAACAACAGATTAAATTCCTACGATCATCTTGGTAAATCCTGCATTTATGGAATATCTAAATGGACAGCAAGTGTTCCCCAAACTGAAACTGGTCTAGCTCTAGCAGCTGTGGACTTTGGGGACTAGTACACGCAGGAGTTGGGCCAGGTCAGAGTCTGAGCTGCCCCCACAGAGGGACCAGAGACCTACCTAGAGGTTTTGGAGGGCCTTCTGGGGAGGCAGAGGTTGGCTGTGACTCATGGTGGGGGCAAGGACACTGACAGCTGAGACTCCAGGAAAATGTAATCATTACTATTTTTTAATGTTTTGTTTTATTCTGTTATTGTTTTAATATCATTATTTGTTTTTATTTAGTTTTTTCATTTTTAATATTTTTTATTTTTTTATATTTCTACACTACTTTTTTGTTCTGTGTTTTTTTTTCTTTGTTCTATATTGTTTTTATCTTTTATCCTTTGTTCTATTTGTTCTTTTTTATCTTTTTAAATCATTTTGGTGGCTTTGTTTTGTTTTCTTTGCTTTTTTCCTTCAGTTTGCATTCTGCTTTAATTTTAGTTTTTGTTAGTGTTGTTTTTAATTGTTTGATTTCATTTTAGGATTCTTTTCTTTGGTTGTTCTCTTGTTTTTTGTCTTCTCTGTTTTTGTTTTTATTATTTTGTATGTGTGTGTTTTTGTTGTGGGTTTTTTTGGTTTCATTTGTTTGGTTTTGCTTTTAGCATTTGTCTGGGCTTTTGTATGTTCATTTGTTTTGTTTGCTTGTTTTTAATTGTTGCTGTTGCTGTCTGCTTGCTTTTGTCTTTGCCATTTCTCTTGGATTTTGTATGTCTGTCTGTTTTCATCCTGCCCTTTTCTTTTCTTTTTTCCCCCCCTTTTCTGCTGAGCTGTGTGGCTTGCAGTGTCTTGGTTCCTAGGCCGGGGATCAGGCCTGAGGCTCTGGGGTGGGAGAACTGAGTCCAGAACCTGGAACACCAGAGAATTCCTGGCCCCAGGGAATAATAATTGGGTGACAGCTCTCCCGGAGGTCTCCATCTCAACTCCAAGACCTGGCTCCACCCAACTACCTGCAGGCTCCAGTGCCAAACGTCCCATGCCAAACAACAAGCAAAACAGGAACACAAATCCACCTATCAGCAGACAGCCTGCCTAAAATCATACTAAGCCCACAGACACCCCAAAACACTCCACCAGATGCAGCCCTGCCCATCAGAGGGAAAAGATCCAGCTCCACCCACAAGAACGCAGGCACCAGTCCCTTCCACCAGGAAGCCTACACAACCCACTGAACCAAACTTACCACTGGGGGCAGACACCAAAAACAACAGGAACTATGAACCTTCAGCCGGCAAAAAGGAGACCCCAAACACAGTAAGTTAAGCAAAATGAGAAGACAGAGAAACACACAGCAGATGAAGGAGCAAGGTAAAAACCCACCAGACCAAACAAATGAAGAGGAAATAGGCAGTCTACCTGAAAAAGAATTCAGAGTAATGATGGTAAGGATGATCCAGAATCTTAGAAACAGAATGGAGAAAATACAAGAAACGTTTAACAAGGACCTAGAAGAACTAACGAGCAAACAATGATGAACAACCCAATAAATGAAATTAAAACTTCTCTAGAAGGAATCAATAGTAGAATAACTCAGGCAGAAGAACAGATAAGTGACCTGGAAGATAAAATAGTGGAAATAACTACTGCAGAGCAGAATAAAGAAAAAAGAATGAAAAGAATTGAGGACAGTCTCAGAGACTTCTGGGACAACATTAAATGCACCAACATTCAAATTATAGGGGTCCCAGAAGAAGACGAGACAAAGAAAGGGACTGAGAAAATATTTGAAGAGATTATAGTTAAAAACTTCCCTAGTGTGGGAAAGGAAATAGTCAATCAAGTCCAGGAAGTGCAGAGAGTCCCATACAGGATAAATCCAAGGAGAAACACACGAAGACACATATTAATCAAACTATCAAAAATTAAATACAAAGAAAAAATATTAAAAGCAGCAAGGGAAAAACAACAAATAATGTACAAGGGAATCCCCATAAGGTTAGCAGCTGATCTTTCAGCAGAAACGCTACAGGCCAGAAGGGAGTGGCAGGATATATTAAAAGTGATGAAAGGGAAGAACCTACAACCAAGATTACTCTACCCAGCAAGGATCTCATTCAGATTTGAAGGAGAAATCAAAATCTTTCTCAGACAAGCAAAAGCTAAGAAAATTCAGCACCACCAGACCAGCTTTGCAACAAATGCTAAAAGAACGTCTCTAGGCAGGAAACACAGAGAAGAAAAAGACCTACATAAACAAACCCAAAACAATAAAATGGCAGTAGGAACATACATATTGATAATTACCTTAAATGTAAGTGGATTAAATGTTCCAACTAAAAGACACAGACTGGCCGAATGGATACAAAAACAAGACCGGTATATATGTTGTCTACAAGAGACCCACTTCAGACCTAGGGACACATACAGACTGAAAGTGAGAGGATAGAAAAAGATTTTCCATGCAAATGAGGATCAAAAGAAAGCTGGAGTAGCAATTCTAAAAGTAGCAGACTTTAGAATAAAGACTGTCACAAGAGACAAGGAGGGACACTGCATACGATCAAGAGATCAATGCAAGAAGAAGATATAACAATTGTAAATATTTATGCACCCAACATAGGAGCACCACAACACATAAAGCAAATGCTAACAGCCATAAAAGGGGAAATCAACAGTAACACAATAATGTTGGGGGACTTTAACACTCCACTTACACCAAAGGATAGGTCATTCAGACAGAAAATTAATTAGGAAACACAAGCCTCAAATGACACATTAGACCAGATAGACTTAATTGATACTTATAGGACATTCCATCCAAAAACAACAGAATACACATTCTTCTCAAGTGCTCATGGAACATTCTCCAGGATAGATCACATCTTGGGTCACAAATCAAGCCTCGGAAAATTTAAGAAAATTGAAATCATATCAAGCATTTTTTCTGACCGCAACAGAATGAGATTAGAAATCAATTACAGGAAAAAAAAACTGTAAAAAACACAAACACATGGAGGCTAAACAGTATGCTACTAAATAACCGAGAGATCACTGAAGAAATCAAAGGAGAAATAAAAAAATACCTAGAAACAAATGACACCAAAAACCTATGGAATGCAGCAAAAGCAGTTCTAAGAGGGAAGTTTACAGCAATACAATCCTACCTCAAGAAACAAGAAAAATCTAAAATAAACAACCTAACCTTACACCTAAAGCAACTAGAGAAAGAAGAACAAACAAAACCCAAAGTTGGTAGAAGGAAAGAACTCATAAAGATCAGAGCCGAAATAAATGAAATAGAAAAAACAAACAAAAAACAATAGAAAAGATCAATAAGGCTAAAAGCTGGTTCTTTGAGAAGATAAACAAAACGTATAAACCTTTAACCAGATTCATCAAGAAAAAAAGGGAGAGGAGAGGACTCAAATCAATAAAATTAGAAATGAAAAAGGAGAAGTTACAATTGACACCTCAAAAATACAAAGGATCCTAATACACTACTACAAGCAACTATATGCCAATGAAATGGACAACCTGGAAGAAATGGACCAATTATTAGAAACATACAACCTTCCAGAACTGAACCAGGAATAAATAGAAAGTATGAACAGACCAATCACAAGCAATGAAATTGCAACTCTGATTAAAAATCTTCCAGCGAACAAAAGTCCAAGACCAGATAGCTTCACAGACGAATTCTTTCAAATATTTAGAGAAGAGCTAACACCTATCCTTCTCAAACTCTTCCAAAAAATTGCAGAGGGAGGAACATTCCCAAACTCATTCTACAAGACCACTATCACCCTGATACCAAAATTAGAAAAAGATATCAGAAAAACAGAAAATTATAGGCCAATATTACTGATAAACATAGATGTAAAAATCCTAAACAAAATACTAACAAACAGAATCCAACAGCATATCCAAAGGATCATACACCATGATCAAGTGGGGCTTATCCCAGGGATGCAAGGATTCTTCAATATCAATAAATCAATGTGATACACCGTGTAAACAAACTGAAGAATAAAAACCATATGATCATCTCAACTGATGCAGAAAAAGCTTTTGACAAAATTCAATGCCCGTTTATGATAAAAACTCTCCAGAAAGTGCACACAGAGGGAACCTACCTCAACATAATAATGGTCATATATGACAAGCCCACAGCAAACATTATTCTCAATGGTAAAAAACTGAAAACATTTCCTCTAAAATCAGGAATAAGACAATGGTGCCCACTCTTGCCGCTATTATTCAGCATAGTATAGGAAGTCCTAGCTATGGCAATCAGAGAAAAAAAAGAAATAAAAGGAATCCAAATCAGAAAAGAAGAAGTAAAACTGTCACTGTTTGCAGATGACATGATACTGTACATAGAGAATCATAAAGATGCCACCAGAAAACTGCTAGAGCTAATCAATTAATTAGTAAAGTCACAGGATAAAAAATTAATGCACAGAAATCTCTTGCATTCCTATACACACTAACAACAAATGATCAGAATAAGAAATTAAGGAAACAACCCCATTTACCACTGCAACAAAAAGAATAAAATATCTAGGAATAAACCTACCTAAGAAGGGAAAAGACCTGTACTTTGAAAACTATAAGATACTGATGAAAGAAATCAAAGAGGACACAAACAGATGAAAAGATATACCATATTCTTGGATTGGAAGAATCAATATTGTGAAAATGACTCTAATACTCAAAGCAATCTACAGATTCAATGGAATCCCTATCAATTTACCAATGGTGTTTTTCACAGAACTAGAACAAAAAATGTTACAATCTGTATGGAAACACAAAAGACCTCAAATAGCAAAAGAAATGTTGAGAAAAAAAAAATGGAGCTGGAGGAATCAGACTCCCTGACTTCAGACTTTACTACAGGGCTACAGTAATCAAGACAGTATGGTACTTGCACAAACAGAGAAATATAGATCAATGGAACAGAATAGAAAGCCCAGAGATAAACCCACGCACCTATGGTCAACTAATCTATGACAAAGGAGGCAAGAATATGCAATGGAGAAAAGATAGCCTCTTCAATAAGTGGTGCTGGGAAAACTGGACAGCTACATGTAAAAGAATGAAATTAGAACACTCCCTAACACCATATGGAAAAATAAACTCAAAATGGATTAAAGGCCTAAATATAAGGCCAGACACTATAAAACTCTTAGAGAAAAACACAGGCAGAACACTCTGCCATAAATCACAGCAAGACCTTTTTTGACCCACCTCCTAGAGTAATGATAATAAAAACAAAAATAAACAAATGGGACCTAATGAAACTTAAAAGCCTTTGCACAGCAAAGTAAATCATAACAAGGTGAAAAGACAACTCTCAGAATGGGAGAAAATATTTATAAATGAAGCAACTAACAAAGGATTAATCTCCTAAATATACAAACAGCTTGTGCAGCTCAAGATCAAAAAAACAAACAACCCAATCAAAAAATGTGCAGAGGGCTTCCCTGGTGGCGCAGTGGTTGAGGGTCCGCCTGCCGATGCGGGGGACACGGGTTCGTGCCCCGGTCCGGGAGGATCCCACATGCCGCGGAGCGGCTGGGCCCATGGGCCATAGCCGCTGAGCCTGTGCGTCCAGAGCCTGTGCTCCACAGCGGAAGAGGCCACAACAGTGAGAGGCCCGCATACTGCAAAAAAAAAAAAAAAAAATGTGCAGAAGACCTAAATAGACATTTCTCCAAAGAAGACATACAGATGGCCAACAAACGCATGAAAAAAATGCTCAACATCACTAATTATTAGAGAAATGCAAATCAAAACTACAATGAGATACCACCTCACACTGGTCAGAATGGCCATCATCACAAAATCTACAAACAATTAATGCTGGAAAGGGTGTGGAGAAAAGGGAACCCTCTTGCACTGTTGGTGGGAATGTAAATTGATACAGCCACTGTGGAGAAGAGTATGGAGGTTCCTTAAAAAAGTAAAAATAGAACTACCATGTGACCCAGCAATCCCACTACTGGGAAGATACCCAGAGAAAACCATAATTCAAAAAGATACATGCACCCCAATGTTCATTGCAGCACTATTTACAATAGCCAGGATATGGAAACAACCTAAATGTCCACCAGCAGAGGAATGGATAAAGAAGATGTGGTACATATATACAGTGGAATATTAATCAGTCATAAAAAGGAATGAAATTAGGTCATTTATAGAGACATGGATGGACCTAGAGACTGTCATACAGAGTGAAGTAAGTCAGAAAGAGAAAAACAAATATCATATATTAACGCATATCTGAGGAATCTGAACAAATTGGTATAGATGATCTTATTTCCAAAGCAGAAATAGAGGCACAGACATAGAGAACAAACGTGTGGATACCAAGGGGGAAAGGTGGGGGTGGGATGAATTGGGAGATTTGAATAGACATATATACATTATTGATACTATGTATAAAATAAATAACTAATGAGAACCTACTGTATAGCACAGGGAACTCTACTCAGTGCTCTGTGGTGACCTAAATGAGAAGGAAATCCAAAAGAGAGGGACTATATCAATACGTATAGCAGATTCACTTTGCTGTACAGTGGAAACTAACACAACATTGTAAAGCAACTACACTCCAACAAAAAAGTAAAAAAAAAAAATTAAAAGGCAAAGAAACAGATTCTTCCCTAGAGGCTCTAGAAGGAACACAGGCCTTCCAACACCTTTGACTTTAGCCCAATGAAACTTATTTCAGACTCCTAATTTCCAGAACTGTAAGGTAATAAATTTCTGTTGTTCTAAGCCACTAAATTTGTGGCAATTTCTTATACCAGCAGTAAGAAGCTAATATAGAAAGACAGAAGGTGGGTGCAGTAAACCACTGGCTCTCAATTAGGGCTCTACCTTCCAGCGACTGATTTATGAAATCTGATATGGGAGCAGGCTATTTTTCTTAATGTTCCTCATGAGTATCTAGTAGTAATAGTCAACTCACAGTTGGATGAAAGCTTTTGGTAGATAAATGAGAGACCAGAACTCTCTCTCTTAAAGTGTCACACAGGAGGCAGAACTTGCAGGCAGAAACTACATTTCAGTGCATCATGGTGATTAGTTATAATTTTTTTAAGTTGTTAAATCCCTCTGCCGTTTGAAGTTGAGTATTGTAACTAAATACGTTGTGTATGAGGTCAAAATCAAAAACAGTATAATCTTGTACTCACAGAAATTTTACTCATAAAAGTACAATTTTGTGAAGAGCATTTTACCTCTTCAAATAATTACCCTCTTCATAAATTACAGATGGAAGCACTTTGCCAATGTTCTTTAAGACTTTTCAGCGATTTACCTTCGTACATGCCTAAAACTGTCATTTAAACTTTTTGTATATTTTTTGTTTGATATTTAATTATGAAAAAACAAAACCCCTTTCTGCATAAGTCCCTCTACACTCTACCTCTATATATCTCAAATGTATTCATCCTTTCCTTTTTAGCTCACTTACTTATTGGTATTCACTCATCAAATAGAATTAAGTGGGTTTTTTGTTTTTGTTGTTGTTGTTGTTGTTGTTTTGCGGTACGCGGGCCTCTCACTGCTGTGGCCTCTCCCGTGGCGGAACACAGGCTCCGGATGCGCAGGCTCAGTGGCCATGGCTCACGGGCCCAGCCGCTCCGCGGCATGTGGGATCTTCCCGGACGAGGGCACGAACCCGTGTCCCCTGCATCGGCAGGCGGACTCTCAACCACGGCGCCACCAGGGAAGCCCTAGAATTAAGTGTTTAGCATGTGCGAGACTCCCCTATACATTCCTTGTACTTGTGGAGACACACAGACAAATAAGTTGTAGTCCCCACCATCGAGAAACTATTTCCTCTACTTTATTAGCAATTTGTAAGTACCTTTATAGCTGTGCCTTTTACATAAGATTATGGTTGTTTATGTCTATGTCTCTCCCATGACAGTGAGTTCTTGTAAGCAGTGAGCAGGTCATGTTCACCTTTGTGTCTGTGGAATTCAATAAATGTGTACTTACACTTAAAGGAGAAGAAAGTAAACACACAGAAAATTCACTCTACAAATCAAATTTTTAAAATGAGAATATGGAAAATCGCATTCTTTTGGGAGTGTTTTACCAGATGGAGATGGCAGATATGGCAGAGTCAGTGCTATATGATCACCAATTATTTCTTTTTCCTCCTGAGCACAAAGGAAAAACATATTTTCCAGCCTCCTCAATCTAGCCAAGAAAGGCCACCTGGGATCGTGTGACTAGTTATGACCCATGGAACATGGGTCAAAAGAATGTTGGCTACTTCCAGCCCTGGTCTCTAAAGTCAGTCTCCCTTTAGACTTTCCCCTAAAGTCCTTAGACTTTCCTATCTTTTCTTCTTTTTTGACAACCCTAGAGGCCGCAAGTCAAGGATATTAGTGTTATAAAATTAAAAAGTCTGGCTACCTAAAAATCTGCATGTAGTCAACCCCCTCTCCCACTACCAATTGCAAGAAGTGTGATAAAAGCAAACAATGAACTTTTATTGTATGAAGTCCCTAAAATGTTAGGGTTGTTTATTACAGCACTTATGCCCTGGCTAATACAGAAGAGGATGGCTTTCCAGGCAAAGAGGGCCACATGAACAAAAGCAGAAAGTCAGGAAAACACATAGAATGGATGGAAAACATAAGGGAGACAAGAATCAGAAATCAACCCTGATGAAAAACTGAGAGCCAGATGCCAGGAAAGCCTTGATTGATGAACTAATCTGAAGGAAAATGAAGAGCAATAATTTTCTAAAAGTGACACAATCAAAATATTTTTGAATATTTTAGGAATTTAATTTTAGTATATTAGGAAGTATAGCTTGGCAGAAATGTGATCTGGACAAAAATTTAAGTTCTTTTAATGGGATGAAATCCCAACGTAAGTTAGGCTATTAAAAAAAGATTTTTTTATCACTGACTCACGTAACTAAAAAGTCAGGCGTAGTTGAATCCAGAGGTTCAACTCAGGACTCAGGACTCAGTCGCTCTCTCAGTTACTCAGCTTTCCCCTGTAATGGTTTTATTATCAAGCCATGGTGATCCCAAGCAACTCTGATCTTGCTTTCCATTAGCATCAAGCCCAGCAGAAAGAGATTCTTTCCCAACTCTCAGAATTGAGTTGATTTTCATAGGACATGATTAACATGTGCAGCTCTGAAATAATCACTCTGCTCAGGTCCAGGTCACATGCTCTTGGATGCAAGAGAATAGTAAACCTATTGTATTCATTACCCATTGCTGTAACAAACAACCACAGAGCTTCAAGGGCCTATAATGATAAGCATTTATTGCTCACAGGCCTGGGGTCTGCAGGGAGTTGGCTAGGAAGTCTCTAGTCCTTCTCATGGCTTTCCATGGAATGCAAAAGAGGAAAGCTTCTTGAGGCCTTGATTCACTCTCACACAATTCTGTTGGCCAAGGAAATTACATCAGTCAGGGAAATAAATTCCAACTTTAAAAGAGAAACCCCAAAGGTACATACTAAAGCGTGTGATGCAGAGAGGGATGAAGAAATGGGACCATTGATGCAAACAATCTACCACACCCATCAAACTCCATGGGCAGAGTGGGAGAGGGATGTTTCTTCAAAGAAAACATACATCCTGTTAATGGAAAAAGTGATGAATAGATTCTGGTTGGCAAAGTCAACAGATTGCTACTTCTAACAGACACATTGCAGTGGAAAACAGAGTGTCTGAAAATAGATGCGATATTAGTTTCGTAGGGCTACTGTAACAAATTACTATAAACTGGTTGGCTTCAAACAACAGAAATTTATTCTCTTACCGTTTTAGAGGCCAGAAGTCTGAAATCAAGGTGTCAGCAGGGCAATGCTCTCTTCAAAGGCTCTGGGGAGAATCCATTCTTTGCCTCTTCCAGTTTCTGGTGGTTCCTGGCATTTCTTGGCTTGGGACTGCAGAACTCCAATGTATGCTTCCGTCTTCTCATGGCTTTCTCGTCTGTATATCTTCTTTTCTTATACAGTAAGCCCCCTACATATGAACCTTCAAGTTGCAAACTTTCAAAGATGCAAACATGTGTTCTCATGTCCAATCACGTGTTATTTCACGTGTCTGGCCTGCATTGTCACACGCATGCATCCTCTACAAGTGGTTGTGCTTTTGTGTACTTTACAGTACTGTATAGTGTACAGTAATACAGTAACTTTATTTCAAGCCCAGTATGTCCGGAAGCAAGTGTAAAAGCAGTGGTGATGTAGCTGGTACTGCTAAGAAGTGCCAAGCGATAACAGTGGAAACAAAAGTGAAAATAATTGAGAGGGTGGAGCGAGGCGAAAAGATAGTAGACATCACTCATTCTTGTAACACGAATCGTTCAACCATTGGCACAATTCTAAAGAACAAAGACAAGATCTTGGAACGTGTGAAGTCTGCTGTGCTGATGATTGTGATAATAATATCAAAGAAGCATGGAAAAGTGATGGAGGAGATGGAGAAACTTCTCAGTGTGCGGATGCAGGATCAACATCAGCGCTGAGTCCTGCTCAGCTTAATGCTGATGCAAAAGAAAGCTAAAAGCCTTTATGAAGACTTGAAGAAGAACCATAGTGAAGAATCAGAGGGCATATCTTTTAATGCCAGCCATGGCTGGTTTCATCATTTCAAGGCTAGAGCCAACCTTCATAGCGTAAAGGTAAGTGGCGAGGCAGCAGATATGGTAGCTGCCTGGGAATTTCCTGAAATTCTTCGAGAAATTATTGATGAAGGCGCATATTTACCCAAGCAGGTTTTTAATGTGGATGAGACTGTACTGGAAGAGGATGCCAGACCAAAGTTACATCAGTAAGGAGGAAAAGTTGATGCCAGGCTATAAAGCAGCAAAGGATAGGCTAACTCTGTTGTTTCGTGGCAATGCTTCCAGCGATATGAACCTGAAGCCTCTCTTAGTTTATCATTCAGAGAACCCAAGAGCCCTTAAAAACATAGCCAAGGGCTCCCTTCTTGTTGTGTGGAAGAGTAACCCTGGGTTACACAGGCCATTTTCCAGGACTGGTTTTTCACCACGTTATCCCATAGGTAGAGAAATACTGCTTGGAGAAGGACATCCCATTCAACAGTCTTTTGTTGGTCAACAATGCTCCGGGCCACCCCCATTCATGGATGACTTTCATCCCAACGTCAAAGTAGTGCATCTGCCACTGAATACTACGTCGCTCATCCAACCTATGGACCAGGGAGTTATAGCCACTTTCAAGAAATATTATTTACGTCACACTTTTCATCAGGCAGTAAAGGCGAGTGACGAATCAGGAACAACCTTGTGACAATTTTGGAAGGACTATAACATCTACAAGACCATAAAAAACATTGATTTTGCTTGCCGTGAGGTTATGGCCGTCACCACGAATGGGGTTTGGAAGAACCTTTGCCCACAGTTTGTTCATGATTTTCGTGGATTTGAGAAGGTGGATGAGGAGTCCAAAGGGGTCTTCAGCAACCGCGAGAAGCTGGAGCTAGATACGCAAGAGGACGACTTCATTGAACTCTTTGCTGTGCAACACAAGGAGCTTACTAACAAAGACCTGATGGAATTGGAGGCTCAGAGAAAGGACAAAGAGAGACAAGAGGAGGAAGAAATAACTGAAGAACAAAAGAGATTCACGACGCGGGAAATGGCAAGGAGATTTTCTTTATTTGAGGAGGCACTGTTAGTTTTTGAGGCACAGGACCCAAACGTAGAACAGTACACGAAGTTCGCAGCAGCTGTTCAGAATGCAATCCAGTGCTACTGTGTCATCTATGATGAGAAAAAAAGGGCTACTACCCAGACGTCACTGGATCATTTTTTAAAGAGGGTAGATAGAATTGAATCCAGCAAGGAACCAGAACCGGTGTCATCAACATGAGGTGTGAGTGAAATTGCAGCTTGCCCTCCATCTCATTGCTGATGAACCTTCAACTCTACCATCTCCCACCTCATCTCCCTCTTCCAGTCAGTAACTCTTCTTGCCTGTTCTCTCGATGCCAGCCCCTATATGCCAGCTAGTGTACTGTACTACTGTACTTTTCAAGGTACTGTATTGTGAGATTAAAAATGTTTTCTATATTCTTTATGTTTGTTTTTATGTATTATTTGTGTGAAAAGTATTACAAACCTATTACAGTACAGTACTATATAGCCAATTGTGTTAGTTGGGTACCTAGGCTAACTTTGTTGGACTTACAAACAAATTGGACTTACAGACGTGCTCTCAGAATGGAGCTCGTTTGTATGTAGGGGACTTACTGTACAGACACCTTTTTGAAAAACGAAAACAAAAACAATGCTTTAGAGCAGTTTTTAGGCTCACACAAAACTGAGAGAAAGGTACAAAGAAA
Organism: Pseudorca crassidens; assembly: GCF_039906515.1. Classification (NCBI taxonomy): domain Eukaryota; kingdom Metazoa; phylum Chordata; class Mammalia; order Artiodactyla; family Delphinidae; genus Pseudorca; species Pseudorca crassidens. Next base: position 26,649,350 of record NC_090301.1, read on the forward strand.
AGTACATATACCCACTGCCCCCGCACATGCATACCCTCCTGCATTATCAACAACCTGCACCAAAGCAGTACATTTGACAAACGCACATTGACACATAATTACCCAAAGTCCATAGTTTATATTAGGGTTCACTCTTTTTTTAAAATTTTATTGGATTATAGTTGATTGACAATGTTGCATTAGTTTCAGGTGTACAGCAAAGTGATTCAGTTATACATATACATATACTCATTCTTTTTCAGATTCTTTTCTCATATAGGTTATCACAGAATACTGAGTAGAGTTCCCTGTCCTTGTTGGTTATCTATCTTATGTATAGTAGTGTGTGTATGTTAATCCCAAGCTCCTGATTTATTGCCCGCCATGTTACCCCTTTGGTAACCATAAGTTTGTTTTTGATATCTGTAAGTCTGTTTCTGTTTTGTAAATAAGTTCATTTGTATCATTTTTTAAAAATTAGATTCCACATATGAGTGATATCATATAATATTTGTCCTTCTCTGTCTGACTTCACTTAGTATGATAATCTCTAGGTCCATTCATGTTGCTGCAAATGGCATTATTTCATTCTTTTTTATGGCTGAGTAATATTCCATTGATTGTATATATATATATATATATATATATATATATATATATATATATATATATATATATATATATATATATATATATACACACACACTACATCTTCTTTATCCATTCCTCTGTTGATAGGCATTTAGCTTGCTTCTATGTCTTGGCTATTGTAAATAGTGCTGCAATGAACATTGGGGTGCATGTTTCTTTTCAAATTATGGTTTTCTTCAGATGTATGCCCAGGAATGGGATTGCTGGATCATATGGTAGTTTATTTTTAGTTTTTTAAGGAACCTCCATACTGTTCTCCATAGTAGTTATACCACTTTACACTCTCACCAACAGTGTAGGAGGGTTCCCTTTTCTCCACACCCTCTCCAGCATTTACTGTTTGTAGATTTTTTGATGATGACCATTCAGACCGGTGTGAGGTGATACCTCATTGTAGTTTTGATTTGCATTTCTCTAATAATTAGTGATGTTGAGCATCTTTTCATGTACTTTTTGGCCATCTGTATGTGTTCTTTGGAAAAATGTCTATTTAGATCTTCTGCCCATATTTTGATTGCGTTGTATGTTTTTTTTTGACGTAGAGCTACGTGACCTGTTTGTATATTTTGGAGAGTAATCTCTTGTCGGTCACTTTGTTTGCAAATATTTTCTCCCATTCTGTGGCTTGTCTTTTCACTTTGTTTATGGTTTCCTTTTCTATGCAGAAGATTTTAAGTTTAATTAGGTCCCATTTCTTTATTTTTGTTTTTATTTTCATTACTCTAGGAGGTGGATTAAAAAAGATATTGCTGCAATTTATGTCAAAGAGTGTTCTGCCTATGTTTCTTTCTGAGTTTTACAGTGTCCAGCCTTACATTTACATATTTGATCCATTTTGAGTTTATTTTTGTGTATGGTGTGGGAGAATGTTCTAATTTCACTCTTTTACATGTAGCTGTCCAGCTTTCCCAGCACCACTTATTAAAGAGACTGTCTTTTCTCCATTGTGTATTATTGCCTCCTTTGTCACAGATTAATTGACATAGGTGCATGGGTTTATTTCTGGGCTTTCTATCCTGTTCCATTGATCTATATTTCTGTTTTTGTGCCAGTACCATACTGTTTTGATTACTGTAGCTTTGTAGTATAGTCTGAAGTCAGGGAGTCTAATTCCTCCAGCTCCATTTTTCTTTCTCAGGATTGCTTTGGCTAGGGTTCACTCTTTAAAAAAAATAAATAAATAACATAAATTGTTTATTTATTTGTTTACTTGGCTGCACTGGGTCGTAGTTGTGGCATGCAGGATCTTCATTGCTGCATGCAGGATCTTCGCTGTGGCATGCGGGGTCTTTTTTTTAGTTGCGGCATGCAGGATCTTTAGTTGAAGCAAGTGGAATCATAGTTGTGGCAAGTGGGATCTAGTTCCCTGACCAGGGATCAAACCTGGGCCCCCTGCATTGGGAGCATGGACTCTTAACCTCTGGACCACCAGGGAAGTCCCTAGGGTTTGTGCTTGATGTTAAACATTCCATGGGTTTGGACAAATGTATAATGACATGTTCATCATTACAATATCATACAGAATATTTTCACTGTCCTAAATATCCTCTGTGCTCCACCTATTCATCTCTACTTCCTACCAATAATTACTTTTCTTGAGATCATATACTAGAAGAAAATTTTTTAAGGATAACATGAGCCAAGGGGTTTACAAACATTACACTTAGCTTCACAACAATCCTCTGCAGCATCCCTATTTCCCAGTAGAGAAATATGAGATCTGAGATAAGCAACTTGCCCAGGGTAGTACAAATAGTATTTGGTAGAGTAGATAGAGCCCGTTCACTCTTCTATAGCAGCTCTTTACTTAACATACTTTCTGTCTCTTTCTCCCCAAGTTCCTGCCTCTGTCTTACGCTCCCTACCCCTGCTTATCTTCTTTTCAAGATCAAAATTCAAAATAATTGGAACAGTGGATAATTAGCTCGTGAACAGACACATGACTTATCTTCACTGTACTATCAGCATCTGACTTATGTTTATTTATCCATTGTCTGCTTCCACAGACAAGCTCCACAGGGTCAAAAAACACATTTTGTTCATTTTTGTCTCCCCACCTGGAAAAGTGTCTGGCATGTAGGCAAGTATAAGGCTTCTCCAAAATATCTGCTGAATAAATGAATGCATGGATAAACAGATGAATGGAACAGAAAGTCTAGAAATAGGTCCAGATATATTGGGTTGGCCAAAAGGTTCGTTCAGTTTTTTCCATAAGATGGCTCTAGTAGCATTTAGTTGTCTTTAACTTTATTCGAAACAATAGACTGTGACAGATTTCATATCAGTGTGCGTTTAAAAAAAGACATCAAAATTGGTGAATTTTTTGCAGCCATTTTAATATTGAAGACGGAAGAAAAAAAGCAACATTTTCGGCATATTATGCTTTATTACTTCATGAAAGGTAAAAACACAACTGAAACGCAAAAACAAAATATACGTGCAGTGTATGGAGAAGGTGCTGTGACTGATCGAACATGTCAAAAGTGGTTTGCGAAGTTTCGTGCTGGAGATTTCTCACTGGACTATGCTCCATGGTTGGGTAGACCAGTTGAAGTTGATAGCGATCAAATGGAGACATTAATTGAGAATAATCAACGTTATGCCACGTGGGAGATAGCCGACATACTCAAAACATCCAAATCAAGCGTTGAAAATCATTTGCACCAGCTTGGTTATGGTAATTACTCTGATGTTTGGGTTCCACATAAGTTAAATGAAAAAAACCTTCTTGATCATATTTCTGCTTGTGATTCTCCACTGAAACATAATGAAAACATTCCATTTTTAAAACAAATTATGACAGGCAATGAAAATGTATTATGCCATTTATATATTGTATTATACTGCACAATAATATAGAACATGAGACCATGGGGCCAGTGAAACGAACCACCACCAACCACACCAAGGCTGGTCTTCATCCAAAGAAGGTGATGTGTGTACGGTGGGATTGGAAAGGAGTCATCTATAATGAGCTCCTCCCAGAAAAACAAACGATTAATTCCAACAAGTACTGCTCCTAATTAGACCAACTGAAAGCAGCGTTCGACAAAAAGCGTCTGGAATTAGTCAACAAAAAATACATAATCTTCCATCAGGATAACACAAGACCACATGTTTCTCTGATGACCGGGCAAAAACTGTCACAGCTTGGCTGGGAAGTTCTGATTCATCCGCCGTATTCACCAGACATTGCAACTTTGTATTTCCATTTATTTAGGTCTTTACAAAATTCTCTTAATGGAAAAAATTTCAATTCCCTGGAAGACTGTAAAAGGCACCTGGAACAGTTCTTTGTTCAAAAAGATAAAAAGTTTTGGGAAGGTGGAATTATGAAGTTGCCTGGAAAATGGCAGAAAGTAGTGGAACAAAAGGGGGAATACATTGTTCCGTAAGGTTCCTGGAGAAAACGAAAAATGTGTCATTTATTTTTACTTAAAAACAGAAGGCACGTTTTGGCCAATCCAGTAATGCATAGGGGAATGCAAATGATAGAAGTGGCATTTTAGATCAGTAGAACAAATGGATTATTCAGTAAAATGTTGCTGGGAAAAATGGTTAGTCATCTGGAAAAAAAGATGTATCACTACACCAAAATAAGTTTCAGAGAGATCAAAGATTTATATATAAAAGATCAAAGAGAGATCAAAGATTTATATATAAAAAAATGAACGGAAACAAGCATCTGGACAGGCTGACGAGCTCCAAGACCGAGTAAGTCCAACAGTGTGCACTGGGCAAACCTCCCTTTTGAGCATGAAGTGCTATTTGGGCATTTTGCCAATTGGTTCTGAGGTAGGAGATAGATGGGCCCCTGGGCTGGACAGCTGGTGTTTGTCAAGTGGAGTGAAATTGAAGCTTTGTTCCCACTCCAAGGGCAAAGATAGTGACAGAAGCTTAGCTCTACTGAAGTAAAGAGATAAAATATGCTCTCCTGAGGTCAAGGAAAACTTCCCTGTCTGCACATGCGTAGGAAGGCTCCTTGGGGGTCAAAGAGGGAGGGGGTGCCACCCCATAATAAGTGCGGACATACACCCACAGGCCTGGGCGGTGGGATCCATCTTAGCAAAAATTACGCATGCATGTTGGGGAGGGTCCTAGGACCAGTCAGGTGTGAAAACAGAAACAAGATAATGGCCAAAGGTAAACAAAAAGCTGGAGGGACTATCCTATATAAGGGATTCAAATCACCTCTTTACTGCGCTCCTCCTTATTAGCGGGGATGCCCATACCCCTTCTCTCTGGGTGTGTATTTCTGCCTTGCTTCTGTCTTAAATAAACTGTTTCTCTGTGTGCTCTCCCATGTGTTGTGCCTGTTTATTTTTTTACAGTGTTTGTCTCCTTGAAACTTTCTTGCTTTCAAATGGGGGAAAGAGCCAGGGCCACTTTGCTTCTAGCCTCTAGCCCCTGGTGGTCTAGTGGCTAGGATTCCTGGCTTTCATCAGGCTACCCAAGTTCAATTCCTGGGTAGGGAACTAAGATCTCTCTTCAGGACCACTCAACGGCTGTCTCTCCGAGATCAGTTCTGATGTGTGTCTGCCAGTTGCCGGCATCCAAAATAAAGCAAATTTTCCTTACCACCTACCTTGCCTCTCTATTGGCTTTTGAGCAGTAAACAGCTAGACCCCACTTTCGGTTACAAGAGGACACATACACTTCTAATGAGCTGTATACAAAATAGATATAAAAGACACAGCAACCCTAGAATATAAGTTTTATAATCCTCTTTACATTTAAGTGATGATTTATTTTTAAGAATGTGTACAACTAATATTTTTATTATGAGTATGGCCTAGAGGAAAGCAAGTTAGAAGTAGGTCAGGGTTCAAAGCAAGGTTTAAACAAATCCATTTTTAATCCTGACAATTAGATTTTCTATAAAAATTATGTTCGTTAAAATAAATTGCTTTTTTTTTTAAGAAAAATGTTATGAAACATAAAACATCAACTAGTTTTGAAACTATTGTCCTCTGTAAGGAAAAAAAAATCAGACAAATTTAGAAAAACAAATTCCAGATCAAGTTTTCTTAATGTGTCAAGATATTCTTCAAATCAATAGCAGATAATAAAATAATAGTTCCCAATCACTCAGTTTTTGCACATTTATAAACAAATACCTAGTGACTACAGTTAGAGAAGCTGGCATTTTCATCAGTAAATAACATTTATTAACACGTATCAGAGGAGAAGCATAGCAGTCCCTATCTTCAAACATTTACCCTCTAATTAAGAGGCATGGCATACACAGACAACAGTTGTTAAACACACAAGGTAGTATATCTTTGTATAATATAAAATAAGTACTATAAGAGTCAGAGAGGGAGTGCGAAATATGGTTAGAAGCTGTTTATTCCTTCACATACTCCAATGTGTTACTCCAAGGATATTTATATTTCAGTTGGGGAACTAGGAGTAATTTATTTTCTTCTTTGAACTTGAAAGTTTTTTTTAAATGTGTTTTTTAAAAGTTGCTCTTCTTTTTTTGTATTATAGGGATATTTCTGGGAATTTCCTGGTGGTCCAGTGGTTAGGACTCTGTACTTTCACTGCCAAGGGCGCAGGTTCAATCGCTGGTCGGGGAACTAAGATCCTACAAGCAGGATCTTTTGGCCACGGCGTGGCCAAAAAAAAAAAAAAAAGGTGTGTGTGTGTGGGGGATATTTCTCAATGATAACAATAATAATTACTATTTATTGAGTACTTATTATAATCTTGTCATTGCTCTAACCATTTGACCCCCATTATCTGAAAAAATGCTCACAACAACGCCATGATATGAAACTTCTTCATTTACAGGTGAATAAATGGAGGTTCAGAGAGCTTATGTTGTAGCTATGAAGTCTGTACCTCCTAGTAGCTGGCCTGTTCCAATCAGTCTGTTGTGTACAAAGGGACCTTCAGAATATTCAGACGAGCCAGAGTAGTTTCCCAACATTTGGCAGATTCCAGCTGAGCCCCGCCCTTGCCTCACCTTCCCTTTTCTTTGTCTTTTAATTATGAGATAAGCTCTTAACTTTAGCTCACTTCTTGGCTCTATTTTCCTTAACTTTCCAGCTGTCTGACATATGACCCTGTGACACTGCCCTATTCATCATCATAGCTAGATGAATGTTAAAGCTTCCAGAGTTGGACAACTCTGTCCCTTCACGGTCTGGAATCATGTGTTCTCCTTTGAAGAATGAGTGCTCTGCCCTCACAAAGGTAAAGAAAGCTTAAAGTCAAACATTCACAGAGATTGCCTATACTAGACCAGAACATTTAGCCAGAATTAATACTTAATTTTAGAACCTGGACAAATAAACTCTTTTGCACCTTAGCTTATATTGGTATTAGTTTAAAAAATCCCTAGTGTTGATTACAAACTCCTTGGAATGAAGGACAAGCAAGGGCAACATTTTCTTAAAAGATATTAATCAAGTGTCTTTGCTTTCTCTAAAATGGGAAGAACACGCTACTGAAAGAAATGAACAGAGAAGAGAGTTAAAGCTAACACTGGGGCTTCCCTGGTGGCGCGGTGGTTGAGAGTCCACCTGCCGATGCAGGGGACACGGGTTCGTGCCCCGGTCTGGGAAGATCCCACATGCCGCGGAGCGGTTAGTCCCGTGAGCCACGGCCGCTGAGCCTGCGTGTCCGGAGCCTGTGCTCCGCAACGGGAGAGGCCACAACTGTGAGAGGCCCGCGTACCGCAAAAAAAAAAAAAAAAAAAGCTAACACTGGTAACCCTTCCTAACCCTGGGGGAAAACCACAACACAAGGATGATCTGACGTGTCCAATAAAGATATTGGCATAAATATTGGGACCTAGAATGAGCAACTGCTGCAAATCCGTTTTTGAATAAATGACAGCTAACTAAGTCTGTAGGATGGGTCAGGTTCTATCGGTTTTATTTGTTTCCCTGGCAATTCGGGAAGCATATGGCCTCTCCTAAGAATTAAGGTAAGGAAAAATATTGAATGGTAGTAATGATGTTACTATATACTGGGCTCCTGCTGCTGCCAGGCTGGATGCTTTACATATTTTGCCTTGTTTTAGCCTCACAATAACCCTGTGAGGTAGATCCTGTTAATATCTCCATTTTACAAATAAGGGAACAGAGACATGGAGAGATTTAGTAACTCAGAGAGAGGTTTCCAACCTTGGTCTTGGTCTGTGGAATTCTATAGCCCATGTTTTTTCCACTATTCCCTAAAAATAAAGTGGGAAAAAGAAGTAAGTCAAGTTGGTCACCCGAAGTGTCACTTCCCTCCCTGGAGCTGCTCCTACGTTTATCATACTCTGTCTTGTATTTTAAATCACCTCATACAAGTCTCATTTTCATAACTATATTTCAATCCCTTTGAAGGTAGGGATTTTATCTTGTATGACATTGTATCCTCAATTTTAGGAGGAACTCAATAGGTATTTAAGAGATAAGAGAATGAATGAATGAATGAATTTCACTCTCCTAGGCTTTAAGAACAAAAGAGTACTTTTATCTCTTACCATATCAAATCTAAATTCCCTGGTGTAATTTTTTTTTGCCACTCTGTGTGACTTGTGGGATCTTAGTTCCCTGACCAGGGACTGAACCCTGGGCCTTGGCAGTGAAAGCATGGAGTCCTAACCACTGGACCGCCACGGAATTCCCTCCCTGGTGTGATATTTAATAATAATAAAAATATTGGCCAATAATAACTGAATAGTTCCTAATTTTGTTTTACGCTCTTCTAGATCCAAGTTCAAGATATATATGCATCAACTAGATAGGGCCCTGACTATTCTGGCCCTAATTGACCTTTCAGTTAATAATAGCATGCCTTGTAGAACTCTCAGGTAAAAGATGTGACTTATTCCTGCCAGGGAGATATAAATGGCTCAAAGAATTTGTGGAATTCTGGGTAATTTGCCTGAATTATCTCGGTAGTTTGTTTAACCTTTCATTTCATTTTAGCCCAGATCATGCTACATTCAGAAGCATATTGTTCTTATTTCACAAAAGGAAACATAGTAACTTTACAACAGACAAATCTGGTGGACACCATCTTAATGAAATTAAGAAATTAAAACTAAGGTGGTTCAAATTTACCTCACCAAGAACGGGATAATCTAGCATGAAGGGCAGTCTGATGCGATGTACTGAGAGGGACATCATGTTACTGAAGTACCAATTCTCCTGTGAGCAAACCTCAAAAAACCCAAACTAAGTTATTCCTACAAAATACCTGGCTTTTACTCCAAACAATGTCAACGCTACGAATGATAAAGTCAGAAGGAACTGTGCCAGGTTAAAGTATACTAGAGAGACATGGGAACAAAAATCCTAGACTGGATTTGTCAAAAGTTCAGAAACAGCCAAAGTAAAACCAGTTAATCACCAAAGCAGTAGTTAGTAGAAGTTTATTGTGCACATACCAAAAAGACAGTTCTCGAACCAGGAGCATTCCAACCAAAATGGGGTGTGTTGTTATAAGGCATCTCATATGGTTGTTACGGAATGTAAGTTTGTGTGCAGAGAAAGGTTTATTGTCCTGCTCGTTTTCACCATTCCTGCCCGCAGAGGCACTGCCATCACCTCAACCCCTGGGCCCCAGAAGCTGCTGAGGATGACTGCTATATTACTGCCACATAGGTCAGAGGCTGCACTGAAATCCTAGGCAACTTCACCAAGGCCAGCTTTGATGTCATCTCCAAGATCTACAGTTATCTCACCTCACCACCTCTAGAAAGAGATCCTGTTCTCCAAGTCTCCCTATCAGGAATTCACTGATGTTCTAGCAAAGTGCAGAGGACCCAGGCTCAAGCTGTGGCCACCACAGAGTATTTTTATATGAGAAAAGTAAAGTGAATTAAGCCTAATTTTTAAAAAAATCACTGGTGAGACATATTAAGAAAACAGAACCCTGGACCTCATCATCAGATATTCTGATGCAACAAGTGGTGCTGCTGTAGTGATACTCAGACCACACTGAGGCACACTGAAGCAGTGTTGTATTATTATTCTCACTTTTCAGAGGCTCAGCAAGACCATGCAGAAAAGGGTCTCATGGCTCCATACTAGCAGGTTACTTGATCAGCTAATTATCATTTTGAAAAACAAGTTTGGCCCATGAAGCAAGTAAATACCCTGGCGCAGACTGCTAATGGTTGAGGTGGCTTAAGAAGGCTGGCAAGTCCAGAATTCTAGCAAGTCTACATGGAGTCCTGTGCTTCCCCGGCCAACTAATAATATTCACATGCTTCTGTATGGAATTAAAACTTTCTTTTTTTTAAACTTCTTTATGCTGCGTTCAGTTAGTTCTTGATTTCTAACACAAGTGTCTCTTTCACTTGTACCATTTCAGTCCCTTGATAACTGGCCTCGATTCTTAGAATGGCCTTAATGTTTTGCTTTACCTCCTTAGAAATCCACTCTGCAAACTCTTTAGAGTTCAAAAACTTTCACAGATTTCCTATTACCAAAAAACCAAATCCATAAATTTCAAAAGCTCAGACTTCATTAAATTGAAATGTAGATTATTAAACAGTATTTGATGACTTGAGGTAAAAGGAAATGGCAAGACATGAATTCAAATAAAATACTATTGGAGAACTGAACTAAAGGTTTTTATTTGCATACTGAATATATTTTAATTTTTTCCAGGAAGTGGCTACTAATTTTTGTAAGAAAAAAATGATAACGCCACACTTCTTTAAAAGTAGTATTTGCATAGTCATATATACGAAGTAAATCAATCTCCAGTGTTAGAAAATAAACTTCATGGAACAGTATGGAGGTTTCTTTAAAAACTAAAAGCAGAACTGCCATATGATCCAGCAATCCCACTCCTAGGCATATACCCGGAGAAAATCATAATTAGAAGAGATTCGTGCACCCCAACGTTCATTGCAGCACTGTTTACAATAGCCAAGACATGGAAGCAACCTAAATGTCCATCGACAGAAGAATGGATAAAGATGATACAGTACATATATACAATAGAACATTACTCAGCCATAAAAAAGAATGAAATAATGCCATTTGCAGCAATATGGATGGACCTAGAGATTATCATACTAAGTGAAGTCAAAGACAAACATCATATGATATCACATATATGTGGAATCTAAAAAAACGGTACAAATGAACTTATTTACGAAAGAGGAATAGAGTCACAGATGTAGAAAACAAACTTACTGGGGGGAAAGGGGAGAGGAAGGATAAATTGGGAGATTGGGATTGACATATACACACTACTATATATAAAATAGATAACTAAAGAGAACCTGCTGTATAGCACAGGGAACTCTACTCAATACTCTGTAATTACCTATACGGGAAATGAATCTAAAAAAAGAATGGACATATATAACTGATTCACTTTGCTATACAGCAGAAACTAACACAACATTGTAAGTCAACTATACTCCAATACAATTTTTTTTAAATGGAGTACAAGCTATACAACTTTTGAATTGGTATGTTTTTCACCTGAAACTAATATTGTAAACCAACTATACTTCAATTTAAAAAAATAAAGAACTCCCCCCACAAAAAAAGGAAAAGAAAAGAAAAGAAACTTCACGTAAGTTTGTGCGTTTGTGTTTGGGTCCATTTTTGAGGCTCCATAGCTTAAACTCATTCCTCAAAGCGGTTCAGAATTCTGAAAAGAGCAGAGTTACCAGACCCTTATCACTCTGTCATGCAACAACCATTGCAACATCTCTGAGCGTTCCCAAGCAGCATGCCTTGCTCCTTTTCCATACCATATACAGAAAGGTATTCATCCCACTGGAAACATGCAGATCCTACCCAATCAGCGGGTGACAGAAGTCCGTTTGCTCTCTGGCTATAAAAACAGACAAGCAGGGTATATGCCCAGTAGTGGGATTGCTGGCTCGGATCAGCTCGCTGCTTTGTGACCACCTAGAGGGGTGGGATAGGGAGGGTGGGAGGGACGGAGACGCAAGAGGGAGGGGATATGGGGATATATGTATATGTATGGCTGATTCACTTTGTTATAAAGCAGAAACTAACACACCACTGTAAAGTAGTTATACTCCAATAAAGATGTTAAAACAAACCAGACAAGCAACCCACGCTCAGGGTCGGCTTTCCCTGGCTACCAGGAAGTCGGCCAGCTGTTCTTGCAGCGACCCTTCTCTTTAATAAACTCTATCTTCCTCACAAAAAAAAAAAGAAAAACAGAAAAGAAAAAAAAAAAAAGAACAGCTTAGATATACAAAAACGCCGCAGGGAAAAGTTGAATCGTTTTGCGTTCAGAATCTTTCCATTGGTAAGATTCTAGAGAGGGGCGTGTCCCAACGCTCGGCGACACGCCACCCGCCGGACCACAGGGGATCGCGGCTCCGGGCTCCGGAAGGGCGCCCAGGGTGCATTTACTAGAGCGGCTGCGCGACGTTTTTCCGGCGGGACTGCACGGAGGAAGGTTCAGGGGACAGTCCGCTGGCCCGGCGCCTGGCCTTGCGCGCTCGGAGTCACCGAGAAGGCGAGTCCGTCGCCCCTGCCGCCCCTCGCTGTCCCAGCCATGGCCACACGCCTCCTCCGCAGGGCCCTACGCTTGTGGGGCGGCCGCTGTGCGCCGAGCATGCCGCCGGCATCGAGGTGAGTGCCCGCCCCGCTTCAGCTGCTTAGGCCGGGAGGCTGCAGGGCAGGGCTGCGACACGCACACCGCTCCTGGGGGCTGGGAACCAGACGGCGCGCGCTCAAGCGGCCGGCTGCATCGGCCCCCGGGACTTGGGCTGAGCTGTTGGGGCGAGAGAGGGTGGGAGAAGGCGCTGGGCCTCGCCCCTTGGCTCCCAGAACCTGGGTCGGACCCACTGGCGCGAGCGCGTGGGCGCCGGCCTAGGAGCTTCAACTTGGTGACAGCCGAAGTCGGGGGGGGGGGCGGGCGTCCCTAAATTCTGCCTCTCTGGCCCCAATCCAACCCGTCTGGTTCTGAGGCCTGTGGTCGGCACCGTGAGTCTGCATTTCGAAGAGTTCCTGCGAGGCGAGGGCGGGGAGTCACCCCTTGGCCACAGTTGCACGAGTTGGAGCTACGACCTTTGGCCCAGTTAGATCTGTGGCAAAAAGGCACCGCCCTATAGTGAACTTGGGAGCTGGTATTCCACCGCCTCCCAGATCTTGAGAAAAGCACTTGCAGCGACGCTGACCTAGAGAAGTGCCATGGAGAAGACATCCTGGAACAGGAAAGACCTGGCGACAGCCCGTTAGACGATGAAATTAACTTGAGATTTAACAAATCCTTTAATTAAGTAAATGCAGAGGAATTAATGGAGAGAGTTTCTAAGTGGCTCAGTGACTATTAAGGTAGTGTTTATAAGATCAAAAGCTTCCTGTACCGTCTGACACCTCAAATACAGTCATTGGATAAACAAGCTGGAAGCACCGAGGATTCCCTATTTAATGAGAGTGACAGGATGGATAAATTAGCTCATGGCGGCCTTATGGTAACTCTAAGATGCTATGGGAGCAGGAAACAAAACTGCTGCTCGTGAGGAGGGCTGCGAAGGCTTCACCGAGGAGTGACTTTACATTCAGATACACATACTTTTCTAAGCTCTTCCCCGAACTTCATAAGACAGTGGTGCTCAAATTTTTTGGTATCAGGACTCCTTTGTGCTGTTAAAATTAGAGGACCTCCAAGATCTTTTGTTTATGTGAGTTTTATTTATGGACATTGATGTCAATAGATATCTACAAAACTGGGAAATTTTACAAATATTTAGTTTACATAAAAGTAACTCATTACATGTTAACATAAATAACATCTTTAAGAAAAATAACTTTTCCAAAAAAAAAGTGAGATGAGTGACATTGTTTTACATTTTTGTAGATCCCTTAATGTCTGGCTTAATATTAGACAGTCTGATTTTCATACCTGCTTCTGCATTGTCAATTGTGATGCTTTTTTCGTTGAAGTATAGGAAGAATATTGGAAAAAGGAGGACCTGAGGGACCCTCTGAATAGGTCAGAGACTCTAGTTTTATTATAACAGACTTCTTAAACTTTAATGTGCATATGAATCACTTAGGAATGTTATTAAAATACAGTCGACCCTTGAACAGCATGTATTTGAATCGCGAGGGTCCACTTACATGGGAATTTTTTTCCATCGTAAATACTCCAGTACTACACAATCCATGGTTGGTTGAATCTGAGGATGCAGAACCGTGCTTTGGAGGAAGCACAAATGTGGAGGGCTGACGGTGGGGTATACATAGATTTTCAACTGCATGGAGGTTGGGCGTCCCTAACCGCTGTGTGTTTCAAGTGTCAAATGTACAGACTGATTTATTTGGCCTGGGATGAGGCCCAAAATTGTTTCTTTATAACCAGCTCCCTACCTGAAGGTGCTGGCAGAGACTGTCTCCCTTTTATAATGTAAATGAGGTTTTAAAAATAATGATAATAATAATAATTAGAGCCTAGCCTGTTAGATGAGTAGCAGTTTAATGCTTTCGGAAAACAATGGACAATTTATTCAGTACAGATTTCCTGGTTTTTATGGGGAGAAAAAGGGCTGATTTATTTTGTATGGGTTCCTTAGTCTTGGCAAAAAATAGATATTCCAACAAACTTACTGCCAAGTGTTTTGATTTTCTTCTCTCTACATGTTCTCTCTTGAACACTTTTGACTAATCTGAAAATCTCTGTTCTTTCTGGCACTTGTTTCACTTTCCTTTGTCTTGGTGTGTTTTACTTAGAAATGTTCCAAAGATTTCTTTAATGTTACATGGGATATAAAATTTTAAGATCCAGGCAGACTTGGATATAAGTTCCACTCTATTATTTACTAATTATGTTGACAAATGATTCAGTGTCTTAGAGCTCCAGTTCCCTAGTCTCAGCACATTTTTTTCCTTGAGGAAAAATCCCAAGTATGGACCAATGTGTGCATTATAAAGAAACTGGAACGAGTCATTTCAATATAGGATGAAGTAGATTTTAGTCTCTTTTACTGTAACATTACAGTGGTGTGCAAGGCCCTTGCTCACTGTTGTATCCCAAGTTACCTGAATTGTTCCTAGTACATATTAGGCACTCAGAAAGTATTTGTTGGCTGAATGAATAAATAAGCTATTAAAAATGATGATTTGGCTGACAGAGTAGCAAACCAGAAAAACGTGAAGATAAAAGGCAGACCAGGTATAAAAAATGTAATATTAAAAGTTCTCAGCTAAAGGTTACCACTTAAAAGACATTTCAGATTGTATTAACAAATAAAACTCAACTAAAAGTTGTATATAAAAGATAAGTCTAAAGCAAAATGACACAAAATACATATTAAGTGTATTAATCAGCTCAGGCTTCCATACCCAAATACTATAGACTGGATGGTTTAACAACAGAAATCTATTCCTCATAATTCTAGCGGCTGGATAGGCCAAGATCAAGGTGCTGGCCACTTCATTTGCTGGTGAGAGCTCTCTTCCTGGCTTATAGATGGCCCCCTTCTCCCTATGTCCTCACTAGGCCTTTCCTTGTTGTGTGCACACAGAGCTATATCTCTCTCTTCCCCTTCTTATAATGTAAGCCAAGCCTCTTGGTTTAGGACTCCACACTTATGACCTCATTTAACTGTAATTACCTCCTCAAAGCCATATCTCCAAATACCATTACATTGGGAGTTTGAGCTTCAACATGAATTGGGTTGGAGGAGGAGGCAGGCACAATTCAGTCCATTGCATTAAGGAAAGATATATAAACTGGAAAAAAATAATACATTTCAGGGGAAAAAAGATTGAAATAGCCTAATTGCCAATAAACAAGACTGGGTCTTTTCTGGACTAAGAAGAAGAAGAGGAAGAGAAAGAAAAGGGAAGGAAAGGACAGGATAGGATCAGATCAGGTCAGGGTCCAACTAAGGAAGAGAGAAACCCAAAACAATATGATGCAAAACAGAAAAACATCTTTTGGCGATATTAATATATATGATAAAAAGTTTTTTTATATGTGAGCTTAAAAATGTACAAAGTGGTACACAGAGTTTCAAAATCTTTTCAGGCGTACCCCCGGCCGGGGCAGGGGGCGATCTGAAGACCATTGAACAAAAGGAACTACAGAGCAGTCTCTTTTTAAGCTTAATATGGGGGGTGGGGGGGGTGCGGGGAGAGAAAAGGTCAGTTTCCAAAGATTTTGAATAATTCTGGACTAATCCCTACAGAGACTGGTGGGCACTTTGATTTTGCTTTACACCCAGATTGTAATGTGGCAATAAAAGTCAACACAGTTTGCATCCTATACACCTGCCATTTGAAATTGTATGATTCTGGATAAACTATTAATGGAGGGGGTTACATTATTTTAAAAACTGTACATTACATGAAAACTTATCAGTATTATTCTATTGTACTATTTGAATTTTACATTATTTAATCGGCATCACCATACAGTACTATGCTATATTCTACTTCAGCTCAAACATGTGATTAGTTCTGGCATGACATTCTCTTTAGGGATTTGGAAGTAAAGACTGAGTTGAATAAGGGTAAAGTACTTCTTAGTCTCATCCAATCGAGATAGATCCTAAAGTGCTGCTGCTCAAATTTGAACCAGTTTGTCAAATTGCAGACTCTTTCCTTCATGTTGTTCAGTGACTTTTAATTTGGATGTGAAGAGTAACAATTCACTTAATTTTCTTAATGTATGTATATTTTTAAGATGTTCTCATTCTGGAGGGGAGGAACGTCTAGAAACTCCTTCTGCTAAAAAATTAACAGATATAGGAATTAGAAGAATCTTCTCTTCAGAACATGACATTTTCCGGGAAAGTGTAAGGAAGTTTTTTCAAGAAGAAGTGATTCCTCATCACTCAGAGTAAGTCGCACATTTTCTTTGAAAGTAATGCACGTTAGAAGTCCAAGAAGGACCATTTCCTAGAATGCTCTTCGTTGTTGTCTAGAAAAAGTACTGTGTTCAGGGCTTTATTAACATTTTTACCACTCTTCAGTATAATACTGTAAGATTACAGGATTCTTAAACTAGTTCAAAGCTTCTTAAATGAGTTTTAAAATATACAATTAAAAAATATGTTGACCTAATCGACTGCCAGTTTTTTCTCCTGCAAAAAATGGGTTTATGGTCCACAACCATGGTGATCTATGTGCAAGTCGCTGCTCAGCAAGGGAAGGAGAGCACTTTCATAGAGAGGAAAAGGAAGTTGGGAGGGCTAGAGTAAACAAAGAGTCCAGGGCTTTTCAATGACTGAGTCTTTCCTGGGAAAGAGGAATCTTTCTTTTACTTGTTGGGCCCTGCTATTGTCACAGTGTGTGAGAGCACCCCCTTTTTAATTACCTTAAATTAAGGGACCATTCCTGAACAAAATCATTCATAAATTCAAAATGTGGCCATTTAAATAATATGAAAAACATTTTTCTGATTTTAAAATGTTTGTTACTTGCAGATGGGAGAAAGCTGGAGAAGTGAGTAGGGAGCTTTGGGAACAAGCTGGAAAACAAGGACTGCTTGGTGTCAATATTGCAGAGCGTCATGGTGGCATTGGGGGGGACTTGTACTCGTCAGCTGTTGTTTGGGAGGAGCAGTAAGTATGGAAGCATTTGAAGTTGAGTCTTGTTTCGTCAGTTCACTTTTCTGAGTGATGATTTTAAACAGTTTTCTAATCTTCTTATAAGATTGAAAATCGTCTTTTAAGTTGTTAAAATAGGTGCTTCATTTCTAATTGACCCATGTGTCTGTTTCATACATGAGAACAAATGAAGATTTCAGTTGATAAATGGGCAAAAGATTTGAACCAGCAATTCATCAAAAAAGAAATGAAAATAGGTTTTTTAGATGAAAAAAGTTTATCCTTACTACCAATCAGATGCAAATTAAATTAATCTGGAGGTATCATTTTGAGTACAAAAGTTAGTGAAAATGAAAAATCATAATAACCAGTGCTGACAAGGTGGCAGTGAAAGTGACGCATTCATATACTCTTGGTGATGTTATATATTGGAACAATAAATGCCTTGGAGATTAAAAGCATGGATACATAAAAAGTGAAAGTATTTCTGCTCTTAAATATTGGGTTGGCCAAAAAGTTTGTTTGTTTTTTTTCCATAAGATGGCGCTAGTAGCACTTAGTTGTCTTCAACTTCATTCAAAACAATTTTGTTAGATTATATTGTGACAGCTGTCATATTAACGTGCATTTAAAAAAAGACATTAGGGCTTCCCTGGTGGCGCTGTGGTTGAGAGTCCGCCTGCCGATGCAGGGGACACGGGTTCGTGCCCCGGTCCGGGAAGATCCCACATGCTGCGGAGCGGCTGGGCCCATGAGCCATGGCCACTGAGCCTGCGCGTCCGGAGCCTATGCTCCGCAACAGGAGAGGCCACAACAGTGAGAGGCCCACGTACCGCAAAAAAAAAAAAAAAAAAAAAAGACATTAAAATTGGTGAATTTTTGTGTAGCCATTTTAATATTGAAGGTGGAAGAAAAGAAGGAACATTTTTGGCATATTATACTTTATTATTTTATGAAAGGTAGAAATGCAACTGAAGCACACAAAAAAAGATTTGTGCAGTGTATGGAGAAGGTGCTGTGACTGATTGAATGTGTCAAAAGTGGTTTGCAAAGTTTCGTACTGGAGATTTCTCGCTGGACGATGCTCCCTGGTTGGATACACCAGTTGAAGTTGATAGTGATCAAATTGAGACATTAGTTGAGAACATTCAATGTTATACCACCTGGGAGATAGCCGACATACTCAAAACATCCAAATCAAGGGTTGAAAATCATTTGCACCAGATAGCCTCATCCACCAGAGGGCAGACAGCAGAAGCAAGAAGAACTACAATCCTGCAGCCTGTGAATCAAAAACCACATTCACAGAAAGATAGACAAGATAAAAAGGCAGAGGGCTATGTACCAGATGAAGGAACAAGATAAAACCCCAGAAAAACAACTAAATGAAGTGGAAATAGGCAACCTTCCAGAAAAAGAATTCAGAATAATGATAGTGAAGATGACCCAGGACCTCGGAAAACCAATGGAAGCAAAGATCGAGGAGATGCAAGAAATGTTTAACAAACACCTAGAAGAATTAAAGAACAAACAAACAGAGATGAACAATACAATAACTGAAATGAAATATACACTAGAAGGAATCAATAGCAGAATAACTGAGGCAGAATAATGGAAAAGTGACCTGGAAGAAAAAATAGTGGAATTCACTGCTGTAGAACAGAATAAAGAAAAAAGAATGAAAAGAAATGAAGAGAGCTTAAGAGACCTCTGGGACAACATTAAATGCAACAACATTCGCTTTATAGGGGTCCCAGAAGGACAAGAGAGAGAGAAAGGACCCGAGAAAATATTTCAAGAGATTATAGTTGAAAACTTCCCTAACATGGGAAAAGAAATAGCCACCCAAGTCCAGGAAGCGCAGAGAGTCCCACACAGGATAAACCCAAGGAGAAACATGCCGAGACACATAGTAATCAAATTGGCAAAAATTAAAGACAAAGAAAAATTATTGAAAGCAGCAAACGAAAAATGACAAATAACATACAAGGGAACTCCCATAAGGTTAACAGCTGATTTCTCAGCTGTTAACAAGCCAGAAGGGAGTGGCATGATGTACTTAAAGTGATGAAAGGGAAGAAGCTACAACCAAGATTACTCTACCCAAGGAGTAATCTCATTCAGATTCGATGGAGAAATCAAAAGCTTTACAGACCAGCAAAAGCTAAAAGAATTCAGCACCACCAAACCAGCTCTACAACAAATGCTAAAAGAACTTCTCTGAGTGGGAAACATAAG
The DNA here is from genome assembly GCF_039906515.1 of Pseudorca crassidens. NCBI lineage: Eukaryota > Metazoa > Chordata > Mammalia > Artiodactyla > Delphinidae > Pseudorca > Pseudorca crassidens. Next base: position 26,668,725 of record NC_090301.1, read on the forward strand.
AGAGGAAAAGGACCTACAAAAACAAACCCCAAACAATTAAGAAAATGGTAATAGGAACATACATATTGATAATTACCTTAAATGTGAATGGGTTAAATGCTCCAACCAAAAGACACAGGCTTACTGAATGGATACAAAAACAAGACCCACTTCAGACCTAGGGACACATACAGACTAAAAGTGAGGGGATGGAAAAAGATATTCCATGCCAATGGAAATCAAAAGAAAGCTGGAGTAGCTATACTCATATCAGATAAAATAGACTTTAAAATAAAGGCTATTACAAGGGACAAAGAAGGACACTACATAATGATCAAGGGATCAATCCAAGAAGAAGATATAACAGTTGTAAATATTTATGCACCCAACATAGGAGCACCTCAATACATAAGGCAACTGCTAAGAGCTCTAAAAGAGGAAATCGACAGTAACACAATAATAGTGGGGGACTTTAACACCTCACTTACACCAATGAACAGATCATCCAAACAGAAAATTAATAAGGAAACACAAGCTGTAAATGACACAATAGACCAGATAGATTTAATTGATATTTATAGGATATTCCATCCAAAAACAGCAGGATTACACTTTCTTCTCAAGTGCACATGGAACATTCTCCAGGATAGATCACATAGTGGGTCACAAATCAAGCCTCAGTAAATTTAAGAAAATTGAAATCATATCAAGCATCTTTTTTGGCCAAAATGCTATGAAATTAGAAATCAATTACGGGAAAAAAACTTAAAAAACACAAACACATGGAGGCTAAACAATATATTACTAAATAACCAGGAGATCACTGAAGAAATCAAAGAGGAAATCAAAAAATACCTGGAGACAAATGACAATGAAAACATGACGATCCAAAACCTATGGGATGCAGCAAAAGCAGTTCTAAGAGGAAAGCTTGTAGCTATACAAGCCTACCTCAAGAAACAAGAAATATCTCAAATAAACTATCTAACCTTACAGCTAAAGGAACTAGAGAAAGAAGAACAAACAAAACCCAAAGTTAGCAGAAGGAAAGAAATCATAAAGATCAGAGCAGAAATAAATGAAATAGAAACAAAGAAAACAATAGCAAAGATCAATAAAACTAAAAGCTGGTTCTTTGAGAAGATAAACAAAATTGATAAACCATTAGCCAGACTCATCAAGAAAAAGAGGGAGAGGACTCAAATCAATAAAATTAGAAATGAAAAAGGAGAAGTTACAATAGACACCACAGAAATACAAAGCATCCTAAGAGATGCTTTGGCAACTCTGTGCCAATAAAATCGACAACCTGGAAGACATGGAAAATTCTTAGAAAGGTATAACCTTCCAAGACTGAACCAGGAAGAAATAGAAAATATGAACAGACCAATCACAAGTAATGAAATTGAAACTGTGATTAAAAATCTTCCAACAAACAAAAGTCCAGGACCAGATGGCTTCACAGGTGAATTCTATCAAACATTTAGAGAAGAGCTAAGACCCATCCTTCTCAAACTCTTCCAAAAAATTGTAGAGGAAGGAAAACTCCCAAACTCATTCTATGAGGCCACCATCACCCTGATACCAAAACCAGACAAAGATACTACAAAAAAAGAAAATTACAGACCAATATCACTGATGAATATAGATGCAAAAATCCTCAACAAAATACTAGCAAACAGAATCCAACAATACATTAAAAGGATCATACACCATGATCAAGTGGGATTTATCCCAGGGATGCAAGGATTCTTCAATATACGCAAATCAATCCCTGTGATACACCATATTAACAAATTGAAGAATAAAAACCATATGATCATCTCAATAGATGCAGGAAAAGATTTTGACAAAGTTCAACACCCATTTATGATAAAAACTCTCCAGAAAGTGGGCATAGAGGGAACCTACCTCGACATAATAAAGGCCATATAGGACAAACCCACAGCAAACATCATTCTCAATGGTGAAAAACTGAAGGCATTTGCTCTAAGATCAGGAACAAGACAAGGATGTCCACTCTCGCCACTATTATTCAACATAGTTTTGGAAGTCCTAGCCATGGCAATCAGAGAAGAAAAAGAAATTAAAAGAATCCAAATTGGAAAAGAAGAAGTAAAACTGTCACTGTTTGCAGATGTCATGATTCTATTCATGGAGAATCCAAAAGAGGCCGCCAGAAAACTACTAGAGCTAATCACTGAATTTGGTAAAGTAGCAGGATACAAAATTAATGCACAGAAATCTCTTGCATTCCTATACACTAATGATGAAACATCTGAAAGAGAAATTAAGGAAACACTCCCATATACCTTTGCAACAAGAAGAATAAAATACCTACGAATAAACCTAACTAGGCAGACAAAAGACCTGTATGCAGAAAACTATAAAACACTGATGAAAGAAATTAAAGATGATACCAACCGATGGAGAGATATACCATGTTCGTAGATTGGAAGAATCGATATTGTAAAAATGACTATACTACCCAAAGCAATCTACAGATTCAATGCAATCCCTGTCAGATTACCAATGGCATTTTTTACAGAACTAGAACAAAATATCTTAAAATTTGTATGGAGACACAAAAGACCCCGAATAGCCAAAGCGGTCTTTAGGGAACAAAACGGAGCTGGAGGAATCAGACTCCCTGACTTCAGACTATACTACAAAGCTACAGTAATCAAGACAATATGGTAGTGGCACAAAAACAGAAACACAGATCAATGGAACAAGATAGAAAGCCCAGAGATAAACCCCCGCACCTGTGGTCAACTATCTATGACAAAGGAGGCAAGGATATGAAATGGAGAAAAGACAGTCTCTTCAATAAGTGGTGTTGGGAAAACTGGGAAGTTACATGTAAAAGAGTGAAATTAGAACACCACACACAAAAATAAACTCAAAATGGATTAGAGACCTGAATGTAAGACCGGGCACTATAAAACTCTTAGAGGAAAACATAGGAAGAACACTCTTTGACATAAATCACAGCAAGATCTTTTTTGATCCACCTCCTAGAGTAATGGAAATAAAAACAAAAACAAACAAATGGGACCTAATGAAACTTCAAAGCTTTTGCATAGCAAAGGAAACCATAAACAAGACGAAAAGACAACCCTCAGAATGGGAGAAAATATTTTCAAATGAATCATCGGACAAAGGATTAATCTCCAAAATATATAAACAGCTCATGCAGCTCAGTATTAAAAAAAACAAACAACCCAATCCAAAAAATGGGCAGAAGACCTAAATAGACATTTGTCCAAAGAAGATATACAGATTGCCAAGAAGTACATGAAAAGCTGCTCAATGTCACTAATTATTAGAGAAATGCAAATCAAAACTACAGTGAGGTATCACCTCACACCAGTTAGAATGGGCATCATCAGAAAATCTACAAACAACAAATTCTGGAGAGGGTGTGGAGAAAAGGGAACCGTCTTGCACTATTGGTGGGAATGTCAATTGATACAGCCACTATGGAGAACAGTATGGAGGTTCCTTAAAGAAGTAAAAATAGAATTACCATATGACCCAGCAATCCCACTACTGGGGTGGTGGGATGAATTGGGCGATTGGGATTGACATGTATACACTGATGTGTATAAAATGGACAACTAATAAGAAAAAAAAATACATTAAAGCCGAGTGGAAATGTAAAGAAAATTCCTAGAAAAAAGAAAAATCATTTGCACCAGCTTGCTTATGTTAATCACTTTGATGTCTGGGTTCCACGTAAGTTAAGCAAAAAAAACCTTCTTGACCATATTTCTTCATGTGATTCTCTACCTAGACGTAATGAAAACATTCCGTTTTCAAAACAAATTGTGACGGGCGATGATAAGTGGACACTGTACAATAATGTGGAATGGAACTGATCATGGGGCAAGCGAAATGAACCACCACGAACCACACCAAAGGCCAGTCTTCATCCAAGGAAGGTGATGTTGTGTATATGGTTGGATTGGAAGGGAGTCATCTATTATGAGCTCCTCCCGGAAAACCGAACGATTAATTCCAACAAGTACTGCTCCCAATTAGACCAACTGAAAGCAGCACTTGACAAAAAGTGTCTGGAATTAGTTAAGAGAAAACGCATAATCTTCCATCAGGATAACACAAGACCGCGTGTTTCTTTGATGACCAGGCAGAAACTTTTACAGCTTGGCTGCGAAGTTCTGATTCCTCCACCGTATTCACCAGACATTGCACCTTCGATTTCCATTTATTTAGGTCTTTACAAAATTCTCTTAATGGAAAAAAATTTCAATTCCTTGGAAGACTGTAAAAGGCACCTGGAACAGTTCTTTGCTCAAAAAGATAAAAAGTTTTGGGAAGATGGAATTATGAAGTTGCCTGAAAAATGGCAGAAGGTAATGGAACAAAAGGGTGAATACGTTGTTCAATAGAGTTTATGGTGAAAATGAAAAATTTATCTTTTATTTTTACTTAAAAACCAAAGGAACCTTTTGCCAACCCAATATAAAAAATAATATCTAGTACAAACATCATTGCCATGTTAGATCATAATCCCCCAGGTTTGGAAGCAATCTAAACGTCCAGCAGTAGGACAATGAAAAAGTATATTGTAGTACATAAGCAGTTTGTAATATTTTGCAGCTATTTATTGTGATAAATTTTGTAAGTACAAAATTTATACCATGACTGCAGTTATATTAGAATACGTATATCCTTATGGCAAAGGTCATTTGCTAAAATGAAAATAGTTACTATGTTAGGGTAATACAGTTATAGGTGATAAATTTTTTAAAATGTTTTGTCTTTTATTTCATTACATACGTGATCATTGAGCTCTGCTAGAGCACTGTTACTATGTTAGAACCAGAAATTAAAAGGTTAGTTAAAACAAAAAAAAGAGAGAGAAAACCTTCAGAAACTTCATAGGTTTGCAAGGAGACAATCTATTACCACATAATGTGATAGGACCTTTAGTACTTTGTTGTTGTTTTCTAATTGAGAAATCAAAGAACTGAAAAGAGAACAAAATAACTATGTTGTGCCTTAAACTGTCTTCTCTTTTTTCTTTCTAAGAGCATATTCGAATTGCACAGGCCCAGGTTTTAGTCTTCATTCGGATATTGTCATGCCCTATATTGCAAACTATGGCTCAGAAGAACAGATTAAGCACTTCATCCCCCAGATGACTGCAGGGAAATGTATTGGTGCCATAGCAATGACAGAGCCTGGGGCTGGAAGGTAAATCAACATTTGGTTGGTTTTGAAATGCTGGAAGCAATGCCTTAACAGCAAATGTTTTCTCAGTACCTGCTTTATACAACACTCTGAGTGATATGCTAAGACAGATACAAAGATGAACACATTGTCATTTCCAACCTTAGGTAACTTCAAATTCCAGTAGGAAAATAAGGCCTTATCATATACAAATAACAACACAGCAGATTGTATTTTATGTTGTATGTGAGATATTAACATAGTGTGATGTAAATAAAATGTTAGAATGTGTGTTGAATTGGGGGCATGTTGAATTTTAGATGTGGTGTGACATTTCACATGGAAATGTCCAGCAGGCTATTAAAAATATGGATTTGGAAGTCTGGATACAGGCTGGGGGTGGCAGTAGGATTTAAAACCATTCATAGATAAGAAAGAATTGAAGCAATGGAAATGAATAAATCATTTAGTCATTTGATGGTTACTTAATAAGTGCCTTCCGTGTGCCAGGTATACAGTGGTAATCAAACCAGATGTGGTCTGTGTGCTTGTTGAGGAGAAAGACAAGAAACACGTAAACAAATATATTTAAATTATGATAAGTACTATGAAGGAAACAAGGTGCTGTGTTAGAGACTCATGGTGCATGTGTGTTTGGTGGGGAAGGGAAAAACTCATATTTAGATATGAATGCTAGGGAAGACCTATAAAAAGTGGTTATATTTAAACTGAGATCTGACCATTGAGAAATTTGCAAGAGCAGCCAGGTGGTGGGACCTGATCCTCAAGGGGTAAAGTGAAAGGATGAAAAGGAGACCAAGAAGGAAACCTTGGGCATTGCATTCCATTTGGAACTGTACAGAAGATGTAGTGACAGAGACAGAAGGATTGAGTTTGAAGGAAATCTAGACAACTGCTATTTCATGAGCTTGAGGGGAAGTGAGTTTGAAAAGGCAGTAGGAGAGGAGTGAGAAGTTAGTAATGTCAAGGCCACAGAGACGTTGAGAATTGAGAAAGAGTCATGGCAGCCAGTGGTGATCTTTTGATTGTGATTTCAGGAGAGAGGAGAGGCAGAAGTTACTTTCGAAGGGAATGAGATGGGTATTGAGAAAACAGAGGCAGAAAAGACAGACTGATTTTTTTTTCCAGAGTTGTGTGTTATATGGCGAAAGAAAGTGGAGAGAGGGGACAGTAATTTGACAAGCCAGCATGGTCAGGGAAATGGCTTATGTTGAAGAGAGCAGTGACTAACAGGCCAATGGGAAACAGGCAGTGCAGAGGAAGAACTTACAGATGTGGCAGAAGCAGTAATTGAAAATTCAAGACTTGTTTCTGCAAGATCAGGCCCCGATATTTAAAAATTTTTGTCAGTGCTGTTTATTTATTTATTTATATGGCTGCGATGCGGCATGCAGGATCTTAGTTCCCCGACCAGGAATCGAACCTGCACCCCCTGCAGTGGAAGTGCAGAGTCTTAACCACTGGACGGCCAGGGAAGTCCCAGTGCTGCTTATTTTTAAATGTCTTAGTATGCCATAGTGTTACTTGGCAATTTGCTTAAATTGTACTTATCTTTCCCAGATATAAATCTATAATTGAAGGCCAATATAGAAATTTAATTTTGCCAAGATAAAAGGTTTTTTTGGGAATTCCCAGTGGTTAGGACTCCGCGCTCTCACTGCCAGCGGCCTGGGTTCAATCCCTGGTCAGGGAACTAAGATCTCACAAGCTGCACGGTGAGGCCAAAAAAAAAAAGTTGTGTTTACTTTGTTGCCTAAAAATGTGACCTGAAAGAAGTAGGAGTTTAATCGTCTTCCTTTGCTTTTAAGATAACTCTCTAAGATAACTGGCCTAATGACCAATATTCTGATTGCATCTTATTAGCTCACGATCAGTATGTTTTAGTTCCAACCCACTGTATGTCAGCTCTCACCTAGAGGCAAAAGTATCAGTGAGAGATCTTGATTTATCCCCAACTTAAACACATACCCACATGCTTGCTTGATTTGTGTTTTCTTGAAAATTCTCTGTGCTTCTGTAACAAATTACACAAACTGGGTGGCTTAAAACAACAGAACTTTATTCTCTCACGGTTCTGAAGGCCGGAAGCACAAACTTGGTATCAGTGGTCCCAAATCAAGGTATCAGCAACCCCAAATCAAGGTATGAGCAAGGCCACAGTCCCTCCAGAGGTTCTAGGGGAGAATCCATTCTTTGATTCTTCCATCTCCTGGGGTCTGCCGACATTCCTTGCTTTGTGGCATCATGACTCCAATCTCTGCCTCTGTGGCCATGTTGTAATGTCCCTCTTTAGTCTGTGTAATCTCCCTCTGCCTCTCTCTCACAAGGACACTTGTGATTGCATTTAGGACCCATCTAGATAATCCAAAATTATCTTCCCATCTCAAAGTCCTAAATGAATCACATCTGCAAGACCCTTTTTCCATATAAGGTAACATTTAACAGGTTCCAGAGGTTAGGACCTGCTATCTCTAAGGGTCATTATTTAGCATGATACAGAGAGTGATAAAGTGCCATGGGATATATAATATAAAGTCCATGTACAAAAAGGAGAATCAGAAAATTTTCACAAAATAAGTGATGTGGACTATTTAATATATGATGCTCTTCATTGTAGGATATCTTTGAAAATTGGAAGTGGAAACTACCTAAGTCTTCAACAATAGCAGATTGCTTTAAAAGATTCGTGATGAATCCAATGCATTTGGTTTCAGGTCCCTTCCCTGATCTTTGGTCATGATTGAGTTTGTCAATGTCCCCCTTAATTTCTAGTTTTAGAAATCATACTTCATTACTTTATAGTGTATAAGAGAAGGATATCAGATATCTACCCCCTTGAGTTCTAAGTGGTTGTATCACCATGGCATGAGGTCTAGAAAGGCATGAGGCAGTAGTCACAAATGGGGCAGTTCATGGGACCTATGGAAGCCCTGGGACATGTTTAATTTGGTTAATCTATTTAATTTAAAAACAAACCTTGAATCAACTTTAAAAGCCAGAAAAATGTACATAAACATCCATATTCCTGGATTTTCTTGAAAATTTGGAACATCTGACAATACTATGTTTTTCTTATTTCTGATTCCTTATTCCTGTTGGCTGGGACATAGCCCTTTAGATGGGATATGAGTTCTCCAGTCTTTTAGATGCACCACCACTTCCAGTTGTCTCCCTGAAACCATCTATTTTTGAATCCTACCTGCTGGATTTCCTACTGTAAAAAAATCTCTCTTAAATCTCTCTTAAAAGATAAATGAAGAAGGCTGTCAATGTTTCCAAAAAGTGAGACGGAATACTTATTTGTGGAAATAAAGAATATTCTTGTGTGTTTAAAAATATATATCATAACAATAATTCATATGATGAAATTCTGTGCCACTAATAAAAGTTTTCTTATAGACAAACATTAGATATTATTAAAAGATCAGGATCATATGTATGGTTCCAATTTTATAAAAATACGTATATGTGTGTATCTGTTTCCATAGAAAAATACTGGAAGGTTGTATTTTTTAAATGTTTATTACAGAAGGTAAAATTTTTTTTTAATTTTTTCATTTTTCTCCTTTGTTTTGAATATTGCCTGTATTTTTCATATTTAAATTATGAATATTTGTTTAGTTTATATCTAGAAAAATAACCTATTCTACTTGTAGAGCAGGCTTGGTAGAGGACGTGGCATTTGAGACATAGCTGCTGGGTGGCTTGTGGGATCTTAGTTCCCTGACTAGAGATTGAACCTGGGCCCTCAGCAGTGAAAGCATGAAGTCCTAACCACTGGACCACCAGGGAATTTCTGACATAGTCTTTTAAATAGCTAAGCTGTTGAACAGTAGAGATAGGGGAAGGAACCAAAGTGAACAAAGGCAGGAAAGGTACATGGGCAAATAATCTGAGGTATATAGTAGGCATTGAAATGTCTTCTGAGTCCAGTTTGAGGGTCTTGGATGCTAGTTGGGCCTTGTTATGCTCTATAAAATCTGGTCAGTCTATGTAATCTCAATAAAATATTCATTTGTATAAATAGTTTAGCATATGTCAGACATGACTTTTCAGTGCATTTGTGTGAACGTTCCTAATATTAGTTAAATGTCAATTTTTATAATGGTGTAACCAGTTTGAATTATCACAATAGATACATACTTACATAACATTTGCATAGTTCATTTATTACCAATTAATGAATTTTTTATCCTCTCAATTATAGTGATTTGCAAGGAGTGAGAACAAATGCCAGAAAGGATGGAAGTGACTGGATTCTCAATGGAAGCAAGGTGTGTAAAGGTGGGCTTCCATAGCCCTCCTCCCCGGAGTCATGCTGTGGGTAACAAGGCCTCAAAAACTACTCATCATTGAGTCTCTCAGATCTAGGGACTCACTCAGGAATTGAGTTTACTTGAGTTGGCACAGGAATTGAACTGCTTTGTTTTGGAGACAGTAAGAATTGTACAACATTTATGTTACGTGAGATCTATTCCTCTTCTATGTTCCTTTTGCATGCCCCCTCACTAACATGAAAAACGTTTTAGCTTCCAAACAGCCCTTATCAAACCAGAAAAGGAAAAGGTGAGGTTCACATTGTCCAAATAGGGGACAAACAGTTAATAGTTAATGAATTTGATGTTGATAAGAAGTGGAAGAAAAGACTTATAAATAAATATCAAGAAGAGTTTCAAAAGATTTTAGGAAAGATATTTCTGATGGAATTTGAGAGCCCTTCAACGCTTCTGAGCCTCACATCAACCCACTGATAAGATTGGAGAGCACCTCTGATTAAGGTTACAGACAGGCTCAGAAGTAAATATATCCTTCAGAATCTAATATCACTGATGGCAGAGGTTTTTGTTTACCTAAAACTGTGTCTGGTATACACTCAGTAACTATTTGTTGTTGACTGAATATTAAGTGAAGAAAAGATATTCATTGTCTACACTAAGGAAATCTTGCTAAAAATGTTTCAAAGCCTGGTGAAGAGCTAATTTTTGTTTTTTTTCTTCAACGTTTAAAAAATATTTCTTATTAGTTTTAGACTAATACCTTTGCATTTGCAAAATCACAAACTTGAATGTTGTGACACTTAAATTGCTATGAAATTTTCTAAACAGTCACTTTCCGTACTTACATTGTTAAGGACTAATAACAGTTTGTGGACTGACAAACTGTTCATCAGTCTGATGAATATGTTTTGAGTAGCCCAGTTCTAAAGACCATTCCATTATCTAGTTTCATAGTTATTATACAGAAAAACAATGTCTGTGATGTCAAATAAATTTGGAAAACATGCTCTACTTCTCACTTTCTGAGAGGCTGATACGCATCATGAACTTCTAAGAGTTGGATATAGTATGTCATTTGCCCTAGGAAATTCTCTTTTTATAGACTTATCTTGAGTTACTGTTGTTTTTCAAATATACTTTATGAAATATTCATCTACATTATTCATACTAAGGATTATAATAAAGCACTAACTGTGATATATAGTCAATTAACTCTTTGCACACAGAAGGCTTGTTTTGACAGAAGAATAGGGTATTTGGTCAAAAGTGAAATGGGAACTACACTCTTCTATGACTCCAGCTTTCTAAGCAGGCCCAGTCTGCTCAATTAGACTCTTCAGTGGGAACCACCCAGGAAAGTACCTCTGATTTTCAAAAATTCTGTTAGGAAAAACAAAAACTTTAGAGGAAGCAAAAGTAAAAGAATGAGTGAGTAAATATACTACATCAATAAGATGATCTAATATGCACTCATTAAAGCATCAACACAAAATTTTTAGTGGTATAGGAAAATAATTATATTAAGTGAAAAGATGATACTAACATTTAAGTGAAGTATGCATATAAAATAATTTCAACTATATTAAAAGAAAAAAAGGCCAGAAAGGAAGTTCACAATGATATTTATATGATGGACTCATGGAAGATTTTTTTTCCCTTTTTCTTTATAACACTTTTTCTTTATGTACTATTTACACAACATCTACAAAGAGCGTATGGCATAGGCATTCAATACCAAAAAATAAAATAAAAATAAAAAAAAATTGACCTCAGTAGGGTTAATCTCAGCCCTATTAAAAGTTTTGACTGTCATAATTAGGAAAGAAATCAAGAAAGCCCTTTCTTACAAAGAGAATTCTCTTATAATTTTATTAGGAAAGAGGATCAGTCATGGTAGAAATACTCACATTAGATATTAGTAACATAAAGGTACTAATTCCTGGGTGCTCTGTGATTAAAAACAAACAAAAAAGCACTATTTCAGCAATTCAACTGTGGCAACTACACAAATGGTCATTATTATCTTAGACAGTTAGGAAATTGGGAGACCTGAATGGTTTTTGAGGAAGAGAGTGGTGTAATGGAGAAACACTGTAGAAAAAATTTTTACCATAATTTTTTTTTTTTTTTGGCCCGCTGTGTGGCATACGGGATCTTAGTTCCCTGATCAGGGAACACACCTGTGCCCCTGAAGTGGAAGAGCAGAGTCCTAACCACTGGACCGCCAGGGAATTCCCTAGAATTATTTTTGAGGAATATATTTTTCTCATTTATTCAACAAACATCCTTGAAGGCCTCCTATATGCCAAATACTATACTAAGCACTGAGGATAGATATATGAATAGGAAATAGCCCCCGCCCTCAAGGAGCTCCTAGTACAGAGAGATGTTGAGAGTCTTTTATTATTGTGTCACTTACAACCATACCATCAACATTGCCTTCATTTGCTGTCATGTAGATAACACTAACATCACTGGCCCACTTCCCATTATTTGTAAGAATCAGTGCTCTGGATTTTAGAGCATAAATCTTATTATAAAGGACATGGATGGTAGGTGATGAGAGTAACCAACACCATTTTATACCTGTACTATTTCAAAGGGACAGAGACAAAATTAGATCATTTGAATATAGCTTGGAAAATGCTAAGATGATGGTAAATTCAGGATGCTATGGGAACACTTAACCCAGCTTGGGGAATTTGGAAAGACGTTTTGTTTTTGTTTTTTTCAGCCGCGCTGCGTGGCTTGCAGGATCTTAGTTCCCTGACCAGGGATTAACCTGCGCCCTCGGCAGTGAAAGCGTGGAGTCCTAACCACTGGACCGCCAGGGAATTCCCTGGAAAGACTTTTTGGAAGAGGTGATGTCTGAACTTTGTCCAGGTTGAGTAGGATTCATTGTAGCAGAGTTGGGAAAGAGCCCCCCAAGTAGAGGAAACAAGATTTCCAAAGACCCATAGATGAGGAAGAACTTAGAATATGGGGGACAGCAAGTAATGCAGTAGAGTTAATCTACAGAAAACAAGTGAGGGGAAAATTGGATAAGAGATAAGGCAGGAATGTAAGCTAGTGCCAATTTGTGATGAGTTTTATATGCCCTGCTAAGATTTATAATTTATCCTGAAGCTATGATGAGGTATTCAAAAATTTTCAGATGTGAAAGTAGTATGATTAGATTGCATTTTTGAAAGATCCCTCTGACATCATGATGGATAATAGAGTTGCACAGAGATCAGTTGTAGGAACTTAACCAGGAAATGATGAGGCCCAAAATAAGGTAATGGCAACAGAAGTGAAAGGAAGTGAATGGATTTAAAAAGTGTTGAAATGGGTTAGAGAGAACTAGATGTCAAATTGAATACGAAGCAGGATAATAATGTGATTTACCGTTCACTGACACAGGGAAAATAGATTGATACTCAAGATTAAATAGGAGTAGGGGTGATTAAAGAGGAGTAGGGTATTCCTTGAGTCATCAGGTGGAACTATCCAGGAGCAGGTATGTATACAGGTCTGGAACCTAGCAAGAAATTTGGCTTAGATAAAGATTTGGAGTCATCAGCATATGGATAGCAACTAAAGCCATGGAAAGTGGCTGAGAGGACCCAGGAAAGATACAGAGTGAAAAGATAATTATTCATATTTGCTCTGTGTATATTTGTTTTCTGAATAAATATTATCTGATAAACTAATATCTCTGTTATTTTATCCCTTCTTAATCAGCATCTTCCTTATTTAGGCCATTTGGAAAGAGGTAGGCCATCCATCATGAAATCGAAACTATGCCTTTTCAAAAACGGATAAATCTGAAAGTACAAATACTTTAATAGTATCGTGCCATTCAAAGGAGATTCTGTTTTCTCACCTGAAACTTCTTTCTAAAATATGGTTTATCATTTTTATAGGCAATTTTGTTTTAATTGGAAAAGAACATAATAATGTTAATTATTATTATTATTTACAATACTAATAGTGGGAAGAAAATGAATAGAGTTCATTCTTTGAAGCATTGGATAATTTCCCCCTACTCTTTACTAACCTCATGTATGAATAATCAACACTGCAGATATTCAGAGAGAGTACAGAGAGGGGTATGAAGCATGTTTTGTCCGGTTTAGTCTTATTGAGTATACTTTCCCCTGATCATGACTTACACATGGACCTGAGTTATTGTGGAGCATCACAGTATACTTGGGGTTTTTCAGGTATTCATCACTAATGGGTGGCTAAGTGACGTTGTGATCGTAGTGGCAGTCACAAATCGTGACGCTCGCTCTCCTGCCCATGGCATTAGCCTTTTTCTGGTGGAAAATGGAATGAAAGGATTTGTCAAGGGACGAAAGCTACATAAAATGGGACTAAAAGCCCAGGTAAGTCATAATGTAAATTTGTTTTCATAATATAAATCATTTATAAATATAATTCATATTTATTATTTATAAATAATTGAGTTTACTCAATTATGCTTTATATATGGAACTACATATAGCACAATCATACCTTCCTTCCTATGCTGGATTCTTAAAATATGCTTTTCAGAAATGATTATGGAAATTTATTCCACTGTTTATGCAACTGTGGTCAGCAATTGAAGTGAATCAGGGTAGTTTGAAAATCTGCTTTAGAAAATTAACTGCATGATAATACCCTCTATTTTTGAAATTGAAGAAAATTATGAAATAAGAACAGAAAATATTTTTTCTACTATTTGGTAATTTTTCATTACCAAAAAGAAAAACATCTTTTACTTGATATGCATTAGAAATCCTTAGTCCTCAGTACCTGCAGAATTGGACGGTATTAGAGCTAGAATGACAGTGTATTGCAGTGGGAAAGCCACTTTTGGAATCAGATAGACCTGGGTTTGAATCCCTGGTTTACGACTTACCGGTTGTGATCATTAACCACTCCAACTTGGCTTCCAGTTTGTTTTGTTTTTGTTTTTTCAATGGAAATAATAATCACCTCATCAGGTTATTGGGAGATTTCAGTGAGATAATTCTGTATTCAATTGTATGATCTCTTAGGATACTGCAGAATTATTCTTTGAAGATGTACGTTTGCCAGCGCGTGCCCTACTTGGAGAAGAGAATAAAGGCTTCTATTACCTCATGCAAGAGCTTCCACAGGTCAGAAGTATTAAAGAGTCCGTCTTTTGATTAGATAATGGACTGGAATAGAATAATACAGAGCTATATAAATCCATGCATACAAAACTTGTGATATAGCCAGTCATTTGAGTATAACTTGAAGTTGTAAAAAAACGTATATGACTTTTTTAGGCTGGACATGTGAATAACTGAACTCAGGGATATCCAATCAAAGCTTATAAGTGAATCAGGAAAATAAGATTTTCAGTTCTATGATTCCTTCTTGGAATGATTTTAGTGGCTTAACTACAAATCAAGAATTTTTAGCTCCTGTAACGAAATATCAGCCAAAATATGTACCAGGTTTTTTTTGGGGGGGGGGGGTTGTTCCTTTTTAATAATACCTGGGAATCAAAGGAAGCTGTTAAGTTCAGACTAAAAAGTTTTAGCCACATAGGGTCAGCCCTCACTTCCGTGTTTTTTGGAGTGTCAGCATAAGCATGTCTGGTGACAATCTCAGCATGCACTAAACATGAAATGGGACAAGGACTAGGGTCACTGGCACAGGATAGAATGTGAAGATCACCAGCAAGAGGGAATTAAACTGACTCTGGATGCTTTGCACTAATTCAACCTATGCCCTTTAAAAATGTTGATTTCCTCAGGTATATCAGATGTGTGGTATGCAGAGATCAATAAATAAAAATCGACAACTTTGGAATTTCTTTTCCCATAGATGAGTCAAGAGAAGAGGAAAATAAATTACTTATATACCTATATAAAGACAGTCATTCATAAAAATAAAATTTTTTTTAGAGACATACATGTGTCAAAATAGTCTTAGAAATCTCAGGGGGAGTCTTTTCTTATAAAGAGTTAAGAAATAATCTTTAGGAGTTTTATAAAGATTATGCAATTTATTTTCATTGAAATCATGTGAAAATCACTTGTGTAATTAGAATAATGTTCAAGACCTAATTTTGGGGTTCTAGGAAAGGCTACTGATTGCTGAGTTGGGAGTTTCAGCCAGTGAATTCATGTTTGAAGAAACCAGGAACTACGTTAAACAAAGAAAAGCTTTTGGGAAAACAATCGCACATATACAGGTAAGCTTGTCATTAGTATTAGATAGTATCAATTTACTCATCTGAAATGGGTCTAGGCTAAACATGAATATGGAGTAATTTTCATACAGGTGGTATCGACTGAAAAAATATGCACAATTTAAAAGTTGAGAATTATGTTTTATTTGGTGCACAACACTAATCATGTAAGCACGAAATACAGCCTCTCAGATAGCTCTGAGGGACAGTTCCAAAGAGGTAAGGGAGGAGCCAGGGTATATAGGAGTCTTGCAACAGAAACCCGGTGGTCGGAACATCAAAAGATCACTGTTAATTAAAGAAAACCAGGCTTCTCAAAGTAATGAATTTATCACTTTTCTATGTATGGGAAGATCCAAGAGTCTGTGCTCACTGAAATCACTCCTCTGATATGCACCTTAACTATCTAGGGCCAGTATCCTGCTTTTCTCCATCCTGACTCCCCTCAGGGTGCACATTTGGGGGCTGCTGCAGTGGCTGCTGGCTTGATGGCTGCAACATCCATTGTTTATCTATGTGGCAGGCAACATTTTTCATCCACGGTGACATTAGAATCCATGGAAGTGGATGAGATCACTTAGGGAGAGAGTAGAGATTAAGACAAAAGAGATCCTAGGACAGAGTCCTGAGAAAAAAATTCCAAGATTTAAAGGTAGAATAGGAAACTAAGAGCCTACAAAGAAAACTGAGACAGCTAGAAAGGAGAAAGCAAATCGGGCAAGTATTGTCGTAGAAATCAAGAGAAGAGAGGATTTCAAGTGGATGGAAGCTACTTAGAGGGAAAATGAGATGAAGGTCAAAGAGTGCGCATTGGACATAATGATATGGAGGTTATTTCATAAGAGCCATTAATGGACTGGTGTGGTGCCAGACCCCAGTGAGTAGAGCAGTGAATGGAAATGAGGAAGTCAGGATACTGATGAGTGGCAACTCTTTCCTGAGTTTGGCTGTGAAGTAGCTGAGAGAAAGGATGGTAACTAGAAGGCAAGAAGAGGAGGGTGAGGAGGGAGGGAGGGAGATATTTGGAGATCAAGTGAAATATTTGGAGATTATTAATTTTTGTTATTATTATTAGGATGAGAATGCTAGAGCATATTTTAATACCTAGACAAAGGATTTAGTAAAGAGGGAAAGATTGTAGGTATGGAGAGCATAATTAACTGCATATGATCTTTGAGACAGTGTGAAGGTGTGGATGCCAAAGTTTCAATACATGGAAAGACAGGCCTTCCCATCCTGACAGGAGAGGAAGGATGAAACAGGAAGGAAGGAGGAAAGGATGAGCAAGGGTTCAGCTCCGTTGGTAGAAAATTGCAAAAGCTCTCTTCCAGAGACTTCCGTATCTTTCCTTATCAATAGGGAAGAAAGAGATGTGAGTGAATGGGGCATGGAGGTAAGGAAGGTTTGAAATACCTTCTTCAGAGTGAGAGACTGAACTAACTAGAGACACTTACAGTAAGCTTCCTGGCAGTATTGAGGACCCAAATCAGGTTAGTGATCATGCACTTATAGCGGAACCTCCTGCTTTTTTGTGTATTAGCTTTACTAAAAGGGTTTTGCTCCCCAGGTTCAAGCACAGAGAAGGTGGATGATTGTGTTTAAACTTCCTGGGTTTTGCCGAGAAGTTTAAGTTATTTGCAGAAGAACTCAGTATATGGTAGCCATAATCACTAAAATATCAATCAAATTTTAGACCCTCTAGTCTCTCCTTCAAATGAAGGAACAGCTTTTAAGTAATGCAGTCATCAAAAAAACTGGAGTTGGAAGTCTAATTGAAAGTTTCTAAGTGGAATGTCTTGGCTGAAAGGTGTTGTGAAGGGAAAGGGAAAGATGAAATACTTTGGTAACTTTTTAGGACAGCATTATAGAAGTTAAGTTCAGGTGTGGTTTAACTCCTAGTACAGCTACTTACGTCTCTGTGGTCTATGCAAGTTGTATTATCTCTCTCAGAAGTACTTTCTTATTGTCAAGATGTGAGTAATATGAGTAGCTACCTCATAGAGTTGGTATGAAGGTTAGGTGAGATAATACGCTTCTAATAAAGTGCTTAGAATATTGCCTGGCAAAGCGAGCTTTCATTAAAGTTAGCTATTACAGTTGACCCTTAAACAACACAGGTTTGAACTGCACAGGTCCATTTACATGTGGATTTTTTTCAATAAATACATTGGAAAAACTTTTGGAGATTTGTGGCAACTTAAAATGTGCAGACGAACTGTATAGCCTAGAAATATCGAAAAAATTAAGAATAGAGGTATGGCACGAATGCATAAAATATGTGTAGATACTAGTCCATTTTATCATTTACTACCATAAAATATACAGAAATTTATTGTGAAAAGTTAAATTTATCAAAACTTATGCACACAAACACTTATAAATCATATGCAGTACAACTGATTACACTAGGCTACCATAAAGCAATCATATTTCTGTTTCTTTGTTATCGATGCATGAATCTTCTTACTGATAAATAAATCACATTTCTTTTTCATGTAATTTTTTCAGTTTGAGAAATGTTGATATACATGATTTGTTTCACTGAGCAAGTATGTATTGATTGCCTTCTGAAGGTTGTGTGTTCAAATGTAATTTGATAGGCATGACTCTGGAAATACACATTATAACCTCCTAGCAACACAAAGAGAGTGATACTACTTGGTATCACTCTGACTTTCCCAGCTGTATCCGAAGTGGAATTAATGTCATTTGCTTCTCAAAATATTTATTAAAATACTCATGCCTTTAGCCCTATTCTGGATACTATAAAAAGTGAACCAAACAAACATATTTTTCCATCCCCTTGGTAATCTACACTTCCTGCGTTTATGAACTTCATATAAAATCACAACAAAAATGACTATAATATTACCGAGATTGCCTGTATAGCTCAGAACATTAAATGTTATTTGACATTTAACCATGAAAAAAAACTAGAAAATCGGTATAATATTTACACATAGGAGAAAAAGTTTCTTCCAAAATATTTATTTATTTAATAATATATATGTGTGTATATGTATTTTGATAGCAAAAAGAAAAGAAATATTCTTAATCCTTTTCAAAGCAAGTGCCGTTTTATTGCTGCCTTCTTTCAAAGGTAGTTTACTAAAATTTCACTAGGTGGCAGTAGCATTCTGCTTCCACACGTATCTATAGCATTGGCGGGAGCCGTATTGTTTTCCAAGTAAATATGTGGTTCTGAGATTTCTGAGATATTTCTTCTAATCTTCTTGTTTATATAAATAAGTATCTTTGAATAATATTTTCATATTCAATCTAGATATGTATTCAGAGAAGATGAATAACCAGTAAGTGCTTATACCTCCTGTTACAGAGCTGGATATACAATGGTTCCAGTATTAAATTGAAATAGGAGACCTTTAAATGTTATATATTATATTTGGCCAAATCTCATTTTTATGACCATATAACGATTCAGTTTCCTTTCTCTTTGATATTCTTGAATTTTGAGCCTTTCTGACCACTTGGATGCGTTTCACGAAATTTATTTTCTTTTTTTTTTCTTTTTTTTAGTAGAGCTTGAGTTTTTAACTTAATTGTGATGCTATTTATTTATTTATTTGCGGCTGCATTGGGTCGTAATTGCTGTGCGTGGGCTTTCTCTAGTTGTAGCGAGCGGGGGCTACTCTTCATTGCGGTGTGCGGGCTTCTCATGGTGGTGGCTTCTCTTACTGCGGAGCACGGACTCTAGGCACGCGGGCTTCAGCAGTTGCGGCTGGTGGGCTCTAGAGCTCAAGCTCAGTAGTTGTGGTGCGTGGGCTCTAGATCGCAGGCTCAGTAGCTGTGGGCCACGGGCTTAGTTGCTCCGCGGCATGTGGGGTCTTCCCGGACAGGGGATCAAACCTGTGTCCCCTGTATTGGGAGGCAGATTCTTAACCACTGTGCCACCAGCGAAGTCCCTAAAATTTACTTTCTTTTTAGAACGGAGACCTACCATACTTAAGCTGCGATGGTTACAGGATTTTCATGTTGTCTCACCCATACTCTCCATAGCTGCTGTCAAGTCTCACGATTTTCTATGGAATGGGCAATACAATAGTAAAATTCAGATATTAAATAATGATAATGTCTGTCATTGATTGAGGTTCCCTATATGCCAGGCACTGTGCCACATGGATTGTCTTTTTTTCTTCGCAACTCCATATAATAAATATTATATTTATCCTTATTTTACAGTAAGGATATTGAGGCATGAAGAGGTTAAATAACATGCACAAGATTAAAAAAGTGTTTGAACTCTGGAACCTACACCCTTAATGCATTCACTAGTTTTACTACCCAGAAATCTAAGGTAGATAGACTTTTTCTGTTCTCGCCTCTTTCACCCATGGACAATGAAGTGAAAGTTCAGTGTTCTTTTCTAACACAAGCTTTAGTTATTTCTTGTGTGGTATGTGCTCTTGATTCTAAGGGGACAAAGTATTAGGAAAAAAATAGGAGAGGCAACAAATAACATTTCTTCTTTACATTTCTCCAAAAAGGGAATATTTCGTTCTTAGACCTTGAGTGTGGGGTTAATTAACTATAAAATCAGGTAGCAAACCTAAGTTGTTGTAGTTTATACTTGAGTTGTAATATATTAGAGTACACCTAATGGTGATGTTTAAATGGAATACTGGGCTCAATAACTTCTCCAAGGGGTCTTCCAATTCCATAATTCTATGATTCTAAGAACTGTGTTATTCAGAGCTCTTAAAGAGATGCCATCTGATCCACTTTGCAACTTTAGGGAAACTTTTATAAATAAAATGCTAGCTGCAGTATTATCTATGAGTGACTATTAATGAATGTTAAAAAATGTTGCTGTGAGCATGCTGATCGTTCGCCAAAAGCACCTGCTAATAATGTGTGGTACAATTATTACCTACCATTCATTAGAGAACAGTTTCTGAAAGCATGATGCAGTGTTTGCAGTGAAGAGCAAAGACTAAATCTGTTTGGTAACACCCAACTCAATGCCAAGAGTATGTAACTATTTTATCTCTTATCCCCCCGAGAGTAACTTACGCACTCTTGCTGGCATTAATTCTGTCAAACCTGTTGACCTGAATGCACTGAAGCAAGAATTTTCTAAATGAGCCCATTCTGGTCTGAAATTTAACTTCAGCTTCTAGAAGCTCCTAGCATTTCCATAGAAACACCTCTCTTATGAGATAATTGGGCTTAGAGATCTTGAATCTCTCATATTGTAAATAGTAATTTCTCAAGTGTGCCATCGCAGGGTGGGGAGGCGGTGTGCAATAGTATCTTGAGACTTGTCAGATTCCCCCGTATGTTCCAAATGAAGTGTCATGGGCAGTGTCATTGACCTACACCAAGAGTAAGCTAAGACCTCAGTTTCAGGGATTTTCATGGACTATATAGTCATCTGTGTTCAATATATGGAAGGGTATTCCCCCGCTTTTTCATTTCCTGTTACATCTTCAGATTCTTCTGTGACTACACTTGGATGTGTGGGGTGGGGGTGGGAAAATCTGTGCTGATTAAAGGTTAGAGATTTGGCCTCATTAAATAGAAATGGATAGAAAGGGAGATAGAAAAAGTAAGAGAAAGTATGCGAGAGGAAGAAAGTTTTGGTAAACGTGGCATGTTCTAAATTAGAGGCCAGGATACAAGAGGTGGAAAAGTGTGGTGCCAGCCTCCCCACTGCTTGGCTTTAGAATCATTAGATGCCAGTCACATTGTCTATTTCTAGAACAGGATGGAGTAAGCCCAAGGGAAAGGCAGTCAGTTTGGGTTTTCCATCAGCGTAGTAGTTATGTTGATACACATATGAGGAGTCTGTCCCTCAGAGCTCCTTCTCCAGCTGACAACACCCTGGTCTTGCCTGGTCCTGGGTCTTATTATACTCCTTTTCTACTCTTTTCCAGAAATGGTATGAACCCAGACTGTCTCCACTACAATGATGCTTTTAAGGGTTTGGTTTTGTGGTTTGAGATTGCTGTAACAAGTAGCAAAGGCAGGTCAACATCCTCTGAATATCTGGTCCAGGAAGCCTTCTTTTGAGAATGCAATCATGGCTTTGGACTTGCCATTGTGTACGTTGGGTGCATTCATAATTTCTAGTTTGAGTTTCACTGTGCCACCAAGTTAGTGCCACTGTCATTAACTTCCATGCCTTTTATTAGCCACAGTGAAGGTCTCACTCATAAATTCCAAGCAGAATGATCAAAACTCTGTTCCTATCTGAATTTCCACAAGGAAGATAGAGCCAGCTGACCATAGCTGAGCCTTGAACTTGAGATCAACTAGAACGGGGTGTATTTTTGGAGGTTACCCAAAGTGGAAAGCCAGTAGTATTTCAAATTCAAGCCAGTTTCCTGAAGGTGGTTCAAGAGTTGGTGCCAAAGAGACCACATGAAAACTCAGAGTTCAAGGTGTGAGAGCCAAGAGTCAGGAATGCAAGAAAATTTGATTGAAGTTAGAGCAATCAAGAACAATTGAGGATGGTCTAGATAGAATGATTTCCAAGAATGCTATTGGTTGTCTGTGGCCAGCAGGAGGAGGTATATGTATATGTTATCGCTGACAATTCCAGACCGTTCAGTTCAAGTTAGAGACTGTGCAAGCTATTGAAAGAGATAAGAGGGAGGGCAGGGAAAGGTGGAAGAGGTTGGGGGGTACTGGACTTTGATGTCATGAGTGTTCTAATTCTGTTATTCTCCCATTGAATTCTACAGATCTAGATTAAATACTTTGCAATATAAAATAATAATGTCTAATAAATATTTTTGATGTTGTCCCTCCAGCTTGTTATTTTATTACTTTACTCCCAGACAAAAAAGCAGAAAATGTGTATACTTAATTTCATTAATAGAGAAAAATTCTTCATGGATTTAGATTCTGGACAAAAATAGGTGTTTTCAACAGCTGTACCTAAAGGACTGTACCTCAAGATGGTGTTCACCCATTAAAGTCATGCTGTTTTTCGAAAAGTTCCCTAGATGGTCTAAATTTTTTAACCTAAAACATGAAATGTTATTTATCTATTTATCTACTTTTGCATCTTATCTTTTAGTACAAGTTTTCTCAGCAATGAAATATAGTGGGTTTTTAATTTGAGCAGTTTAGTTAACATATGCCTCTTTTTGGAGGAAAAAAACAGTAATTCCACTTTTGTTTTGCTCTAAAGATATTTTACTGTATAATTTTTGATATGCTAAATGACTCAAAATATGCTCTTCTCCTATGCTCATCTTTTCCTTTCATTTCCTTTAAACTCAAGACAGTGCAGCATAAGCTAGCAGAATTAAAAACACACATTTGTGTAACCAGAGCTTTTGTGGACAGCTGTCTCCAGCTGCATGAAACGAAACGTCTGGACTCTGCCACTGCTTCCATGGCGAAATATTGGTATGCGTGCTATGGTAATTAAAATGTGGTGTTTGCACAGATTGTTATGGAATTCTTCCAACTTGACACTCAGCCTTGAGGGTCTTAAAGGAAGAAGGCTATGTAAATGAAAACTAGCAATAAGAACCACCTTTTTAAAAAATGCTGAAGGGCCCCATTAAACATATAAATTTATAATGTGCTAAAACTTACTCAAGTTGGTTTTTAACTTTTAGCTTGCCATTGAAACTAAAATATTAAGAGACTAAAATAGGATGACTGATTAGTTCATTCAAATAATAGTTTAATCTCAAATTATCTGAAGAGTGTCAGTATAGTGAGATCACAAAATTACAGTAATACTTAGAGTCCTGAGATAGAGTCCCAATTCTTTCATTAAATAACTGCAATTAAATTAAATTATTTCTGGGCCAACATTTTGCTATCTGTGAAATGAGTAGATTGGGCAGGATTTTTCTATTTAAGATGTTTTCCATATCTAAGAAAAATTTCTGAAGATTTGACTGTCCAATCAAAAGTTGTACATGCTCTATTAAGCAAAAGGAAAAAAAAATGTAGTATAGAATGACTTTCATTTGTATTAAAGATGATTAGCAATGGTATTAAAGATGTGTTAATGAAAAAAGACCCCTATAAGGCTTTTGTGTATTTTAGGATTTAAGAACATAGTTTAAATCAAATTCTGGAAATGGATTTTGTTTCCTCTTTTAAAAACAAACATTCTCACATCTCATTAGCCCAAAAATAACCTGGAAAAAATTCCTGTCATTATTCATTAACTTGTGTTCAGTCAGAAGTAGAACGGGGAAATATGCAGAATAGTGGTTTATGTAATGATTCCAAAATAATAAAGTTGCCAGGTTGAAAAGTCATGTGGAATTACTAGAAACTTGCACTTTTGTGGGAGACATTTTGCATTTACATTTAGAGCAAGTTTTTTGACTAGTGGGAAAAAGAGTAAAAATATTTTAGATATTTTTGGTAACAGAGATATTTGGATATCTGTTGGCCTTTTTGTTTTTTGAAAACACCAGGTTTATAGACATACTGGTGTTTCATATTGGAGCAGAGGGAGCAAGTAGTTTTAACCCAGCAAATATTTTACTAAAATACTCGCCAAATACAAAAATGTATAGAATTCCAAATATCATTGCCCCCTGAATCTTGTCTGTTAATCATCATATTGTTACTGTATTTCTCAGGAACATCCTGACCTGTCCTATGGCTTGAGTTAAAAATTAGTTTTTATAGGAAAATGTGTCTATGCTTACCTTTTCCTTATATTTCCCACTGTTGAAAGTAAGTTGAAGAGATTTTGAACTAACTTGTATTTTATGTTAAGATGAATAAAGTTCCTACCAGCCATCTCATGGATTTTAACAATAGTTAAAATTGTTGTGATAAGATCAGAAAAGGGTATTTCTCAAGCACCTCATGTTAATATACATATACTTCAGGAATAATAATTCCCAAATAATCTTTAATAAGTTTCCTATATGATAGTAGGTACTTTAATAGAGGTCTGCCCTCTTAGGTTTTCACTTTTACTTTCAGTTTATTTCTGAAAAAAATTTTTTTTCAGTTACTAAAATTCAGAATTGCAACCTTTAGGTAGGAAGTGACACATTTGAAGAAAAAAACACATATTACACAAGGCAAAAGAAAATAGATGACTGTATAATTATTCAGTTAACTTAGATCACATAGAGAATCTGCATAAATTAGAACAAATTCAAGTTTTTACTATATTCTTTTCAGGCTTAAGGTAGCCAACACCTAATAAATAGTCTAAGCTTTCTACATTTTGTTTCTAGACTTAACAGAAACCCAGCCAGAAGTATAATTGATGAAGAAAGTGTTTGTTATATGAAAATTCTCTTGAGATTTATTTCACGTGGAATTTATATCAATCTTCTCTGGTTGGCTAATATGCCTAATTTTAATTGTTTGATAAATGTAAGCATTTAAACAATCATAAATAATTTGTTTCCTGATTGTAAAACATCTCATGAAAACTCATTTCAAATGTTCCTTTTCTGCTTTTTATTTTGGTCATCTAGGGCATCTGATTTACAGAACAGTGTAGCTTATGACTGCGTGCAGCTGCATGGAGGCTGGGGATACATGTGGGAGTACCCAATTGCAAAGTGAGTATGCCTGTTGTGTTACACTCTTCTGGGTGGTGTGAAGAGGAAGGAAAATTTCTTTAACTGTCCTTTGTCCATTGAGTACAAAGGGAAAGGAGGTGCAAAATCTTTGTATTTTTCAGCTGACTATGGAGTGTGTTCAAGTAGGTAGAAACAGCTTCATGTTATCAGCTCACCACTAGGATTTTGTCATATTTTTAAAAAGTGAAGATGTACTGCATTATACAATATACTAAATATAAATAAATATAAATATATAACATACTAAAGCTTTACTTGAATCATTATACAGAGGGATTAATATCCCTTTTTTATTGTTGAATAATATTTTATTATAATTGATTATGGTTAAGTATTCAGGTTTTTTCTAGTTTTTTACTGTGACAATGCCGCAATAAACGCCTTCATACATTTATCTTAGATACATGTGTGTTTGATTACAACAGGACAAAGTCCCAAAAGTAGTACTGCTAGTTCAAAAGTATGCATATTTTAAATTTTAATGCATTTCCAGATCATTTCCTCCAGTTTGAAGCAACTCGTACTCAAATGAACAAAGTCTAAGGATGACTTCTCCTCCTAAGCTATGAATGTTATTGCCCTTTAAACTTTAAGTGAATCTAATGGATAAAAAATAGGTTACTATTCTTCCTTTAATTTACATTGACTATTAATCATTTTATTTTGTTTTATTTTATTTCATTTTACTGTAGTAAGAGCACTTAACATGAGATCTACCCTCTTCACAAAATTTTAAGTGTTCCATACAGTATTGTTAACTGTAGGCACAGTGCTGTACAGTAGGTCTCTAGAACTTATTCATCTTGCTTAACTGAAACTTTGTGCCCATTGATTAGTAACTCCCCATTTCCCCCTTCCCTTAACCCCTGGCAGCCACCATTCCTCTTTGAGTCTATGAACTTGACTATTTTCGATACCTAATATAGGTGGGATCATGTAGTATTTGTCTTTCTGTGACTGGCTTTATTTCACTTAGAAGAATGTCCTCAAGGTTCATCTAGGTGGTAACATGTTGCAGAATTTCCTTCTGTTTAAGGTTGAATAGTATTCCATTATATGTTATACTACAGTTTCTTTATCCATTCATCTGTCCATGGACATACAGGTTGTTTCCACATCTCGGCTGTTGTGAGTAATATTGCATTGAACATGTGAGCGCTAGCATCACTTGGAGGTCTTGATTTCAATTATTTCAAATAAATACCTAGAAGTGGGATTTCTGGATCATATGGTAGTTTTATTTCATTTTCTGATGAATTTCCATACTATTTTTCATAGCAGCTGAGATGCACCACTTTGCATTCCCTCTAACAGTGCGCCAGTATTGCAGTTTCTCCATATCCTCGACAACACTTGTCTTTAGGCTTGTTTGTTAATAGCCATCCTGACAGGTGTGAGATGATATTTCATTGTAGTTTTGATTTGCATTTCCCTGGTGATTAGTGACATTGAGCATTTTTTCATATACCTTTTGGTCGTTTGTATGTCTTCTTTCAAATTATCACTTTTTTAAAACTAAAAAAAAAAAAAAATAGACATTATAGAAAAATTAACCTGCATATAAAAAGGATCTGAGTTGTCGTGTCTTAAAATTTTTATTGTCTATTTTGCTCTAAAAATAAATCAAAAGTATTATTTTTTTCTAAGTAGAATTTGTACTTCCTTCAACTTTAAAATAAATATAGCCTTTTTATTGTATTATATATGAATATTCTTGTTATCATTTCGAAGCAGTACCAGTTTGTCAGTAGGCAGCATCCTCTTCCATATTTCTTCCTCCATCTCCATAATTTCTTCTTTCCCTCTTCCTATAGTCTTTTGCCTCAGTAATCTCTCCATGGCATTTCTCCTCCTCATAGCAGAAGATATATTTTTCCTCTTACTTGGAAATATTTTCAGTTTATAAAATTTTCTCAGGGAAGTTTTTGCTATATAGAGAGAAGTCCAATTTAGTTTTGAATCTGAGAATGAGAATGCTATGAGCTTCCAAAAACTTCTTATAATTTTAATCTAAATACAGAGTATCTAAAAGAGAAAAATTATCAAACTAGTATTGAAACGTACTTTCAAATTTATCATTTTGGCAAGCATAATTGAAAACATTTGATTTGCTTATAGTCCTTAATGAGGAAAATAAACATTTATTCAAGTTACATTAAAAACAGAAGCTCCAGGGGCTTCCCTGGTGGCGCAGTGGTTGGGAGTCCGCCTGCCGATGGAGGGGACAGGGGTTCGTGCCCCGGTCCGGGAGGATCCCGCATGCCGCGGAGCGGCTGGGCCAGTGAGCCATGGCCGCTGGGCCTGCGCGTCCGGAGCCTGTGCTCCGCGACGGGAGAGGCCGCGGCGGTGAGAGGCCCGCGTACCGCAAAAAAAAAAAAAAAAAAAAATACAGAAGCTCCAGCATAGAGCTTCTATTAGGTATAATTTACTAATTTTCTGTAGCCACTGGGAAGCTCAGAAAGCTTTAATCACAGGGTGTATATAATTTATAACCTTTTATAAAAACTCAGCAACAAGTAGGGTTTTTCCTTCCTTCAGAATGCAGGCATGAAGTAGCTAAATGATTTCCTTTTCTTTATCAGTCCTTGGACTTGGATTTTGGTATATCCTTCCAGAACTACTTCAAACAGGCCTTAATCAAAAGCAGATTTATTTTTTTTTATCTTTGTATAGTCATGAAATCAAAGTAAACACTGAGTTATGCCAGCACAAATTAAATCATCTCTGGAATTTTTCCTGTGTGTTTTCATGTTTTATTCATAATATTAATCCACCTTATTGACAATATTCAAAATGCTAAGAAAGTAAAATAATAATGGGTGTTTATATTTTTCTACTTAACTGTGCTATTATAACTGCTGCAGGGTATGTAGACATGTCATGGCTCAGTGCTTGTCTAGTTTGGTTCGGTTCCTAAGAAAGGCATGTTAGGTGAAGAGGAGTCAACCATCTACATGGTCCAAGATTAGAGCGTAGCATAAGTCTTGGTCTCTGTTTTCTCAGAGGCAATTCCATCAGGTCAATAGCAAGCAAAAATTGTAACTTGATGGCTTATTTGAAATCCCTAGTTTCAGTTTGAGAGACTTGACATTTCCTTTCAGGAATAATAATGCCCTTGGCCAGCTTGTTGGTTTGAAGACTGTATGAATTTTTAAACTAGACTGCTATTTCTCTCCCCAAAGACATAGGGAAGGAACTTTTCATAAGATAACGAGAGAAAGTAGTAGGATAATATCAAAAAAGCTAATTAGATACATTAGGCAGTATGTGGATGAAGTGTACAGACTTTGATGAGATAGAAAAAAAAAATCATTCTAATTGTGTTTTTTTATCCTAAAATTAAGCTATGTGTGTGTTGCTGAGTCTTGGTTTCACAGATCAAAGAGGTGCTTTTTGCTTTTTGGTTTTGTTTTATTTATTTGTTTTCTGTTTGTTTAAAAATAACCAGTCTTAAGCATGTGAGTTTACTTCAGTCTTACTCATTAGGCTTGGGCCTATGACAAGTGAGGCTTAAGTTTTGCCATTTCAAGACCTGTCTGCAGTGTTAGGAAGAGCAGCCTGAGATAGCTTCATCACTGTGGGGTTAAACATTCCTTCTGCTGCCATTCTCTGTTAATATTAGTTGATGACTGAATTTAATTAGTAACCTATAAAAGGGCTACTGATCTCTGTCCATTACCTGCTCCATTGGAACTTCTTTAATGTGAAAAAAAATATGCCCAACCTGATCCAAAAATGTCTAAAAGCATTGAGATTGCTGAAGTAGGCTGAAACGCCAGGTAAGTCCTCTAAATGAAAGTGCTAGATTTTGTGGGCAACAATGGAATCTGTTCAAAAGAAAAAATATATTTGAAAACACATATGTCTCTAGATTTCAAGTTTCATAAGAAAGCAGCTATTGAGACTCTAAAATTCCTTTGTAATACAAGAAGTCAAATCAATAAATATTTACTGAGCGCTCACTGTTTGTAAGGTTCCGTGGTGAACGTGGACAAGGAAAAGTTCAGAATTGGTCATGTTCCTAGAGAGCTTGCACATTTAATTTGTCTCAAATTAAATTAAAAAAAATTTAATGCTTGAAAAAAATGCCTTTGAATTTGTCTACTAGAAAAGTCCAAAACTCAGTAACTAATCTTACATTTCTGGGCCAATGAAAATGTTGAGATGTAATAAAAAAGATACTTGCCAAAGTGGCAGGATACCTACCTTTTCATTCCAGGCTGCCAATGATCTGTTATGTGACCATTAAATAGCAACCATTAATTAGTATATGTATTAACTTTTCAGCATCTCAGTTCCTTTACCTGCAAAACAATAATAATATTTATCCTCCCTAATTCCAGAGCTGAGAGGATAAAATGACATGAGAAAAGGTAAAACCAACTATATAGTGTTATGGTTGCTGTCATCATTACCAAAAGTGAATTCCTTCTTGTTTTTTTATGGCAGTATACTCAGCCACTCAGTATTTCAACCTCATACATTACTGGAGTGACTGTTAATCATTTCCAAAAAATAAGTTACTTGTTAACTTTGTGAAGTAATATTTTCTGAAGCATCAGTTTATACTGCCGATGGCAGCAGTAGTGATGGGAATCTAAAGGATGTTAGAAAATATGTACTTTCTTTTCTCTTTTGCTTTTTATAAAACCAGTAGATTTCAGCTTTTGGGGAGAAACATTAAAGGTAACAAGATATTAAGACATTCCATCCATTTCTAAATTTACAATTGCCCTTTTTGGAATGTTATTATATGTGCTGAATTTTACAAAATTAAATCAAAAGAAACATACTTAGAAATGTTATTTTGAATTTGTAATCTCTTCAAGCAGGCTAAAACAAAACTATACAAATGATCAATATCTTAATAGAATTTTATAATTATACCAATCTAGGGTGGATGCCATACAGAAAAAAAAGTAATTTACAAAGAACTTTTATTGTTTGGATTTCATTAAATGAACACTTTAAAGCAATTAATAGTTACCTGGTAAGACAAAATTTATAATTTCTAATATCTTTTGTTTATTCATTCAATCTTCTTCTTATTTATCCAGAGCTTATGTGGATGCCCGAGTTCAGCCAATCTATGGTGGTACCAATGAAATAATGAAGGAGCTAATTGCAAGAGAGATCGTCAGTGACAAGTAGACATCTGCCCACATCCTGGAATCCTATTACAACTAATCTGGTTTTAAATCTACTCAAGATAAAATACAACCTGGAAAGGGAGGGAACACTAAACATGTTTTTATATGTTCTTTCTACAGAGAAAGAAATCAAATACAAGATTAACACAGTGGGAGGAGAAATCTTTGAATCGAAATATCCTAAAGTTTTCTATTATAAAGGTTGGTAGGATCCTAAACCTTTCCAATTAAAAGGTTTAACTTTTCATTTTTTCTATAGCTAAAAGGCAAAGATTTTCTGATTCTAGAAGCCTTAATGTTTCATTTATCCTTAAAATTCTAAGAGCATAGTCACTTAGATCTTTAAAATTGAGGCAGAAATAATTTTGTTATTATACTATAAAAATGGG
This sequence comes from Pseudorca crassidens, assembly GCF_039906515.1. Taxonomy (NCBI): domain Eukaryota; kingdom Metazoa; phylum Chordata; class Mammalia; order Artiodactyla; family Delphinidae; genus Pseudorca; species Pseudorca crassidens. The sequence continues at coordinate 26,699,475 of NC_090301.1, forward strand.
ATTAATAATATTTACAGCACATTGACTTTAGAAAGGAAAAATAAATATAATTTACAATGCAAAATATGTTTAGCTATCTCTTAGTCCAAATTCCCCCAAACAGTGGTTTCTACCACCCTATCCTAAACCTCTGTTTTTAAGTAATGAAACACTTTCTTCAAGCCAAAGCTTATGCCAAGTCCTTGTGAAATCCTGTTGTGTGAAGAGCTGCTCTGGTTGAAGCAGGAAGCCTTCCTACCTTATAGCCTTAGAATCACTAGACTCAGCGAAGCAAATCCCCGCTAGAGAATGCCACTGGTTGCCTCAACCACTGACCCCTGGGCTTTCAACAGATTTCCATCCCAGTTTAATTTCTAGGAGAACACAGAATAATCCATCATCCTTTAGTTTCAAGATATTGGTGTATTTATAGGTATCAAAACAGTGACTTTTATTTTGGAGCAGTGTAATTTTTTAATTAATTTAACAGATTTACACTTTGTGTCACCTATAAGCCAGGCTGTTAAAAATATGATGAGAAATATGATTTAAAAAATTGGCAAGATCCCTGCTAATAAGTGAATAAATAAGTTGTAATAAATAAGGTAAGAAGCAAGTAAATAAAATAATTTCAAATAATGATAAAGGCAGTAAAGGAAATAAAGTAAGCATTTAAAGTAGGAAAGTGAGGAAATGACGTTCGGTTTGAGACTATTATCAAAAAATAAGCCATTGATTTGTAAACTGCCAGCATCATTTTAGTACTTGTTTTTCTTTGCATATATTGCTGAGACAGTGAATAAAGTAGTTTTTAAATGGAAATAAATAGGTGTATTCTTGTTTAACTTAAAGAACCTAAACATTTTATTTGGTGTTGTGGGTATTAAGCATTTTTTTTTTTTTTTTTTTTTTTGCGGTATGCGGGCCTCTCACTGTTGTGGCCTCTCCCGTTGCGGAGCACAGGCTCTGGACGCGCAGGCTCAGGGGCCATGGCTCACGGGCCCAGCCGCTCCACGGCATGTGGAATCTTCCCAGACCGGGGCACGAACCCATGTCCCCTGCATCAGCAGGCAGACTCTCAACCACTGCGCCACCAGGGAAGCCCCTAAGCATGGTTTTTTAATGCAGTCTTTACAACTGGGTAGAGCAGAGAGTAGAGAAAATACTTTGATACCATTCTATCCTAGTCTTATATACCTTCAATTTGCTCTTGAGTTGAAGTTTGTATGATTGCCAACTTGAGTCCTTGCTCAGTAAATACCACGCAAAATTGGTTAAAATAAATTCTTATTAGATATTACTGTATTTGCCACTTTCACCTCACTCCTACTACCAGGAAACAATAGAGAATTAGACCAACCGCTCCAGCCCCAGCCCCAGCCCCTTTCCCAGGCTTACAGGAAACTAGATTTTAGGAATTAAACATCTGTAGGATAAACAGTAAAGTAACATAGTAGGAAATGCCTGCTACGTAGAGGTGGACAAACCTAGGTTTGAATGATGACTCTACCATTTAGCAGCCATTGGACCTTGGGCAAATTATTTAACTTCTCAGGATTCTTTCAGGTGCAAATGACAAAGAAACCCAATTCAGACCATCCTAGGCAAAAACTTTGAGTGTGCTAGCCAAAATGAATTGTAGAGCAGCTCATACACTCTAAAGAACTATAGGAACTCATGTCTCAAGGGCCTCATTGAGGTTCAGGACTGTCAGCACTTACACTATATCTGTTTATTTCTACTTTTCTTTGCAAATTGGCCTAATGCACACTGCAGAGAAATTTCATCATAGGGCCTGTAAAAATGACCTTGGGCTGCTCCAGACCTACATCCTTCAGCACAATATCATTATAAGGTGGGGAAAGGTGCACTATAATTGACAGTCTCATCAGGAGCACACAGACTGGGGGAAGCAGTTCCTGAAGCAGAGAGTGGTATTATCAAAAGAAAGAGAACAGAAAGTCTGCTGGGCAGCCCTTAATCACACTCACACACACGCACAGTTATTACGGTCCACTAGAGCTAGGAATAGGTTCTTGTAATTTTTCTATATCAGAAAGTGAAAGGATTTCTAAGGTAGGATATTTCTTGGAATGATCCCTGAGATCTGTTTTCTATCTCTTCTAAGCTAGTTGTTTATCTCGCAAATTCAGTCTTCTTTTGCACCCCCAAAAGAAGCAAGTGTTGTAGCATGAGCTTACAGCAAAAAGCAAAACAGGGAACTCAGAATGTGTTCCTTAACCTTCTATTTAGTTTTCATTTCTTAAATGGCTTATCTTCGTGTTTTGCTTGTATGGCTTTGATAGTTGTCCCCTAGGGAAGGAATTTATCATCTTTATCTCATGCAGTGCTAAGTGCTCAAGAAATGATAAATAATAATAATGCTCAAAGGAACAGACTGGACCAACACAGCAAGAAAGCCACACTGTGTAAATAATTAATGAGAATCAAAAACCTGAGTAATTTTGGATTTTGGCTGAGATTTTTAGAATCATAATTATTGCCTTAAAATTATTTTTGCCCTTTATTTCTTTGATGTTGTCATTGAAAATGACAATATATAGAAGAAGCTGTTTTGATTTGCTGTTTTAAAAATCTAACTGCAAATCTTTACTAATCTAGTAACTTTAGTAGTTTATTGCTCAAGGTATAAGATTTCTAGGAGACTGGCTTTTTTCATATGTCAGTATTATTTTTGGCACACACAGCATTTATTTATTTGGAGTCATTGGAAAGATTTGACATTGAGATAGAAGCCAACTGTAGGCCTATCATGTCTACTGCTTTATAATAAATGTTGAAAGGGAGTTTTACGCTATTTTTGAAATCTCATTATCATGAGAAACTTTGTTTTTTTTTTTTTAGATGTTGGGGCTAGGAGTTTATTAATTAATTTACTTATTTTTGCTGTGCTGGGTCTTCATTTCTGTGCGAGGGCTTTCTCTAGTTGTGGCAAGCGGGAGCCACTCTTCATCGCAGTGCGCGGGCCTCTCACTATCGCGGCCTCTCTTGTGGTGGAGCACAGGCTCCAGACGCGCAGGCTCAGTGGTTGTGGCTCACAGGCCTAGTTGCTCCACGGCATGTGGGATCCTCCCAGACCTGGGCTCAAACCCGTGTCCCCTGCGTTAGCAGGCAGATTCTCAACCACTGTACCACCAGGGAAGCCCCATGAGAAACTTTTTAAAAAATTACAGAAAAATTCAAACACACTCAAAAGTAATGAAGATAGTGTAATGAGCCTCTAGCTTCAACATTTGCCAGTGATCTCCCTCACGTTTTTTTCTCAATAATTTTTTTTTTTTTTTTTTTTTTTTTTTTTTTGTGGTACGCAGGCCTCTCACTGTTGTGGCCTCTCCCGTTGCGGAGCACAGGCTCCGGACGCACAGGCTCAGCGGCCATGGCTCACAGGCCCAGCTGCTCCGCGGCTTGTGGGGTCTTCCCGGACCGGGGCATGAACCCGTGTCCCCTGCGTGGGCAGGTGGACTCTCAACCACTGCGCCACCAGGGAAGCCCCTTTTCTCAATAATTTTGAAGCAAATCCCAAACATGATCCTATTTCATATATATATTTCAGAATATGTATCTAACTGATATATCTAACTGATGAAGTTTTTTTTTTGTAACCATAAGGCCATTATCATAATTTTAAAACTTAAATTTAAAATATAGTTCCAAATTAACAGTAAAGTTTTCTCAGTTGCGTCAAGAATGCTTTTTGTAGTTGGTTTGTTCAAATCAGGATCTAAGCAAGGTCCACAAATTGCATTTTTTGGTATTGTCTTTTATATCTTTTATAACAGTCTTCCCTTCTCTCTTTTTCCTTCTCCCTTTCTTTTAAATTTTATTTTTTTAATGAACATACAGCAAATTTGCTTGTTTTAGGTATATATACATATGATAAAATTGCCTTTTTTAGTACTCTGAATTTTAGCACATATATAGATTAGCGCAACCACCACAATCAGGATACAGAACAGTTTCATTAACCCCCAAAACTACCTCATGCCCTTTATAGTCACATTATTTCTGCTTCTCTAACCACTGGCAACTACTGATATGTTCTCTGTTATTATATTTTTATCATTTTGGAACTCACATAAATGGAATCATATAGTATGTAACCTTTTAAGAACAGCTTTCTCTTAGCAAAATGCATTTAAGTTTCATTCATGTTGTGTGAATTAATAGCTCATTCCTTTTTCAGTGCTAAATAGAGTCCAGTGTATGGGTGTACCACAGTTTATTCATTCACCTGCTTAAGGACATTTTGATTGCTGAGATTAAATACCCAGGCAAGGAATTTTGCAGTCATAAAGGTAAATGTATGTTTAACTTTATAAGAAACTGTCAAGCTGTCTTTCCAGAATTCCTGTGCCATTTTGTCTTCCCACCAGCAATGTGAGTTCCAACTGTTCTGCATCTTCTCTAGCACTTGTGTTTTTTTATTTTAGCCATTCTAATGGATATGTAGTGGTACCTCATTGCAGTTTTAATTTGCATTTCCCTAATGTCTAATGATATTGAACAGCTTCTCATGTGATTATTTGCCCTTCACATATCGTCTTTGGTAAATTATCTGTTCAGATCTTTTGCCTATTTTTAGGTGGGTTGCTTGTTTTCTTAATATTGAGTTTTGAGAGTTCTTTATATATTTCAAACTGTCGAGCACAAGGCGTATTCAGGCTGACAGATTCAGCCAGTAAAGAAACAATGAGGCCTTTATAAACTCAGTTTTTTGCTTACATAAGGAGTGCAAAGATGAGTAGCCAAAGGTGCCAGCCCTCTGTGGCCTTTGCACAGGATGACACAAACAAAAGAGGCCAGATGACTGCAACGAGAATGATGGGCTACTCCTGCTGAGGATTCCATTCTAAGATACTGCTAATCAGTTTTATAGCTGCAGATTTGCCTTAAGGATGGTGAGGCAGAAAGCCTCATACCCCACCAGAACCTGAAAACAATGGGAAACTGCCTAATGACAGCCCCCTGGGTAGATAGGGAAGCGAGTGAGAAATAGCATTGTAGCAGCACCTCGTGGGTCTCCCATGCTCTTCTGTTCCAGGAGGGTCACAAGGCATTCTGTCATTCTGTCAAGATTCAGCCGCTGTCCAAGCCTTGCCTATGTGGCCTGTGTGGAAATATGCAAGGTCGTCAGGCTCTGGCTGTTCCCCTAGAGATACAAGTCCTTTCTCAGATATGTGATTTGTAAATATTTTCTCCCTATCTGTAGCTAGTTCCTTCATTCTTGTAACAGTGGGTTTCACAGAGCAAAAGTTTTTAATTTTGATGAATTTTGATTTATCAATTTTTTCTTTTATGGAGTACATTTTTGGTATATCTAGGAACTCTTGGCTGAAACTCAAATCACAAAGTTTTTCTCCTGTTTTCTTTTAGGAATCTTATATTTTGTGTTGTTCACTTAGCTCTGTGTTCCATTTAGTAATTTTTTTAGGGGTGAGATTTATGTCAAGGTGCATTTTTTTCTATTTTGCATATAGATGTATAGATGTCTAATTCTTCTTATAGTATTTGTTGAAAAGAGTATCTTTTTGCATTGAATTGCCTTTGTACTTTTGTCAAAAATCAATTGACCATATTGTGTGGATCTACTTCTGGACTCATTTCTGTTTCATTGTGTATCTTCCTCTTTATCTTAGTGACAGTAGCTTTATAGAAAGTTTTAAAATCAGATAATGGGATTCCTCTAACTTTATTCTTTTTCAAAATTGTTTTGGCCATTCTGATTTCTTTAGCTTTCCATGCAAGTTTTAAAATCAACTTATCTATATCTACAAAAAGAAAAAAAAATCCTGCTGGGTTTTGATTGGAATTGCAGTAAATCTATAAATTTGGAGAGAATTGCTATTTTTGCTATGCCGAGTCTTCCAATCCTGGAATGGGAATGTCTGTTTATTTAGATCTTTGGTTTATTTCTTCAGTATTTTGTAGTCTTCAACATAGAGATCCTATATGTGTTTTGTTATATTTATAATTAAGTGTTTCATTTTGGGGGGGGCAGCTACTGCAAATTGTATTAATGCTTAATTCTGGTTTACAATTGTTTATTGTCCATATAATTTACTGTTCTTTGTTGACTTCCTTGAGTCCTATTGCCTACTAAACTCACTTATAAATTCTAGGAGTTTTTTTGTAGATTCCTTGGGATTTTCTACATAGACAATAATGTCATCCATGAATACGGACAGTTTTATTTCTTTTTAGCCTGTATACCCTTCATTTCTTTTTTCCTTCTTTCCTTCCTTCCTTTCTTCCTTCCTCCCTTCCTTGTTTACTTCCTTCCTCCCTCCCTCCTTCTCTCTCTTCCTTCCTTTCTTTCTTTCTTCCTTCCTTTCTTTCTTTCTTCCTTCCTTTCTTTCTTTCCCTTCCTTCCTTTCTTTCTTTCCCTTCCTTCCTTTCTTCCTTCCTTCCTTCCTTCCTTCCTTCCTTCCTTTCTTTCTTTCTTTCTTTCTTTCCCTTCCTTCCTTCTTTCCTTCCTCCCTTTCTTCCTTTCTTTCTTTCTATCTTTCTCTTTCTTTCTTTCTTTCTTTCTTCCTTCCTTCCTTCCTTCCTTCCTTCCTCTCTTTCTCTCTTTCTTTCTTTCTTTCTCTCTTATTGTACTTACTAGGACTTCCACTACAGTGTTGCATAGGAATGATAAGAATGGACATGCTTGTTTGTTTCTGATCTTAGAAGGAAAATATTCAGGCTTTAACATTAAAAATGATTTCTTTAAAGTAGATTTTTAGTAGAAGATTAGATTAGATTGAAGAGATTCCATTCTGTTCCTAATTTGATGAGAGTTTTTATCATTAATTGATATTGAATTCTGTCAAATATTTTCTACATCAATCAATATGATCATGTGGGTTTTTTCTTTGGATTATTAATTTAGTGAATTACATTGATTGCATTTTGAATATTGATCCAACCTTGCATTCCTGGGATAAACCCCACTTGGTCATCATGTGTCCTAATTTTTACATATTACTTGGTTCCATTTGATATAGTTTATTGGGAATTTTTGCATCTATCTTCATAAGAGATATTTGCCTGTAATTTTCTTTTCTTGCACTGTCTCTGCCTGGTTTTGTTATCCTGGTAATGCTGACCTCATAATATGAGTTGGGGATTATTACTTTCTTTTTCCTCCATGCCATTGATTTGTTGGAAAAAACCTGGTCATTTATTTTATAGAATGTCCAGCATTATTGATCTGACTGATTTCTCATGGTGATTTCTAATTTAATCCTCTATTCCCTATGTTACCTGTAAACTGATAGTTAATGCTAGAGGCTTGATTACACTCAGGCTCAATATTTTTTGCCCTGAAAACTTAATATGCAGTGCTGTGAATATTCTATTGCATCACACCATGAGACATAATATCTAGTTGTCTCACTTTTAGACACACTGAGATTGATCAGTAGATTCAGACAGTATTAGTCTTACATCTTTGTAAAATTCCCTATCAACATTTTACCTAATGGTTTTAACATCCATTGATAGTTATTTACAAGATCTATTATTTAATTAGGAGTTGTAAAGGATGACTTTCTAATTTTCTAACTCCTTTTTGCATTTATCAACTTTCATGAAAAAGAACAATCATCAAATTTTTGAATAACTGGGTACTCTGGGAATCAGAAGAAGACACAGAAGTGCAAGAGGTTTGTTGAGAGGTAACATCTATCAAAGATGGACAGGGAAGGAAGTCATATTGGGCAGAGATAAATAAAGGAGTCTTAGGCCATGAAGCAGATGTGACAAAATCTTGTCCAATCCAAGGAGGAGATCTGGAGTAAAGGCTGCCCATTAGAGGAGTCCCACATTTGGCAGAAATGGTTAGTCCCTGGTTCTGCGCTGCTCAGTCATTGTCCAAGGACTGCCTGGGGAGGGGATGGCCTTGGCTCAAAAGCTGATGTGAATCCTAAAGGTACTAACAGCTGGAGGCAAGTCGTTTCCTGAAGGGAGATCTGGGTGTTGCACCTACATGACTGCCACACGCTGACATAGAATTTATAAATAAAAGGCAGACTAAATTCTTGATTTTTTTTCCTTTTATCAATTTTCAGAGTAATGCATAGGTGCCCTAAGAACTTCTGATGGTAGTGATTTTTTAGTATAAATAAGAACTCATGGATTTTGGAGATGTTGATACATTTTAATTATTACAGTCATTATTCTTTTGGGTACATAGATAGTTTCATCTTAGGCCAATAAGAATCTCTTCAAGTTTTTATATTTTTTTCCTTTTTATTATGAAAAATGTCAAACATACACAAAAGTACAGAGAATTGTATAATGAACCACAACGTATACATCACCGAGCTTTGACGATAATCAATTCATGACTAATCTTTAGTCATCTATATCCCTATATACCCTCTACTCTCATGGATTATTGTAAAACAAATGCCAGACGTCATGTAATCCTGAATCATTTCAACATGATGCCTTTTTTTTATGATAGTGTCCTTGGTCTCTGGCACAACAAAAATTTCCATACCCATTGTATACAATTTCTGCCCTAGAGTTGAAATCAGCCATTTTCTCAAAGATCCCTAGTTTATTTTAGTTGGATTTTTCTAATTTCAAGCTATTACCAAATTTATTTGTTTATTTTTACATTCTGTTTCATGAAATTCCTCTTGAAATTATTTTGATTACTAAAAACTGTATTTCTTATTCAGTCTTTTTCTTAAATTTAAACTCACCAGAAGTTTATATTACTATATCCCAAGAGAAGTTATGTTCCATTTTACAGTAGAAAAGTATATAGATAGAATGTTTTCTGGTGTAAGAAACAGAAAACCTAAATCAAATTTGGCTTTAAAAATTGATGAAAGGGCTCACAAAACTAGAAACTCAGAGATAGGGCAGACTCAAAGCTGGTTGACTGCACAGCTTAGCTTTTCACTAAAGACCCACTTTACCAGTTTATTTTCATCTTTGTGTTCTGTCATTTAGAGTGTAGGGCTAATTTTAAAACTGGGTTCTCTGACGGTGATGGGATGGACTTTCTTATTCATATCTAGAGTGACAGAATGCACTCCTGCCCAGTATTTTGGGCATAAGAGCTGAAATTCACTCTCATGGGGTTCGTTAGTTAGTCCCATGCCCATCTCTGAACGAATGATTGTGCGAAAGGAAATGGAATGCCTTAATTGGCTTACGGCAACTGGGGTCCACTTTGGGACATGGAGATAGGATTAGATTCACTCAAAGCACATGAGCTGGGTGGAGAGCTGCATAACAGCATGAAAAACAGGAAAAATGTTAGGAAAGGGAAATTGTGGAATAGAAACTAAATTAGGCAACTAACAAATACCTACTATAACAACTACAAACTAGACCTGGTTGTTAGGATCAGTGCCTGAAGACTGTCACATCTTTTGGCATGACTTTTGTAGTAGAGTTTTAATATTAGGCCATGCACAGATCTCCTTTCTGGGCACGTGAGAAGTTTATATTTCCTTGTTCCCTTGTAATTGTGTGACTAGTCCTTGCCAATGGATTGTGGGTGGAAGTGTTGTACCCTGTGGCAGGAATTGTTAGAGGTGTTATGGGGGTAACATATGATCAAAGTATAGAATGTAGATTCATCTTATGGAAGACAAGCACTCTGGAAGGTTACCTGGACCTGCAACAGACTTTGTGTGAGAGAGAAAGTTTTTTTTGTGTTAATTCACTGTAATTTGGGGGATTTTTTGTTACTGCATCATAACTTGACCCATCATGACTGATAAAACTTCCATACGTTCTTTACATGGTAAGTAATTGAGGAAATAGAACCGGTGTTACAATACATATGTAACACCTTCAGCGACCTCAAGAAATTGCCCTGATATGCATACTTCATATGAAATGAATCAGAATATTAGGACAGTTTTTCAATTGTAGTGAGTTCTGACCAGTATTTCTGGATATGCTTGTTTAGGGTAAAGACCTATAGGAGTAGTGTCTGAAAACAACACTTTTATCGTTTTACTTCCTTAATGCAAAACTCTTCAATGCTTCCACTATTACCTACAGAATAAACTTTACATTCCTTACTTAAATTTCCATATTTTGGTCCTAATCTACCTTTGTAGACTGTGCACCATTATTCTTTTTAATTTCATCAGTATGTTCAGCAATCGTAACACCCATGGGCACAGCCATAGTTCAAGAATCTCTTTTATGGGTCTTTTTGTTTGACGCCCTACCCCAATACTGGGCTCCCCACCCCAACCAGTGTGCTACATTTAGCTGACTCTGATTTTAGACATTTTGCTGTGGAAACTGAAGACCATTGCCTAACATCTGTTTTCCCCTCCTCAATAATAATAATTCCTATATAGCAGAGGTGACAAGGTGTTCAAGTTTAGCTGTATTTCCTAGTCTTCCTTGCAACTAGATGTATGCACATAATCAAGTTGTAGACTTGTTGAGAGGGACATCAGGAGAGGTATCTTAAAGGCCCTGTTTGCCTAGTATCCCTTTCTTGCCTGCTACTTGGGAAGTGGATATGATGGCTGGAGTTCCAGTAGCCCTGTGGCAACATGAAGTCACTTTGAGAATGGAAGCCAGGGCTGAGAATGGCAGAAGAGAATAATAGGAAGGAGCCTGCATTCCTGGTTACCTTGTGGATCTGATATATCAACTCTGGCCTGTCTCTCAGTTTTTTTTTTTTAAACCACATTTCATTAACTCTTAAGATGCACCATTATCTATATATTATTAAGAAAAAAAACCCACTGCCAATCAAACTGATACAATGCTTTCTTATTGCATCCACACTGAGGTCACTCTGATTTCAGAAATGTTAAACTGTGAAAAAATGTGTCTTAGAATCAATAAAATATGTTATAGCGGAGAGTATTAACCCCTGTGTCTTTAAGCCATCATTATTTAGGGCTTTCAAATGCATTTCACACAGACTGTGGATCGTAACTGATGCAGACTAGTTTTTAATTTTTCTGCCTGTCTTCATTTTGGACTTAAAACTCCTTGAGATTTCTGAGTCACAGCCTTCATCAAGGAGCCCTTGTTTTAAACATCAACTTCATTGAAGTATAATTCTCATACAATAACATGTAGCTGTTTTAAGTGTACATTTTGATGAGTTTTGGCAAATGCACGTACCCATTTGACTTCCACCATGATCAAGATAGAGAGTATTTCCATTACCCCATATACCCTTCCCCCTTAATTCCCCGTACTCCAAGCCTAAGCAACTGCTGATCTCCTTTCTGTCATTATGCATTAAATTTGTCTTTTGTAGAGTTTTATATAAATGGAATCACAAAATATTTCTTTTGTGTCTGGCTTCTTTCACTCAGCATACTGTTTGAGACTCAACTATGTTGTCCTATGTACCAACAGTTTGTTTCTTTTTATTGCTGAGTAGCATTCCATTATATGGATGTACCACAATTGGTTTTTCACCATTTAATGGATCTTGGGTTGTTTCCAGTTTGGGGCTATTGTGAATAAAGGTGCTATGCATATTTGTATACACAGGGAGTCATCTTTTGGTCCCTCTAAAGTCATGGGCCTGTTCTGACTACTCTTGTATCCTGCCCTTGTTCTAAGAATCCTATAGCTCTTGCTGTGTATCCCTACCTTTTGTCTGCTTGTCTGTTGATCCTGGCTAGTTAAAGCTAAATCTTTCCTGAATAGGAGTTATCACCTTTAGCCCTGCTACTTTACCTATTCCACTTTTTAAACATGATTATAAAAAGAAAGAATTAAATATACTAGAATATGACAGGGGAGGACAGTTGCCCTGGGTATGGAAATATAGAGGAATAATAGTTCAGGCTTCCAAACTAGGTTTCTATTCTATGAGAGGTAGTGGGGAAAGAACTCTGGCTTTGGAGCCAGACAGGTCTGTTTTTCAAATCCCAAATTTGGCCATTTTTTAGTGTGAGAATCGATATATATTACTGTATCTAACCTCATTGAGTATTTTTTTTTCCCACCTGGAAAATGAATATAACACTCACTTTGCAGAATGTGAGAATTAAATGCATATATTCATTTAACAAATATGTGTTGAAAACCTACATCTGCCAGGTTCTGTCCTGGGCTCTGGGGATACAGCAATAAGCAAAACAGCAAAAGTGCCTGACCTCATGGAGCTTACATTCTACTTAGAAAGGCAAGACAACAAAAACAAAAGAATGAAAATCTGTGTTACATTAGATGGTCATAAATCCCATAGAGAAAAACAGAGCAGAGAAGGGGGATAGAAAAGGCTGTAATTGTAACCTCTTCTTGGCTGTGAGCTACTTAAGACTAGGTATGATCTTTCTTCTGTATCACTAGCATTTATCATAATGTCAGCTGTATATTAAGTGCTGCACATGTTTCCTGAGTGAAAGGAGTGACTGAATAAAAACCAGTGTTGAGGACAGAGATTATCTCATGAAATCACTATAATACTGCTTACCTGGACACTTTTAAATGCTTCCAGATAGGTAATAATTCTGTCAGCAAGAATGGTGCCCTTCCCTTCTCCTTGTTCTTGCTGGTTCTGGAAGTCTCCTAGCCAGTGTTATATTTTTTCTTGGAAATCAGAATGCTTTGAATGTACCTTCTGAATAACAATATATCCTTGATGTTTAAAAATGAACTACATGCATTTTTCAGACTTTTGCTGAATGAATAATATAGAAAACAATTTGACAAAGTTCAGTATGTCAATTTTTCTATTAAGGAGCTTTGGTATTCTACAGTCTCTGGAAAACTGGCATGCATCTGCTATAAATATTAAAGTCATGCTTTAGAATAATATTCACTGTCAAGGGACAATGTCCTTAATATGTGGTTAAATGGGGTAAAAAAAATAGAGTATGCAGTGTCATCTCTTACACCTCTACTCAAACTCAAAGATACTATCTTCTGAACTATTGATGCCTTCCTTCTTTCACTGCCTAAAGTCCTTTAAATTACCCAGACCAAATACAAAATCTTTCTGTGAACTATCATAACACTTGCTTGACTTCTCAGATTGTTCATTAAAAAAAATATTTTAGTGCCTTATTCATTTTTGTATTTCTGACTGCAGGGATACGACAGCCCTTCCTTTGAATATCCAATAAATATTTGTTGATTTAATTATTTTCACAACACATCATTCACTTACAATTTTTATTCCAATGATGGTAAATCGATTTCTGAAACACTTCCCTTACCCCATATGAAGGTGCGATTATTGTTTTGAGCGATTCTTAAAAAGTATTATCTCCTATAAATGCAGCTTGTCATAAAAATCATTGCAGTTATGTCACAGTCTACTAAAAAGACCAAAAACAAGCCGGTTATTTTCCAATTCCAGTAATTTGCGTCATGTCTTATGTTTTGCTAAAACTCCAGTTCCTTGTTTTCCACGCCCCCCCCCCCCCCCCAGATCTTATCCTATTAATAAGGTAGAAATAAGGGCATTTGTCTTTGTGGATCTAAAATTTTAGTGCGCTTCATTCCCTAAATGATTCCATGTGTAAATTAGTTGCTTAGTAAAGCCTGTAATCCGTCTACAGCCTAAGGAGCTATATTTAGTGCTCAGTTATTTAAACACACACACACAAATTGCGTGGCTGGGTAAATGCCTAGGTGTAGTTTCGTGGTGAGCGGAGTGCTGGGCCAGGTGCAAAACTCCCAGCGATGTTTTTCTGTGTCCCTGGCCAACTATCTCCGCGTAAAACTCCATCAATTTATTTGACTGCGCTACTGCAGAACGGAGTTAACTCCAACGCCACTCAAAGCAGCTTTATACAGATTTTTTAAATGTTTGAGCTGACCCTTACTGATTTTTTTTTTTTCCTATAAAACGACTCAGCTAGATCCAAGGCAGATTTGCCATCCTCTTTCAGGGCCCCTCGGGGGTGGTACAGAATTACGACTTTGGATTTGAGCGCAGAGCCCAAAGAAATGCAAACGCACAGACACGTAGAGACTTGGCAACAGCGACAGAGCTTTGTTAAAACTTGCCCCTCCGGCGGCGGGGCGGGATGGTCTGGCCGCCAAGGAGCCGGCGCGGGCGGCAGAGCGTAAGGCAACCTGACTTTCCTCTCGCTTTGTTTTTGCTGTCAGGGTGGTACAGAAATAGCAAAGCAGGGGCGGGAAGTCGCCCGGGTGTGTGTGTTTTTCCCCGCTGGCACAGGGACCGCAGAAGGAGGAAGCAGGAGCAGCGCGGAACCCGCCCGCCCCTAAGCAGCAGCGTTCAGGCGCCGACCTCCAGCCGCTTCCAGAACGCTCAATGCCGCTTCTGCGGGCCCCGCCCCCTGCCGGGGTTTCCCCGCCACCCTAGCTCATTTGCATGGCGCTGCCCCTCCCCCGCTGCCATTGGCCGGCGCCGCGGCCCGCCCACTGTCCCTCCATCACGGCAGGGTTCCGTCCCCCGAGCCGCCCGGAGCTGCGGGCAGCTGGCGGACTGTTAAACCGCGGCGGCGGCGGCGGCCGGGGCGGGAGCGGGACGCGCTCTGGATACGAGTCAGCGGCGCCCCGGGTTGGGGGAGGCGGGCGGGCAGCTAGAGATCACCTCAGCAAACCCCACCACAGCCGGACCGAAGGTGCGGCGGCGGAGGGGAGCCAGGGCGCCCCAGCAGGCGAGTGGCCGGCGTCTTAGCGGCGGGCTGAGCGGGGTGGGTCTCCTCAGCCGGGGACTGCGGCAGCGCGGGAGGGGAGAGCGAAGGAGACCGCTGGGTGGACTTGCGGGCCAGGCGACCGGTCGGCAGCCCTTTCTCTCACCCCGAATCCTCTGAGCTGTTGGATTCTACGTCCCGGCACCGGATTGCGCTCTACAGCAGGGGTCGGACCGCAGCCAAATTTAAACGGCTAAACCTAACAGCTTTGGCAGAAGCCGAGGGGAGGGACGTGGTGGAGGGAGGGGCGGGGGCGGATCTAAGCGCGGTCACGTGGGGCAGGGGATGGGCTTGGCAAGCCTCCCTTTTGTTTTGGCTGGCGCGTGCGCAGAGGGCAGGACACGTGGTCTTTTGGGCCCGCCCCTTGCCTCGCTGGCCGCGCCTTGCTGGCTGTGGTTGTGGTGTCGGCTGTTTTGGGGAGGCTTTGAGGCGGGGTTGTTTGCGTTAGATGGGACCTTTGTTTTAGTTAATTATCTTCACTTTATTTCAGGCAGACGTTGATTTGGCCTTTAGAATTACGTGGGATGGAGGAGACTCTAGAGAATTGTTGAGGAATGGTGTTGCCACGTTTGTGCCGTTTCTCTGCGTGCCGAAGGGATTGATGTTGCCGGAAAATTTGAGGATACGTGGTGTTTGGTAGCAAGAAATACAAGACTATGTTCTGGTTATTAAAGAAACTACTGGAAAGGAAGAGGCTAGCTTTCCAGCCGAGAGGGAAGGCACTGGCTGGATCTTGTAATGTTTTCTTACTCCGAGAGAATTAGTATTTGGTTCGTTCGCTGCCCGCTCTGCTCCGGGCAGGACCCACTTGTCCCTTCCCCTCGGATCAGCGGTCTGCGGGGATTGATTTTTTTTTCTTTCTTTCTTTTTGAACTGTGGGGAGCACGTTACTTTTTGATAACCTAAACTTTAGTCAGCTGGGGAGATTTAAGAGGATTACTTTCTTCGTCTTTCCTTAACCAGTTTGCTTAACTTCGTGCTGAGTTTGGGTCGGTAGGATGTTATTTTAAATTTCGACCAGATGGGGCAGGTTTATCAGCAATAAAAGCTAAGTGAGATATTTACCAGTACTGCAGGCAAAACCGACAGTGTTTTAGACTAGGAAAAAGTGGCTCAAAAAATAATTAAACATTAGCGAAAAACCTGGTGTTCTGGAATGCGGATTGCTTGAGAAAGGCTTTGCAGTGAGTGGTCTCGGCTGTTTCCAATTTTCACTAGCTGTTCTCTTGGGCAGGTTACAACCTCTCCGATCTCAATCTGTTTCCTCTTGTAAATAGTTTCATAATGCTGTCCTTGCCTTAAGAGGTTGTTATGAGAATCACATGTTTTGTGTTAGTAAAAGTGATTTATAATCTTTACCAGCACTACAAATACAGAAATTGACAGGTAATACGGTTTTATAACAAAAGTCAGTTGTTTTTTTAAGCCAGCATGCTGGAAGAATATAAACGATGAATGAATCATGAAATAGGATATATTTGAATATCTTCAAAATCTGTTGTAACTATTATGTTTGATTCTCTGTCATTTTCCACTTTCTTAATCAGATCAATGTCAAGTTTGCTACCATTTCCTCATAGTTTTAATCTAGATAGATTATCGTTACTTCTCTTACCCGGCCCTTCTGGGTTAATTTTTTACATGAAATTTTTCTTAATCTAGGCCGATTTTGTCACTGATTTTTTTTTTTTTTACATTTACTGTGTGTGTGTGATATATGCCTTTTCAAATAATAATTATTATTTTTAAATCTTATAAATTGGAAAATGAAGATGGGTGCAAATAAGAAAAACACAAATAATTTGTATTTTTAACTATTTTCCTATGCGTATTTGTGTATTTTTCCTAAAAGTGATATCATTTTAACTTTACCTCATAAACAGTCCCATGTCCTTAGTCATTGAAAAAATTATTTTTGGCAACTCGATGTTATATCATGTAACTTTCATATTTAAAATTTTTCCTGTTGGTAGATGTTTGAGTTGTTTCTAATGTTTTGCTGATGTAAATTTCACTACAGAAAATAGCCTTTTACATAAATCTTTGGAAAATTTTCCCCTAGATTTGTAAAAGAGGAATTACTGGGGGAGTGGGGGTGGGGTGTGTGTGTGTGTTTGTGTTTTAAGGCTCTTGCAACATCGCCAAATTACCTCCCAGAGTATTATATTGTTTAACACTCATCTAATGTATGAGCATGCCTCACATTACATCTTTATTCATCATCTGGGATTAGCAATAAGACAAAAAAACCTTGCTTTCGTTAGCATAAAATTTTTTTTTCATGTGTGTATGATACATGTGTTTTATTGTCTTAGAAGCTGCTTGAGGAAGATAAATATGTTTCATATTTGATGTGCTGCAAATCACATAGTGGGTGCTCAATAAATACTTGCAACTTGACTATTAATATTTATCTTTTTGACCTCTGAAAGGTCAGGAAATTATATCTTGCTTTTTTGTCTTACTCAATTTAGGAGTACATTGTTGGCAGTATACTATTATTGTTTGATTCATTACTTTGAGTACTTCTCCGTTCAGGTGGGGCCTCACTGATCTTAGCACAGTTGTCTTCTCGTGACTTCCCATTGTCCAACTGCTGCATTATCCAAGAACTCCATCCAGTTTTGATGCCATTTATCATAATAACTTGGATGAGTGAATAAAGGAAATAGTCTACCTTGTGTGGAATTCACTTACAAATTTCACTTTAATTGTTCCATATTCACTTGTAGCCTTTTCTGTGTTTGAAGGAAAAAAAGCCTACTGTCTAAAGTTAGTTTGTTTCATTATTCAGATTGTTCTTGATAGCACAACTATTAATTACCTTTAACATCTTTTACTGCCTTTAACCTTACTCGTCATATGTAATTTTTACTTGTTCAGGTATTTATCACTCTTCCTGTCCTTTTACATTTGTCTGTGCTGTATTAATAGTTGAAGGAGGCCGAAAGCTGTCTCTGTCAGGTTTAGAAGATTGTTTACTGATTGGGTTCCTCAAGTTATAAACAGCAAAGAATGAGACTGCTTGCACCTGCAGTGTCAGCTAATAGGAAATTAGCAACCCGTTTACTGACTTTGGGCATATTGTCTATTATACCTCTATCGTTAAAGTCCTTACTATATCACAGGACTATAATGGAATACTGTACATAATGATGACACTCAGTCATCAATACAATCCTACATTACTTTCAGTATGTTTGATTTAGAAAGGCAAGGAAGGTGTATTCATTTCCAAAAAATTTACCTTTTTTTCCCTTTTAAATGTTCTGAAGAGATTGCACTGAACTGAGACTTTTGTTACTCTGTGTGGGATAAATAAACCAGCAAGTGTTAATAAAAACGGTAATATCGTACTTGCCTGTAGACAGTCTGTAATGAAAATCTGAAAACGATTCATAATGAAAGTTTTTAATACTTGGTAATATTTTTACGTTTTCAGGAACATTTTATTTCTATATGGATGTGACGGTTCTCTTGCAGAATTGGGAGAAAATGCAATCTTTTGTAATATTAAGGCTTTGTTAATATCTCTAATGAATTTTTAATTGTTTATTTCTAATCCTATAAGATCAAGAATCTTCAAGCATGTTGTTTAAAGTAATTAAAAAACTTTTTTTTCTTGGTAGTAGATCATTAATCAGTGTTTAACCACGTGAAATTAAGTTGGAGCCAAAATGTATATAACGAGCAAATGTGATAGTGCTAAATCTAAACGTAAATTTCTGGATCTAAGTTGATGTACACAGAAAAAAGTGACTCATTTATATTCCTATGAGTCATGCATTTATAACTGAATAGTAATAATTCTGCTTGAAGTTTGAAGTATGATCTGTTTGATGTGTTATGTGGCCACCCAAGTGGCTTTATCTTTAATTAAATTCCTTTAGTCTTCAAAGAGAATTCCTTTTTAGGCATAGTTTTCAAAGTGGAAGGAGTTCTAGCTATAAACATTATTGAAATAGAAAGTACTGAGCTAACTGTACCTTGGTCATGCCAATTACTACAGTGTTTTCTGCTGTAAATTGAGAATGCCCATTTGTGGCATAAAGAGATCTTGAAAACACAACAGTGTATTTAGTATCTTCCAGTAATTCCTATATTTTTGAGGAATAAAATTATACCAGTGTAAACTCTTTCTCATTACTTTTATTGACTTAATTGACTTAATTTAACTTTATGAGTTACAAATTAGAAACTTTTAGTCCCCTTATATTTCAGTAATGTTTGGAAGAGCTGCTCAAATTTTGCTAAAAGAATTTTTTTCCTGCTCCTTCTCTTTTTTTATAATGGATCAGTTATCTGAAACACATTAAAGTTGTAAGTGCAGAAATAATTTAATATTTATCTCTGCTTCAGCGTTCTCCCCTCTCTCAAAATGCTGTTGGTAGTCTTTTCACTTTCTTTTAACTTAAGGATGAATCTGCCTTCTTTATGATACTTTTATTCCTAGTTTATGTTACCGCATTGAAGAGAATTGGGATTATCCAGATTTCAATTGAAAGAGTAAATTTAATGTTCAGAGGGTAGATATTGATTTGATATTCCCCATGGACTATATGCAATATACATGTGTGTGCTAGAATGTAAGTCATAGTCAAATCTGAAGTAGTATTTTAGGGGATGGAAAATCAGATTTGGTTTTTAATTTTTAATGTTCATTCTCAGGAGGAAGAGTGGTTCTTATTTATAATTGTCTAGATTCTTAGTTTCAGCTCTGAGGATAGACTAGATTAGCTAACTTTTGATTTTCTTTAGACCATATGCCAAAAATTATTTGGTATATGTGACCTGAATAGTAATTGTAAAGACCTGGTTACTAGTGTTGGGATCAATCCAATAATTATTGTTATAATTACCTCACTGTACATGCAGCTTTTGAGGGATGACATGATGGTATTTACTATATCTCATGATGTCCAAGGGACCAGATTGCATTTAATTAATGCTAAATTCATAAATACATATGATTTATAAACCTTAAAGATTAAGTCACTAATGGAAGCATTTTGGAGACAACAGGGCAAGGCTCCTTATTTTTAGTAAGGTAATATCAGAGCAACTAATTTCTTCCTTAATTCACAATGAATGTTGTTTGGATTAAATTGTAGACCCCAAATTAGAATTTGTAGTATAGACTTGACTTTACAATTCCCCCATTTTTCTGAATTTGATTTTTATTTATAATAATGAAATTTAATATAGCCAAAAAGAAAAAAACTGTTTTGATTCTTTGTAGTTTTTAAATGTTTGTAATTTAAATGAATAAACTTTGGCTTGTGTTACTGAAATTTTCTCTCTGGTTGGTAGTGTTTTAAGATACTTCTAAGAAAATGTATATATATTGAAATCTGGAATTTTGCTATAGGGTTGTTTACTTGGTGGATTATCTGTAATAGTTTTACAATGGATTGGTTTTGGGTTTTGGTGGTGGTTTTTTTTTTTGGTTTTCTTTTTTTTTGGCCACCCCTAAAATTTCTGGGCTGTGGATGTGCTAAGGAATTATTAATTTATTTTTACTTAAATTGGAATGCAGGTTGAAAACTCTGTTGTACAACATGAAAGTGAAGTTCGTGCCCAGGAAATATAATTGATTTTTGGATTATCTAGAACTATTGCCTCTTAACAGATAATCAGAATAATCTGTCTGGTTGCTTTCTTTGAAAGGGTGATATGATTTCTTGCAGTTTTGCTTCTTAAATCCTGTTAGCTTACTATTTTAGTTTCTGTATGTTGTGGTTAAGGAAGTTTAGTTGTTTTTTTCTCAGTTTTATTCTTTCCAGTTTCTTTAAAGTCCTATATCATGGACTGACTAAATTCTTTTTACAGAAAGGACCTATTTTCCTTGAGTATCTTGGGAAAGATGATAGTGGTGCCGAGAGTAAATAGAATACAGTGTTTTAGCAGCTAGAAAGAAATTTCTTAGATTTAGGTAAGATCTAAACACTTTTTTTCGACCCAATATGTGCATAATTAGAAACCGAATAATTAGAAACCAGAATAATTGGAAACTGAATATTCATAAGAAGAACAAGATGCTTAGAAAACTGTTTGAGGATTTGCTTTTTTCACATTCTTTTTGTATAACCTAAGCATAGGTGTCTAAAAATACTAAACAGTATTTGGCTAAGAACTTTGGGACTGAAATATTTTAGTTAATGGTTGATTCCTGTTTACTTTAGGGGTACAGTATACTTTATACTGTCCAATACAGTAATCCTTAACCACATATGACTATTGAGCACTTGAAATGCAACTAGTCCAAATTGACTGTGCTAAATGTAGAATAAACACTTTATTTATTTATTTATTATTATTTTTTTTTTGCGGTACGTGGGCCTCTCACTATTGTGGCCTCTCCCATTGCGGAGCACAGGCTCCGGACGCGCAGGCTCAGTGGCCATGGCTTATGGGCCCAGCCGCTCCGCGGCATGTGGGATCTTCCCGGACCGGGGCACGAACCTGTGTCCCCTGCATCGGCAGGCGGACTCTCAACCACTGTGCCACCAGGGAAGCCCATAAACGCTGTATTTTGAGACTTTAGCACACATAAAATAAACATATCTCATAAAGATATTTTTATCCAATATTTTTATTGGAGTCATATTTTCTATATAATGGGTACAATGAAATTCAAATTTCATATGTTTCTTTTTACTTTTTAAAATATGTCTAGTAGCAAATTTAAAATTACATATTTAGCTCACCTCATATTTCTATTGGACAGCAATGTTCTATACTAATATTTCCTAGCCTTAAGACTCCTTTCACAATAAAATATGAATCCTTTTCCTTGAAATTTTTAAATGATTTTATTATTTTGGATGGTATTTATTGAGGAAATATTTATTAAGGGCCTACTATGTGCCCAACAGTATTTTAGGATACAGCAATGAATGAAAACATTCAGATCCTGCCTTCATGCAGCTTTCATTCTAATGGGAAAAATGTATGATAAATAATTTTTAGTAGAAAAAAATTTAATGAACTATTATTTGTTCTAAGCATACTATTGGCTATTATATATAATTTCACGTAATATAATTTTAATACAGTACTTAATTTATTGAATGACATGTGCTATTTCATTTGGCATTTATCTTGCTTTGTGTTCTCTGCATTTCCTGGATCTGTGGCTTGATGTCTGACATTAATTTGAAGGAATTCTCAATCATTATTTCTTCAAATATTTCTTCTCTCTTCACCTTCAGTATTTGCATTACCTATATGTTAACACCTTTTGTAGTTGACCCACAATTCTTGGATATTCTGTTCCTTTTTTTTTTTTTTTTTTTTCAGTCTCTTTCCTCTTTGCTTTTCATTTTGGAAGTTTCTATTGACATATCCTCAAGCTCAGAGATTCTTTTCTCAGCCATGTCCAGTCTACTAATGAGCCTATCAAAGGCATTCTCATTTCAGTTATGGTGTTATTGGTCTCCAGCATTTCTTCTTGATTCTTTCTTAGAATTCCCATCTATTTCCATATCTTTGCTTACATTATGCGTCTGTTATTGCATGTTGTCTACTTTTTCCATTAGAGCCCTTAGAAAATCATAATTTGTTTAAGTTCTTTTAAAGTCACAGTCTGATAATTCCAACATTCCTCTCATATCTGAATCTGGTTCTGATGCTTGCTCTGTCTCTTCAAACTGTTTTTTGTCTTTTAGTGTGCCTTGTAATTTCCTTTTGAAAGAGGGGACATGATATACCTAGTAAAAGGAACTTTAGTAAATAGGTCTTTAGTAAGATGTGAGGTATAGAGGAAGCATTCTATAGTCTGGTGATTAAGTCTGTCTTTTAGGGAAGCTGTGCCCCAACTTCACAAATGCTTCACAGATTTTTCCACCTCTTAGGTGGGATAGGATGGCTACATGGGGCTGGGGTTAGGTATTTCCCTTCCCCCACATGGAAGGCTAGTAAAAGCAGGAGTGGGGTATTTCTTTACTTTTAAGAAAAAGCAAGACTCTTCAACAGATTTCTTAGAAAGTAATATATCATCTGTCACTTCTTTATCTTCATTTTATTTGACCTCACTATGGCATTTGATAGAGCTGCCCATGTCTTTTTAACATACTTTTGAACACTTT
Organism: Pseudorca crassidens; assembly: GCF_039906515.1. Classification (NCBI taxonomy): domain Eukaryota; kingdom Metazoa; phylum Chordata; class Mammalia; order Artiodactyla; family Delphinidae; genus Pseudorca; species Pseudorca crassidens. The sequence continues at coordinate 26,722,168 of NC_090301.1, forward strand.
GGAATCTCAATTACCTACACTCTGGAATTTCCTTTTCTCTCACTAACTGGACTTCCTTTTTTCTTTCTTTCTTTTCCTTTTTTTTGGGGGGGGGGGTTGGGTTTTTTTTTAACGTTTTAATGAATGGGAGTGTGCATTTAAAAAAATTATTTACTTTTTGGCCACACCGTGCAGCATGCAGGATCTTATTTCCCTGACCAGGGATCAAACCTGTGCCCCCTGCATTGGGAGCTCAGAGTCTTAACCACTGGACTGCCAGGGAAGTCCCACTAACTGGACTTTCTAAGTCTCCTCTTAGGGCTCTTCCTCCTTTGTAACACCTCTTCCTTTGTTCAGATAAATGTGAGTGAACCCCCTGGCTTGATCCTGAGCTCCTTTCTCTCTCTGGCTCATTATGTCTAGACAAGTTTGTAATTTTTGTTCCACAAACACCCCTAATTTATTCCTGCTTTACAGATTTCTATTAATTGTCTTTTTTCCTTGGAAAGCTCTTACCCCAAACCTTGGTTAGCTTGTTATTGTCATTTCAAGTCTCAGAGCAGATGTCGCCAACACAGAAGTCTTCCTTCATCTACAAATCTAAATTAGCTGCTACTGCAGTGTAGTTATGCTCTATTACTTTACTTTGTTTATTTTTATAAAAACACTGTGAGAACCCTATTTACTTCTGATCTTTTTGTTTTCTTGTTTGTATATTCTCTATCTACCATTTGCTAGCTAGAATGTAGGCTCTGTGAGAATAGAAACCTTATTTGTCATGCTGTCTACAATCTTTCTGGTACCTAGGTTAGTGTCTCTTACATACTTCTCAATAAATATGTGTTAACTGAACTGTTGAATGTTTGATCTTAGATCAAATATATATTAAGTGGAGGTTAAAATCCAGCTTCTACCAAAAATAGACAAAACTACATTTATGGCTTAATGTTGGCCATTTCTTCATTTTCTGCTTTTAAAAAGTCAACTGGTTAATTTCCATATTTTTTGGAAAATTTTTATTTGTTTTGTTTTTGAAAGATGAAATAGGTTTACAGCTGTCATTCACAAGTACTTCTCTATAACTCATTGTGGTATGGATGGATTTATACCCAAATGAAAACCAGATGGTCTTACTTGTGGTTAGTTATTCTCACTGTCTTAAGTTGGCTTCTGAAATACTGGAGATACCTTTTAGATGCTATAAAATAATTTTGATCATTAGTTATGGAACTAATGGAGATATCTTCAGGTGAATTTGCAGAATTATTTTATGCTCTCAAATCAGTATTCCTTATGCATTCTTCCTCTCACCAGTTGTCTATTACGTGTAAAAATGAAATAATATACCATTGAAAATAATTACAGTTTAAAACTGTATAATGGTCAAAACCATTATTCAGAGTTAACCTGAATGGTAAATTCAGTGACTTTCAGGAGTTTGCACGTCTGATTTCCACTAATTCCAAGACATATTATCTTCTGTATGTTTATGTCAAAGGCTCCTCAGTTGTTATGTTTTAAATAGTTGTTAAATGTTTATTTTAATTTTGAGGAAGTGCAAGTTAATCAATTTTTTTCTCTTATGAATGTTTTTTGTGTCATAGCTAAAAAAAAATCTTTGCCCAACCCAGTTTCACAAAGATCTCCTATTTTTTTCTAGACATTTTATGGTTTTAAGTTTTACATTTAGGTCTATGATCCATTCTGATGCATGTGACTATTTTTGTATAAGGTATGAGGTGTGGGTTAAGGCTCAGGATTTTGCATATGGATGCCTTATTGTTCCAGAATCATTTGTTTTTTAAAAAACTAAGTCTTTCTGCATTGAATTGCCATTATATCTTTGCCAAAAATCAATTGACCATAGATGTGTGGGTCTATTTCAGAGCTCTCTATTTATCTGTCTAATTATCTGTCCATTCTTTTGCCAATCTATGTTTATTTTGACTACTGTAAGTAGGTAGTATGAGTCCTTCAGCTTTGTTCTTTTTCTTGTTTGGGCTATTGTAGTTGCTTTCCCTATCCATACAAATTTATGAATCAGCTTGTTGATATTAGCAAAAATTCTGCCAAGATTTTGATTGGGATTGTGTTGAATCTATAGATCAGTTTAAGGAGAATTAACATTGTAACAATATTGAATAATTAATCCATGAACACAATGTGTCAGTCCATTTATTTAGATCTTACTTGATTGTTTTTCATTGGTGGTTGTTTTTTTCAGTGTGTAGTTCCTGCACATTTTTTGTTTGATTTATACCTAAGTATTTCATATTTTTAAGCTATTGGAATTAATATTATTTTAAAAATTTCTATTTCTGTTTTTTTCATTTCCAGTATCTAGAAATATAAATGATTTTTGTATCTTGACCTTATTATGTCTGCTACCCTAGTAAACTCATTAGATCTAGGAGCTTTTTTTATAGATCCCTTGGGATTTTCTATGTAGAAAATCATGTCATCAATGAATAGACACAGTTTTACTTTTTATTTTCCAGATTTCTATGCATTTTGTTTCTTTTTTCTTCTTCTGTTCCACTGGCTAGGACCTCTAATGTGATGATAAATAGGAGTGATAAGAACAGGCACCTTGCCTCATTCCCAGTCTTATAGTAAGCATTCAGTCTTTCATCATTAACCATGAAGCGGCCTCTAGGCTTCTGTGTAGATACTCTTTTTCAGGTTAACCTATTTCCCTCCTTTTCCTAATTTACTGAGTTCTTTTTTTTTTCTAATTATGAACAGATACTGGATTTTGTCAGATGCTTTTTATTTGTTTTTTTTCTTTAGTCTTTTGATATGGTGAATTTCAATAATTAATTTTTTTTAAATGTTGAACCAGTCTTACGTTCATGGAAGAAGGCATACTTGGTTGTGACTTACTATTCTTTTTATATATTGCTGTGTTTGTAACAGTTATTTTAAAAATAATAACTGAAATAGGTGTTGTTACTACTTAAATTCTGGAATACATTTAAAAATCATAACTCTCTTCTCTGTTTATTAATTCAGCCAACAAATATCTGACAATTATTGTGTGCTAGACATTGTTTTAAGTGCTGCAGATTAGAATATTGAACAAAATTGAGTTCTGCCCTTAGACTATATTACTTTCTAGAATGTAATATAAAGTCAGGTTCTGACATTAGCACCCCGAGGAACAATAAAACAGTGTAGGGGAATGAAGAATCATGAAGTGAGGGGCTAAAGCTATTTTAAATAATTAATCAAGGAAGGACTCTCTGAGGAAGTGACTGTAGAGCAGAAACATGAATGAAGTGAGGGAGCTAGCTATCTTATTTGTGGAAAATTGTTCCAGCAAATATGAAGTCCTGAAGCAAAGACTTGTTTGGTGTGTTTCAAGAATAACACAGAGGCTAGTGTTTATGGAGTGCAGTAACCCATAGAGATAGTTACAGGAGGCTAAGTAGTCAGGGACTTGATAGTGTAGAACTTTGTAGGCCATGGTAAGAAAAACTTTGGATTTTAAGTATAATGGCAACCACTTATTTTTCAACAAATATTAATTCAGTATCTGCTATATGTTAGATACTTTTGCGTCTTGACAACATACTAGTTAACAAATAATGAAAAATCCAAGCAGTTGTAGATCTTAGAAATGTTAGTAATAAGTGTAGTTGTTTACGTTAATATGGAGGTAGTCAGAAGTGGTAGAGTTTAGAAGGATCAGTTAGTAAGCCTTGTTTATACACAGTGATTACATATTTAGGTATTTTAAAAAATTGGAGTAAATGGACTTGAGTTTTATGCTAAAACTATATGAACATAATTTAACCTTTTTTAATAATAGGAAATAGTTATTTTCCTGAGTTTCTTTTGGTTGCAAAGTAGAGAGACTTTCAGGCTAGGGTTTTTTAATAAGGATAGAGTCGGGAGTAGAATACAGAAGAACTTCATGGAAATCCTAGAATAGGAACTGTGATATGGCTGGGCCTTCCAGAGTCCAGGATCCCCAAATCTTTATATCCAAGTGTGTTAATTATCTATTGCTATGTAATACATTACTCCAAAATTTAAAACATTTATTTCACAGCTTCTGGGGGTCAGGAATTTAGGCATGGCTTAGCTGGGTGCCTCTGGCTCAAGGTTTCTCACAAGGCTGCAGTCAAAGTGTTGGTTGGAGCTGCAGGCATCTGAAGGCTTGACTGAGGAAGGATCTGCTTCTCAGATCATTCACATGGCTAGTTGGCCGGCTTTAGGTCATTAATGTCTGTTGGCTGAAGACAATAGTTCTTTGCCGTGAGGGTCTTCCCAGCTCACAACATGGCAGCTGGTGCTCCCGAATGAGAGGGGTGACAAGATGGAGGCCACAGTATCTTTGTAACCTAATGTTGAAAGTGGCATCCCATTATCTCTGCTGTATTCTGTTTGCTAGAAGCAAATCACTAAATCCAGTCCACACTGTACAGGAGAGGATTACACAAAGGCATGAACACCAGGAGATGGGTATTATTAAGATCACTTTAGAAGCTGCCTATCATACCAAGTAAGCCCTAGAGATCTTACCAGAGTTTTTGTGTGTATGTTTTATTCTAGTTCTCTACCATAAAGGTTCCTTAGCCACTGTCAATGTCTACATTTCTTTCCTTTCTCTTTTTTCTACCAACTCCATTTCTTATCTCTTAATCTATGTATCTTTTTTCTGCTTCTTATTTTTAGTTTCTCCTTATCTTTAGTTTATCCAGGGCCTAAGATGAATTCCACTGCTTCTTCTTATTTCACCTTCTGCCCCTGCTGCTAGCCACTTTGATTATATCCTTAGCACCCTGTTCAAATTTTTGAAAGAGAGAAGGTGGGTAAGGAGGAGATAGAGTATAATATCTTTTGAATATGATTACCTCAGAGAGAACTGTGATTAGGGCAGTTTCTCTCAGAGAGCAATGTAGTTATTTAAATACTATTGTAGATGTTTATAAATTAGAAGTTATAGGTCATTGAGTGATCAAGTGACAGACTGAGTCTTGAAAAAAAATTTCCCAATGCTAGCTTGTTTTATAATTATTTTTCTATTTCTCATAAAAGTAGAGTGCAAAATATACTTTTAAAAAGAAAACCCAATATTATGGTTATTTTTGTTTTCCTATTTGTTTTGGATTTAGAATAAATGAAAATCTGTTATATATAAGATTTATTATTTTTGAGGCACTATATAAAAGTGTATAAATTTTAAGACAGAAAATTATACAGAAATCTACATTTTTTTGGAGACATTATACAGTAAAATATAAAAAAGGCAAACATTTATTTTTATCACACAGGATTAACAACGATTAACATTTGCTCATATTTCATTTAATCTTTTTCCCCCAAGTAATAAAATATTGTAGTTAAAATTCAGCTCCTCTTAAAACACCACTCTTAGTTCTGTTTCATGGAACTTACCTGATGCAACTACTGTTACAACTTTGGTGGGTATTTTTCTGGTTCGTCTTTTATTCTTGTAAACACATAAACACACACATGTATATGTACATAAGTATGGTATGGTTTTGTGTTTGTGTTTTATTTATATGGTACCATACTATATATAATCTGCACCATTTCTTTTTTTTTAAACTTTATTGTGTTTTTGAGGTTTGTCCATATTGATACATATAGATCTAGGTCATTTTTTTTAAACTGCTATTCTAGTATTCCATCATGTTTTAATATCCATTCTCTCACTGTTAGATGTCTAGGTTACTTTGCAAGAGTGTTTTGCTCATACAAACACTGATCTCTTGTGCACCTGTGACAAACACATTTTCCACATTATTGTCAAATTATAGAATCAATTTATAGTTGAAACAGATGTGAGAAATCTTATTTACCCATGTTCCCATGGTAAGTGATATTTTCAGACTTACCCTCTTTTCAGTTTGTTGATTAGAAAACTGGTCTCTTGCATTATTAATCTGCATTTCATTTATTACTGGTAAAGTTGAGTATATGTTTAATGACCATTTGGATGTCATCATCTCTGAAGTGTCTGACTGTTGTAACCTTTGCCCGTTTCTAGGAGTTCTTAATATATTCTGGATACTAATCCTTTGTCTATTGATATATGTTGCAGTTATCTTCTCCTAGTCTATCACTTGCTTTTAACCCTGTGTGTAGATTTTTATTTTAATTGCATAGAAGTTTTTGTGCCTTTTTTTCCTTTTGATCATTCTTATTAGTCTTTGCAAAGAATCAGCTTTAGGTTCTGTGTTTTTAAACAAGAATGAAGGGTGTAGAGTTACAGCTACCTCCTGGGGACATACAGTATGGGAGTGTGGCCATTCAAATGGCTATTAACTGTCATGTGCATTGAAACAAAAATTATGGAGTGTCATAGTTCCAAAGTGCCTTCAAAAACTTTTAATTGTTAATGAAGAAAATTTTTTTCACTAACTCTTCAATCTTCATAATTTTTTCATCATAATTTTTAATAGTACTAGATTAACTTTTTTATGAGTCAGAATATATGGTTTTATACTTTTTTAATAAAATAAAATTTGTTTAATTATGGAATTAATCTTTAGTGTCATCTGTTACATTCCCCCCTATTTTTCAGGCAGGAGTAAGAGCTTCTATAATGATAATTGATGACTATCCATTTGTGAAAAGGAAAATAATGATTGCAGATGATTTTTCAGAAAAAAAATTTTTGCACATTGCAGGTTAGGCTAGTTTTTACTACCACATTATTTTTAGCACCTGTGAAATTGTATACTTTTTTTTTTTTTTTTTGCTGTGCTGTGAGGCTTGTGGGATCTTAGTTCCCCGACCAGGGATTGAACCCTTACCCTGACAATTAAAGTGCAGAGTCCTAACCATTGGACCACCAGGGAATTCCCAATTATATATGTTTTTTGTAGTTCAGTTCACTTATATCTTATTACCTTATTTCCTATATTTTAGTTATTATTAATACTGTTCAGATTGTGAAGTTTAAGTTGAGAAATGAAGGTTTTGAGCAATTTATTATACTTTATAAAAATAATACTTTTGGCTGAAAGTGTGGGATTGACTCACATTTTCAAGTATGAATCCCAGGTTGGATTTTTTTCTTTTAACTCTCACCAAACATTGTCCAAAAAATGGAATCCTGAGATGTAATTGCATTCCCAAATATTTGTCTAACTCTTAAATACTAGGCACTGTGCAACTTTCATTTGAGTTTTGGGTGTTAGACCCACAGTCAGAATGGAGAATAGTCCTTATTGAATTCCTTATGAGCTAGCAAAGAGCAAAGATAATGTTAGGAGTTGGGAAATAGAGGAGGAATTTAGTTCCATTCACTTTTTAATCAGAGACATTGAAAGTGTTGCCCTTGGGGAAAGTATAAAACTTTTTTCTTGATGTTTGATCATTTATTTTTACATTATTTTAGGTTTGCAGTAATTATCTGCAGGATTCGCCATGACCCCAGCTCTGAGGGAGGCAGCAACAAAGGGTATCTGCTTTTCATCTTTACCAAGTACCATGGAGTCGGACAAGATGCTATGCATGGAAGGTCCAAGAACGGTAGATGAAAAGCTAAAAGGAGACACTTTCTCTCAGATGCTGGGATTTCCAACTCCTGAACCTACTCTTAGCACTAATTTTGTGAATTTAAAACATTTTGGCTCCTCTCAGTCTTCAAAACATTACCAGACTGTTCTTTTAATGAGTTCTAATGCTACATTAAATAAATACAGTGAGAATTATAAACAAAAGAAATTAGAGGAACCCCACTGCAATAGGCTGAAAAACATACTGTGTAATGGTAGCAACATTCAGCTCAGTAAAATCTGTCATTCTCATTCTGAAGAGTTCATCAAAAAGGAACCTCTGTCAGATACCAAAAGTCAGTGCATGACAGATGTACAAATTATTTTGGATTCAAATATAACCAAAGACACTAATGTAGATAAAGGACAACTGAAAAACTGTAAGTGGTACCAAAAGAATGCACTTTTGGATAAAGATAGTGACGCTGAGATTAAAAAGGGTTTATTGCACTGTGCTCAAAACAAAATTGGGCCTGACCACTCAAACGTGCCTATTAGTTCCTCAACTGCTGAAAAAGAGGAGGAAGTGAATGCTCGTTTACTTCATTGTGTAAGCAAACAGAAAATTTTACTTAGCCAAGCTAGAAGAACTCAGAAACATTTGCAGATGCTCCTGGCAAAGCATGTTGTTAAGCACTGTGGTCAGCAAATGAAATTTTCTATGGAACATCAACTCCCCAAAATGAAGATTTTTCATGAACCTACCACAATTTTGGATAACAGTTTACCTAAATGCACTGAAATTAAACCAGACATCAACTTATTGACTGCAGAGAATAAATTGTGGAATGATACAAAAAATGGCTTTGCACGGTGTACAGCTGCAGAAATCCAAAGATTTGCACTGTCTGCTACAGGGCTGTTGTCTCATGTTGAAGAGGGTCTGGATTCTGATGCAACTGATAGCAGCTCTGATGACGATTTGGATGAATATACCATTAGAAAAAATGTGTCAGTGTAAGTGCAAAATTATTATTAGACCTTTTACTGTTCTGTATATAGCAGCAATTTTGTCTTGATTTCAAGATATGTTTAAAAGAAATAGATTTTCTAAAATCTTAATGCCATAATCTTTAAGTTATAAAACTTTGGTGAATTTTTAAAATGTTTCTTTTGTTAAAAATGACAGTCTGTTAATATATACATACTATTTAAAAATAAGTTACCCAACTGCTCTATCTAGGGAAAAAACCCAGATAGGAATAATGAAAAATAATTAGCTATAAATATGTATTTTTCCTGTTCTTGAATAGAATAGGCTGTGGACAGGGCTTAAAATTTTGCTTAAGTTATCTAGCCAAAATGTATAGCTAAAAAAATTTAAAGTCTGCGTAGGTAGCCCTCACTGGCTTCAGGAGTTTATCAGTTGGCAGTACATATAAATTGACCTGCTAGTTAGAAAATTTTTTTTTAACTATTTATATGCTCGTATTCACAGCTTTCAGCTCTGGTCTTTACCAATTTAGTCAATTTTTTGCTAGATTAATATAACCAAAACAAAATTATAATGTCAGCTCTTAGATACCTATTGAATGCTTATTATGTGCTGGACCCTAGAGATTCAGTGATAGACAAAATATTCAGCCTCTACCCTCTTGGGAATCTGCTTCAAACAGAGATACCTAGATATTTTATAAAACGAAACAAAACAAAACAGAAGCACAGAGAAAAATAGTTTTACCTATCATACCATTTTAATACTCCAGAACAGTTCTGATAGAAGTTTCTGGGATGATGGAAATGTTCTATTTCTGTGTTATCCAGTAGGCACTAGTCTCATGTGGCTATTGAGCACTTGAAATGTGGCCAGTACAACTGAAGAACTGAATTTTTAAAAATTTATTTATTTATTTATTTATTTATTTATGGCTGCGTTGGGTCTTCTTTGCTGCGCGCAGTCTTTCTCTAGTTGCGGCGAGCGGGGGCTACTCTTTCATTGCGGTGCACGGGCTTCTCATTGTGGTGGCTTCTCTTGTTGCAGAGCACAGGCTCTAGGCACGTGGGCTTCAGTAGTTGTGGCTCACGGGCTCTAGAGCGCAGGCTCAGTAGTTGTGATGCATGGGCTCAGTTGCTCTGCGGCATGTGGGATCCTCCCGGACCAGGGCCTGAACCCATGTCCCCTACATTGGCAGGTGGATTCTTAACCACTGTACCACCAGGGAAGCCCAGAACTGAATTTTTAATTTTATTTAATTTGAATTAATTTTATTTTAAACAGCCAGCTAGAATATAGTTTCTAATCTAGCTTTCAGAGAATCTGTTAATGTCCCTAAATTGATGCAAAATACTGTGTATATATGTGGCATTTGGGGAGGAAGAAGTTCATCATTTTTATCAAATTCTCAAAGATAAGTGAGAATCATTATAGAATTAGAAGCGGAATACATTAATTTTTACTAATAAGTAGAAGGTCAGTATATTAATTTTTATAGTAAGGAGTAAAATGTAAAACAAAGTGAGCATTCCAGGCTTTTTGGTGTTCTGTTATCACTATATTTGAAATGGATTTGAATGAGAGCTAATAGTTATTGAGGACATATTTTTCTAACTGGCATTGTGCTATTTACTTTACATTTGATATATTATTTAATCCTTTCAACAACCATGGGAGGTAATTGTTGTTATCTTTATTTCGCTTAATAAGAAAAAGGCTCAGCATGGCTAAGTGACTTGCCTATGGTCAAAAAGCCAGATAAGTGGTGGAGCTAGGCTTCTTGCCCATGTATGTGAAACTTTAAACCTATGCACTTTCTGTTGGACCATCCAACTTTGTCAACATTATATCAATGATACTTACACATTATTAAGCAAGTGTGTTCTATAAGAAGTCCAGAAATTTATCAGGTTTTCTATTTATAATGCTTTTGAAGTAATTCAATTTAATAACATTTAGTAGGTAAATGCTGTAAATTATTTACATTTTGTTGTTGAGAAGAGCTAATGGGCAGGGTTTCTTTTTTTTTTTTTTTTTTGCGGTACACGGGCCTCTCACTGCTGTGGCCTCTCCTGTTGTGGAGCACAGGTTCCGGACGCGCAGGCTCAGCGGCCATGGCTCGCGGGCCCAGCTGCTCTGCGGCATGTGGGATCTTCCCGGACTGGGGCACAAACCCGTGTCCCCTGCATCAGCAGGCGGACTCTCAACCACTGCGCCACCAAGGAAGCCCTAGGGCAGGGTTTTTTATTATTGAAATATAATTGATGCACAATGTTATGTTAGTTTTGGGTATGCTGTGTAGTGATTTGACATTTACATGCATTTTGAAGTAATCACCAATATAAGACTAGTAACCATCTGTCCCCATACAAAGTTATTACAGTATTATCAACCATATTCCTTATGCTGTATATTACATCTCCGTGCCTTATTTGTTTTATAAATGGAGGTATATACTTCTTTAATCCCCTTCACTTCTTTACCCCACCACCCCACACGCTCCTCCTCTGGCAACCACCTTTTTACTTTCTGTATTTATTAGTCTGTTTTTGTTTTGTTCCGCTTGTCTTGTTTTTTAGATTCCATATATGAGATCATATGGTATTCGTCTGACTTATTTCACATAGTATAATACCCTCTAGAGTCATCCATATTGTTGCAAATGGCAAGATTTCATTTTTTTATGGCTGAATAATATTCCATTGTATGTATGTGTATATATATAAAAAAAACTTCTCCATTCACCTATGGATAGACACTTAGGTTGCTTCCGTGTCTTGGCTCTTGTAAATAATGCTGCAATGAACATGGGGGTGCACATATCTTTTCGAGTTAGTATTTTCATTTTCTTCGGATAAATACCAGGGAATGGATTGCTGGATCATAAGGTAGTTCTATCGTTAAATTTTTTGAGGAACCTCCATACTGTTTTCCATAGTGGCTGCACAAATTTACATTCCTAACATTAGAGCACAAGGATCCTTTTTCTCTGCATCCTCATCAACACTTGTCATTTCTTGTCTTTTTGATAATAACTATTCTAATGGTGTGAGGTGATAGCTCATTGTGGTTTTGATTTGCAGTTCTCTGATGATTAGTGATGCTGAGCACTTTTTCATGTGCCTATTGGCTATCTGTATGGCTTTTTTGGAAAAATGTCTATTCAGGTCCTCTGCTCAGTTTTTTTGTTTTGTTTGTTTTTTTTTTTTTTTGCGGTACGCGGGTCTCTCACTGTTGTGGCCTCTCCCGTTGCGGAGCACAGGCTCCGGACGCGCAGGCTCAGCGGCCATGGCTCACGGGCCCAGCCGCTCCGCGGCATGTGGGATCTTCTCGGACCGGGCCAACACCCGTGTCCCCTGATCGGCAGGTGGACTCTCAACCGCTGCGCCACCAGGGAAGCCCCACTCTGCTCAGTTTTTAATCAGGTTGTTTGTTTTTGATGTTGAGTTGTATGAGTTCTTTGTATATTTTGGATATTAACCCTTTATCAGATATATCATTTGCAAATATATTTTCGCATTTAGTATTCAGCCTTTTGATTTTTTGATAGCTTCCTTTGCTATGCAACTTAATTTTAAGCAACTTAAAGGCAAGTACTACTTTTTCTGTCATTGTATACCCAGTTCCTAGCACTGTCTGCTTTTTAGTGGTTGTTTGGTGTTGGTTGAGTGAATGAATGAATTTTTCTGTATTTGTATATGTAGCTGTAAAGGTACAAAAATCAAGGTTGGCAGTCTGTAAAATTTTCTCTTTCTATATGTTTTATTTTTTCTTCTTCCATTCTGCAGTATATCTTTACTTGATTTTTCCCTCCTTTCTTCCTTGGTCTCTTGTAACAAACTGGTCACAAAATGTATCTTATACATCTTAGAACCCGCATGAGTGTGTGTTGAATGAATGAATGAATAAAATATACCAAAATATGGACATTTGAAAGTCATTATTTTATTCTAATATTTAAAATTTTAATTTTGATAAGTAAAATTGATATGTGTATTATGCTTATCTTAAAAATCTTAGATTATATGATAACTAATGTCTTTTTTTTTTTTAAATTTATAGCCCATATAAGAAAAACAAGTTCCTTCACTCCATCACTCTCATCAGGAAATTTACCTGTGAAGGAATATGATGGTTTTAAGAAATTGGAAAGTACTCACATTAGCCATTACCAGTTATTTAAAATATAAATTTATATGTAGGCAGTAGATTAATTTATAATGACATTACTGATACACTTTAAAGACAACTTGTGGCTGAAAGACTAATGTGCATTAGGCACTTTTCTAAAAAGTCAATTTACTTTGCAAAGCAAAACAGGAGGACTTTATATTTTTTGTAGGTTTGAGATATAATCCTTATAATATGAATGGAAACTCCCCCCTCCATGTTCTGTCTCTTTGGTGAAGGAACACAAGTTATGGACATACTTGTGTTACAGTCGTGGCTTGCTCTGTGACTCTGAGCAATGGTTAGGTTATTCTTAACCCACTGAATCAGATTCCTCTTTTTTGGTCTACCTTAAAGAGTTCTGGAGATGATTAGATGAAATAATAAATATAAAGTACCTATGCCTAATAAGGCACTGAGTTGATAGCCAATAAAGAGTGCCTTATTAAGCAGTTTATGGTTGTGGAAGACTGGAGCTTAATATCCCATGGAAAACTTGGGGAGCCAGTGTAAAATACATGCCTGAGTTAACCATTTGAGAGGTGAAGAAGCTGGAGTATTTGTACATCAAATCCCGTCAGTTACTGGGTGAAGACTATTCCTGGTTTTACTAATTCCCTGGCAGTTCTGTTCTGCCACTTGAGTGACAAAGACCGCTTAAGCACCACCAACAAAAAGCCCTCAAAGAAATGCAGGTGCTGGCAGTTGGAAGTCAGGTCTGTGTCTGCTGAACTGGTATGTGTGAAGGGACGTGGGTGGGTTTGACACACTGTGTTACAATTATGTTACCTCTCATCTGGTGGTAAGGCATTAGAGTTCTAGCTTTTATTTATTTTTTTTTTCTTCTCTTCTGGGAAATGATGATTAGTTACTTTCTTCCAGGATGCATGTGGGAAAACTCATAGATTTTAACACAGACATATTCTGATCCTTCAATGTTGTAAGAAAAAGGAAGAAACATGGCTTCTTTTCTTATCTGAGGAAATCTGCCAGTATCTTCCAAATCACTCAACCATCTTGGGTGTTTGGAGAAAAATCTCTTCATTTTTCCATATTAGTTTCCATGTATTCAAATTTTCTTTTTAGTTTTTACTTCAGTATGTAAATTGGCTATCTTGATAAGGAAATTCTTTTAAACAAAATCAGATATTTACTAAGAAAGAAGGGAGAGTTGTTTAATTATAAGCTGTGAGGTGACTCTTTCTAGATTGAACGATGGGAAAGAGCTAAGTAAATAATTTCTTGCAGAGCTGCAGAAATGAATACTCAGTTTTCTGTATAAACACTTCCTATTTTGCCAGTAGAAAGAAAAAAACCAGGTGATGAATTTCCCTTTGAGAAATTTGATAAATAGGAGTATGAACTCAGTGTGACATTCAGAGAGTAAAGAGACGAATAACATTATATTAATAAATTGCAAATGAGTACTTTTATACTTGTATAATATCAAGTTGACAAATTGTTTTGTATTTATCACCTTTTTTTGTGTGTGTGTGGTACGCGGGCCTCTCACTGTTGTGGCCTCTCCTGTTGTGGAGCACAGGCTCCGGACGCGCAGGCTCAGCGGCCATGGCTCACGGGCCCAGCTGCTCTGCGGCATGTGGGATCTTCCTGGACCAGGGCACGAACCCATGTCCCCTGCATCGGCAGGTGGACTCTCAACCACTGCGCCACCAGGGAAGCCCCTTAGTTTTTCTTTTACAGAAAGTCATATAGTTGGAATCATATAGTATGTAGCCTTTTCAGATTGGCTTCTTTACTTAGTACTATGCATTTAAGTTTTTCCCTTGTCTTTTCCTGGCTTGATAGCTCATTTCTTTCTAGCACTGAATAATATTCCATTGTCTGCCTATAACCACAGTTTATCCATTCACTTGTTGAAAGGTGTCTTGGTTGCTTCTAGGTTTTGGAAATTATGAATAAAGCTGTTATAAATATCTGCATGCTGGTTTTTGTGTGGACATACATTTTCAATTCATTTGTGTAGATGCCAAGGAGTCCAATTGCTGGATTATATGGTAAGAGTATGTTTAGTTTTGTAAGAAACTGCCAAACTGTCTTCCAAAGTAGCTATACTATTTTGCATTCCAGCCAACAACGAATGACAGTTCTTATTGCTCCACATCTTTGCCAGCATTTGGTGTTGTCAGTGTTTCAGATTTTGGCTATTATAACAGATGTGTAGTGGTATCTTATTGTTGTTTTAATTTGCAATTCCCAAATGACATATGATGTTGAACATCTTTTCATATGCTTACTTGCCATATATATATATCTTCTTTGGTGAGGTGTCTGTTCAAGTCTTTTGCCTATTTTTTAATTGGGTTGAGTTTTAAGAGTTCTTTGTATATTTCAGATAATAGTCCTTTATTATATATATCTTTTGCAAGTGTTTTCTCCCAGCCTTTGGCTTGCCTTCTCATTCTCTTTCAAGTGTCTTTACAGAGGAGAAGTTTTTAATTTTAATGAAGTCTAGCTTATCAATTATTTCTTTCATGGATCATGCCTTTGTTTTGTCTAAAGTGTCATCACCATATGCAAGGTCACCTAGATTTTCTCCTATGTTATCTTTTTGGAATTTTATAGTTTTGCGTTTTACATTTAGTTCTATGATCTTTTTTTTTTTGTGGTACGCGGGGCTCTCAACGCTGCGGCCTCTCCCATTGTGGAGCACAGGCCCCGGATGCGCAGGCCCAGCAGCCATGGCTCACGGGCCCAGCCGCTCCGTGGCCTGCAGGATCCTCCCGGACCGGGGCATGAACCCGTGTCCCCCGCACCGGCAGGCGGACTCTCAACCACTGCACCACCAGGGAAATCCCGATGATCATTTTTGAGTTAATTCTTGGAAAGAGTGTAAGGTCTATGTCTAGATTCTTTTTTTTTTTACATGTGGATGTCTAGTTTTTCCAACACTATATATTGAAAAGACTGCCTTTTCTCCACTGTATTGCTTTCACATCTTTGTCAAAAACCAGTTGACCATATTTTTGTGGATTTATTTGGGGGCTCTGTATCTGGTTCAGTTAATCTATTTGTCTGTTCTTTTGCCAATACCACATTGTCTTGATTACTGTAGCTTTATACTAAGTCTTGAATATGGATAGTGTCAATCCTCTGACTTTGCTGTTCTCCTTCAATATTGTGTTGGCTATCATGGGTCTTTTGCCTCTCCATATAAACTTTAGAATCATTTTGTTTATTTCCACAAAATAGTTTGCTGGCATTTTGATTGGCATTGCATTGAATCTATAGATCCAGTTGGGAAAAACTGGTATACTGACAATATTGAATCTTCCTATCCATGAACATGGAATTTCTCTCTAATATTTTAGTTCTTCTTTGATATCTTTAATCATAGTTTTGTTGTTTTCCTCATATAGATCTTATACATATTTTGTAAGATTTATACCTAAGTATTTCATTTTGGGGGATGGTAATGTGCTTTTAATTCAAATTCTGCTTTTTTACTGCTGGTATATGAGAAAGCAGTTGACTTTTGTATATCAACTTTGTATCCTGCAACCTTGCTGTAATTGCTTATTAGTTGTAGGCTTTTTAAAAATGATTCTTTTGGATTCTTCCCATAGATAATCATGTCATCTGTGAACAGAGTTTCATTTCTTCCTTACAAACTTGTATATCTTTTATTTCCTTTTCTTGTCTTATTGCTTTAGCTATGATTTCCAGTACAATGTTGAAAAGGAGAGATGACGGGATATCTTGTCTTGTTCCTGATCTTAGTGGGAAAGGTTCTGCTCTCTTACAATTAAGTATGATATAGCTGTAAGTTTTTGGTAGATAATCTTTATCAGGTTGAGAAAATTCCCTCTTTTTCTAGTTTACTAAGAGTTTTCATTGTGTATGTTGTACTTTGTGAAATGCTATTTGTGCACCTATTGGTATGGTCATGTGATTGTTTTCTCTTTGATGTGATATGATGTAATGATGTGATATTGATATGATAATATGATGCCTGTTGATATGATAGATCACATTAATTGATTTTGAATGTTGAACCAGCTTTGCATACCTAGGATAAATCCCACTTGGTTATGGTATGTAAGTCTTTTTATACATTTTTAAATTCAATTTGCTAACATTTTGTGGTTCTTTGTGTCTATCTTCATAAGATTGTAGTTTTCTTGTAATAGCTTTATCTGGTTTTGGTATTAGGGTAATGCTGACCTCATAGGTGAGTTAGGAAGTAGTCCCTCTCCTATCTTCTGAAAGAGATTCTAGAGAATTCGTAAAATTTCTTCTTTAAATTTTTGGTAGAATTTATCAGTGAACCCATTTGGGCCTGCTGCTTTCTGTTTTGGAAGGTTACTAATTATTGATTTAATTTCTTTAACAGATACAAGTCTATTCAGATTGTTTATTTCTTCTTGTTTGAGGTTTGGCAGATTGTACCTTTCAAGGAATTAGCCCATTTCCTCTACATTATCAAATTAGTGGACTTAGAGTTGTTCATGTTACTCCTTGATTATCCGTTTAGGGTTCATAGGATCTGTGGTGAAGTCTCCTCTTTCATTTCTGATATCGGTAATTTCTGTGATCTCTCTTTAATTCTGGTTATCCAGGACAAAGGCTTATTGACTTCACTGATCTTTTCAAAGAACCATTTTTTGGTTTTTTTGATTTTTCTCAGTTGATTTCGTGTTTTCAGTCTCTTTGATTTCTGCTCAGATTTTTATTATTTCTTCTACTTTGGATTTAACTTGCTCTTCTTTTTCTAGTTTCCTAAAGTGGAGCTTAGATGGTTGATTTTTAGATCTCTCTTATTTTCTAATGTATGAATTTAATGCTATAAATTCTGTTTTTTCTCTTAGGCTTTTCCCTGTAAGCAGTGTTTCCACTGTATCCCACAAATTTTGAGACTTGTATTTGCATTTTCCTTTCATTCATAGTATTTTAAAATTTCTACTGAGATTTCTTCTTCACCCCATGTATTAATTAAAAGTGTGTTGTTTAATCTCCAAGTATTTGGGGATTTTCCAGTTAACCATTCTGTTAATGATTTCTAATTTAATTCTATTGTGGCCTGACAGCAGACATTATATAATTTCTGTTTTTTAAAACTTGTTGAAGTGTGTTTTATGGCCCAGAATATGGTCTGTTTTGGTGAATGTTTAATGTTAGCTTGAGAAAAATGTGTAATCTGCTGTTGTTGGATGAAGTAGGCTATAGGTGTCAATTATATCCAGCTGATTACTGGTGCTGTTGAGTTCATCTCTGTCTTTACTGATTTTCTGCCTGTTGGATCTGCACATTTCTGATAGAGGGAATGTTAAAGTCTCCGATATAATAGTGGATTCATCTATTTCTTCTTGCAGTCATCTATCAATTTTGCCTTACATAGTTTGATGCTCTTTGTTAGATGCATACACATTAAGGATTGTTATCTTCTTGAAGTGTTGACCCTTTTATTATTATGTAATACCCCTCTTTATCAATGATAACTTTTCTTGCTGTGAAGTTTGGTCTGTCTGAAATTAACATACCTACTCCCACTTTCTTTTGATTAGTGCTAGCATGGCCTAACTTTCTCTGTCTCTTCAGTTTAGTTTCTTTTTTTTTCTTTTTTTTTTTTATAGTATAGCAGTTATTTATTAGTGAGATAAATGGTTACAATTCTCCCTCTGGACCTGTTTAGCCTTGTACATAAAACAATTATTATTATTTTTAATTGAAGTATAGTTAATTTACAATGTTGTGTTACTTTCAAGTCTACAGCAAAGTGATTGAGTCATATATATATATATATATGTATATATTAGATTATTTTCCATTATAGGTTATTACAAGATATTGAGTATAGTTCCCTGTGCTATACAGTAGGTCCTTGTTGTTTACCTATTTTGTATATAGTAGTGTGTATATGTTAATCCCAAACTCCTAATTTATCTCTCCCCCTCTCTTTTGGTAACCATAAAATTGTTTTCTGTGTCTGTGAGTCTATTTCTGTTTTGTAAATAAGTTCATTTGTATCATATTTTAAGATTCCACATATAAGTAATATTATATGATATTTGTCTTAACTCTTTCTGACTTACTTCACTTAATATGATAATCTCTAGATCCATTCATGTTGCTGCAAATGGCATTATTTTATTCTTTTTTTATGGCTGGGTAACATTCCATTGTGTATATATATACCATATCTTCTTTATCCATTCATCTGTTGATGTTGCTTCCATGTCTTGGCTATTGTAAATAGTGCTGCTATGAACACTGGGTGCATATATCTTTTCAAATTAAAGTTTTCTCTGGATATATGCCCAGGAGTGGGATTGCAGGATCATATGGTAACTCTATTTTTAGTTTTTTAAGGAACTTACATACTGTTCTCCGTAGTGACTGCACCAATTTACATTCCCACCAACACTATAGGAGAGTTCCTGTTTCTCCACACCCTCTCCAGGATTTACTATTCGTAGAGTTTTTAATGATGGCCATTCTGACTGATGTGAGGTGATACTTCATTGTAGTTTTGGTTTGCATTAATATAATAATTAGTGATATTGAGCATCTTTTTGTGTTCCTGTTAGCCATCTGTATGTCTTCTTTGGAGAAATGTCTGTTTAGGTCTTCTGCCTACTTTTTGATTGGGTCGTTTGTTTTACTGACATTAAGCTGTATGAGCTGTTCGTATATTTTGGAAATTAATCCCTTGTTGGTAGCATTGTTTGCAAATATTTTCTCCCAGTCCGTAGGTTGTCTTTTTGTTTTGTTTATGGTTTCCTTTGGTATGCAAAAGCTTTCAAGTTTCATTAGGTCCCATTTGTTTATTTTGTTTCTATTTCCATTACTCTAGGAGACAGATTGAAAAATACATTGCTGTGATTTATGTCAAAGGGTGTTCTGCCTATATTTTCCTCTAAGAGTTTTATAGTATCTGGTCTTACATTTAGGTCTTTAATCCATTTTGAGTTTATTTTTGTATATGGTGTTAGAGAATTTTCTGATTTCATTCTTCTACGTGTAGCTGTCCAGTTTTCCCAGCATCACTTATTGAAGGGACTGTCTTTTCTCCATTGTATATTTTTGCCTCCTTTGTTATCGATTAATTGACCACAAGTGTGTGGGTTCATTTCTGTGCTTTCTATCCTGTTCCATTGATCTATGTGTCTGTTTTTGTGCCAGTACTATATTATTTTGATTAGCTTTGTAGTTTAGTCTGAAGTCAGGGTGCCTGGTTCCTTCAGCTCCATTCTTCTTTCTCAAGACAGTTTTGGCTATTTGGGGTCTTTGTGTTTCCATACAAATTTCTAAGTTTTTTTGCTCTAGTTCTGTGAAAAGTGCCGTTGGTAATTTGCTAAGGATTGCATTGAATCTGTAGATTGTCTTGGGTAGTATGGTCATTTTAACAGTATTGATTCTTCCAATCCAAGAACATGGTATATCTTTCCATCTGTTTGTGTCATCTTCAATTTCTTTCATCAGAGTATTATGGTTGTTTCCTTACTTTCTCTTTTAGAGTATAAAAATGCAACAGATTTCTGTATATTAATTTTGTATCCTGCAGCTTTACCAGATTCATTGATGAGCTCTAGTAGTTTTCTGGTAGTGTCTTTAGAATTTTCTGTGTATAGCATCATGTCATCTGCAAACAGCGACAGTTTTATTTCTTCCTTTCCAATTTGGATTCCTTTCATTTCTTTTTCTTCTCTGATTACTGTGGCTAGGACTTCCAAAACTATGTTAAATACAAGTGGTGAGAGTGGGCAGTCTAGTCTTGTTCCTGATCTTAGAGGAAATGCTTTCAGTTTTTCATCATTGAGTATGATATTAGCTGTGGGTTTGTCATATATGGCCTTTCTTATGTTGAGGTCAGCTACCTCTTTGCCTGGTTACTGAAGAGTTTTTATCATAAATGTTGAATTTTGTCAAAAACTTTTTCTGCATCTATTGAAATGATCATATGGTTCTTATGCTTCAATTTGTTAATGTGGTATATCAGATTCAGTTATTTGCAGTTATTGAAAAATCCTTGCATCACTGGGATCCCACTGGATTATGGTGTGTGATCCTTTTAATGTATTGTTGGATTCGGTTTGCTAGTATTTTGCTGAGGATTTTTCATCTATTTTTATCAGTGATATTGGCCTATAATTTTCTTTTTTTTTGATATCTTTGTCTAGGTTTAATGTCAGGGTGATAGTGGCCCAGGGTGATAGAGTGAGTTTGGAAGTGTTCCTTCCTTTGCATTTCAGGAATGGTTTGAGAATGATAGATGTTAAGTCTTCTCTAAATATTTGGTAGAATTCACCTGTGAAGCCATCTGTTCCTGGACTTTTGCTTGCTGGGAGTTTTTAATTACTGATTCAATTTCGTTACTGGTAGTTGGGCTGTTCATATTTTCTGTGTCTTTCTGGTTCAGTCTTGGGAGATTGTACCTTTCTAAGAATTTATCCATTTCTTCTAGGTTGTCCATTTTATTAGTGTATAGTTGTTTATTGTAGTATCTTATGATCTGATCTATTTCTGTGGTGTCAGTTGTAACTTGTTCTTTTTTCATTTCTGATTTTATTAATTTGGACCCTCTCTCTTTTTTTCCTGATGAGTCTGGTTAACAGTTTATCAATTTTGTTTATCTTTTCAAAGAACCAGCTTTTAGGTTCATTGATCTTTTCTGTTTTTTATTTTAGTATCTATTTCATTTATTTCTGCTCTGATCCTTATGATTTGTTCTACTAATTTTGCGTTTTGTTCTTCTTTCTCTGGTTGCTTTAGGCATAAGATTAGGTTGTTTATTTGAGATTTTTCTTGTTTCCTGAGGTACAGTTGTATTGCTATAAACTACCCTCTTAGAACTGCTTTTGCTGCATCCCATAGGTTTTAGATTGTCGTATTTTCATTTGTCTCTAAGTATTTTTTGATTTCCTCTTTGATTTCTTCAATGATCCATTGATTGTTTAGTTAAACATATTGTTTCAGTTTTCTTAAATTTACCAAGGCTTGCTTTGTGGCCCAGGGTGTTATTTGTCCTGGAGAATGTTCCATGTGCACTTGAAAAGAATGTATATTCTGCTGCTTTCAGATGGAATGCTCTATAAATATCAATTAAGTCCATCTGGTCTTAATGGGTCATTTAAGGCTTGACTTTCCTTTTTGAGTTTCTGTGTGGATGATCTGTCCATTGATGTAAGTGGGGTGTTACTGTCACCACACTATTAATGTGTTACTATCAATTTCTCCTTTTATGTCTGTTAACATTTACCTTATCTATTGAGGTGCTCTTATGTTGGGTGCATATATATATTTCCAATTGTTATATCTTCTTCTTGGATTGATCCTTTGATCATTATGTAGTGTCCTTCTTTGTCTTGTGACAGTCTTTATTTTAAAGTCAACTTTTTATGACATAAGTATTGCTACTCTGGCTTTCCCTTGATTTCCAGTTGCATGGAATACCTTTTCCCATGCCCTCACTTTCATTATGTATGTGTCTCTAGATCTGAAGTGAGTCTCTTGTAGGCAGCAAATATATGGGCCTTGTTTTTGTATCCATTCAGCCAGTCTGTATCTTTTGGTTGGAGCACTTAGTCCATTTACATTTAAGGTAATTAATAATGTGTATGTTCCTATTCCCATTTTGTTAATTGTTTTGGATTTGTTTTTGTAGGTCTTTTCCCCCCCTTTCTTCTTTTACTCTCTTTTCTTGTGATTTGATGATTGTCTTTAGTGTTATGTTTGGATTCCTTTTTCTTTTTTGCGAGTATATCTGTTATAGATTTTGTTTTGTGGTTATCATGAGGTTTTTGTATAGGAGTGTGTATATATATATATATATATATATTTTTTTTTTTTTTTTTTTTTTTTTTTTGCGGTACGCAGGCCTCTCACTGTTGTGGCCTCTCCCATTGCGGATCACAGCTCTGGACACACAGGCTCAGCGGCCATGGCTCACGGGCCCAGCTACTCTGTGACATGTGGGATCTTCCCGGACCGGGGCATGAACCCGTGTCCCCTGCATCAGCAGGTGGACTCTCAACCACTGTGCCACCAGGGAAGCCCACAGAGTGTATATTTTTATGTGCTTGTTTTAAGTTGCTGATCTCTTAATTTCAAACACATTTTAGATACCCTGCATTTGTGCTGTTCTCCCTTTATGATTATTGTTTTTGATATATTTTACATCTAATTGTTTTGTGTATCCCTTAACTGCTTATTGTGGATACAAATAATTTTACTACTTTTGTCTTTTAACTTCCCTACTAGCTTTGTGCATGGATTATTTCCTACCTTTATTCTATGTTGGTCTTTACCAGTGAGCTTTTCCAGTTTGTAATTTTCTTGTTTCTAGTTGTGACCTTTTCTTTTTTGCCTAGAGAAGTTCCTTTAGCATTTGCTGTAAAGTTGGTTTGGTGGTCCTGAATTCTTCTAGCTTTTGATTGTTTGTAAACCTTTTGATTTCTCCATCAAATCTGAATGAGAGTCTTGTTGGGTAGAGTATTTTTGGTTGTAGGTTTTTCTCTTTCATCACTTTAAGTATATCATGTCACTCCCTTCTGGCCTGCAGAGTTTCTGCTGAAAAATCAGCTGATAGCCTTATTGGAATTCCCTTGTGTGTTATTTGTTGCTTTTCCCTTGTTGCTTTTAATATCCTCTCTTTATCTTTAATTTTTGTCATTTTGATTACAATGTGTTGTGGTGTATTCCTCTGGGTTAATTCTGCATGGGACGCTGCACTTCCTAGACTTGGGTGATTGTTTCCATCCCCAGGATAGGGAAATTTACAGCTATTATCTCTTCAAATAGTTTCTGAGGCCCGTTCTCTTTCTCTTCACCTTCTAGGATCCCTATAATGCAAATATTAGCATGCTTCATGTTGTCTCAGAGGTCTCTTAAACTGTCCTCATTTCTTTCCATTCTTTTTTATTTCTATTCAACAGCAGTGATTTCCACTACTCTGTCTTCCATCTCACTGATCTGTCCTTCTGCCTCATTTAGTCTACTCTTGATTCCTTCTAGTGTATTTTTCATTTCAGTTATTCTTCAATTTTGTTGTTGTTGTTGTTTGTTTTTTTGTGGCCACACTGTGCAGCATGCGGGAATCTTCATTCCCTGACCAGGGGTTGAACCCATGCCCTCTGCATTGGGAGCACACAGTCTTAACCACTGGACCACCAGGGAAGTCCTGTATTTTACAATTCTGTTTCGTTCTTTATATTTTCTAACTCTTTGTTAAAAACTTCTAATTTCTTGCTCTATGCATCCATTCTCCTCCCAAGTTCTTTGATCATATTTATGATCATTACTGTCAACTCTTTCTCAGGGAGACTGCCTATTTCCATGTCACTTTGTTCTTCTTTTGTGGTTTAATCTTATTCCTTTGTCTGAAACATATTACTCTGTCACCTAATTTTGTGTAAATTGCTGTTTGTATTTTTATGTATGTGGTAGGTTGGTTACATTTCTTGACCGTGGAGAAGAGGCCCTCTATAGGAAACATTCTATGCATCCCAGGAGTGCACTTCCCTCTCGACACCCAAGGTCCAGGAGCCAGCTGGTCCCAGGCTAGTGTCTGGCCTGCATTTGGGTGGAGCTGGGTTTTGGTCCTCTGGTGGGCAGGGCTGTATTTAGGGGCATACCTAGATGTGGCTGTGAGCTTAGGAAGTCTTTAGGTAGCCTGACTGCTGATTGGTGGGGCTGTGTTCCCACCCAGTTTGTTGTTTGGTCTGAGGCATCCCAGCACTGGAGCCTGCAGGCTGTTGGGTGGGGTCAGGTCTTGGTGCCAAAATGCCATCCTCCTAGAGAGCTCACTTGCTGATGAATGCTCCATGATATATCCACGTTCTCATGTTGTGATTTTGGTGTTCTCTTATCTCAGGAGATAAGCTTAAGGTCCTTCTACTTTGCCCTCTTACTTTTAACCTATATGTGTCTTTATATTTAAAGTGGGTTTCTTGTAGACAACATTTAGTTGGGTCTTGTGTTTTGATCCACTCTGACAATCTTTGTCTTTTAATGAGTGTATTTAGACCATTGATGTTTAAAATGATTATTGATGTAGTAGCTTAATATCTACCATATTTGTCACTGTTTTCTATTTGTTGCTCATGTTCTTTTCTCCCATTTTTGTCTTCCATATATTTTCTGGCTTTTGTAGTTTTTTGCGTTTTGCAATTTTAATTGAACATTTTATATAATTCTACTTTCTTTCCTGTCTTAGCATATCAGTTATACTTCTTATTTATTTTTTTTAGTTGTTACCCTAAAGTTTGCAATGTATTTTTATAGCTAATCCACCTTTACTTTCAAATAATACTATAACTCTTCCCAGTTACTGCAAGTACCTTATAATAACAAAAAATCCTGTTGTCTTTGTCCCTTGTATCACTCCTGTCGTTCATTGCATTTATACATATAAGCATATGTAGGCATTTATAAGCACACACACATGTGCATACCTAATTGGTTACATTGTTGCCATTGTTATTTTGAACAAACAAATCCATTATCTGTTAGATCCATTAAGAATAAGAAAAATAGAACTTATTTTACCCTTAGTTATTCTCCAGTGTACTTCTTCTCTTTATGTATATCTAAGTTTCTGACTTAATTTTTCAGAGAAGGAAAATTGTTTTCTTTTAACATTTGGCATACAGGGGAATGATGCCAATAATACGTGGAATTCGGCTTGGATTCTTTTCCCCTAAACAAGTTCGAACCTGTTATTGTTTTGGAAAGCTCAGGGGCAAGCTTTTTCACAACTAAAGAGAAAGCGTTAGTAGTATAAGAAAAATGCTGAATATTCTGTAAAAGTAACCTATAATACAATAAGGTGCTGGTTTATTGGCACCTTAACAATTTTAACAAAAAATTGCTGTATATTCTACTATATTAAAAGATCTGAGGAAGTTGCAAGTTTTGTTGAAGAAGTTGTAAAGATAGCCTTTATCAATTTCTTTTTAATACAAAGGAACTATCACCAGATGATATTTTTAATTTTTATTAAACTGGTCTCTATTAGAAGTGAATGTCTTCAAGGACCCACATCAAAGGAAAAAACGAGCTCCAGGAAATGAAGCTTTAAAGGATGGACTGACTTACTCTTAATACAAATGCCAGTAGAAACTCAACTGTACTCATATTTTTATATGGCTTGTTATTGTTTTGTTAGGACTCCATAGTCCTTAATTCCATAGATTTTGAGTCCTCTCACTCCAATTCTACTTTTTCCATAGGTTTAGCTCTTTTTATTTTACAGAACATGGAGTTATTTAGGAATGCATATATGCTGTTATAGCAGAAATGCCTGCACTCAATTCTGAGTTAGTGGTAGCCACCTTTTTGAGTAACAAGGGTAGTCTAATCCTCTTTTATCTCATTTATTTTCAGTGCTCATCATAGTGGCTGGCAGGGCTATCCCAAGCCCTTTTGTGTGCAGTAGAAAAAAATGCTCCTTCCTCTGAGTAGGTTTAGATTTTTAATTGCAGAGCTTGGAGTACAAAACTCTTGCTGAATTAGTCCTGCTTGCCCTTTCAGCCAGGCCTTTATGCAGTGTATAGTTTGGAAGCACTATAACATGTCCTGGCTTCCTGAACAAAAGAGTCATGCACACATATAAACACATGCATGTACACACACACACACACACACACACATACACACAGTGCTTGTTGAACTGATGATGTGCATGACTTCACACTGTTTTTTAGCAAATATATTTTGATTAGTTTAGAAATCATTTATTTCCTTTATTTGTTTGTCCCTAATTGTTAATTTTGATGTTATGTGAGGATTTTAAAAATACAGGTAAGACAATTTAACAGACTATTAACTTTCAAAATTCTTTTCATACAAGAGAAAGGGGGGAGTGGTATTGATAGAATGTATAAATATTCCCCAGCCTCTCCATTTTTTCCTTCTCTCTTCCTTTCTTTGAAGGGAAGGGGGTGATAGATGGTAGGAGAGCAAGACCAAATATGCCAATCTAATGTATAAATTCTTTAAACTAATACAAAAAATTTCAGTTTAGTTAGATGACAAATTGGGTTTTGCCAGATTTCTAGGCAGAATTGCACAATATATTAAGATTGTGACTCAAAGCCACATTCAACAGGTGGAGTAAAAGTCCTCTCTTTCGGTTCCAGATGTGGTTCCTTATATGCGGTAACCTATAAACCCAGAGACAACTTTTCTAATGCTTTTACCTTGTTTCTTGTATGTATGTTGAAGTAGGGACAGGAAAGCTACAATAAAACTCCTACTGGAAAGAGAGAAGGATGGGATACACATGAAAGTTCCTGGTCCTTACAATAATTAATAAAACTTCTTGCTTTGGAAGTAGAGTAAGGTCTTGATAGGATCCTAATTCTGCTTTCTGAGAGAAGTTCCTTTGTCCTTTGTTTTCCATAGTCCCTGACTTTGCTTTTTTAGGAATTATTCCTTAATCGGAAATGGGTGTTGGAGAACATACCCTTATTTGAGGCTGCCCTGGATTCTCACCCTGTGTTCTGTCAGTGCAAACTTGGGCTCCCTGGGTAGAGCATGCTAGACTTGTGGTATTTTTTGCTAATAGAGTTGCCTCAAAAATGTAGGTTTCAATTCTGTTTGCCTCCAGTCAGCTATATGTGAAAATACCAGTACCAAAGATCTCACTTGCTCATAATTGCTAAGCCTACAAACTAGTTACTTTACTAGTTATTTTCCTCAGAGCATCCAACTCTCCCTTAACTTAATAACTGATACCTTGTGGCCACCTGAAACAGTACATTTGGGTAGGGGTTAATCTGACTTTTGCTCCTAGGCAGGCTCTCGTTATGTGGCTTAGAACTCTTAAGAGAAATTGTTGGAATACATTTTTTTGTGTTAGCTGTAGAGAAGCAACTGGCTTTTCTATTCCTTCAAGGTACCCTGTATTATTGGATTATCCATTAAGTTAGAAGTAGGCTATAGTCAGAGAGCCTTCCTAAGCAGAGTTGTATTCTTTTTTTTCTCTGCTTGTAAATGAACTAATTCTTGCCTAAATTCATTCATTTATCAGGCTTAAAACAACAAGTAGTAGTCAATTCATTACAACATTATGACTTTTTCTAGCTGCTTCTGCTAGAACTATAGTCTTGGTAGGCACTTGGTTTCTCTTTTAAATGGTCATATTTTGCTAGTATAGTATATATAGTATAGTGTAGTATAGAAAGGATCACCAACATATGTCTCTTTCCTATCTGCTTTCTGTCCTACCTCTAAGTTAATAGAAATGCTTTGGATTTATCTTATAACCCACTCTGTTGTTCCTAAGAATTTCTATAACATTTAGCATAAAGGCTAAGTTGTAAAAAAGAGACTTAAAACTATAGTGGCTCAAACATAAATTAACTGTTTTTCTTATAGAACAGTTGAAAGGTAGATAGATGTGTGATATAAGATGGATAAACAACTCTGCTTTCATGAAATAGTCCAGGAACACCCAAAAAAGGAATCCATGAAGCACTTTCAATTTTTGTTGTTGTTGTTGTTGTTAAGATTCTGGTCTTAAACTGCAACTGTAGTTTTTTTTTTAAAGGCAGTGAAATTTTGAATAGGAAATATTTGAAACAAAATAGAAACATTTTAGAGATATCACACACACACACAAACACATTTAAAAGTTCTTTGATTTCTAACCATAATGGAGTGGAGTCACTGGTGCTGTTCTTTCTCTTTGGCTGTAAATATCTAGACAAAAATATATGAAACAGTCATTATTTTCAGAAAATGGCAGCAGAGGTCAGAGGTTCAGTGATTTCTGAGAAAAGAGAAACAGATGAAGTGAGCCCTGTGATTGCCCTGGTTTTCTGCCTGGAGGCACTTTCAGATATCTGGTGCAGGGAGAGGAAAGCCAAGTAGAGCACAATGGTCCTGCTTGATTGAAATAAAGATTAGATTGGGGGAGGATGAGATAGCTGGAATCGTTAGATCAGAATACTAAAGAGTAGGGACCTATGTAGGCAAAGAAAGAGCATCATAAATCTTCATGTTGCCTTGAGACATTTGTTAAATACTAAGCTCTGTGTGTGTAGGTGAAACTCCATAAGGGCACACAAAAAGTTATTAGGCAATGTAATCTGAACAACTTCCAATGCTCATACAAGGTTAAGAGATGTTTGAGTTCTGAATAAGCAGAGTGGAGAGACTTTGTTGAACATCTAGAGTATTCAGTAGAGACCCCAGATTGGTCACACCTCAAAGAGTAAGGCTGAGTCTGACTTGATGACTAATGGCTACTCTATATGTGCTCTAACAAATCTTAGAAGGAATCTGAAAAGAATGAAGTTGAACATTAAGTAATTTAATAACCTATTGAAACAAAATTTATCACTCTTTAAAGGAAGACCATAAAATCCAGAAATTCAACAATATCATATTCATAGTGTCCATAATAAATGTGTGTGTTTACATACATACATACATATATGTATACATACACACAAACTACTAGACATACAAAGGAGGAGTAAAATCATCAATAGAAAAAGACAGGAATGACAGAGATGAGATTAGTTGGCAAAGACTTTAAAATATCTCAAATATAGTAAGTATGCTCAAGGACTTAAAAGGAAAAATCATAAAACTACAGATCTAAGAATCCCAATAAATCACAAGCAGGATTACAAACAAAACCACACCATGGTGTAATGTAGTCAAATCACCAAGTTCTAGTGATACAGAAAAAAATCTTAAAAGCATTAAGAGGAGGAAGAAAAATTTTTATATAGGGGAGCAAAGAAAAAAAATGACTGCTGACTTATCATCAGAAGGTAAGCAAACTAGAAAACAGTGGAATGATATATTTAAAGAGCTGAAAGGAAAAAAAAAATTAACCTAAAATTATTTTTAAAAACAAAAGCAAAATAATATTTCCAAATAAGCAAAGTGAGAAAATTTCCTGTCAGTATACCTATATTATAAGAAATCTTAAAATGATCTTCAGGCTGAAAGAAAATAATACTGAGTGAAAATTCAGTTCTGCACAACGGAAAGAAGAAGTAGTAGGAAATGGCAAATATTTATGTCTAAAAATATATGGAAATTAAACTCTACATTTCCAAGTAATGCTTACATCAAAGAATAAATCACAAGAGAATCTATAAAGTGTTCTTAATGGAATGATAATGAAAATACAGCATATCAAATTTTGTGGGATGCAATGCTTACATGAAAATTTATGGTTATAAATGCTTATATTAGAAAAGAAGGAAGGTGTAAAGTTTATGGCATAAGCCTCCCTCTTAAGAAGCTGCAAAAAATGAGCAACTTAAATCCAAAGCAAGAAGGAAAAACTGATAAAAAGTGAAATCGATGAATATAAAACACAAAAGCAACAGAGAAAAATCAGTGAAACCAAAGCTGGTTCTTTGAAAAGATTAAGTTGATAAATATCCAGCTAGATTGATCAGGAAAAAAATTACCAATAACAGGGAAGAAAAGCATCACTGTAGATATTATAGGCATTAATAGAATAATCAGGGAATAGTATGAGCAATTTCATGCCAGTAAGTTCAATAACTTAGATGAACTAAGTGCTTGAAAGACACAAATTACCAAAACTGACAGAAGAAGAAATAGAAAACTTGAAAAACCTTATGTCAATTAGATAAATTAATAATTAAAAACTCCCTATAGGAAACTCCAAGCCAAGATGGCTTCACTGATTAATTTTATTGAAACTTAAGTAGTAAACAATTACAATCTTATACAAACTCCTTCAAAAGATAGAGGAGGGAACACTTCTTGACTCATTTTATGAGGTCAGCATTAGCTTGATTTTAAAATCAGATAAAGACATTACAGGAAAATAGATCAATATCTCTTTTGACTGTAGATGCAAAATATCCCTAATGAAATAGCAAACAGAATCTAGCAAAACATATTACAAAATGCATCATGACCAAAGGGGTTTATGCCAGAAAGCAAGGTTGATTTTAACATTTAAAACCAATCAAAGAAAAAAGGAGAAACAGCATATGATAATTTCCAGAGATACCAAAAATCTATTTGACAAAATTCGAACCTACTCATGATAAAAATTCACGAAAAACCCAGAATAGACAGAAACTTCTTCAATCTGATGAAGGACATTTATAAAAAGTATACAGCTAACATTACATT
Organism: Pseudorca crassidens; assembly: GCF_039906515.1. Classification (NCBI taxonomy): domain Eukaryota; kingdom Metazoa; phylum Chordata; class Mammalia; order Artiodactyla; family Delphinidae; genus Pseudorca; species Pseudorca crassidens. Next base: position 26,752,882 of record NC_090301.1, read on the forward strand.
TAACAATGAAAGACTGAATGCTTTCTCTGTAAGATTAGGAAGAAGGTAAGGATGTCCATTCACACAGCTTATAATTAATGTTATACTGGAATTCATAGCCAGTGCAGTAAGATAAGAAAAATAATAAAAGGAATCCAGATTAAAAATAAATCAAACTGCTTTATTTGCAGTTGACATGATAATATACATAGAAAATCCTAAGGACTTTGCTATGAGGAAGATACTAAAACTCCTAAGTGAATTTAACAAGGTCAAAGTATATAAGGTCACCACATAAAAATCAACTGTATTTTTGTATACTATCATCCAAACAATTTATGAATGCTATATACTAGCTTCCATAAACATGAAATACATAGAGATAAATTTTTTAAACTCTATAAAACATAGCTGAGAGAAATTACCAGTACATAAATACACAGAGAAATAATACCTTATACATTGATTAGGAGATTCAGTGTTGTGTTAATTCTCAACCAATAGATCCATGGATGCAATGAAATCCTTATCAAAATGCTGCTCTTTTTTTTTAAGAGATTGACAAGCTGATTCTCAAATTTAGAATTGTCAAAACAATATTGAGAAATAACAAAGTTGAAGAATTTACTGGATTTTAAGAATTACTCTAAACTACAATAATAGTGTCGTATTGGGTCATGGTGTTGACATAGGTAGGTAGATAGATGATAGACAGATATCCTAAGTGCTCTCTGTGTGTATGTAAGTGTATATACAACATGTAGTATTCATATAGATAGTCTTTTATCTATTCAAGGATAGTTTTGGTTTTTTTTTCTATTAAAGGATTATAGAATCTTTTCAACAAATGGTTCAGGAACTAGATATCCTATAGAAAATAATGAATCTGGACCCTTACCTGGACCAATACACAGAGCTTGACTTGAATTGGATTATAGATCTAAAAGTAAAAACACTAAAACTTTTTGATATTTTAGAAACATGAATAAATCTATGAATTCACGTTAAGCAAATATTTCTTAGCACATAAAAAGAACTATCTATAAAAGGGAGGTTTGAAAAATTGGGCTTCATCAAAATTAGAATCTTTTGCTGCTCAAAAGACACCTTTAGGAAAATGAAAGGCCAGCTACAGATTGGGAGCTATAAGTATTTCCAATACATACAGTCTGACAGTCTTATATGAACAGGAAGGTAGCCAATTAAATATGAGCAAAAGATTTAAAAAGACACTTCATTAAAGGAAGTCATAATCCCTTGGGAAGCATATGAAAACATGTTCCACATCAGGAATTGGAAAACTATGGCCCATGGACCAAATCTGGCCTATTGTCTGTTTTTGTAGACAAAGTTTTATTGAAACATCATTACACCCATTCATTTATGACTGCTCTCATGCTATAACAGGAGAGTTGAGTAGTTATTAAAGAGACGCTGTGGCCACAAAACAAATATTTCCTGTCTGCCTCCTTACAGAAAAATTTGCTATCCCCTGGTCTAAAGGAATCAAATTCCAGGGAAGACTAAGCTCTTCCTAGGTGAGCAAACACCAGTGGAGAAGTTTGGCCTAATTTAATGTAATTTTCCCCAGGATAAAACTTATTTTTCTTGGAATTATAATTTTTTACAATTGGATCTTATTTTTTAAATCATAGTTAATTCATTTTTATTACTAAGCTAACAAACTCTATTAAAGGCAAAATTATACAAGTTTTTCTTTAAGTTTTGGTAACTTAAGGTGTAATATTAGAAAGTTCTATCTTATTCTGAGGAACAAACTACACTTCAAGGTTAAAACAGTGATGTAGAGAGAACAAAACAAACAAAACAACAACAAGACAGTGATGTAGATTCATGATGTTGACCAGAAGTTAGTACGAAGAGAAATTGTACTGAAAACCACTTGGTTTAAACAGCCTGTACTTATTTCCATCAGTAAGTTAAGTTGTGACTGCAAACAAGTAAGGATGAGGATTGAAGGCATGTGCTGCCTTTCTGAGGACTGACTAGTCTCACTGCCCAGGTGGTATCCACTCATGGATGTATTTGCCCTGATCTTCACTAGAAGTAGGGGCTCCTATTTCCAGTGCAGATCAGGGCATGTGTTGGTCTTTGATCAGTTCAACACACTGCAGAGAGATGTAGGGAGTAAATCTTAGTGGCCTGGCAGGCCAGGCTTATATGCTAACTGAGGAGTCTAGACATTCTGGGTTTGCCTCACATTCTTATTAGTTTGTTGTTGCATCAGCTGTGTTCTGATTGGTTACACTCTAAGATATAAGCCATTACATCATTGGTTATATAAATTGTTTACATAAAACGTTTTGTGTTTGAGGTACAACAGGTGTCGATCTCCTTTGAATGAGCCATATACTTATCTGTAACATGTTTACAACCATAGTTAGTTTTTAGAAAGACATTTTTTCAAGCAAGAGAACATTTTTGATGGAAAAGATTGGTTACCATTTATAAGCATAGCAAACAGATTTTACTCCTGTTAAAATGTAGAATAAGGTATCCTTTACAGAAAATTCATTTCACTTATTACAAAGCCCCAGTATTATTTAGTTTACTTAAATTAAATCTGATATTACTACTTTTTCTATGTTAGGATAATTTAATGTCACATATGAACATAAAAATGATTTTTGTAAATTTAGTTTCAGTATCAGTATTTGTACTAGAAGTACAATAACATTAACTCCATAAACTTTTATTTTTCTCTATTTCCATGAGCTAATAATCAGTTTGACAACCCAGCAAAGTGGCATGTTATAGGGAAATTTTCTGACTGGGGCAAAATTTAATGAAACAATGTTTAAGGTCATCTTTGATTTCTGCATGCTTACTTCCACATCATACTTCTTCAAGTCCTATCTACTTTAAAATCAACCTTGAGTCCATCCTCTTATCTTCATCTCTTCTTTATCTCCCACCCCATTTCCAGTCCAGGCCATTTTCATCTTTTATTCATTGTTTTAGTCACAATAAGCTCTAGAGTAACACATTAACCTTCTAATCTCAGTAATTTTGCACAGCAAAGGTTTACTGTGGCTTACGTAAAGTCCAGTGTGGTTTGAGCTGTGATCCTCTTCCATCTTGTAGCTATAATATCTGCACAGTGGCTTTGAAGTTGGTCAGATGGACTAGAAATGACTTTATCACTTTTGCTCACAGCCTGTTGGTCAGAGCTAGTCACATGGCTCCAACTTAAGTGCAGTGAAGGCTGGGAAATGTAGGATAGCACATGAAATATTTAGAGATCACAATTATCTGTACCACATTTAGGTTATTATAGTTGCATCCTAATTGGTTTCCTTATTTACTCTTATGTTCCACTACAATGCTTTCTTTACCTAGTAGCTAGAGTGCTTGGAAAAAAAAAATTTTGTTACTATCTCGCCAATAACTTCCTTTTTGCATAAAATCCAACACTTTGCCCTCACCTGTGCAACTACTGCATGATATGGTCCTTGCCTTCTTCATTAATTTCATGATTGGCAGTTAGTATTGTTATAACTGTGAATAGTGTATTTTGAATAGGCATTTTAAATTTTGTCCATAGTTATGAAAATGTGATTTAAAATAGTGTCACATTTACAAAATCACAATAATAACTATAAACTGAATAATAATACGAAGAGAAGTCCTAATTTATATGGCAGTCTCTGCAGTCACATTGTAGGTAATTAGAATCTGAAAAAAAAAAGCCTTTTGAGAACATTGACATAAAATCTGTTATAATGAATAAATTCTGTGTAGTAGAGTTACAATAATTCTGTTTCTCTGACGACAAATGATCTCAGCATAAATGTTTTCTTTGGCTAAAGTTTATATGAAAGATATTTCATTATGGTTAAATGTGTAAAAATTAATAAAGTTTATTTTTTAGAGCAGTTTTAGGTTTACAACAAAATTGAGTGGAAAATACAGAGTTCCTATATGTCCCCTGTCCCTACACAGATATTACTTCCCCCACTATCAACATACTGCACAAAGGTAGTGAATTTGTAACAATCTATAAACCTACAGTGACACATCATTATCACTCAAAGTCCATAGTTTACATTAGGTAGGGTTCACTTTCAGCGTTGTGCATTCTATGAGTTTTGACAATAAATGCAATTTTTAGACAAGTTTTTCATGAAGTTTGTGTTTTGCCATTAAGTAGTTACTTCCCTTCAGTTGTACTTTCAATTTCTTCTGTTAGGCCTTCTTCAGTTTCTTCCTTGGCAGTATGAAGCTCCTAATTAATTATCCCAAACACCACACACACACAAACTCTCTCTCTGTCTCTTTGTCTCTCTCTCTCTCTCTCTCTCTCTCTCTCTGTGTGTGTGTGTGTGTCTGTCTCTCTCTCCCTCTCCTCCCCCCCTCACTCTGATTGTTTTCTAGTTGGAGTGGTTGAAATATTTTCTTAAGGTAATTAATTTGTAATCTCACAAACTGTGGATTAGAGCAGTGCCCTTGCCAAAAGATAGAGGAGCTAATTAAGGTTCAACCCTTATTTTCAAATGTGCATGAAAGAAAGCCTGTATATAAATTCTTTCTCATCTCTGAGCTGTGAATCCTAGGAATAAAGTTTTTAACAAGCTGTTTATCTTAATAAACATCTCAGGATTTATATATTTGATATGTTTATTGAAATGTAGCAGAGCATTCATATTTTTGATAATTTTTGACATTAAAAAATTGATTCCTGTTCTAGCAAATGAAAATTACATTTAGTAAAATTGAGTACTCTATGGTTTGTTACATGGATTTAGATCTAGCACAGTTCAAATGACTTGTCTTATACTTGACATCTACTTACATATAAAAGGCTCATGTAACAGTTTTTACATGGTGTTAGTATTGTCATTCTTGTTTCTTTTCCTTTGCTGGCCTACTTCTGTTTCAGCCCTTGACCATTAATAAAGTATTAAATAGCAAGGAGATTATCCTACTACTGGGTACACAATATTGAATAAAAACAGGTGTTTGTGGGATAGAAAGATAAGGAAATCAAATCTTTGAGAAGTTGATATACCATTCTTCTTTCATATAATTAGATGTTTTATAAAGTAATTTGGGATTGTATGACAAGAGTCAAGGAAGCTATTAAGCAATCTCTGTGAAAACTTGATTGTCTTTGTGCTTTGACTAACTGTGTTTGTCTTGTTCACAGTAACTGTAGTACTGAATGGAAGTGGCTTGTAGACAGAGCAAGAGTTGGCAGCCGTTGGACGTGGCTTCAAGCCCAGATTTCAGAGCTAGAATACAAAATCCAACAACTAACGGATGTTCACAGGCAGATTCGTGCCTCCAAGGTATCGTGTGTGCTCTTCTATTTAAAAAAATATTGTTAGTTTTAGTTTCTTCTCATCTCTCCACACAAAATAATTGTTATTAGGCTTTATAAAAATGTAGTTAATGTTAAGATTTCTGATATATTAATTCTGTAAGTTGAAACTATTTTTGTAACTTATCACAAACATTTTATCATATTGAGCAGTTAAGAATTTCTTTATTGGATTTCAGTTAATAGAAATGATAAACATTTTTTATAAACCTCTACTTTGTTGGAATTTATTTTAACATATGTGAGAAATTCTGAGTGTATCTTATTGGAATCTCTTTAGAGTTTTTTGTTGTTTTAAGAAAAATTATAAACACATAAAAATGTTCTAGAAAGCAATATAATGAATACCTGTGTACCCACCCTCAAATTTATCAAATATTAAATTTTTATTAATTTGGGTTTTGTTTTTAGAATAATAAAGCATTACCTTACAATTGAAGTACTTGTATAATCCTTCCTGATCCCATTCCCTTTCCCTATGCCACTGACACCAACATATTTTAAAAGATTTTAATTTTATATTGGTGTAAAGTTGACTAACAATGCTGTGTTAGTTTCAGGTGTATAACAAAGTGATTCAGTTATATATATACATGTATCTATTCTTTTTCAAATTCATTTCCCGTTTAGGTTATTATAGAGTATTAAGTAGAGTTCCCTGTGCTATACAGTAGGTCCTTGTTGGTTATATATTTTAAATATAGCAGTGTGTACATGTCATTCCCAAACTCCCAATCTATTCCTCCCCCTCCCCCTTCCCCCCTGGTAACCATAAGTTTGCTCTCTAAGTCTGTTTCTGTTTTGTAAATAGGTTTATTTGTATCTTTTTTTTTTTTTTTTTTAGATTCCTCATATAAGCGATATCATAGGATATTTGTCTTTCTCTGTCTGACTCACTTCACTTAGTATGGTAATCTCCAAGTCCATCCATGTTGCTGCAAATGGCATTATTTCATTCTTTTTAATGGCTGAGTAATATTCCATCATATATATGTTCCACATCTTTATCCATTGCTCTGTTGGTGGACATTTTGGTTGCTTCCATGTCTTGACCATTGTAAACAGTGCTGCAATGAACACTGGGGTGCATGTGTACTTTTGGATTATGGTTTTCTCCAGATATATGCCCAGGAGTGCGATTGCTGGATCATATAGTAGTTCTATTTTTAGTTTTTTAAGAAACCTCCATGCTGTTCCGTGAAGTTTATGTTTGTTCTTATTGCCATTTTGTTGTTTTGGATTTGTTTTTGTAGGTGTTTTTCCTTCCCTTCAACTTTTTTTCTCTTCTCTTGTGATTTAATGACTGACTTCAGTGTTGTGTTTGGATTCGTTTTTCTTTTTTCTGAGTGTATCTATTGTAGATTTTCAGTTTGCAATTCCCATGAGATTTTGATATAGCAATCTGTATATAAACAAGATTGTTTTAACTTGCTGGTCTTTTAATTTCAAATGCATTTCCAATATCCTGCATTTGTGCTCTCCTCTTACAGTTGCTGGTTTTGATTTGTGTGCAGGTAATTTCCCACCTTTACTGTATGTTTGCCTTTATCAGTGAGCTTTTCCATTCGTAATTTTCTTGTTCCTAGTTGCAGCCTTTTCTTTTCCACTTAGAGAAATTCCTTGAGCATTTGTTGCAAAGCTGATCTGGTGGTGCTGAATTCTCTTAGCTTTTGCTTATCTGTAAAGTTTTTGATTTCTCCACTGAATCTGAATGAGAGCCTTGCTGGGTAGATTATTCTTGGTTGTAGGTTCTTCCCTTCATCACTTTAAATATATCATTCTACTCCCTTCTGGCCTGCAGAGTTTCTGCTGAGAAATCAGCTGATAACCTTATGGGAGTTTCCTTGTAAGTTATTTGTTGCTTTTCCCTTGTTGCTTTTAATATTTTTTCTTTGTCTTTAATTTTTGTCAGTTTGATTATTATGTGTATCAGCATTTTCCTCCTTGGGACTCTCTGTGCTTCCTGGACTTGGGTGACGCTTTCCTTTCCCATGTTAGGGAAGTCCTCTTTTCTTTTCACTCTTTTTTTCTTTATTCTGTTCTGCAGCTGTGATTTCCACCATTCTGTCTTCCAGTTCACTTATCTGCTCTTCCATCTCAGTTATTCTGCTATTGATTCCTTCTAGTATATTTTTCATGTCATTTATTGTATTGTTCATCTCTGTTTGTTTGTTCTTTAGTTCTTCTAGGTCTTTGTTAAACATTTCTTGTATCTTCTCGATCTTTGCCTCCATCCTTTTTCCAAGATCCTGGATCGTCTTCATTATCATTATTCTGGACTTTTTTTCCAGAAGGTTGCTTATCTCCACTTCATTCAGTTGTTTTCTCTGGGGTTTTATGTTGTTCCTTCATCTGAGACATAATCCTCTGCCGTCTCATTTTGTGTAACTTTCTGTGATTGCGATTTCCATTCTTCAGGCTGCAGGTTTGTAGTTCTTGCTTCTGCTGCCTGCCCCCTGGTGGATGAGGCTGTCTAAGAAGCTCTCCTGATGGGAGAGACTGGTAGCTGCCCACTGGTGGGTGGAGCTGGGTCTTGTCCCTCTGGTGGGCAGGGCTGTGTCAGGGGCTGTGTTTATTGGGCAGCTGTTTACCCAGGAAAACTTTAAACATCCTGTCTGCTGATGGGTGGAGCTGTGTTCCCCTCCTGTTGGTTGTTTGGTCTGAGGCATCCCAGAACTGGAGATTCCAGGCTGTTGGGTGGGTCCTGGTCTTGGTGAGAAAATTGTGGCCTCCAGAAGGGCTCGTGCCAGTGAGTACTCCCCAAAACTGCTGCCGCCAGCATCCTTATCACTGCAGTGAGCCACAGCTGCCCCCCACCTCTGCAGGAGACCCTCCAATACTAGCAGGTAAGTCTGGCCCAGTCTCTTATGAAGTCACTGCTTTTTTCCCCTGGGTCCTAGTGTGCTTGAGGCCCTGTGTGCACCCTCCAAGAGTAGTTTCTGTTTCCCCCAGTCCTGTGGCATTTCTATGATCAAACCCTGCTGGCATTCAAAGCCAGATTCTCTGGGGGATCCTCCTCCCATTGCCAGACCGCTAGGCTGGGGAGCTAGATGTGGGGCTCAGAACTTTCACTCCTGTGGGAGAACTTCAGTGGTATAATTATTTTCCTATTTGTGGGTAGCCCACCTGGTGTGTATGGGATTTGATTTTATCATGATTGCTCCCCTCCTACTGTCTCCTTGTGCCTTCTTCTTTGTCTTTGGGTGTAGGGTATCTTTTTTGATAGGTTCCAGCATTTTTTTGTCAGTGGTTGTTCAGCAGTTAATTGTGATTTTGGTGTTTCCATAAGAAGGGGTGAGCTCAGATTGTTCTACTCAGCCATCTTGTCTTCTCCTCCTCCCTGACTCCAACATATATTGATAGGTACTATTTTTATGAATATTTATTGGTCCATAGGTATTTATCTGTATCTATAAATAAAATTTGTTTTTCATGCTTTTAAAGTCTATATAAGTTATATTTATACTACAAACTCTTTTGCAACTTGCTTGTTTTTGCTCAGCATAATTTTTATACATATTTATACTTCCTGTATGACATTTAATTGTACGAATGGAATGGAATTTTATAAATACAATGTATGTTTATCTCTTCTCCTATTTTCTATTAATAGACATGTACATTGTTTCAGTCTTTATGCCAGTAAAAACAATACATCAGTGACTGTCTTTCATGTGTTTTTTGGTGAACCTATGGAGAGCTTTTCTTGGGTATATGCCTAAAAGTGGAAATACTTGATCTTAGGCATGGCTGTATATGCTTTCCTATACCACTTATGTGATTGGGTAATCAATATTCCCACTGGCAGTGCGTGAGAGCTCCTGGTTTTCCACATCCTTGTGAACTTTTTGAATTTTTTGGTCTCTTAACTTTTGCAGTGTAATAAGAGTGAAATATTATTACTGTTTTAATTTAATTGTTCCCAAATATAATGAGATTGGGCCTCAGTGTAATTGACCATCAAATTTTGTTGTTTTATTTTTTAGATTGCACATATAAGTGATATCAAACAGTATTTGTCTTTCTCTGTGTGACTTATTTCACTTAGTCTAACATCCTCCAAGTCCATCCGTGTTTTTGCAAGTGGCAAAATTTTATTCTGTTTTATGGATAAGTAGTATTCCATTGTGTGTTTGTGTATGTATGTGTGTGTGTGTGTATCTCACATCTTCTTTATCCATTCATCTGTTGATGGACACTTAGTTTGCTTCCATTCTTGGCAATTGTAAACAATGCTGCTATGAACATTGGGGTGTATGTATCTTTTTGAATTAATTTTTTTTTCAGATATATATGCAGGAGTGGAATTCCTGGGTCATATGGTAGTTCTATTTTTAGTTTTTTGAGAAACCTTCATAATGTTTTCTACAGTGCCTGCACCAAAAATACGTACATATACATTCCCACCAAAAATGTACAAGGGTTCCCTTTTCTCCACATCCTTGCCAACATTTATTATTTGTGTTCTTTTTTTTTTTTTTTTTTTTTTTGCAGTACGCGGGCCTCTCACTGTTGTGGCCTCTCCCACTGCGGAGCACAGGCTCCGGACGTGCAGGCTCAGTGGCCATGGCTTATGGGCCCAGCCGCTCCACGGCATGTGGGATCTTCCCAGACTGGGGCACGAACCCGCGTCTCTTGCATCGGCAGGCAGACTCTAAACCACTGCGCCACCAGGGAAGCCCTATTTGTGTTCTTTTTGATGATGGCCATTCAGACAGGTGTGAGGTGATATCTCATTGTGGTTTTAATTTACATTCTCTGATGATTAAATGTGTTGAACATTTCTTCATGTGCCTATTGGCCACATGTAAGTCTTCTTTGGAAAATTTTCTCTTTAGGTCTTCTGCCCATTTTTTGATTGGGTTGTTTGGGGTTTTTTGCTGTTAAGTTGTATGAGCTGTTTATAAATTTTGGATATTAACCCCTTACTGGTCATATCATTTGCAAATATTTTCTCCCATTCAGTCGGTTGTCTTTTCATTTTGTTAATGGTTTCCTTTGCTGTACAAAAGACTGTAAGTTTAATTAGGTCCTATTTGTTTATTTTTGCTTTTATTTCCTTTGCTTTTGGAGACAGATCCAAAAAAATATTGCTACAATTTATTTCAAAGGGTGTTTTGCCTATGTTTTCTTCTAGGAGTTTTATGGTTTCCAGTCTTACATTTAAGTCTTTAATCCATTTTGAGTTTATTTTTGTATATGATGTTAGAGAATTTTCTAATATCATTCTTTTACATGTAGCTGTCTAGTTTTCCCAGTACCACTTACTAAAGAGCCTGTCTTTTCTCCACCATATATTTTTGCCTCCTTTTTTATAGATTAATTGACCATAACTGCATGTATTTATTTGTGGGCTCTCTATTCTATTCCATTGATCTATGTGTCTATTTTTGTGCCAGTACCATACTGTTTTGATTACTGTAGCTTTGTAGTATAGTCTGAAGTGAGGGAGTGTCATTAATCTAGCTCTGTTACTCTTTTTCAAGATTGTTTTGGCTATTTGGGGTCTTTTTTATTTCCATACAAATTTTAAAAGTTTTCATTCTAGTTCTGTGAAAAATGCCCTTGGTATTGTATTTCGATAGGGATTGCATTGAATCTGTAGATTGTCCTGGATAGTATGGTCATTTTAACAATATTAATGCTTCTTCTTTTCTTTTCTTTCTTTTTTTTTTTTTTTTGGCTGCACTGCATGGCATGCAGGATCTTAGTTCCCTGACCAGGGATTGAACCTGTGTCGCCTGCAGTGGGAGTGCAGATTCTTAATCTTAACCACTGGACTGCCAGAGAAGTCCCAAAATATTAATTCTTCTAATCCATAAACACCATATATCTTTCCATCTGTTTGTATTGTCTTCAGTTTCTTTCATCAGCATCTTATACTTTTCCAAGTACACCTCTTTTAACTCCTTAGGTAAATATATTCCTAGGTATTTTATTCTTTTTGATGTGATTGTAATTGGGATTGTTTCCTTGATTTCTTTTTCTGCTAGTTTGTTGTTAGTCTATAGAAATGGAACAGATTTCTGTATATTAATTTTGTATCCTGCAACTTTACTGAATTCATTGATGAGCTCTGGTAGTTTTTTCATGGTATCTATAGGATTTTCTTAGTATCATGTCAACTGCAAACAGTGATAGTTTTACGCTTTCTTTCCAGTTTGGATTCCTTTTATTTCTTTTTCTTTCCTGCTTGCTATGGCTAGGACTTCCATACCATGCTGAATAAAAGTGGCAAGAGTGGGTGTCTTTGTCTTGCTCCTGATCTTAGAGGAAATGCTTTCAGCTTTTTACCACTGAGTGTGATGGGTTTGTCATATATGGCCTTTATTATGTTCAGGTATGTTCCCTCTATGCCCACTTTCTAGAGAGTATCATAAATGGATGTTGAATTTTGTTAAAAGCTTCTTCTGCATCTATTGAGATGACATTTGGTTTTTATTCTTCAATTTGTTATTGTGGTGTATCACATTGATTGATTTGCATATGTTGAAAGTCCTTGCAAAAATCTTGAGAAAAATCACACTTGATCATGGTATATGATCCTTTTAATGTATCCTTGGAGTTGGTTTCCTAATATTTTGTTGAGGATTTTGGTATCTATGTTCATTAGTGATATTGGCCTGTAATTTTCTTTTTTGTGTGATATCTTTGTCTGGTTTTGGTATCAGGGTGATGCTGGCCTTGTAGAAAGAGTTTAAAAGTGTTCCTTTCTCTACAATTTTTTGGAATTGTTTGAGAAGAATAGATGTTAACTCTTTTGTAAATGTTTGGTTGAATTCAGCTGTAAAGCCATCTGGTCTTGGACTTTTGCTTGTTGGGCACTTTTTTCTTTTCTTTTTAATTACTGATTCAGTATCATTACTGGTTATTGGTCTGTTCATATTTTCTGTTTCTTCCTGGTTCAGTTTTGGGAGATTGTACCTTTCTAAGAAGTTTTTTCATTTCTTCTAGGTTGTCCACTATATTTGTATATAGTTGTTTATTGTAGTCTCTTACAATTGTTTGTGTTTATGTACTCTTGGTTGTAACTTCTCCTTTTTCATTTCTGATTTTCCTGATTTGGGCCCTCTTTTTTTCTTGCTGAGTATGGTTAACAGTTTATCAATTTTATCTTTTCAAATAACCATCTCTTAGTTTCATTGATCTTTTCTATTTTTGTTTTTGTATATATTTCATTTATGTCTGCCCTGCTCTTTGTGATTTCTTTCCTTCTACTAAGTTTAGGTTTTCTTTATTCTTTTCTTAGCTCTTTCAGGTGTGAGGTTAGGTAGTTTATTGGAAATTTTTCTTGTTTCATTAGGTAAGCTTGTATAGCTATGAACTTGTCTCTTAGAACTGCTTTTGCTGCATCCCTTAGATTTTAGATCATTGTATTTTTATTTTCATTTGTCTCCAGGTATTTTTTGATTTCTTCAGTGATCCAGTGGTTGTTTAGTATCCTATTGTTTAGCTTCCATGTGTTTGTGTGTTTTTTTCTTGTAGTTGATTTCTAGTCTTATTGCATTGTGGTTGGGAAAGATGCTTCGTATGATTTCAATTTTGTTAAATTTACCACGGCTTGTTTTGTGGCCTAGCATGTTATCTATCCTGGAGAATGTTCCATGTGCACTTGAAAATAGTGTGTATTCTGTTGCTTTTGGATGGAATGTTCTGTCTGTCTATCTATCTATCTATCTATCTATCTATCTATATTAAGTTTCTCTGGTCTAATATGTCATTTAAGGCTAGTGTTTCCTTATTGATTTTCTGTCTTGATGATTCGTCCACTTATATAAGTGGGATGTTAAAGTGTCCTACTATTATTGTGTTACTGTTGAGGTCTCCCTTTATGTTTGTTAGTATTTGCTTTATGTATTTAGTGCTACTATTTTGGGTGCATATATATTTATAATTGTTATATCTTCTTCTTGGATTGATCCCTTGATCATTATGTAATGTCCTTCTTTGTCTCTTGTAACAGTCTTTATTTTAAAGTCGACTTTGTCTGATATAAGTATTCCTACCCCAGCTTTTTTTGATGTCCAGTTGTATAGAATAATTTTTTCTATGCCCTCACTTTCAGTATGTGTGTGTCTTTAGATCTGAAGTGAGTGTCTTTTAGACAGCATATATACAGGTCTTCTTTTTGTATCCATTCAGCCACTCTGTGTCTTTTAGTTGGCCTTATAACTCTTATTTTCAGCTCATATTTAAGTATTACTTTGAGTGCATAGCATGTATTTAATTCTCTCATTGTTCTGTTTTTAATATGTTTTAATTTCCAATGTGATTACCTTTTTAACCTGAGTTATTTAATAATACATCTTTATGTTCCTGAACTCATGAATCTTTTTTTTTTTTTTTTTGGTATTTTGTCATTTAAGTGCATTGTAATCTGTGAACTGATTACCTTGTATGGATTTCATTCTTCATGACAAACTACTAATCAAATTTTGTAAATGCTCAATGTGTCGTAGAAATAATGTATATTCTTTATTTGTTGATTATAGAATTCTCTATTAAACTGGTTGACTTTGTTGTATACATCTGCTATATCTTCATATATCTAGATCTTTCAATTCTAATATATATATATTTGATATATATTTATTAATATTTGTCATCATTTTGAATTTTTCAGTTTCTCCTAGTAATTCTGTCAGTTTTTGCTTCTTACACTTTGAAATACTAATGCTATTTGGTAGATACAATTTTTTTTTTTCTTCCAGATGTTTGTTTTATAAGGTACATTTAGCTAGGTTTTTTTTTTTTTTTTTTTTTTTTTTGCGGTACGCAGGCCTCTCATTGTTGTGGCCTCTCCCTTTGCGGAGCACAGGCTCCAGACACACAGGCTCAGTGACCATGGCTCATAGGCCTAGCCGCTCCATCGTATGTGGGATCCTCCCGGACCAGGGCATGAACCCGTTTCCCCTGCATTGGCAGGCAGACTCTCAACCACTGCGCCACCAGGGAAGCCCTAGCTAGGTTTTTAAAATCCACTCTGAGTAGTTTTAATTTTCATTTTCTTTTATTTTCCTCTCTTTGTGTTTTGTTTTTCACTTGTCTTTCGTTGGATTGATGGAACTTGCTTTATTCCTTTCTTCTCTCTCTGCTCTTCTGAAAGCTATACATTATAGTCTTATTCTTTGTCATTACTCCTAGTTTGTAACATACTTCCTTAAGAGCAAATAATTCTAACAATGACTAAAAGTACTCAGTACTTTTATATGCTTTTTTCCTTAAGATATGGATCTTAATGCTATTTAACTATGCATTATATATATCTGCTTCAATCTAGTTACTTATTTTACAGTCAGTAATTAATTACATTTCTAACAGACTTCATTAAAATATGCTCACTGTTTTTTTGTATTCTGTATATAAAATTAGGTTACAGAGTAAGCTTCTGTAACAACATAACTCACAAATATAATGGCTTTATAAAGATACATAATGCTTCAAAAATAAAGAGTGAGTACATGCTGGTAGAGCACCTTGGTTGAACAGGGTCATTCAGGGACTCAGGTTCCTTCTGTCTTGCTTCTTTGACATACTCTCAGGTATGTTGACTGCACTGTTGGACAGGGTTGTAGTCTTCTCATTTGTGCTCTCGGGAAGTGCGAAGAGAAGTGTGGTATAGTTTGTCTTTAAGTTGGATGTGACTTGGAAGTTGCACTACTTTGTTTCACACTCCGTTAGCCCAGACTTAGCCACATGAGTATAACATGAGTACTCTCCATGTGTAGGAGTGAAAGCTGAGTAATACTGTCTTTCACTGAGAAGTTGTATGCGTAGCTAAAACTGCGGTAGGGTTGGAGTCTTGAAAAGAAGAGGAAAATGGGTACTGGAAGAGTATGCAGTATCTGCTACTTTGTCTTTTCTCTCTTGGTTTGCTTCTTGCTGAAGTAAATTCGTTAGTACTTTTTGATATTAATCTCTGAACATTTAAACTCTCTTTGTATTTGTATGTCTCAAAATACTTTTATACTACCCTCACTCTTCAATGATATTTTAGGTTGATAGAGAATTCTGATTTGATAGTTATTTTCCCTTAGGCCTTTAAAGATAGTATTTCATTGTTTTCTTTATAATGATGAGCAGTTTACTATCAATGTAATTGTTTTTCCTATGTAAGTACTCTGTCCTTTCTAGCTGGTAACTTAAAATTTTTCTTGTTTATTTGATTTTCTACATTTTTTAAACTAACATGTGTTTAATTATGGATTTATCTTTCTTTATCTTGTTTTCAGAGTACACCTTTTTAACTGTACAATTTGCTGAATTTTGAGAAATATATAGTTGTGTAAACATCACCGTGATCTCCCCCTCTTAATTATTGAACTGCTGTTTTCCAGGAAAGGACAAAAAGTGCTTATTTTATAGGGAATTTGACAAAAATAAGCTAACTTTCTCGCACATTGATTTGCAAGTTCTGTCAGATGTTCATGTTGAGATGGCCTGATAGAGTTAGAAATATGAGATTTGGAGAAGGCAGGTTTATAAGAAGATGTAGATGTAGAAATGGCAATTAAAGCTATGCTATTATATTATAGCAATTTTTAAAATAAAATTTATTCATCTCTCTTTCCTTCCTTATTTTCTACCTTTCCTCCTTCTTTCCTTCATTCTTTCCCTTCTTTCCTTTCACACACAGTTATTAGGTGCCTAATATGTGCTTAGGGTATACAGTGATGAATAAATCAACAGAGTTCTTATATTTTTAGGGTTTAGTCTAATGGGGGAAAAATTGAGCAAATGATTACAGAAATAAACACTGTTTTATTTCCCAGCAGGGGAAATTTAACATGGAATTTTCCTAGCTTAAGCATATATTGTTTCCTCCAAATTATAGGCTGTTTACTTGGAACTTGAAGTATATTTTCCCATAGAAGTAACAATATAAAGAGTCTTATGCAATCCCATAAGTCCTATTTAATCTAAATATTGCTAAATATCTCTTTCTATCTTTTTTTGACTATTAATGCAATTTTTTATTGAAGTATAGTTGATTTTAGTATTGTGTTAGTTTCAGGTGTACAGCATAGTGATTTAGTATTTTTGCAGATTATATTCCATTACAGGTTATTACAAGATATTGGGTATAATTCCCTGTGTTATATAGTAAATCCTTGTTGCTTATCTATTTTATGTATAGTAGTTTGTATCTACTAATCCTATACCCCGAATCTGTCCCTCCCCACACCCTCTTCCCTGTGGTAACCATAGGTTTGTTTTCTATGTCTGTGAGTCTGTTTCTGTTTTGTATATACATTCATTTGTATTATTTTTTAGATTCTACATATAAGGGTTATCATATATATTTGTTTTTGACTTCACTAAGCATAATATTCTCTAGATTCATCTACATTTTTGCAAATGGCAATATTTCATTCTTTTTTATGGCTGAGTAGTATTCCATTGTGTATATATACATACATATATGTATATATACACTGCCTCTTCTTTATTCAATCGTTTGTTGATGGGCTCTTGGGTTGCATCCATGTCTTGGCTATTGTAAATAATGCTTCTATGAACATTGGTGTGCATGTATCTTTTAAAATTAGTGGTTTTGCTTTTTATGGATATATACCCAGGAGTGTGATTGTTGGATCATATGGTAACTCTATTTTTAGTCTTTTAAGGAACCTCCATGCTGTTTTCCACAGTGGCTGCACCAATTTAGATTCCCACCAACAGTGTACCAGGGCTCCCTTTTTTCCACATTCTCTCCAACATTTATTTGTTATTTATAGGCTTTTTGATGGTAACCATTCTGACAGGTGTGAGGTCATATTTCATTGTGGTTTTGATTTTCATTTCTCTAATAATTAGTGATGTTGAGCATCTTTTCATGTGCCTGTTAGCAATCTTTATGTCTTCTTTGGGAAAATGTCTATTCAAGTCTTCTGCCAATTTTTTGATTGGATTATTTGTTTGATATTGAGCTTTATGAGCTGTGTGTGTGTGTGTGTGTGTGTATATTTATACACACATATATATATATTTTATTCAATATAGTTGATTTATAATGTGTTAGTTTCAGGTGTACAGCAAAGTGATTCAGTTATACATACATATATATCTAGTTTTTTCAGATTCTTTTTCTTTATAGGTTATTACAAAATATTCAGTATAGTTCCCTGTGCTATACAGTAGGTCCTTGTTGGTTATCTATTTTATATATAGTAATATGTATATGTTAATCCTAAACTCTTAATTTATCCATCCCCCTCTTTCACCTTTGGTAACCATAAGTTTGTTTTCTATGTCTGCGGGTCTGTTTCTGTTTTGTATATAAGTTCATTTGTATCATTTTAATGAATGATAATGAAAAAATGCCATTTGCAACAACATGGATGAACCTGGAGATTCTCATACTAAGTGAAGTAAGCCAAATATCATATGATATCACTTATATGTGGAATCTAAAAACAAAAAAACTTCTACCTTTGTTTTTGTGAGACACTGTATTCTACATGGTGAAACTGTGGACATAATGGAGATAATATTATAAGGTTGATAGTGACTGGTCTGAAACGAAATAGCAGAGAAGGGAGGGAATTAGAGTCCTCAAACCATGTAGTTAGCCTAACCCCACCTAGGGTCTGCACATCCATAAAGATTAGTGAATTTTAAATTCTGTCTATCATGAGTTTATATTCTGGTAGGGGAGATAGAGCATGTAAATATCGTTGATTACAATATAATACAATATGTGGAATGATATGTGTTTTTAATAAGATATAGATGTGGCATAGAGAGAATATTTCACTCTGTCATTAGGGGTTTGCAGGTCAGAGAATACATCAGTAAAGAGGTGATGCCTCAGTATGACTTCGGAGGATAAATAGTAGTTTGCTTAATGAACTTATGGAACTGGAAAAGGGATTCCTTAAATTTTGAAGGCATACAACATGATCTGTTTTAGGAATGACAAATTAGTATGTATTCAAAGGAGCAGAAACTTTGAGCTGTGCAGGGATGGGAGAGGAAGCTAGGAAGTCATGAATATTGTTTAATGCTTTGTAAAATTTTGTGGTGATGTCTGTAGGAAGGTGGATAGAAGCATAGATATAGAACCTTAGGCTTACCCATTCTGTCTGTTGGATTTGAGGCAACTGTGTTCAGGAATAGTTTCCTGATGGAAGTTTCCTATTCAGTTACTCTTTCTCCTTTTTAACTGTCTTCACCTGGGCCTTAAGTTGTAGTGATCTCCCAATCTTCTCAAGATCACCAGATAGTTTTCTTTGATGATTTTCTTTGAAAGATGTCACAAGTGTTTTTATAGCCAGTAGAGTTCTAAGAACAAATCAAGTTTAAAGCAATTTGGAAATTTCCAAGAAAGTGGGTTCCTAGTTGAAATGATAACTAAGTTTTATATTTGAATCTAGGCAGTCTGGTTCATTTTGCTTTGACTTGAGAAGGGGTATTTTAATATTCTCTGTGTTCTAAGCAATGCTTTATACTTGTTTAAACATTTTTTGAAGTTTGATTATATGTTTATATAATATCTATTTGTAATAAATTATTTTAAGGAAATAAATCTTTCCAGCAATAATTTATGTAGCCTTACATTTTTTCTTTGTTCTGGCTAGATGTGATTCTGGCCCTTTGTTCCCTTAAGAGTCATATTATGTTTATTTTATGGAAGATATCATTATAATTATGCTATCAACATACAATATTTCTTTACTTTGATACCTTCTGCTTACCTTTCTTAGAAATTAATCAAGATGTTTAATTGCTTATTTATGTGCAGTTTAGTTGAGTTATTATTGTATTGAATAGGGGAAACAACACTTTTTTGCTCTAATACCTTCTTGAATTATTGTAATTAAAAAATTGAGAAGAGTGGCTTAATGCATTTTAAGTGAAACAGAACTTTTTATTTAATGTATCTTGAAAGGAAAAAAGAAACCTTTCCTCTCAGTTAAATTAGAGATAAAGAAAGGGGAAAGAAATTGAGATGCTCTTTTATAAATAGTCTTTTTAAATAAGTGCTACTTTTGTGTCTCTGGTCGGAAAACATACAGTGTTTTAGTAGTGTAAAATAAGGGACAAATGACCTAAAATGTGTCATTTGCCCCTTCTTTGACACACTCCAGGTAGTCTAAATTTTGCTTAAATTCTTAGAAGAAAGCAGGTATTAGCAACATCCCTTCCTTGTTCTTGCAACAGCTTTGTCAACACACTACAACTGCCATATTTCTCTTTTTCTCTGCTCCAGCTTTTACTGAGACAACAGCTTCTTCTCACTTTCAGAAAAAAATTTATAATAGTTTTTCTTAGTTGGAGAGGCTGGCTATCCTATATTAAATGATTTCCCCTTTAGATTTCTTTTGTTATCCTATAATAGGGTCTTCCACATCTTAAATTGTACATTTTGTTTGTTTTAAAGTTTTCATTTAAGTTTTTGCTTAAAATTAGTTTTGATGACTTTATATAAATAATAAATATGTTGCTGATGAAAGCGTGCACCTCAGATGAGACTTGAACCCATTGGCCGGGACTCAAACCCAGCCAGAGCCCAGACTGGGACTGGAACCCACGGGCTGGGACTCGAACCCAGCCAGAACCCAGATTAGGACTTGAACCCATGGGCTGGGACTCGAACCCAGCCAGAACCCAGATTAGGACTTGAACCCATGGGCTGGGACTCAAACCTGGCCAGAACCCAGATTGGGGCTTGAATCCACGATCTTTTGATTGAGAGCACACTTGGTCTCAGGACTTAGTGAACCTCAGGTTCTTGATATCTCATTGCAGAAAGAATTCAGTGAGAGACAAAGTGATAGATAAGAAGTGGATTTATTTAGAGAGAAACACACTCCACAGACAGAGTGTGGGCCATCTCAGAAGGCAAGAGTCCCCAAAATACAGCGTGGTTAGTTTTTATGGGCTGGGTAATTTCATAGGCTAATGAGTGGGTGGATTATTCCAACTATTTCAGGGAAGGGGCGAAGATTTCCAGGAATAGGGCCACTGTCCACTTTTTGACCTTTTATGGTTGGCCTCAAAACTGTCATGGCGCTGGTGGGTGTGTCATTTATCATGCTAATGTATTAAAAAGAGCTGTGATGAGGCTCAAGGTCCACTGGAAGTCGAGTATTCTACCATCTTGGACCTAGCTTGTTTCAACCAGTTTTTGTCATGTCCTATGGCTATGTCATTCTTTTAAAGGTTGTGCCCTTCCCCCTTACCTCCTGTTTCACTGAGGCAATTGTTTATTTTTTCACACTATGTCATCTCTATGAGGACCCTGGGAGTGGAGGTGGAGACCTCTCTAGTGTTATTATTGGGAATAGTTGTCTTCTCTGAGCAGCTGATTTGTTTTCATCTTCATCTATGCTAAGGTTTTCACTTGTTTCAGTTAACACAACTCATCCTTCTAAAAAAAATTTATGTCTTTGTTATTTACCTTATTTTATCTATCATTAGACTACTTTCCTGATCTTTTAAAGAATTCAGATTAATTTAGTTATAATTAACAAACAAAACTGTAAAATATTCATCACGGTGACCCAACACATGTATATTCTTTTCCTGATTTTTAAGAAGAGGAATTATTTCTGCAGTGTCTCCAGAGGATTTAATCTTCTTCCCTTTGTTCTCTATTCTCGGTTATGGCAGAGAAAAATCATGGGCCATTCTTACATTGTGAGAGTTTTGTCCAGGGCAACAGTTTAAGAGAACAAAATAGGTTATGAAGTTGACTATGAGTGTCTCCCCTGTTGAATCTTTAAAATATTATTCTTCAATGAATTAACTATAGCAGGCCTCCTACTTATAAAAAGGTAGTATTCTTATACTACCTTTTTGAAATTCAGAATCAATTTTTGCATAGAAACAATATTGTAAGTAGGGATTATGAAATCAGGGTAATTCACAGAAGCCTGGCCCATAATATAAACTGTAATCAAACCAAATAGAATTATAATTAATTTAATATAGTAAAAACTTATATTCTTTTGTATGTAGATACTTGTGAAAAACCTACTATAGACTTGTACAAATTTGGGGTAGACATTTCAGATACTTTCAAGAGCTTTTGGATTGATGATACTGTCTGTCAAGTCTAATTTAATTTTTAAAATATCAAGTGAAACAGAAACTTCTTTTAAATATATTCTTCAGATTTCTTGACAGCTGTATTTGTGCATTCTATGAAAACAGTCATTGAGTTGGGATCAACAGTTGGGTCCTTTTATCTTTGTAAAAGTTAGTAGCGCTGTTACAAGTATAGGTAAAAAAGAAAATGTTACTTTTACCAAGCATCATTTGTAATATATTACTGTAAATAATAAAATGTATGTTTAATACAATATCTGAATATGTTAATTCTAAAGTGATATATTCTCTAAATTATAGTGTAAACTAAGACTACTTATATATAACATATAATCTATAGGTGGTTTCCATCCTATGTAAAGTACTTATACATGATATAAGCTAGCCCACAGCAATTATTTAATTTGTCCCATCTTGAAATACTCTATGCTTATATTAATGTTTTAGTCTATTTTTCATTCCAAGAATATAATATTTTAGCCACATTAGGCATTTAATACCTTTCCAACTAGCCTGTAGGAACTTATTGACATTTTGCCCCCCAAAAAGTATGTATGTATGTATGTGTATATATATATATATATATATATATATATATATATATATATACACACATATATTTAATAATAATATGTATTATTCTTTGCAGGGGGAAGTGTAGTAAAAGGGGTAGGAAGGGAAGAAATTTTATGACGAGAACTGTGAAACCATTAAGATCATATCTGTGTAATCCTTTTCCCCCTTTCTCTCCTGTCTTCATTACTTCTGAGGGATTAAGGGTGAGGACAGTTGGAGTGAAGAAGCTAGGGAATGTGGGAAAAGTTCAGAAAGCCAGTTGAGGAATGTGTATGTATGAATGTTAGGCAGGGAGTACAGAGGCAGCTAGATCCCTATTCATTTCTCCAGTTACTTACATTCCAGAAAATACTCCATCAAGGTTGAAAACCTGTGTCTTTATTAATAACTTGTCTGCTCTGTAAGCAATGAGAACTTTGGCCTAGAGAGTACTTTTTCTCAGTGGTGCAGTCCTGCCAACCCTGGCTGGCAGCAACAGGGCTGGAGTTCTTTAGAGTGCTCTGAAAGGAGTTAATATAAAGTTAGATTATTGTTTGGATGTTTGTAACTTTGATATTTTGATTTATGAAATTAGGAGTGCTTAAATACAGAACTCAAGTGGAAATGCTAGTGACCAAAATATCAGAAGGTTATATCTGAAAATGTTCTAAATTTTAGTCAGAAATGTTCATATTCTGCATATAAGCCTTTTACTTTATTCTAAATGTATCATGCTTTTAATGCTAATAACTAAAACCAATAAGAAAAAATAACTTCTTGTATGTAATTTATGACAATATTTTGCAAGCCTAACCCATCAAATATACGTTATTTTAGCCTCACATGTTTTAAATCAGTGACTTTTTTACAGTTAAACTGTACTTCCAAATGTCTATTTTCTGATTTCCAAGGAATAATAAAAAGCATGGTTCGAGAGCATTGTAATGTTAAAGTTGATCTAGCAGTCAATTTGTTTTCATGGCAACTCTTTAATTGCTATTTGTCTAGGGGATAGTGATCCTAGAAGAATGTCGACTTCCAAAAGACATTTTGAAAAAGCAAATCCAATTCGCAGACCAAGCTGTTTCATTAAACACTACAGGGAATCCCCAGATTCCTCAGGAGAGTCAAGATCCTTTACCAGAGCAAGATTTTGAAATGTCACCAAGTAGCCCAACACTACTTCTTCGCAATATAGAAAAACAGGTAATGTGAAGTAAGAGTAAAGTGTGAGTGGCATCAAAATGACTTTCAATTGATTTTATAAACTCTTCAAATAAACGTGTGTCTCTGCTTAAGATATTGGTTATTAAAGTTGGCCGTTTGACATTAAATACAATTAAAATATTTAGTATATATAGTCTCTATTATAATATTGATATAATTAAAGTTATTTAAATATAATATGTGGGACTTCCCCAGTGACGCAGTGGTTGAGACTCCATGCTGCCAATGTTGGGGGCCTGGGTTTGATCCCTGGTCAGGGAACTAGATCCCACATGCATGCCACAACTGGGGAGCCCACGTGCCACAACTAAGGAGCCCGCCAGCTGCAGCTAAGACCCTACACAACCAAATAATAAATAAATTTTAAAAATATTAAAATAAATTAAATAAATAAATATAATATGTATAGTGTTGGTACATAGCTATAGGGTGATAACTCATTTATACTAAGGTTGGAAAATCTTGTTTTCTAACAAAATAGCTTATCATTGGACCTTTCTCATGGGGAAAGAACAGTGGTACCACTTAATAGATCTGAATGGGGTGTTTGATTAATTTATTGATAGAAAGTTTTAGTGAAAGATAACATTAGGATATAGATTCTTTCATTAAAAAATGATCATGGAAATAGAGAGTCTAATAAACTCCTAATAAATTACTTTGACTCCAAAGCTTTTCCTGGTATTTAAATCCTCTTACGGATGACTCCAGAAGTTTAATTATTCTGTCCTATATTTATCCTTTGAAATCAAAACATTTTTTGCAAGATTAATATTTAAAATTTATTTCATGTTATTTATAAAACTTAAATGAAGAAGAGGTTACATATATAATAGCCAAAATATCAAATGTATAGAAATAGACAAGAAATATGAAGGTATTTTATAAAAAAATAAATATCAACTGCATTACATAAAATAAGAATAATTGAGTCATAACTTGTACTTGAATAGGAAAACACATCACTGCAAATCACAGTAAATTTATTAACCCAATGTGAACTTAATAAAAAAATAGCACTAAGACTTTTTTGAAAGCTGATTGTTGATACTAATATCTACAAAATAGTAAATGTGCAAAAACGTAGATACATTTAAAATACTGAATGTAATATAAATCAAATATTTTATTTGGTAAGCAGACTAATCAAAAAACTAAGGAAATAGAAAAAATATTAGCCATTTATTTTAATGTAGACTTTGGTGGCTCTTAAACAAACCTGGCTTTCTAAGAGTTTGTTAACTTGCAACCGGATTGAATCTGCCAGAATATACTCAGTTGGGACCACAGCTGCATGATTATATTATTCCAGTGGGTAATATGTATTCTCATCCCTGCCCACATTTAATTTTTCTGTTGTTGTTGTTGTAGTTGTTTTTTTTTTCTGACATACATTGTGAAATAATATAGTACCAGATTACTACTGTCTTAATCCTGGTAAGTCAGAATGTGGAGTAACTTCTCCCACCCCATATTTGTTAAGTTTGCAATTGCCTAGACTTTTTCTTAATTTTCCAATTTCCAATGCATTGTCAAAATACTATTATGAATATTTTATAATTCAGAAAGTTATTTTGTAATTATCTGGTGTTAAACTGTAATGCACTTTACCATATAAGTGGTGTTTTAAATCAATACTGATTATATTCCTCTTCCCTCTTTTTTTCCCTCCCCTCATCCCTTAGGATCAGTACCTTTTCAGTTTGATCCTAGTTATTTCACACGAATAACGTGAGCACTTGATCAGTAGACCTTTGACTCTTTTTACCTGTAGGTCACTACTTATCCTTTGGAAAGAGTTTTCTTGTATTTTTTTCCTTCTTTTTGTTTAATATTTATTTATTTTATTTATGTATTTAATTTATTTTTTTGGCTGTGTCGGGTCTTAGCTGCGGCTTGCAGGGTCTTCGTTGAGGCACGCAGGATCTTTGGATGTGGCACGCAGTCTCTTCCTTGCGGTGCTCGGGCTTCTCTCTAGTTGTGGCATGCGGGTTTTTTTTTCTGTAGTTGCAGGGCATGGGCTCCAGGGTGCATGGGCTCTGTAGTTGTGGCCCGTGGGCTCCAGAGTGCATGGGCTCTGTAGCTTGTGGCAGGTGGGCTCTCTCGTTGAGGTATGCGAGCTCAGTAGTTGTAGCACGCGGGCTTAGTTACCCCCCAACATGTGGGATCTTAGTTCCCCCACCAGGGATCGAACCCGCTTCCCCTGCATTGTAAGGCAGATTCTTTACCACTGGACCGTCAGGGAAGTCCCTCTTGTATTTTTTCTTTCTCCTTGGTAGCACCAGTTTGTTTGGTTGGACCTGAGTTCACATCAGAACTGGCTAGTTTGCCGGGCCCAGGGCAAAATGAAATTATACAGCCCTTTGTTAAAAAGTTTTAAGTTTTAAGCCAGTGACAGCAGAACATTAACCAAACATGGGATCCTTCTTAGTGCAGCCCCATGTTACTGCACAGGTTGCTCACCTATGAAGGTGGCCTTGGGTATCATGTTCATTTTAAGTCCCATTGCTGACAGGAGTGTCAGAGGCTTTGGGAGGGAAAGGAACCAGGAGTTGTGAGAATACTAATGGCTCTAGACATGGAGAGGAAAAGGATGCAGAAAAGGGCAGTACCAATCACTTGTAGAGGTCATTTATAAATTACCTGTGAACAGGTAATGTGCTCTTGAAACACATGCTAATAATGTTTTTATAGGCCAATTAAGTTGTTTTCAAATACTCATTAAAGAAGACAGTCTAGGGGTGAGTAAATGGAAGAAGGGGTGGCAAGCCTGATATTACATATATTTTTTTAAAATATAATCTATTGGTATATAACTGTTTGCCTGCCGTAGTGGAACTTGAGTATAGATCAGGTAATCCTTTGACTTGATTAAATTTACTGTTAGAGGAATGTTTTGCTTACCAAACTTACTTATGTTCCTCAAAAACAACTAAAGAGTTGGCAGTTAAGATATAAAGGCACTATTGGGTTGTAGACTGATATGTGTTTTAAAAAATAACATTGATTCATAGTATTAATGCATACTTCCATTATTAGATAATATATTTTGTTCATAAATTGAAAGGTGACATTATTTTAGAACTTCAGATAATTTAAAATAAATTTCACACAGGTATATTTACATTAGAAACCTCATTATAAATAGCTAGTAAATGTTTTGACTTTTAAAGTTGATTTTTTTTTCAGAGTTCAAATTATGCCTCTCCTAATTTTACTTTTATATTCATTTTTACCGTGAATTTTCTATCCCAAATATGGACTCAAGTATATGAGGTTTTCTTGGGCAGGAGTGGGGTGGTTGTTAGGGTAAAGCTGGAGGTTGGTTGTGACGCTGTCACTCTGGACCAATTATTCACACATACTGATTAGCGACCTCCAACGGCTAAGAAGATTTTTAGATATTTTTGGAGGTGGAACAATGAGAAGAGTGTACTCTATAAATTTCTTTGTATGACCAAATTAATGAATACTTGATAGATGGATAAAGAGTGTATTGGTGATTTTGAAAACTAACTTTAATCTAAAAATGTATAATAATTTAAAAAATAAAATCATTAGATATGTATTATTTTTCAAGAAAATAAGTGGTGAAAACATTTCAGGGTCTTCTTCATGGAAGACTTTTTGAAGAGTTCAAATATTATATTTAGCTCCATCATATTCTCTAGTCTCATTTCTAATAGCATGTTATTTGTTTCATACAAATAGAGTTGCAAAATAATTATTCCATATGCCCTCGTATTTTAGAATAGAATATCCTTCAGTTAATAAAACAGTGAAATATGTCTATATATTTTTAAAATATAGTCACACTATATTAAGTAAGAAAACCAGATTTTAGAAAATTGATGCAGCATAATTTACTTAAAAGGATGTGTGTGTGCATGTGTGCATACACTCATGCTCACATATATTCAAAATAAAAAGTTTTTTCTTGGGGTATGGATATATACCAAGATATTAGCAATGGTTTTCTCTGTGAAATATGATTACAGGTTATTTTCTTTTCATTTTTGAAACCTCTTCATACTTTCCCTTTTTTCTACAATGAACTACGATGGATTACATGTGTAATGAAAAATGTTGTTATCCTTTTGTAGAAGTGTACTCTTTTCCATTGATGTGGTTTATGCTTATTATAATTGTTGTATGTGACTGTTTTGAGAATAATATAATATTTATTGTATATTACAAATATCTTACATATAAGTTTGGGATAAGGGTCAATGAAAATTTGGGGTACCTGAAAAAACTGGTATATTCAAATTAGGAAAAATACTGAGAAGCAGTATGGTATAGGATTCAAGCCTAAGTTTGAATCCTAGCTCCATTTCTTACCAATTTTATAATCCATGATCGAGCTGCTTAATCTGTCTTTGCTTCAGCTTCCTCATCTGTAATTGATTTTAATAGTAGCAGTATCAGTAGTTCTAATATTATCTACTTTGCAAGTTGGTTGTAAAGATTAGAAATATTCTATGTTTAGTGCTTAGTATAGTACCTGGCACATAGTGAGCACTTAATAAATTATAGCTATGAGTTTGTTATTATTAATTTGGCTGCATCAAAGAAAATATTTATGTAGATTCTATCAGCTGAGCTTAAATGTTATAGAGGATAGGATGAGTAGACAAAAGAACTGAAGCAAAAAATGATATGAAAAAAAGGGTACTTTAAAATGTAGATTTATTTATAATAAT
Organism: Pseudorca crassidens; assembly: GCF_039906515.1. NCBI lineage: Eukaryota > Metazoa > Chordata > Mammalia > Artiodactyla > Delphinidae > Pseudorca > Pseudorca crassidens. Next base: position 26,780,740 of record NC_090301.1, read on the forward strand.
GGAAAAATCAGTAATGGTGTAAATTGTCTTTGTAGAGTAAAATATTTACTAAAACATAAGCATTTACTTGTTTCATGAGAAGTTAAACTTTAATAGGCACTAAAGGTCTGAGATTTAGCCATATTCCTTGCTTAGCAGTAGTAAAAGATTTACTGTTTTCTTGCAGAGCGCACAGTTGACTGAGATCATCAGCAGTTTGATTGCCCCTCTCAACTTGTCCCCAATGTCATCACCCCTCTCTTCTAAATCCTGTAGCCGTAAATGTCTGGCTAATGGCATTTCCAGGAGGTAGGTGTCAGTGGGATAGTTTTGCTTCTAAATTTGGCTTTGCTTATTTTGTTTTGATCTTTTAAGTATTATAGCTTCTTTTTTCTTCTTAAGCATTATTAGAGTACAATCAATAAATCATGGATACATTTTTAGATAACATCAAACTTTTATAACTAAGGGAACTATAAACCTGAGAATGAGGGATAAAGCTTTCCAGGAAGTTTCTAAATTTTTATAATGTTTCTAAAAATGAAAAACAGTGATACCATTTGCTACAGAAATACTGCCATATTTAATATACCTTCCATTTTATACATTTTATAGTCTTCAGCTCCATACTGCCCTTGCAATACATTTTAAGAGTGAAAGACCCTACATATAGTTTGGGCATGGAAGATTGATTGGTAGATATCATCCATAAAATTCAGCTTAAGTTTTACTCATGTTGTAAATGAGTCATTTTGGTGGGTATTTTTTGTTTTGTTTTGTTTTTATTTTGGCCGCGCTGCACAGCATGTGGAATCTTAGTTCCCTGACCAGGGATCGAACCCGCACCCCCTACATTAGGAGCAGGGAGTCTCACTCACTGGACCGCTAGGGAAGTTCCCCTAAAATGAGTCATTTTGTATCTCAGCTTTTATAAGGTAAATTTTTTACTAAATGTAATTAATATAATAATTCCTATAATCCTTAGCAATTTATTATATCATGTTAGCAAAAAATATAAATATTATGAATCCTCTTTTGGGAACAACATTTGTTTTCTTTATTTTGCTTACATTTCTCTTTGAATCTTTCCTTTTAAAGATGCAGTTAGAATTTAAAAAGCTACTAGAATATTACTTTGTGTGTGCATCTAATTTTTTTTTCAAATAAAATTGCAGTGAGGGCTTCTTTGCTTTAAGTACCATAAAAGGACTAAGTGTAATTTAGTATCAGAAATATTTATATTAATAATTATATGATTTATTATTAAATTAAAAAATAAAACAAGAAAGGAAGATTCATACCATGGTAAAAATTATGTGAGTAGCTATCAGCTTCTTAATGAGACTAGTGTATATAAACTAAGTCTTAAAATAAAAATGCTGTTATTTTTATTTCTAATTTATTATTTCGAAAGTCTAATTTTTAATACTTTTACAGTTTTGTTTGTACTGGGTCACGTTTACATTGTTCTATTATGGAAACAATTATTCTACTGGTTTTGCTTTATTTTTGTTAACTTTATATTCATTCCTTATAACACTGATGATTCACTTTGAAAGGAAAGATTCTCATATGTTATACAGGATAACTATAATATCTTCATTTATGAGAACATTTCCTCATTAAGAAAGTCATAATTACAAGTTGAGCCATTAAACACCATCAGATTGTGATTTTGGGCTAAGTCAATTTTAGGTAATATTTTATTTACCTAACTAGGCATTACACTATTATACATATACATGTGTGTGTGTGTGAGTGTGTGTGTGTGTGAGTGTGTGTGTGTGTACTAATTTTCATTTTAATGTACTTACCTATATTTTTGGTCATTTATTCACAAAGTATTTATTGCATAACTGTTTGCTGTATGCCATATAGTCAAAGTCCTAGGAATACAATGATGAAGACAAAATCTCCACTTTTAAATAGCTTACAGTCTAGTAGATGAACCATGTCATTGTTTAAACTAACATATAATAATAATAGAAATGTGTGCAGTTGTTTGAATATTTGGTTTAAATAACTGTCATAGTTGAAAAACATACCTCATAAAGATATATAAATCCAAATGAGAGACCAGAACCAAGATGGTGGAGTAGAAGGACGTGCTCTCACTCCCTCTTGTGAGAACACCAGAATCACAACTAGCTGCTGGACAGTCATTGACAGGAAGACACTGGCACTCACCAAAAAAGATACCCCACATCCAAACACAAAGGAGAAGCCACAATGAGACGGTAGGAGGGGAACAATCACAGTAAAATCAAATCCCATAACTGGTGGGTGGGTGACTCACAGACTGGAGAACACTTATACCACAAAAGTGCACCCACTGGAGTGAAGGTTCTGAACCCCACGTCAGGCTTCCCAACCAGGGGTTCCAGCAACGGGAGGAGGAATTCCTAGAGAATCAGACTTAGAAGCCTAGTGGGATTTGATTGCAGGACTTCAACAGGACTGGGGGAAACAGAGACCCCACTCTTGGAGGGCACACAAAAAGTAGTGTGCGCATCAGGACCCAGAGGAAGGAGCAGTGACCCCAGGGGAGACTGAACCAGACCTACCTGCTAGTGTTGAAGGGTCTCCTGCAGAGGTGGGGTGTGGCTGTGGCTCACCGTGGGGACGACGACACTGGCAGCAGAAGATCTGGGAAGTACTCCTTGGCGTGAGCCCTCCCAGAGTCTGCCATTACCCCACCAAAGAGCCCAGGTAGGCTCCAGTGTTGGGTTGCCTCAGGCCAAACAACCAACAGGGAGGAAACCCAGCCCCACCCATCAGCACTCAAGTGGATTAAAGTTTTACTGTGCTCTGCCCACCAGAGCAACAGCCAGCTTTACCCACCACCAGTCCCTCCCATCAGGAAACCTACACAAGCCTCTTAGATAGCCTCATCCACCAGAGGGCAGACAGCAGAAGCAAGAAGAACTACAATCCTGCAGCCTGTGGATCAAAAACCACATTCACAGAAAGATAGACAAGATGAAAAGGCAGAGGGCTATGTACCAGATGAAGGAACAAGATAAAACCCCAGAAAAACAACTAAATGAAGTGGAGATAAACAACCTTCCAGAAAAAGAATTCAGAATAATGATAGTGAAGATGATGTAGGACCTTGGAAAACCAATGGAGGCAAAGATCGAGAAGATGCAAGAAATGTTTAGCAAACACCTAGAAGAATTAAAGAACAAACAAACAGAGATGAACAATACAATAACTGAAATGAAAACTATGCTAGAAGGAATCAGTAGCAGAATAACTGAGGCAGAAGAACGGATAAGTGACCTGGAAGACAGAATGGTGGAATTCACTGCTGTGGAACAGAATAAAGAAAAAGGAATGAAAAGAAATGAAGACAGCCTAAGAGACCTCTGGGACAACATTAAACGCAACAACATTCGCATTACAGGGGTCCCAGAAGGAGGAGAGAGAGGAAGGACCCAAGAAAATATTTGAAGAGATTATAGTTGAAAACTTCCCTAACATGGGAAAGGAAATACCCACCCAAGTACAGGAAGTGCAGCGAGTCCCATACAGGATAAACCCAAGGAGAAACACGCAGAGACACATAGTAATCAAATTGGCAAAAATCAAAGACAAAGAAAAATTATTGAAAGCAGCAAGGGAAAAACGAGAAATACCATACGAGGGAACTCCCATAAGGTTAACAGCTGATTTCTCAGCAGAAACTTTACAACACAGTAGGGAGTTGCATGATATACTTAAAGTGATGAAAGAGAAGAAGCTAGAACCACGATTACTCTACCCGGCAAGGATCTCATTTAGATTCGATGGAGAAATCAAAAGCTTTACAGACAAGAAAAAGCTAAGAGAATTCAGCACCACCAAACCACCAAACCCGTTCTACAACGAATGCTAAAAGATCTTCTCTAAGTGCAAAACACAAGAGAAGAAAAGGACCTACAAAAACAAACCCAAAACATTAAGAAAATGGTCATAGGAACATACATATAATTACCTTAAACGTGAATGGGTTAAATGCTCCAACCAAAAGACACAGGCTTGCTGAATGGATACAAAAACAAGACCCATATACATGCTGTCTACAGGATATCCACTTCAGACCTGCAGACACATACAGACTGAAAGTGAGGGGATGGAAAAAGATATTCCATGCAAGTGGAAATCAAAAGAAACCTGGAGTAGCAATACTCATATCTGATAAAATAGACTTTAAAATAAAGAATATTACAAGAGAGAAGGAAGGACACTACATAATGATGAAAGGATCAATCCAAGAAGACGATATAACAATTATAAATATATATGCACCCAACATAGAAGCACGTTAATAAATAAGGCAACTACTAACAGCTCTAAAAGAGGAAATCGAAGGTAACACAATAATAGTGGGGGACTTTAACACCTCACTTACACCAATGGACAGATCATCCAAAATGAAAATAAATAAGGAAACAGAAGCTTTAAATGACACAATAGACCAGATAGATTTAGTTGATATTTATAGGACATTCCATCCAAAAACAGCAGGATTACACTTTCTTCTCAAGTGCGCACGGAACATTCTCCACGAATGTGATACAATGATACAATGATACAATGTGATCTCCACGATAGATCACATCTTGGGTCACAAATCAAGCCTCAGTAAATTTAAGAAAATTAGAATCATATCAAGCATCTTTTCTGACCAAAATGCTACGAGATTAGAAATCAGTTACAGGGGGAAAAACGTAAAAAACACAAACACGTGGAGGCTAAACAATACGTTACTAGATAACCAAAAGATCACTGAAGAAATCAAAGAGGAAATCAAAAAATACCTAGAGACAAATGACAATGAAAACACGACGATCCAAAACCTATGGGATGCAGCAAAAGCAGTTCTAAGAGGGAAGTTTGTAGCTATACAAGCCTACCTCAAGAAACGAGAAAAATCTCAAATAAACAATCTAACCTTACACCTAAAGGAACTAGAGAAAGAAGAACAAACAAAACCCAAAGTTAGCAGAAGGAAAGAAATCGCAAAGATCAGAGCAGAAATAAATGAAATAGAAACAAAGACAACAATAGCAAAGATCAACAAAACTAAAAGCTGGTTCTTTGAGAAGATAAACAAAATTGATAAACCATTAGCCAGACTCATCAAGAAAAAGAGGGAGAGGACTCAAATCAGTAAAATTAGAAATGAAAAAGGAGAAGTTACAACAGGCACCACAGAAATACAAAGCATCGTAAGAGACTACTACAAGCAACTCTATGCCAATAAAATGGACAACCTGGAAGAAATGGGCAAATTCTTAGAAAGGTATAACCTTCCAAGACTGAATCAGGAAGAAATAGAAAATATGAACAGACCAATCACAAGTAATGAAATTGAAACTGTGATTAAAAATCTTCCAACAAACAAAAGTCCAGGACCAGATGGCTTCATAGGTGAATTCTGTCAAACATTTAGAGAAGAGCTAACACCCATCCTTCTCAAACTCTTCCAAAAAATTGTAGAGGAAGGAAAACTCCCAAACTCATTCTATGAGGCCACCATCACCCTGATACCAAAACCAGACAAAGATACAACAAAGAAAGAAAATTACACACCAATATCACTGATGAATATAGATGCAAAAATCCTCAACAAAATACTAGCAAACAGAATCCAACAACACATTGAAAGGATCATACACCATGTTCAAGTGGGTTTTATCCCAGGGATGCAAGGATTCTTCAATATACCCAAATCAATCAATGTGATACATCATATTAACAAATTGAAGAATAAAAAGCATATGATCATCTCAATAGATGCAGGAAAAGCTTTTGACAAAATTCAACACCCATTTATGATCAAAACTCTCTAGAAAGTGGGCATAGAACCTCAACATAATAAAGGCCATATATGACAAACCCACAGCAAACATCATTCTCAATGGTGAAAAACTAAAAGCATTTCCTCTAAGATCAGGAACAAACAAGAATGTCCACTCTCACCACTATTATTCAGCATAGTTTTGGAAGTCCTAGCCACGGCAATCAGAGAAGAAAAAGAAAAAGAAGGAATCCAAATTGGAAAAGAAGAAGTAAAACTGTCACTGTTTGCAGATGACATGATACTATACATAGAGAATCCTAAAAATGCCACCAGAAAACTACTAGAGCTAATCAGCGAATTTGGTAAAGTTGCAGGGTACAAAATTAATGCACAGAAATCTCTTGCATTCCTTTACACTAATGAAGAAAAATCTTAAAGGTAAATTAAGGAAACACTCCCATTTTCTACTGCAACAAAAAGAATAAAATACCTAGGAATAAACCTACCTAGGGAGACAAAAGACCTGTATGCAGAAAACTATAAGACACTGATGAAAGAAATTAAAGATGATACCAACAGATGAAGAGATATACCATGTTCTTTGATTGGAAGAATCAATATTGTGAAAATGACTCTACTACCCAAAGCAATCTACAGATTCAATGCAATCCCTATCAAATTACCAATGACAGTTTTTACAGAACTAGAACAAAAAATCTTAAAATTTGTATGGAGACACAAAAGACCCCGAATAGCCAAAGCAGCCTTTAGGGAAAAATATGGAGCTGTAGGAATCAGACTCCCTGACTTCAGACGATACTACAAAGCTACAGTAATCAAGACAGTATGGTACTGGCACAAAAACAGAAACACAGATCAATGGAACAAGATAGAAAGCCCAGAATAAACCCATACACCTATGGTCAACTAATCTGTGACAAAGGAGGCAAGGATATATAATGGGGAAAAGACAGTCTCTTCAATAAGTGGTGCTGGGAAAACTGGACAGCTACATGTAAAAGAATGAAATTGGAACTCTCCCTAACACCATACACAAAAATAAACTCAAAATGGATTCGAGACCTAAATGTAAGACCAAACACTATACAACTCTTAGAGGAAAACATAGGAGGAACACTCTTTGACATAAATCACAGCAAGATCTTCTTTGATCCACCTCCTAGAGTAATGGAAATTAAAAAGATAAGCAAATGGGACCTAATGAAACTTCAAAGCTTTTGCACAGGAAAGGAAACCATAAACAAGACAGAAAGAGAACCCTCAGAATGGCAGAAAATATTTGCAAACGAATCAACGGACAAAGGATTAATTTCCAAAATATATAAACAGCTCATGCAGCTCAATATTAAGGAAACAAGCAACCCAATACAAAAATGGGCAGAAGACCTAAATAGACATTTCTCCAAAGAAGACATACAGATGGACAAGAAGTCCATGAAAAGCTGCTCAACATCACTAATTATTAGAGCAATGCAAATCAAAACTTCAATGAGGCATCACCTCACACCAGTTAGGATGGGCATCATAAGAAAATCTATAAACAACAAATGCTGGAGAGGGTGTGGAGAAAAGGGAACCCTCTTGCACTGTTGGTAGGAATGTAAATTGATACAGCCACTATGGAGAACAGTATGGATGTTCCTTAAAAAACCAAAAATAGAATTACCATATGATCCAGCAATCCCACTACTGGGCATATTCCCAGAGAAAACTATAATTCAAAAAGACACATGCACCCCAGTGTTCATTGCAGCACTATTTGCAATAGCCAGGTCATGGAAGCAACGTAAATGCCCATCAGACGAATGGATAAAGACAGACACATGGCTAAAGAAGTGTTAGATATATACAATGGAATATTACTCAGCCTTAAAAAGGAATGAAATTGGGTCATTTGTTGAGACGTGGATGGATCTAGAGACTGTTATACAGAGTGAAGTAAGTCAGAAAGAGATAAACAAATATCGTATCTTAACACATGTATGTGGAACCTAGAGAAATGGTACAGATGAACTGGTTTTCAGGGCAGAAGTTAAGACACAGATGTAGAGAACAAATGTATGGACACCAAGGGGGTAAAGCCGTGGGAGGGTGGGGTTGGTGGTGTGATGAATTGGGCGATTGGAATTGACATGTATATACTGATGTGTATAAAATTGATGACTAATAAGAACCTACTGTATTAAAAAAATTAAATTAAATTAAAAAAATAATTCCAAATGAAAGAAATGTACCATTGGCTGTATTTACTAAATCATGATACTTTTTCAGTCCTATCTACTAATAATCAAAGGTTCTTGTTGAAATCAGCTAGTAACTGCCATCTTTCCTGATGTTAAGTAGTCGTTCGTACAAACTAATTTGGAAGTTTATAGCAGTTTTAAAACCTACTAAAATTCTTTGATAGATTTAAGAGCAGATAAAAATTCATCCTCCAGTTTTTTGAAGTGTGCTGACATATGTGTTTTAATTAATTTTATTCATTTCACTAATGTATTTATTTTTGACAACAGTCAAGATTTTTTCCAAATCCTTTGTACATAACATGAATTTTTTTCAAAAAGCACTTATTTTCACATTTGCTATCAAAATATAATATTTCTCTTGAAGGAAAGATTGTATTTATTTTCTAACATTTGCTAGAAAATGTAATACAGCTACCTTTCATCAACTCGGAAGGGTGAGAAAATGTAGAATGTTAGAGTTTTTTAAATGTATAATTGATCTTTAAGTTTAATAAGTCTTGGTACCAGGTAATAAGCAAACTGTTATGTGTAACAAAAGATTTGGGGGATATTCCAGGTCTCATTAAAATTTTTGTAAAAAATTCTATTTATGATAATATATACCATAATATACAAATATATTTAACCAGGAACCTAGAAACTGGAATATATTACAGATAAGAGAGTAATAACCCTGAAGGAAAAGTAGAAAATTTTGAAGATATGTGGTTGTTGTGTCCAATGTCAAAGAGAGGTACTAAAATATATCTCTTGGTTTTGTCAGTTATAAATTGAGACCTTAGCAAGAATGTGTAGTTGCATGACAGAGAGATGAGAGTGGGTTAAGGGAATGGGAGATGAAATAGAGAGGAGTCAAGATTATATTTTTAAGGCTGCTCACTGTAAAGGCTGTAATAAAATGTATGTACAACGTCAAGGAAGGTGTTTTTTGTTTTTAAGATGGAAGAAATGTAAGCATCTTTATTAAAATAAAGAGAAGGGAAAGAGCTAGAGATGGGAAATGTAGAGATACATACCACAAAATTATGGTGGGACCTTATGACAGGAGAAATCTACTTGTTCCTTGAAAGTGGAGTGAAAGAGATTAAAATGGATATAGATGCAGTTGTTTATAAAGTGACTATAGCTAAATTAAAAGTAGGAAAGGGGCTGAAGGAGTTTGGTAAAGGTTTGGATAGACATTGACAAGTAAAACACAGCCCTTTCCCTGTGTTTTCCTCTATTCCCTTCCTTATTCAGTAGCAGAGAAGCCTGCCCCTGAAGAAGGATGGTATGTGATTTCTAAGGGGTTTTTTTTTGTTTTTGTTTTTTAGTATCTTAACTATATTGTGAAAAGTACATGATATTTGTAAAACTATTAAAGTATTATTTAATTGAATTTTTAATAAAATAAATGCATAGTAGTGAAATTCTATAAATTTAACAGATTATTCTACATTACTCATATTTAAGAATGTTACCATAGATTTTGAAAATTAATAGGATATATAATTTCACATTATAGTAATATATGAAAAAGTTTTGATTTAGGGATATCTGTATTGAAGCAGTGTGAAATTTATTTATTTATGAACCTTTTGACTCTGGGAGTAAAATGGCAAATGAGGCCTAGTTTTATTTCTTGTATCTTTCTGTTTTTTCCAATATTATTGTTATTTTTTTTCTTTACATATAGTTTTATATGAACGAAACATCTTTCAAACTTAAAGCTTTTCAGGAGTAAGGGCTTAGTCTAATGTTATTCAAGCTTGATACTTAACCACAAAGCACTTTCTGAAGATATCCTATTAAGCATATAAATAGTATTCATTGTATGTATTTAAGTAAATGTGAAGGTAAGAAAATTCATCATTTGAGAATTTTTAAAATTCAGGTAAAATGTACATACCATAAAATTTACCATTTTAACCATTTTTGAGTTTAGTGGCATTGGGTAATTCACATTTTTGTCAGTAGTTGCCATCCTCCATCTCCAGAACTTTTTTCATCTTCCTGAATTGAAACTTTATATCCATTACATAATAACTCCACATTCTTCCTTCTTCCCAGTTCTTAGCAACCACCATTCTACTTTATATCTCTACGAATTCGACTACTCTAGGTACCTCATATAAGTGAAATCATACAGTATTTATCCTTTTGTGACTGCCTTATTTCACTTAACATAAAGTTGTCAAGGTTCATCCATATTGTAGCTTGTATCAACATTCCCTTTTTAAAGGAATAAAATTCTGTTTTATATATAGACCTTTTTTTTAAACTTTAAATCAGTTTATTGACATAGTAACACAACACACTTGCCTCCCTGACCCCCCCATCCCCCTCACCCAATCTAGATCTCTCCCACTTCCTTCTCCCTTAGAACAAGCTGTTCAGTGAAAACAGAAAAGGGCAGACCACTTCTGCATCCCCAGTCCCATGCCTAAGCCCTGTGGAGCAGGTCTCAGGCACTACTCAGAACCTGTTAGGGAGGGAGGGGGAAAGTTAGCACTAGACTCAGCTAGGCAGAGGCATCCAATCCCCAAGAACAGATTCCCCCACAGCACCCAGGCCCTGAGTTGCTATTTTATTGGGACCAATTTTGTTTATCCATTGATCCTTGTATGAACATTTGGGTTGCTTCCTCCACCTTTTGGCTAGTGTGAATAATGCTTCTATGAACATGGGTATACAAATATTTGTTTGAGTTCCAGCTTTTTATTTTTTGGATATGTACCCAGAAGGGGAATTGGGGAATTGAATAAGAGTTTTTGTAATTGTTTACTTAGAAAATGAGAAATTATTGAATGTCGTTAATGATATTTCTAAGCCAAAATCTTAAAAAAAGCAAGAACCCAGAAAAGTAAACAAAGCACAGCAATCTACTTTGTCTGAGGCCAAATTCCGTCAAAATTAAGTTGAGGTTTTGATAGCTTTCTGGGGAAAGAGAAAAATCAAAGCCAAATCCAGGAAAATCAAGTGAAGTTTTAATAGCTTATGGGGTTAGAAGATGATAAATCAAAGCCCATGGCTTTGCCTATAGTAGAGCGATAAAATGAAATCCTGCCTATATTTAGCTGAGATCACCTTCCTCCAGGAGCTACACCTTCACAGTAGATGTAAATAAGAAAGAAAACTGATTCCCTTTCCTGAACCCTCCTACACTGTTGGTGGGAATATAAATTGGTGCAGCCACTATGGAAAACAGTATGGAGTTTCCTTAAAAAACTAAAAATAGAGTTGCCATATAATCCAGCAATCCCACTCCTGGGCATATATCCAGAGAAAAACTCTAATCTGAAAAGATTCATGCACCCCAGCGTTCATAGCAGCACTATTTACAATACATGTAATACAAATACAAACCAAAACATGGAAGCAACTTAAATGCCCATCAGTAGATGAATGCATATGTTTACAATAACCAGGACATGGAAGCAACCTAAGTGTCCACCAACAGATGAATGGATAAAGAAGTTGTGGCATGTGTGTACAATGGAATATTACTCAGCCATAAAAAGAAATGGAATTGAGTTATTTGTGGTGAGGTGGATGGACCTACAGTCTGTCATACAGAGTGAAGAGTGTCAGAAAGACAAAAACAAATACCATCTGCTAACACATATATATGGAATCTAAAAAAAAAAAAAAAAAAGGTCATGAAGAACCTAGGGGCAAGATGGGAATAAAGACACAGACCTACTAGAGAATGGACTTGAGGATATGGGGAGGGGGAAGGGTAAGCTGGGACAAAGTGAGAGAGTTGCATGGACATATATACACTAGCAAATGAAAATAGATAACTAGTGGGAAGCAGCCACATAGCACAGGGAGATCAGCTCGGTGCTTTGTGACCATCTAGAGGGGTGGGATAGGGAGGGTGGGAGGGAGGGAGACACAAAAGGGAAGAGATATGGAGACATATGTATATGTATAAGTGATTCACTTTGTTATAAAGCAGAAACTAACACACCATTGTAAAGCAATTATACTCCAATAGAGATGTTAAAAAAAAATAGACGAATGGATAAAGAGGATGTTGTATGTGTATATATATATATACATATACATATACATACAGTGGAATGCTACTCAACCATTAAAGAATGAAATAATGCTATTTATGGCAACATGGATGGACCTAGAGATTATTATACTAAGTGAAGTAAGTCAGACAGAAAGACAAATACCATATATCATCACTTTTATGTGGGATCTAAAATATGATACAAATGAACTTATTTACAAAACAGAAACAGACTCACAAACACAGAAAACAAACTTATGGTTACCAAAGGGGAAAGGGGTGGGAAAGAGCTAAATTAGGAATTGGGGATTAGTATATACAAACTACTATATATAAAATAGATAAACAACAAGATCCTACTGTATAGCCCAGGGAACTATATTCAATATCCTATAATAAACCATAATAGAAAAGAATATGGAAAAGAATATATATTCATATTCTTTTTCATATCCTTTGCTGTACACCAGCAACTGACACAACCTTGTAAATCAACTATACTTCAATTAAAAAAAAAAACTGTTTCCCTTTTCCCATTCCTGGGGCACCATGGGGAGAGTTGCCTTGGTGCTGAGCACAGCAGAAGATAAAATTAAAAAAGCAAACCTACTTTGAGATAGTGTGACCATGATGGGGACTTTGACATGGATTTTCAGTCCAAATTTGTATGGATTTTCAGTCCAAATTTGTATCAATGAGTCATCCAAGGAATGCCTAGTTTAAAATGGTTCTAGAATGGATGACACTACAATGGTTCTAGAATGGATGATGGCAGAGGCAAATGCAGATTCTCTCTAGAGGAAGGCACCTTCTTTCTTAGGCCCAGCAAATCCTCATGAATAATTTTTCAAGAGCAGTGATCAGCACACAGTCAAATATAATCAAACATGAGGACACAGGGCAAAGACAGTAAGAATAAGGAGAAAATAACAGCAAAAGCAGATCATAAAGTTTTCAGATATTCGAATTATCAAGTGCTGATTATTTAAAAAACAGTGCTTATTCTGATTTTAGAAATAAAAGAGGCTTAAAAATACCTGCAGGGAAGAATCTATAAAAGTGACTAGCACATTTGAAAAAGGTCCAAAACTTCTGAAACATGCTGAAATTAAAAACCAAGTGAGTTTGGCAGCACTGTGGACACAATTGAAGACAGAATTCATAATGTAAAAGATAGATTAGAAGAAAAGTTACAGAATGTAGGAAGAGAGACAAAACAATGGAAAATACAAGAGTCATTTAAAAATGTGGAGAACATGGACTTCCCTCGTGGTCCCGTGGTTAAGACTCCATGCTTCCACTGCAGGGGGCATGGGTTCAATTCCTGGTTGGGGAACTAAGATCCCACATGCCACCAGCTGTAGCCGATAAAAACAAAATATGGAGACTATATTGAGCAGGTCTAATATGAGACTTAATTAGCGGCCTGGAAGATGAGATAGAGACTGGAGCAGAAGCAATAGTTGAGGAGGTATTGGATGAAAAGTTACCTGATCTGACGAAAGACATCACATTCAGGAAGTCAAACACAGATTCCTGAGCAGGACAAATAAAAAGAAGTATACCCCTAGAAATAGAGAGGAAGTGTGGGGGGGAAAAGCAAAAACAGAAACAAATGGAATATCTAAAAGCAACAGTCGGGGCAGGAAAGGAGGAAGACATTACCTTAATTGAAGCCAGAGTTCAGCTGACAGCTGACTTCTCAAGAGTAATAATAGGAGCCAGAGTACAGTGAAATGATATCTTCATCGTGTTGAAAGAAAATAACTGTCTATCTAGAAATTCTATACTCAGAGAAAACATCTTTCAAGTCTGGCCTTGAAACACAATTGTTTTCAGACAAAGCAAAACTGAGAGTGTGTCACCAGTAGACTCTAATTAATGATAACCATAAAGGGAGTGTTTCAGGCAGTGGAAAGTGATGATCCTTTTGAGAGATGCAAGAAGGGATGAAGAACAAATAATATGGTAATAACTATATGGTTATATGTGAACAAACAGTAGAAAATATGTCTAGTAGGGTTAAAAAAATTCCATGGCAGCAACAGCATATAGGCCAGGAGGAAGGTAATGGATTTAAATTATTCTCAGGAGGCTGGTAAAAGTACAGAAGTTCCTTGACTTACAATGGTCAGACTTACAGTTTTTCACCTTTATGATGGTGCGAAAGTGATATGTATTCAGTAGAAACTGTATGTCAAATTTTGAATTTGGATCTTTTCCTGGTCTAGTGATATGTGGCATGATAATCTCTTGTGATGCTGGGCAGTGGCAACAAGCTGCAGCTCCCAGACAGCCACAAATCATGAGGGTAACCAGCCAATATACTTACTTTCTGCACCCATGCAACTATTCCATTTTTCACTTTCAGTATAGTATTCAATAAGTTACATGAGGTATTCAACATTTTATTATAAAATAGTCTTTGTGTTAGGTGATTTTACCTCACTGTAGGCTAATATCAGTATTCTGAGCATGTTTAAGGTAGTCTAGGCTAAGCTATGATGTTTGGGATTATATGCATTTTTGACTTAAAATATTTTCAATTTACAATGGGTTTATCAGGATGTAACCCCATCATAATTTGAGAAAGATCTGTACTGATTTAACTTTTGATGTTTCTACATTAAGTATGATGGAGAGGTCCACATGTGGCAGGGGTTTCTTAGGTGCTGATAATGTTCCTTTTCTTGACCTGAGTGGTAATTATGGGACAGTGGAGGAGTAGGTGAGGTATTGCTTCATATATACAAGTTACACATACCTTCTCAAAAGATAAATGTTTTATGTACTTAACTATAGGTATCTTATATTTTACAATAAAGAGTTAAAATAAGGTAAAAATTGTACACTTCAAAAAGGATAAATAGAAAATACAATTTTTAGTACTACGTTGTTAAAATTATAACCATAAAATACCAAAATTTTAAGGTAGAAGTAGGAATGTGATATTTAATTTGTTGAAAGTGAAACAAAGAGAATTAAATCTCACTTCAATGTTACCTTAAAAGTTACTGGTAGAGACTGATCCAGTTATTGGTTTCATTATGGTATCTAAATATTGATATTCTCTTCTAAAAATTTTGTAAAGTCTTAACCAACATTTGACAGTCATTAAGTCTACACTGTAACCCAGCTTCTACAAATCTATCATCTTAAATGGCACATGTTTTATCTACTAAAATGTAGTATATCACTCATCAGGTCATCAACTAAGAGTTTTAAGTATGTCTTGCAGTAAACATACCAGCTACTGGGAGACAGTATATAATATATATTAAAATTGTGGATATATTTCTTTCAGATCCTTAGCAGGGTACTGGTCATTGATTTACAACTATTCTTACTCTTTTAAAGAAGTACTTCAAAGTGGCCAGAGTTACGATAAGTATTTGAGGGCATATGTAGAGCCTTACAGGCCAGCTATTACTGAAGACACCTGTCACATAGGTACTAGGAGTCACTGAGGTACCACCTATTTTTCCTTCATATCTCTTGGGAAGATAAAAAGTTGCTGACTTGTTTTTGGTCTACCTAATTTGTTTGGGACTCTGTAAACCCAGGTAAACACACTGTTGGATTTTATTCTCATTACACTAAACATACCTTCTCAAAAGACCATCTTGGGCATTTAATCTCCTTCTTCCCCCCTAGAAGGTTTTAACTTTTGTTAATTCTTAATTATAGTCGGTTTTAATTTAGTGGTTTTTGGGTTACTTGAGATTTTGGAAGTATACCCTTTTTACATATACTTTTTGTTTTGACATTTTGTGACCTTGAGCAAGTCAGTTAATCTCTTTACATCTCACTTTTTTTTTATCCTAAATTTACTGGAATACAAATATTTTGTAAAGTAGTTTCTAATGCTAATATTCTTCAATTAAATGCTTATTTGTAAGGAATTCCATTTTTTCAAACAAATTAAAAATAAAAACAAAAAGGTCTCAATACAGCCTAAAATGTATATCTTTTTGTAACATCACTATTGTGCTTTGCTTTTGATGTTTTATGTTAGCTTAAATCTAGAGATTTAGTGAATAAAGCAAAATTACTATACTCAACATATCTTAGTAACTTTAAAGGATAATCTAGAAGTTATTATGCAAAGAAGTACCCAAGACAGTAGGAGAAATGATAATTCTATTCAAATGTTAAAAACTTTCATATAAGCCATTGGGAAGAATTGTTTAAGTAAAATTTATTACACATTGCCTTTCTTGGATGATACTGAACTTAATTCAGTTTTTCTTTGATAACTCAAGCTCATCACTATGACCACATCCTCAGAGGCTATTGAGATTAATAATTGTTTATCTATAAAAGAATTCACTTAATAGTCAACAAATACCTACTGAGTGATGGCAGTGTGCCAGGCTTTGGATTGGATTGGGATATGATGTTGAACAAAACCAGGTGTGATCTCTGACCTTATGGTGTAGAGTCTAATTGGGTAAAAATGACATCAACCGAATAATCACACAAATAAATGTGAAATTTAAAATCCTGATCAAATGCTATGAAGAAAACTCACTGCATTGTTAAAATCGTTTTGGAATCAGATGGGTCTGAGATCAGTCCTAACTCTGCAACTTGGTAGCATTGTGATTTTAGGCAACTTTCTAAATCACAGTTGAAATGAGAATAGTTTGCTTCCTGGGTTGTTGTGAGGATCAAATGAGATGACAAGTGTGATACAATTTTGTTATTATTTTTTACTTGTTTATTATCTGTGTCCTCCTGGATGAGAATGTAAGCTCCATGAGAGTAGGAATTTTTTTGGTCTGTCTTATTAACTGCTATATTCCTAGCATCTAGATCAACGAGTCATAACATGGACACGAATAAATATTTTTTGAATGAATAGAATGACTTTTAAGATTTCTTTCAGGTAATCAGCATTCAAAACAAAAATATTTTGTATTTATTTGCTTTTTCTCTCCCATAGTCAGATTGGTATTTCAGTTGTTGGTCTCATGGCTGTCTCCTGAAATTCTGCTTCCTCTCATCAAATTTAACTCTGGACTAGAAAATCAGATAACCAAAGTTAGAGTGGTAGAAGTACCTGTACTATAATAAGAGACATTCTGTAGTAAGAGAGAAGGCCTCGCTCTTAACAGTAACAGGAGTGAGCTTTCATACATGGACTTACTAAGATCTTTTTTGGTTATTTAAAAGGGTTTTGCAATTTCAGCTGTATTCTGTATATTTGGACTTACCAGCTAAGTAAACTCATAAGTGCTTCTAATAAAGCATTCTCATTCTAGCTTTATATCACATTATATCATAAGTTTGGTATATAGTTAGGTTGGAAGAAATTTAAATTTTGAATTTTTAAAGTTTGGTTACCTATTCTATGTATTAATTTTTAGTGGACCATGTAGAACTTAATGCTTGATATAATTTTTAAAAAATATTTAAGGTAATTTTTATAATATCCTAATGATCTTTTTCTTTCAATGTCTAAAGTAAATTCACTTGGTTAATTATTTTTCAGGGCAGCTGTTTTTTCCACTTTTTATTTATTGATTCCCAACCCCCATCTCTTATTTAATGGAAGTATCTCCCAGAACTCAGAATTGTTTTCTTAGCTTTATTAATCTTGGCAGCAGGGTTTAAGATGAGTCACCAGGAACTGAGCAGCTGAAAAGATTGAGTCTTCAAACAAATGAAGCATTACATTTTACCATCATAGAGACAGTTATTGGTTTTTAGATCTCACACTCTAAAATGAAGATAAAATGTTGTAAATGCATCCTTATTTACCCCATGGGGTATTATCTCTGGGAAAGTGAATTTCTACTTGAAATAATGGCTAGATTTTTGTTGTTGTTGTTTTTACTTTAATGAGTCCCAGAATATGATATGAAATTAAATTCCAATTAATCATTGTCATGCTACTTAATTCCACTGATGATAATTATCTCACGAAATGCAACGATTCTTTCTAATTGGGCATCACAATTGAAAAACTGCCGCTAAGCTGGTAAACTAATAACATATAAAGTAATTCTTTTACCCTCATAATATTTTCAATAGTCACTTCTCAGTTATGAGAAAACATTTTTAGCAGCAAATTCCAGGCTGAAGTTTTCAAAATAATTTTGGGTTTCTATGAGTGTCATTAACTATTGTATTAGCTAGATGTACAACATCAATAAGGAACTAAAACTTCTCCTGCTGTGTTTTTAAAATAATACCAGTAGGAATTATTTTCTTTTGTAAAAACTTTACTTTTCCCTTTTAACCTCTATTAATATAAGTCTGAAACTTAATGTTATAGGAAATGTTTAAATAAATTGTGATGCAACCACTGGAAGGCATATCATATAACTATTAAAAAATTATGTGTAGGGCTTCCCTGGTGGCGCAGTGGTTGAGAGTCCACCTGCCGATGCAGGGGACACGGGTTCGTGCCCCGGTCCGGGAAGATCTCACATGCCGTGGAGCGGCTAGGCCCGTGAGCCATGGCCGCCGAGCCTGTATGTCCAGAGCCTGTGCTCCGCAACAGGAGAGGCCACAACAGTGAGAGGCCCGTGTACCACACAAAAAAAAATTATGTGTATAGAAGGGATGTAGTCATATAGGAACATACTTCCTTTGGAATGTTAGGTGGAAAAATCAGGATGCCAAAATCATTGTACAGTATGATTTCATAGGAAAAAAAAAGATTTGAAGGATAAAATT
This sequence comes from Pseudorca crassidens, assembly GCF_039906515.1. Classification (NCBI taxonomy): domain Eukaryota; kingdom Metazoa; phylum Chordata; class Mammalia; order Artiodactyla; family Delphinidae; genus Pseudorca; species Pseudorca crassidens. The sequence goes on from NC_090301.1 coordinate 26,799,464, forward strand.
TAAAGTTTTTATTAAAGCTATATTTGTGTTTAGATGATGAGATTTTGAAAAATATTTTAGCTTTTATTTTTTTCAACTTTTTTCTATTTGCAAATTTTCCTTTAAAATGAAAAATAATAATTAGTAAAATAGAAAGTCTCAATTTCAAACTGTATCTTATATGTCAGAAAAACAGCTCACAGATTATATTGAAGAATCTGAACTGTACTCCCAAACTACAGATTAGCTAGAAATGTTTGGCAAATTTTATGTCACAGTACTCAGAACAGTATAGCTATCATATTGGCTTCCTAGTCCCTTTGCCTTTATACTTTGTAATTTCAAGTCCCACTTGAAATTAAGAGCCAGAGATAAGAATAGCAAATAACACTGCAATAGTCGGTCTCTTTTTCTCTCAACCTTTATTATGAAAAGCTTTAACATATAGAAAGCATAGCAAAGTGAATCAACTTATTCCCAGCTTTAACAGTTGTCAAGATTTTGCTACTCATTTCAGCTATTTCCCTTCCTGACACATTTTTTTCCTATGCTTTTAAAAAATAAATTCTATTGGTTGTTATTTTAACTGTAAATACTTCTGTATATTTCTCTGATAAGCTTTTTTTCAACATACCCACCATGTTGTTATCATCTGCTTTTTTTTATTATTCTTATATTAGTCATAATTTATCACTATCATGAAATTCTCTATATTCATATTTTCCCAGTTGTCTCATAAAAATCATCTTTTTATGATTTTGTTAGAATAATTTGTTATTCTAACAAATTTGTTTGTTAGGATAATTTGTTAGAATCAGGACCCAAACAAAATCCATATTACATTTGGTTGTTATGTTACATTTTAAAATGTAAATATTAGAAATTCCTAATGCCAAAAAAAAAAAGACTGCAATTTTGGATGACATTTTAGTTTTCTTCTTATAAAATTATATAAGTTCATTGTATGAAAAGTTACAAATTCATAAAATACTAAGAAGAAAGTGGAAATCACTTACATTGCTCAGAATATATTTCCTTCCTATCATTTTTTACATTATTTTCATAGTTGAGATCTATTGGAAGCCGTTTTATATCTTATTTCAAAGTATATCTGAAGCTTTCTATACTTAAAATTTTTTTTTCCATTTTAATGGCTGCATTAAGATGTACCTTAATTTTTTAGAACAGGTAAGTACCTTAATTTTTTTTAGGGGCCATATCTAATTTAGAATGCCATTTTACAGTGTACTCCAACACATTTTCTTGTTGCTATGGTTGAAGAGACTCGTATTTTTGAGTAAGGGGTCTAATTTTCCTAATTAATTCCTAGAGTAGGTGAAATGGGCTGGTCGATGCACTGTTTTCTCTATATGTAGCAGATAATGCCTGGATCTTGGTCCATTGGCCGTTTGAGAGAGATGTTTGTTTTGCCATGTGGAGGACAAGTAATGCCCCTAGTGGGCCATTTTAGTAAGTTTATATAAAGTCCAATTTTATATAATTTCTTTAAAATATCATTGAATATATCTGAGTATATGATGCATTAATTTCTCCAAACATTATCAAGGGAAAGAAAGGTATTAAATTCAACTATTGGCAGGACTTTGGGCATCAGGGAAAGTTTGGAAAAGGTTGCACCTACCTTAGCTGCTATAGGTTGAAGTCATCAAAGAACTCCAAAAGATCAAAGTAGACTTGAAATAGACATAAGTTATGCAAAAATAGTGATTCTTAGGTGTGTACTTTTATGAATATATCCATTTCGTAGGGGTGTTATAACAAATCACCACTAAGTGTGTGGCTTGGTATAACATATATATTCTTTCACAATTCTGGAGGCTAGATGTTTTTAAAATCAAGGTGTCAGGCAGGGCCATGCTCTCTCTGAAGGTTTCTGGGAAGAATCCATCCTTGCCTTTTCCTGGCTTCTGGCAGTTCCTGGCAGTCCTTGGCGTTTTTGGCTTCTCTCCTCTGTCTTCACATGGCATTATTCCCTGGGTGGATCTCTTCCTTAATTCTGTGTCTCTTCTTATAAGGACATCAGTGATTGGATATAGGACCTACCCTAATCCAGTATGACCTCATTTTACCTAATTACATCTGCAAAGACTGTATTTCCAAGTAAGGTCACAATCTGAGGTTCCTGGTGGATGTAAATATTGTGAGGACACTGTTCAGCCCAGTATAGCAGGTGTGGGTATTTGTGTATATGAGTAGATTGGGAACTGGGGGGCTATCGTTAAGTTCTTAGATAATACACATTATAATTCTCTTCTCCATTGTTGATTTCTGCTTTTTCTTAAGTGTATTTAGTATAAGAATACATGAATGTGGGGGAAATGTTGAAAACAGTACTAAAACAGTAATTTAAAATTCTGTGTTGAATAATTGCTGCTGTTCCTTGAGATTAAAAGATAAAAATAATTTCATGAAGTCTTGTCTATTTATGGTTTTAGAATCCTAAATTTATAACCAGGACCCAAAGTTTCTTATTTACTAAAAGCATTTGAGCAGAGCGTTATAATGATTATTTCAGTCCTTCTAAGAAAATAATTTGGCTTAGGCCAAAGGTTATGAAATACTTGAATAATTTACTAAAAATTCTAGACTATCTTTCACTGAGTTTATTAAAAAATAGGTTGAAATTAGACTGTTCTTCCATATCCATCCACCATTATCACCACCTCCAAGATGACACCAAGAAGTTAGCTAATATATGTCCCCATAAACCCATATCTTTAGATTGTTTTATTAATTTTGATGCAAGTACATAATGTTTGCAGGAATTGATTTTTGTAGGGATTTATAATAAAATATCAATTAAAAGATTAATTGCCTCACTTCTGGGCCTTTGGTTTCTGTAGTAATCAGTATAGTAAAATTTTTATTTAAAAAATTCACTTGAAGTTTTCCATTTATACTCTGTAAAAGCAAATTGAATGCCTATTGTTATCCATAAATATCTTAACTGCTAAGATTTTCTAAGATTGTAACAGAAAACCAATTATATCAGAAAGTCATTAAGTAACTTAGAGAAATTTAACAATGTTAATAAAACATGAATTTATGACTTTTGGCTTATTTTCTTAGATAAAGCTCTCGGTCATTTTGCACTTTTTAAATTAGAAGAAAAATTTTAAACTTTATCCATGCCTTCTCTTTTACAAATCAAAACATCTTATAGCTCTCATCTGCTTATTATTCTTATAAATTTATAATGGGCATATATGATTATGAGATAAAATAAGGTACATCATATCTTACTATCAGAAACTAACTTTTTAAACCAAAGTTAGAGATTTAGAATGGAACTCAAGGCAGTGTAAATATGTAACTTATTTTTCTAAAAGGACTCTTGTAGCCTTCTGTTTAGAGCTTCTTTTGGGTCTTAAACTAGAATGTTCCATGTTTACTCATTCACTAAACTAATTATTTAGGTGTAGTATGTGGTGTTATACATGCACTGTGCAAAGCACTGAGCTGGAGTGGGTAAATCTGCAAATATATATGTTTATATTTCTCCGTTCATTCAATAAATATTGAGTATTTGCTGTATGCAAGGTACAATATCAGGAACTTCTTGATATAAAATTAAACAAAACAGACACAGTCTTTGTAATACTTACAGTCTTAGATAAGGAGAAAGACATTAATCAGATAATAATACAAATAAATGTAAACTTATCGCCATGAAAAATACTATGAAGAAAAGGTGAATGGTACTATCAGAGCTCATAAGGGAATTTGACTTAGTCTTTGGAGGGGCTATGCAAGGGCTCAAAGACACCTGAGGAAATGACTTTTGAACTGAGAGCCAGATGATTATTGGAAATTATGTAAGTGAAGGAGGATGTGAGAAAATTCCAGGAAGCAGAAATTATATATAATAGTGAGTAGTGAGTGCGAGTTATTTGAAATGAAAGGAGGCAGTGCAGCTGGAACACAGGGAACCAGACGGAGTGTGATTCACGATGCAGCAGGAGAGCCAGCGGCAGGGGCCAGACCAATTTACCTATACTGGTCTGGCCAGTAGTACATACTCAATTTTATTTATATGTAGTCACCAAATTCTATATTTTATTTTGGTTTCACCAACATAAGCCATTCAGGTACCTTTATTTCTTGTTTCTTATTACTATGTAAAGTTCTTGAATTACTTGCTTTATCTACAAGATAATAGAATATCTTATAGCAGCCGTAAATATTCAAAACCAATGATACTGCTATAGAAAAACCATATCTTATGTTTACCATTAAACACTGATTATACCTGAACAAAATAGCACATTTAGAATTCATATGTTGATTAGCAATAACATGTACAGCAGTTTCACTTGTTGATCTTAGAATGCTAAGTTGACTAGCTTTCGTCTTATATAAATAAGGTTGAAACTGGTATATTATAGTGCCCAAAAAGCCGAATATTTTATATATAATATACTGGTATAAATGAATTTAAATTTATGTGGTGACAGGCATTAACTTCCTCCTGATGTTTTGATGTTTTAAAATATTTAAATAAATGTTTAAAAATTAATATGAAGAATGATTATAAAATTATGCTTATTTCATGTGTAGTTTGTGTGATCTGTTTTAATATTTTATAGTTTGTGGCTTCTGTGTCATCAGAAGTTTGAAAAGATTCTTAAAATGTAGTCGGATTGCATCTTTGTTTCAAAATTCACTGAAACGATATGTAATGCTTATGTAAGAGCAGCTAATGATGTAGTGATGAGATTTTAGCCCTTTAAAAACCTGTAATCCTGTATAATTTCACCCTTATTCAAAAAGAATTTGATGTAAGTAGTTTCAACACTGTAATATTCATGAATTATTGATTTACAGTGAATGTTTACATTGTACTAGTGAACTCATGTAAGCATTTCTAACCTGTGGGATATTTGTTTTGCAGGAGAAAATAGAAATTCTGTATTCACAACTTGAAATGCAATTTCCCATTAATATTAATTCTTTCATCGATTGTTACCACAAAATTGGCTAAAATTAATACTCTTCTGTCATAATAGATCAAGGTGATTTACATTTAGTTTTCTTTGTCTTTTTTGTTTGTTTTGTTTTATTCCCTCCACTCCCATTTATTTCATGGCATATCAGTGCTTCAGAGAATTTAGATGAGCTCTCTTCCTCCAGTAGCTGGTTACTTAACCAGAAGCACAGTAAGAAAAGGAGAAAAGACAGGACAAGATTGAAATCTCCATCCTTGACTATCATGAGTACAGCAGCTCGAACAAGGCCACTTCAGAGTTTCCACAAACGAAAACTCTACAGATTGAGCCCTACTTTTTATTGGACTCCGCAGGTAAGGTCGCCTTTGGCAAAACATGAACAAAGATTTTATTGTCAATATATTTCACAAGTTAGAGGATATGAACTGTACACAGTTGTTTAGAATAAGTGGGATTTAATAATTTTTAAACATAGCAGTGTATTCTGAAACTTCTCACATTTTCATTTTTTTAAATCACTATTATGCTTAAACGAGTTTGAAAGAAATGTACATATCAAGTTGATTTTAAAATTTTACTAGTAAGGGTAACAAGGAAAACACAAGTGTATTATATATTTGCCTTTTGCTTAGTGAAGAAAAAAGTAACAATCTGCAGGGTTTTCAGTTATTTTGGAGGAAATGACATTGCTCTCCCTTTTATGTTTGGTATTTGTTAAACCTGGTGAGCACTCCTTTTTCATATAAGCAATGAAGTTTTAGATGACCATGCTTACCCTTTTTGCAAATAAAATATGCTTCATTAAAAGCGTCCATTTTGAAAAGCATATTTTTCATTTGTTAGCAACATGTTAGATGTGCGTCTTTCAGTGCATATCTAAATAAGCTGTGATGGAGAGCAAAATTATCTCTAGTTCTCATGGTATAATGTGCTTTTTTTCTCTTATATTTTTTATATGCCAATATGAAATATTTATTGTGGGAATGAATAATAATGGTGATGATTTGGGAAAATCTGGGAAATGTTTGATCAAGTTTATTTATTTATGCCTTATTTTACTATATATATATATTAGCATCTTTATTGGAGTATAATTGCTTTACAATGTTGTGTTAGTTTCTGCTTTATAACAAAGTGAATCAGTTATACATATACATATGTTCCTATATCTCTTCCCTCTTGCATCTCCCTCCCTCCCACCCTCCCTATCCCACCCCTCTAGGTGGTCACAAACCACCTAGCTGATCTCCCTGTGCTATGCAGCTACTTCCCACTAGCTATCTGTTTTAAATAATATGTCAAAGGAAAGAAATTATCCTTGATTTAATATTGTTTTTGATTATTACTACATTAACTATTTTTAAATATATTTCTATAAAAAAATCAAGATGCTTTGTTTCATTAGGAACCAGTTTCAAATTTGGTTTTATAGGATCCTTTTATAAATAGGAACATGAATTCTGACAAATTAATTTTTATTAATAGATTGATTTTTGCCATTTAGTAGTTCAGGTATTAGTAGTATGCTTTCCCAACTTGAAATTTTTAAGAAAGTTTTATTTCAGAATTTAAAGAAATTTTACATATTTAATAAACCTAATAGGAAAATATTTTATTTAAAGTTTTTATATATGAAATTATATTTTATTTAATAATTTTTATTTAAAGTTACTACAAACAATAGAGAAATAATATATTTGAAAATGATTTCGTAATTTCATAGTTATAAATAGAATTGTCTATCAAAAATATCTCACATTTGAATATGCCTTAATATTCTGACTGGAAGGAATCTATCTGAATAATTTAGGGGATTTGCTCAATATTACTAAAGTACTGCATATGCCTTGATAATATAAAGATTGACCTGGAAAAGTGTGAACAAATTTAAAACTTCCAGCAAACAAAGGAAGAAACACGTCTAACATTGTTACTAGAAGACCATATAATTTACCATATTCCAGTCATAATGCTAAGCATTTTCAGTACATTATTTTATTTAGTCCTCAAACATAAAGCTATGAGGCATTATCAATCCCACCTTTAGATGCAAAAATTGAAGTTTAGGGAGATTAAGTAACTTTCCCGAGGTCATACAGCTAGTAAACAATAAGTCTGATTCCGAAGCCATGTTCTTATCCATTAGTACATTGATAACAACAAAAATAAACCAAATCTTTTTTTAATCAATATTTTCTATTGAAGTTGATCTACAGTATTGTGTTAATTTCTGCTGTACAGTGAAGTTATTCAGATATATATATATATATACACATTCTTTTTTTAATATTCTTTTCCATTATGGTTGTCATAGAATATTAAATATAGTTCTCTGTGCTATATACTAGGACCTTGTTGTTTATCCGTTCTCTGTATAAAAGCTTACATCTGCTAACCCCAACCTCCCACTCCATCCCTGCCCCAACCCCCTCCCCCTTGGCAACCACCAGTCTGTTCTCTATGTCCATGATTCCATTTCTGTTTTCATGGATAGGTTCATCTGTGTCATATTTTAGATTCCACATATAAGTGATATCATATGGTATTTGTCTTTCTCTTTCTGACTTACTTCACTTAGTATGATTATCTCTAGTTGCATCCATGTTGCTGCAAATGACATTATTTCATTCTTTTTTATGTATGAGTAGTATTCCATTGTATATATGTACCACATCTTCTTTATCCATTCATCTGTTGACAGATATTTAGGCTGTTTCCGTGTCTTGGCTCTTGTGAGTAGCGCTGCTGTGAACACAAGGGTGCATGTGTCTTTTTGAATTATAGTTTTGTCTGGATATATGCTCATGAGTGGGATTGCTGGATCATATGGTAATTCTATTTTTAGTTTTCTGAGGAATCTCCATACTGTTTTCCACAGTGGCTAAACCAAATCTTTTATGTGCTTGAAATCAGTAAAGACTGTATATTTGGGAATTGGGGAAGGAGCTTTATCTGGTTAGAGGCATTTAGAAATGCACCATAAAAGATGGGTTTGGAAAGATAAACAGAATATTGAAAGGGTTTAGGGGAGATTAAGAAAAGCACTTTAGTAATTGTAACAGAGGTGGGAAAAAATGATGGAGAACAGCAAATGACCCCACACCCAACTTATCCCCCAAATTTCCAGGGTAATAGTTATTTACCTTTCTAAATTTAATAAATGTCATTTCTCTCAGGAAGCCTTCCTTGATATTCCCACTATGGGGTATATAATGATGTAGCACCCTGTGTTATAATAATAATCCATTATTTTATAATAATGTTCCATTTATTTTTCTGTCTTCTCATTACACTGTAAGTTTTTTGAGAACAGGAACTGTGTATTTCTGAACCTACAGGGTCTTGAACAGTAACTGTCCAATAGTATATGCTCAATAAATAATTAATATGTGAAAGAATTATTGTAGTGGAATGTAGAAAGATATTTAAAAGGCAATGGAGAGTGAGAATTTGTGTGTGTGTGTGTGTGTGTGTGTTTCCTTTATTTGCTTTGTGAAAGGGTCTAGAACAGTAATGTCTAATAGAACTTTCTGTAATGACGAAAATGCTCTATAAATATCTGTGCTGTCCAATATGGTAGCTACTAAATACATGTAACTATTGACCACGTGAAATGTGACTAGTGCAGCTGAGGAACTGAATTTTTATTTTTATTAATTTTGATTTAAATGGCCACATTTGGATAATGGCTACCAAATTGGATATGACAAGACTAGACTCAAACTTACCATGATAGCAGTGAGAACATGTGGCACTCATTCTGTTTTCTAATACTATTCCTTACTGAAAGGAAATATAGATCTTTGGAGAAGTGTCTGATCTCCAGGGTTGGGGAAGAGGGGCTATAAAATGAGCCTGGGACATCTTATTGTTACCAGAAGGCAAGGAAGTGTTTAAAAAAAATGATGGGGGCATGTCAAAAAAAAAAAAAAGACCCAAGAGCTTGTTTGGAGAGGCTTCCACTGGCCAAATCTGGGGCTCTTTGAGCATTGAAATAGCTAAGGACAGTAATTAACCCAGTGAAAATATAGGTAGCCATGAGTGTATCCTGATGAGAGAGAGAGAGAGAGAGAGAGAGAGAGAGAGAGAAAGAGAGAGATTAAAAGGGGAAAGGGAAGACTTTTGCATAGAGTAGGATACTGATTAATAAATGTGGAGTGAGCAGTCAAATTAGAGAATCATTGCAATAATCATAGTAAAGATTGACTGGGTAAGAAGCATCAATGAATGAAAAGTCTGGGGTCAGGATTGGGGAAAAGTTTGATGAGGAGCAGTATATTGATATTGTCTTAACTATATGGTAGAGAACCAGACAATAACCTTGCCTGAGTGATCAAAACTAACGTAGCCTATGTCTGTTCAGAGAAGGGAACAGCCGAGAACAGTGACCTCCAGGTCCCAGGGTCCCTGTGGCACAGGCCATGCTGTGCAGGGGCTGGAGGAGAGGCCCTAGTTGTGTGGGTTTGCCCCGGACTCAGCAGGAGGTAGGAGAGGTGAGCGCCAAACAGGCTGGGCTGGAGCAGCGGAAGGACAGGGGAGGATCCAGCACTCCTGAGACCCACCAAGGCCTTGAATGACACTGATGTGAGAAACACAGCAACCAAAGACAGTGTGTGGACTTGGTTTGGGTCTTGATTTGAACAAGAACCCTGAAAAGACATTTTTGAGATCATTGGGAAAAATTGACCACAGCTGATGATTAGATAATGTTCAGGAATAATTGATAATTTTGATGGTGTGATAATGATATTGTGGTTATGTGAGGAAAAGGCCTTATTTTTAAGAGATGCATTCAGTAGTGAAATGGGTAACAGGACAATGTTAAGAATTTGCTTGAAAATATCAGAGCAAAGCAATGAAGTGAAGGAAAGAAAGGGAGAAGAGGATGGATGAAGTGAGAGCAGTAAAAGGTTAATTTGGAGAGGTAGGTACATAAGGGATCACTATATTATTCTCCCTGCTTTTGCGTATGTTTAAAAACTTGAACAGTAAAAATAAAAAAAACTAATGTAGCCTATTAGAAGGATACAATATCACTATGTAGTATTCTGACCAGATATACATAACCTGAATTTAGCCATGAGGAGACATCAGACAAAGCCAAAATCAGAAACATGCTATTAAGAAATGAAAACTGGCCTGTATACTTAAAAAAAAAAAAAAAAAAAAAGCCAATGTAATAAAAGCCAAGAAAGCCTGAGGAACTGCTTCAGATTGAAAGATAGACTAAGATATATGACAACTGAATGAATATATGATCCAGATCACAGTTCTTTTGGAGGGAAAATATGGGGACAATTGACAAAACTGTACTATTGATGCTAGATTGTATTAAAATATTGTGTCAATGTTGAATTTCCTGAATGTGATATTTTGCAGTTATGTAAGAAAATATACTTATTCTAGGAAATACACATTGCAATATTAAGGGATAAAATGGCTAAGGCATCCATTTTATGTAATAAACTAACTCCTATGCATCTAGAATGGTACTAGCTATGTAACATCCTTGGCAGAATTTAGAAAATAATTATTTAAATAATTTTCTATAGTGTTTAACTCTCTAGGGTACTGGTTGAGAGCAGCTTATATAAGGGCAATGGAGAGAGGTGGCAGTCTTCCGCTACTAGGTAGCATATAGTATATATAGTTGGCCGATCAATATTCTCACTGCAATAACTACATGTATAAGTTACCAAAAAAAATCATCGTACTATTAAAGACATTAGGGGGATTCTGGTTTCAGCTCCAACATGTAAAGAGCTTGGAAGTTGTCACAACTGTCCTTACAGCGAGAAAAAGGTGAACAAACTGAAAATCAGTGCCTTTTCATGAACCCATCAGATAATTGAGGTTGCAGAGCAAGCCGCCAACCCGAAATATGGAGAGAGAGGCAAATCCAAAGAGTTACAGCCAAGATCTGCTTACCTGGAGCAGAAACTATAGCAATCATAAACTAACTGGTAGGAGCACTTAAATGGTAATTTTGTTGAATTGCTTGAGGCTGAGTGTGGACTAGTCTGAGAGTGAAAAACTCCTGGGGACTACAGCCTAAGGGAACCCCACACCTCACACTTCCATGGACTTTACCTTTAGGCACCCAACTAAGTTCTCAGAATGAAGAGCCAAAAAGGATCCCTAGTGGCTCTGGAATGGAAGGGAAGGGTAACCTTTATGAAATAAGCCTAGAGCATTATCTATTATAAGGTTTACTCTTCAGGGAAAAAAAACTTTACCAGAGCCTTATTCCATCTGAGAGAAGAGCATTTCTCCCACTCCTGCCCTCTGTAGCCTTTCTGTCTCACCTAAGAGAGAATGGGGGTGGAAAATAAGAAACACTTGCTAAAGTCACAGACCAGGGACACAGACCCACCAAAAGACTGAGATTTAATTGTAAGATTATAGTAAGTTATGCTACTATAGTAGATATGCTTTCTCTCCCCCATTCTTTACCATAACACCAACAGAACCCCAGTATAGTAACAGTGGGTTACAGCTGCAAAATATATAGTCCCTCTGAGGAGAACTATTTAACAGGGGAGACAAAAACAAGGACACTGGAGGAGTTCGAGGCCTCTGGCACCTACAACTATAACTGGCATTAAACGCAGTCCCACTCAGACTCTTAGATTAACGTAACATCTCACAATAAAGGCCTGTTTACCTCAGATCCTATGACATTATGTTCAGCTTTCAACAAAAAATTACAGGGCATGATAGGGAAAAAAAGACTCTGAAAATACAAAGAATTCATCAGAACCAGGCTCAAATATGGCAAAGGTATTGGAATTCTCTTAAATAACTAATATGTTAAAGTCTTTAATGGGTAAAGTAGAAGACATGCAAGAACAGATAGTTAATGTAAGCAGAGAGATGGAAACTCTTAAGGAGAATCAAAAGTAAATGCTAGAAACAAAAAAAAACTGTAACCTAAATGAAGCATGCTTTTCATGGGCTCATCAGTAGATTGGACATGGCTGGAGAAACAATCAGCAAGCTTATATAGGTCAATAGAAACTTCACAAACTGAAATGCAAAAAGAAAAGGGAGTGAATAACACAGAACAGCACATCCAAGAATTTGGGGGCAATTTCAGGTTGTGTTTCAGATAAGTGATTGGAATACCAAGAAGAGAAAGAGAACAGAGCAAAAACAAATATTTGAAGTAATAATACATGAAAATTTTCCAAAGTTAATGACAAGCACCAAACCACACATTCACGAAACTGAAGCAGGAGAACATCAAGCAGGATAAATACCAAAAAATAAATACTTAGGCATAATATTCAAAATGCAGAAGACCAAAGAAACAGAAAATCTTGAAAAATAGCAGAGAGAAAAACAGCTGTAGAAGAACAAGGATAAGAATTACAGCTAACTTCTCAGAAACCATGCAAGCAAAAAGAGTGGAATGAAATATTCAAAGTATTGAAAGAAAAAAAAAGCAAACAACTATACTGGGCAAAATATTTACACCCCCCCCCCAAAAAAAAGGTTATGTCCATGGTCTAACTCCTGGTACTTATGAATGTGACTGTTCTGAGTTGAATTGTGTTCCCAAGAACTCATAGGTTGAAGTCCTAATCCCTAGTACTTTAGAATGTGAGCTTATTTGGATATAAGTTTGATGCAGATGTAATTAGTTAAAATGTGATTAGGGTAGACCCTAACCCAGTATGGATGGTGTCCTTATAAAAAGGGAAATTTGAACATACATACAGAGTGAATGCCACGTGAAGATGACCCAATATGGCTGGTGTCCTTATAAAAAGGGAAATTTGAACACAGATGCATACATGCAGAGTGAATGCTATGTGAAGATGAAGATTGAGATCAGACTTATACTTTTACAGACCAAGGAACACCAAAAAATTGGCAGCAAAAACAGAAGCTGGACAGAGGGATAGAATAAGTTCTTCCTCACAGTCTTTAAAAGAAACCAATCTTGCTGAAACATTGATCTGACCTCTAGCCTCCAAAACTGTGAAAGAGTAAATTTCTGTTGTTTAAACCCTCAGTTGTGGTACTTAGTTGTGATAGACCTAGCAAACTAATAACCTTATTTGGAAATAGTCTTTGCAGATATAATTAAGTTGAGGATCTGGAGGTAAGATGATTTGGGGGTTAGGATAGGCCCTAAATCCTGTGACTGGTCCGCTTATAGGAGAATGGAGAGAGAGATCTGAGACACAGAGATACAGCAAAGAAGACTTTGTGAAGACGGAAGCAGAGAGTACACTTATGCTACTACAAGCCAGGGAACATCAGGAGCCATCAGAAGTGGAAAGATGCAAGGAACTGTTCTCCCCTAGAGCCTTCAAAGGAAGCTCAGCCCTACTAACACCTCAGTTTTGGACTTTGGGCCTCCAGAACTATGAGAAAATTAATTTCTGTGATTTTAAGCCACCTAATTTATGGCAGTTTGTTATGGCAGCCCTAGGAAACTAATACAGACTTTGGTACCAGGAAGTAGGATACTGTTTTAATAGATACTTAAAATTGTGGCAGTGATTTGGAGTTGGCTAATTGGGTACAGTCTGGAAGAATTTTGAGGTGTGTGATAAAAAAAAAAGCCTAAATTCCAATGAAAGCTAAGAAGGAAGTGAGGAGGATAGAAGACAAAGGTGATATCATCTTAGAGAATAGATATATTGTCAAGAACAGGATGTTACTAGAAAGAAATATGAACATCTATGGTGATTCTGGTAAGATTTCAGAAGGAAATATTAAAAACTGGAAGAAAAGTGATCTTTATTATAAAATGGAAGAAAAGTGGCTGAATAATATTCTACTGCTGAGTGGAAAATAGAACTTGTAAGCATTGAACTCTTGGATATGTAGCTGAGCAGATTAACAAGCAAAGTGTGGAATTTCGGTCTGGTTTCTCCTTACTGTTTATTTTTTTATTTTATTTTTTTAAAACATCTTTATTGGAGTATAATTGTTTTACAATGGTGTGTTACTTTCTGCTTTATAACAAAGTGAATCAGCTATACATATACATATATTCCCATATCTCCTCCCTCTTGTGTCTCCCACCATCCCTATCCCACCCCTCCAGGTGGTCACAAAGCACCGAGTGGATCTCCCTGTGCTATGTGGCTTCTTCCCACTAGCTATCTATTTTACATTTGGTAGTGTGTATATGTCCATGCCACTCTCTCGCTTTGTCACAGCTTACCCTTTCCCCTCCCCATATCCTCAAGTCCATTCTCTATGTCTGCATCTTTATTTCTGTCCTGCCTTTAGGTTTTCCAGAACCATTATTATTATTTTTTTTTAGATTCCATACATATGTGTTAGCATACGGTTTTTGTTTTTCTCTTTCTGACTTAACTTCACTCTGTATGACAGACTCTGGGTCCATCCGCCTGACTACAAATAACTCAATTTCGTTTCTTTTTATAGTTGAGTAATATTCCATTGGATATATGTGCCACATCTTCTTTATCCATTGCACACTTAGGTTGCTTCCATGTCCTGGCTATTGTAAATAGAGCTGCAATGAACATTGTGGTACATAACTCCTTTTGAATTATGGTTTTCTCAGGGTGCATGCCCAGTAGTCGGATTGCTGGGTCATATGGTAGTTCTATTTTTAGTTTTTTAAGGAACCTCCATACTGTTCTCCACAGTGACTGTATCAGTTTACATTCCCACCAGCAGTGCAAGAGGGTTCCCTTTTCTCCACACCCTCTCCAGCATTTATTGTTTGTAGATTGTTTGACAGTGGCCGTTCTGACTGGTGTGAGGTGATACCTCATTGTAGTTTTGATTTGCATTTCTCTAATGATTAGAGATGTCGAGCATCCTTTCATGTATTTGTTGGCAAACTGTATATCTTCTTTGGAGAAGTGTCTATTTAGGTCTTCTGCCCATTTTTGGATTGGGTTGTTTGTTTTTTGATATCGAGCTGCATGAGCTGCTTATAAATTTGGGGGATTAATCCTTTGTCAGTTGCTTCATTTACAAATATTTTCTTCCATTCTGAGGGTTGTTTTTTCGTCTTGCTTATGGTTTCCTTTGCTATCCAAAAGCTTTTAAGTTTCATGAGGTCCCATTTGTTTATTTTTGTTTTTATTTCCATTTGTCTAGAAGGTGGGTCAAAAAGGATCTTGCTGTGATTTATGTCATAGAGTGTTCTGCCTATGTTTTCCTCTAAGAATTTTATAGTGTCTAGCCTTACATTTAGGTCTTTAATCCATTTTAAGTTTATTTTTGTGTATGGTGTTAGGGAATGTCCTAATTTCATTCTTTTACATGTAGCTGTCCAGTTTTCCCAACACCACTTATTGAAGACACTGTCTTTTCTCCATTGTATATTCTTGCATCATTTATCAAAAATAAGATAAACATGTGCGTGGGTTTATCTCTGGGCTTTCTATACTGTTCCACTGATCTCTATTTCTGTTTTTGTGCCAGTACCATATTGTCTTGATTACTGTAGCTTTGTAGTGTAGTCTGAAGTCAGGAAGCCTGATTCCTCCAGCTCTGTTTTTCTTTCTCAAGATTGCATGGGCTATTTTGGGTCTTTTGTGTTTCCATACAAATTGTGAAGTTTTTTGTTCTAGTTCTGTGAAAAATGCCAGTGGTAGTATGATAGGGATTGCATTGAATCTGTAGATTGCTTTGGGTAGTGTAATCATTTTCACAATGTTGATTCATCCAATCCAGGAACATGGTATATCTCTCCATCTGTTTGTATCATCTTTAATTTCTTCCATCAGTGTCTTATAGTTTTCTGCATACAGGTCTTTTGTGTCTCCTTAGGTAAGTTTATTCCTATCATTTTTCTGCAGTGGTAAATGGGAGTGTTTTCTTAATTTCTCTTTCAGATTTTTCATCATTAGTGTATAGGAATGCAAGAGACTTCTGTGCATTAATTTTGTATCCTGCAACTTTACCAAATTCATTGATTAGCTCTAGCAGTTTTCTGGTAGAGTCTATAGGATTCTCTATGTATAGTATCTTGTTATCTGCAGACAGTGACAGCATTACTTCTTCTTTCCCGATTTGGATTCCTTTCATTTCTTTTTCTTCTCTGATTGCTGTGGCTAAAACTTCCAAAACTATGTTGAATAATAGTGGTGAGAGTGAACAACCTTGTCTTGTTTCTGATCTTAGTGGAAATGGTTTCAGTTTTTCACCATTGAGAACGATGTTGGCTGTGGGTTTGTCATACATGGCCTTTATTATGTTGAGGTAAGTTTTATCTATGCCTACTTTCTGGAGGTTTTTTTCATAAATGGGTGTTGAATTTTGTTGAAAGCTTTTTCTGCATCTATTGAGATGATCATATGTTTTTTCTCCTTCAATTTATTAATATGGTGTATCACATTGATTTGCATATATTGAAGAATCCTTGCATTCCTGGGATAAACCCCACTTGATCATGGTCTATGATCCTTTTAATGTGCTGTTGGATTCTATTTGCTAGTATTTTGTTGAGTATTTTTGCATCTATGTTCATCAGTAATATTGGCCTGTAGTTTTCTTTCTTTGTGACATCTTTGTCTGGTTTTGGTATCAGGGTGATGGTGGCCTCATAGAATGACTTTGGGAGTGTTCCTCCCTCTGCTGTATTTTGGAACAGTTTGAAAAGGATAGGTGTTAGCTCTTCTGTAAATGTTTGATAGAATTCACCTGACAAGCCATCTGGTCCTGGGCTTTTGTTTGTTGGAAGATTTTTAATCAGAGTCTCAATTTCGGTGCTTGTGATTGGTCTGTTTATATTTTCTATTTCTTCCTGTTCAATCTCAGAAGGTTGTGCTTTTCTAAAAATTTGTCCATTTCTTCCAGGTTGTCCATTTTATTGGCATATAATTGCTTGTAGTAATCTCTCATGATCCTTTGTATTTCTGCAGTCTCAGTTGTTACTTCTCCTTTTTGCATTTCTAATTCTGCTGATTTGAGTCTTCTCCCTTTTTTCTTGATGAGTCTGGCTTATGGTTTACCAACTTTGTTTATCTTCTCAAAGAACCAGCTTTTAGATTTGTTGATCTTTGCTATTGTTTCCTTCATTTCTTTTTCATTTATTTCTGATCTGATCTTTATGATTTCTTTCCTTCTGCTAACTTTGGGTTTTTTTTGTTCTTCTTTCTCTACTTGCTTTAGGTGTAAGGTTAGGTTGTTTGAGATGTTTCTTGATGTAGGTTTGTATTGCTATAAACTTCCCTCTTAGAATTGCTTTTGCTGCATCCCATAGGTTTTGGGTCGTCCTGTTTTCATTGTCTTTTGTTTCTAGGTTATTTTTTATTTCCTCTTTGATTTGTTCAGTGATCTCTTCATTATTAAGTTGTGTATTGTTTAGCCTCCATGTGTTTGTATTTTTTACAGTTTTTTTCCTGTAATTGATATCTAATCTCACAGTGTTCTAATCAGAAAAGATACTTGATACTATTTCAAGGTCTTAAATTTACCGAGGCTTGATTTGTGACCCAAGATATGATCTCTCCTGGAGAATGTTTCATGAGCACTTGAGAACAAAGTGTATTCTTTTGTTTTTGGATGGAATATCCTGTACATTTCGATTAAGTCCATCTTGTTTAATGTATTATTTAAAGCTTGTGTTTCCTTATTTATTTTCATTTTGGATGATATGTCCGTTGGTGAAAGTGGGGTGTTAAAGTCCCCTACTGTGATTGTGTTACTGTCGGTTTCCCCTTTTATAGCTGTTAGCATTTGCCTCATTTATTCAGGTGTTCCTATGTTGGATGCATAAATATTTACAATTGTTATATCTTCTTCTTGGATCAATCCCTTGATCATTATGTAGTGTCCTTCTTTGTCTCTTGTAGTAGTCTTTATTTTAAAGTGTATTTTGTCTGATATGAGAATTGCTACTCCAGCTTTCTTTTGATTTCCATTTACATGGAATACCTTTTTCCATCCCCTCACTTTCATTCTGTATGTGTCCCTAGGTCTGAGTGAGAGGAAATAACAGTGGGGAATGAGTATTAAAAGGGAATATAAAACATAATAGTATTTCCTTGTGGTCTGTATCACAATTTTTTATCAGCTCTTAGACACTTGGGCTATTTCTGGTTTTGGCTACTATTAATAAAGCTGCTATAAACACACAACTTTTGTGTCATTGTTTTTGGATAGTGTCATTTTACATTACTACCAACAATGTATGCGAATTCCAGTTGTTCCCCATTCTTGCTATAACAATATTATCAGTCCTTTTAATTTTAGCTATTCCACTGAGTGTGTGGTGGTATCCTAAGTAAATGATGCCTACTTTGGATTTAATTTGCCTCCCTCTCTTTTTTTATCTTCTTAAGGTAGAAATTTAAAAAATCGATTTTCACTCTTCTAATATAACCATGGAAGCTATAATTTTCCTTTTGAGCACTGTTTAGCATCCCACAAATTTTAACATATTGTGTTTTCAGTTCAGAATATTTTCTGATTTGTCATATGGTTTCTTCTTTGACCCTGGGTGATTTAGAATTATGTTTAATTTCCAAATATATGGGGATATTCCAAATATCACTCTAATTTCTAATTTAATTCCATTGTGATTATTAAACATACTTTGTATGATTTTAGTCCTTTTAATTTATTGAGATTTGTTTTATGGCCTATCATATAGTCTGTCTAGATGCATACTTGAAAAGAGTGTATATTTTCCTATTTTTTTGATGAGGTTTTCTATAAGTGTTTTTTAGTTTCATTTGGTTGATAATACTGATCGTCTTTTATATCCTTATTGATTTCCATCCTACTTGTGTTAAAATCTCTGTAGGTGTGGATTTTTCCATTTCTCTTTATATGTATTTCAGTGTTTGCTTCATGTATTTTGAAGTTTGGTTAGTACCTGCATAGATGTTTAGTTTTCTTTTTATATCTTTATGACTTGACCCTTTTATCATTATAATATGTTGGTTCCTATCCCTGAAATCTACTTTCACTCATGCTAATATATCTACTCCAGCAATTTAGTGATTAGTGCTTAGGTGGTATATCTGCTTTCATACTTTTATTTGTATCTTATCTATGATTTTATATTTAGTGGTTTACTTGTAGACATTATATATTTAGGTCTTACTTTTTTATTCAGTCTGAAAGTTTCTGATTTTTAATTGGAGTATTTAGACCATTTATATTTAATGTAATTATGATATAATTAGGGATTTTTTTCCACTTTTTGTCTAGTTTATTTCACTTACCATAATGTCTTCAAGGTTCATAGTCTTTTAGCATGTATCAGAATTTCATTCCTTTTTAATGCTGAATAATAATACATTGTTTTTATATGTCACAGTTTATTTATTCCATTGTTGATGGACATGGGGTTTTTTGACCTTTTGGCTATTGTGTGCTTATTTAGTATATGAATATCTGTTTTTGTCTCTGTTCTCAGTTCTTTGGGGGCATAAACATAGAAGTGGAATTGCTGGATCACATAGTAATTCTATGTTTAATTTTTTGAGGAACCATCATACTGTTTTATACAGTGGCTGCACCATTTTACATTCCTACCAGTAACATACAATGGTTCTAATTTCTTCTTATCCTCTCCAACACTTGTTATTTTCTGTTTTTTTTAACTTTTTATTTGATATTATAGTATAGTTGATTAACAATGTTTAGGTGATATTTTAGGTGTACAGTAAAGTGATTCAGTTATACATATACATGTATCTATTCTTTTTCAAATTCTTTTCCCATTTAGGTTGTTACATAATATTGAGTAGAGTTCCCTGTGTTATACAGTAGGTCTTTGTTGGTTATCCATTTTAAATATAGCAGTGTGTACATGTCAATCCCAAACTCCCTAACTATCCCTTCCCCCCGTCCTCCCCCCCCCCAGTAACCATTAGTTCGTTCTCTAGGTCTGTGAGTCTGTTTCTGTTTTGTAACTAAGTTCATTTGTATCATTTCTTTTTAGATTCTGCATGTAAGCGATATCATACGATATTTCTCTTTCTCTGTCTGACTTCACTCAGTATGACAATCTCTAGGTCCATCCATGTTGCTGCAAATGGTGTTATTTCATTCTTTTTAATGGCTGAGTAATATTCCATTGTATATATGTACTACATCTTCTTTATCCATTCCTCTGTTGATGGACATTGACATTGCTTCTGTGTCTTGGCTATTGTAAATAGTGCTGCAATGAACATTGGGGTGCATGTATCCTTTCAGACCATGTTTTTCTCCAGATATACGCTTAGGAGTGGGATTGCAGGATCATATGGTAGCTCTGTTTTTAGTTTTTTAAGAAACCTCCCTATGTCCTCCATAGTGGCTGTACCAATTTACATTCCCACCAACAGCATAGGAGGGTTTCCTTCTCTCCACACCCTCTTCAGCATTTATTTTGTGGATTTTTTTGATGATAGCCATTTTGACTGGTGTGAGATGATATTTCATTGCAGTTTTGATTTGCATTTATCTAATAATCAACAATGTTGAACATCTTTTCATGGGCCTCTTGGCCATTTGTATGTTTTCTTTGGAGAAATGTATATTTAGGTCTTCTGCCCATTTTTTGATTGGATTGTTTGTTTTGATGATATTAAGCTGCATGAGCTGTTTGTAAATTTTGGAGATTAATCCCTTGTCGGTCACATCATTTGCAAATATTTTCTCCCAATCTGTGGGTTGTCTTTTCATTTTGTTTATGGTTTCCTTTGCTGTGCAACAGCTTTTTTTTTTTTTTTTTTGTGATATGCAGGCCTCTCGCTGTTGTGGCCTCTCCCATTGCGGAGCACAGGCTCCAGACACGCAGGCTCAGCGGCCATGGCTCACAGGCCTAGCTGCTCCGCGGCACGTGGGATCTTTCCGGACCGGGGCACGAACCCGTGTCCCCTGCATCGGCAGGCATACTCTCAACCACTGCGCCACTAGGGAAGCCCAACAGCTTTTGAATTTAATTAGGTTGCATTTGTTTATTTTTGTTTTTATTTCCATTACTCTAGGAGGTGGGTCAAAAAGGATCTTTCTGTGATTTATATCATGGAGTGTTCTGCCTATATTTCCTCTAAGAATTTCATAGTGTCTGGTCTCACATTTAGGTCTTTAATACATTTTGAGTTTATTTTTGTGTATGGTGTTAGGGAGTGTTCTAATTTCATTCTTTTACATGTAGCTGTCCAGTTTTCCCAGCACCACTTATTGAAGAGGCTGTCTTTTCTCCACTGTATATTCTTGCCTCCTTTATCAAAGATCAGGTGACCATATGTGCGTGGGTTTATCTCTGGGCTTTCTATCCTGTTCCATTGATCTATGTCTCTGTTTTTGTGCCAGTACCATACTGTCTTGATTACTGTGGCTTTGTAGTATAGTCTGAAGTCAGGGAGCCTGATTCCTCCAGCTTCATTTTTCTTTCTCAATATTGCTTTGGCTATTTGGGGTCTTTTGTGTTTCCATACAAATTGTGAGATTTTTTGTTCTAATTCTGTGAAAAATGCCAGTGGTAGTTTGATAGGGATTGCATTGAATCTGTAGATTGCTTTGGGTAGTAGAGTCATTTTCACAATGTTGATTATTCCAATCCAAAAACATGACATATCTAATACTTTCGTTGACTTTTGCTGAATTGCATCACCAGCCAACCTATGCTTGCAATTCCATCATGATTTGGGAGTATCAGACTCAGAGTTCCTATAATTGACTCTAGAGGCTGCCATGAGAGTCCCTGCCCCCACCAGGACCTGTACCACAACTTCTTTATCCATTCGTCTGTCAATGGGTATTTAGGTTGCTTCCATGGCCTGGCTATTGTAAATAGTGCTGCAATGAACATTGGGGTGCAAGTGTGTTTTTGAATTATGGTTTTCTCTGGGTATATGCCCAGTAGTGGGATTGCTGGATCATATGGTAATTCTATTTTTAGTTTTTTAAGGAACCTCCATACTGTTCTCCATAGTGGGTGTATCAATTTACATTCCCACCAACAGTGCAAGAGGGTTCCCTTTTTTCCACATCCTCTCCAGCATTTGTTGTTTGTAGATTTTCTGATGATGCCCATTGTAATGGGTGTGAGGTGATACCTCATTGTAGTTTTGATTTGCATTTCTCTGATAATTAGTGATGTTGAGCAGCTTTTCATGTGCTTCTTGGCCATCTGTATGTTTTCTTTGGAGAAATGCCTATTTAGGTCTTCTGCCCATTTTTGGATTGGGTTGTTTGTTTTTTTAATATTGAGCTGCATACGCTGTTTATATATTTTGGAGATTAATGCTTTGTCCATTGATTTGTTTGCAAATATTTTAATATTTTTTCTTTGTCTTTAATTTTTGTCAATTTGATTACTCTGTCATGGCATGTTCCTCCTTGGCTCAACCTACCTGGCACTCTGTGCTTCCTGGACTTGGGTGACTCTTTCCTTTCCCATGTTAGGCAAGTTTTCAGCTATTATGTCTTCAAATATTTTCTCAGGTCCTTTCTCTCTCTCTTCTCCTTCTGGGGCCTCTATAATGTGAATGTTGGTGCATTTAATGTTGTCCCAGTGGTCTCTTAGACTGTCTTCATTTATTTCCATTCTTTTTTCTTTATTCTGTTCTGCAGCAGCGATTTCCACCACTCTGTTATCCAGGTCACTTATCCATTCTTCTGCTTCAGTTATTCTGCTATTGTTACCTTCTAGTGTATTTTTCATGTAAGTTATTGTATTGTTCATCTCTGTTTGTTTGTTCTTTAGTTCTTCTAGGTCTTTGTTAAACATTTCTTGCATCTTCTTGATTCTTGCCTCCATTCTTTTTCTGAGATCCTGGATTATCTTCACTATCATTATTCTGAATTTTTTTCCAGAAGGTTTCCTATCTCCACTTCACTTAGTTGTTTTTCTGGGGTTTTATGTTGTTCCTTCATCTGGGACATAATCCTCTGCCATTTCATCTTGTCTAACTTTCTGTGATAGTGGTTTTCATTCTGCAGGCTGTAAGATTGTAGTTCTTCTTGCATCTGCTGTCTTCCCTCTCTTGGATGAGACTATCTAAGAGGCTTGTGCAAGCTTCCTGATAGGAGGGACTGGTAGTAGGTAGAGCTAGGTCTTGTCCCTCTGGTGGGCAGGGCCATGCTCAGTAAAACTTTAATCCACTTGTCTTGTCTGCTGATGGATGGGGCTGTGTTCTCTCCTTGTTGGTTGTTTGGCCTGAGCCTACAGCACTGGAACCTACAGGCTGTTTGGCGGGGTTAATGGTGGCCGCTGGAAGGGCTTACACTAATTAGTACTTCCCAGAACTGCTGCTGCCAGTGTCTTTGTCCCCACAGTGAGCCACAGCCACCCCCCACCTCTGCAGGGGGCCCTCCCATACTAGCAGGTAGGTCTGGCCCAGTCTCTTATGGGGTCACTGGTTTCTTCCCCTGGGTCCTGGTACACACAAGATTTTGTGTGTGGCCTCCAAGAGTGGAGTTTCTGTTTCTCCCAGACCTGTGGAAGTCCTGCAATCAAATTCCACTGGCCTTCATAGCCAGATTCTCTGTGGTCTCCTTGTCCCATTGCTGGACCCCCAGGTTCAGAAGCCTGATGTGGGGTTCAGAACTTTCACTCCAGTGGGGGAGCTTCTGTGGTATAATTGTTTTCCAGTTTGTGGGTCACCCACCTGGAGAGTATGAGATTTGATTTTATCGCAATTGCATCCCTCCTACTCTCTCTTTGTGGCTTCTCCTTTGTCTTTGGATGTAGGGTATCTTTTTTGGTATGTTCCAGAGGTTTTTTTTAATGGTTGTTCAGCAGTTAGTTGTGATTCCAGTATTCTTGTAAAAAGGGGTAAACACACATCCTTCTACTCTGCCATTTTGAGCTAATCCCCTATAGTTAGGTTTAAATCTATCATTTTGATTTTGTTATTTGTTTTTTTATTTCTCTCATATATTATTTGTTCTTTTTTTCCTGCCTTTTTTCTTTCCCTTGAAATTAAATTACCTTAGACTGGCCTTTGTTGTTTCATTCTATGCATGTGTAGATTGTTATTTGACAAAAGAATGAAATGTGCCCTATGGAATTTCTGGAGCCCTTTCTCTGAGAAGCTTCCTTTTTTTATGGCAGTCTCCTCTATAAGTTGTAGCCATCTTTTTCTCCCCAAAGTTTAACATCTGTATCTTAAAATCTTCTAGACTGACACACTCTTCTTGGACCCCCATCCTTGTGCAAAAAGCTGGTAGATTTATCGGATCTCATTTGTTTTTCTTCTCTCAGGGATAAGTCATGTGCTACCTGTTGTCCAAGTTCTGAAAACAGTGGTTTGATAAAAGTCCCATAGGTGTACTTCTTTTTTTTAATTAAAGTATAGTTGATTTTCAATATTATATTAGTTTCTGATGTATGAGATAGTTATTCAATATTTTTATAGATTATACTCCATTCAAAATTATTACAAGATAATGGCTATATTTCCCTGTACTGTACCTTATATCATTGTTGCTTATTTATTCTATACATAGTAGTTTGTCTCTTAATCCCATACCCCTATCTCCCCCCTACTTCCTTCCCTCTCCCCACTGGTAACCACTAGTGGAATTGCTGGATCATATGGTAGTTGTATCTTTAGTTTTTTGAAGAAACACCATACCATTTTCCATAGTGGCTGTACCAGTTTACAGTCCCACCAACAGTGTGCAAGTGTTCCATTTCTTCCACATCCTCACCAACATTTGTTATTTGTAGACTCTTTGATAATAGCCTTTCTGACAGGTGTGAGGGGATATCTCATTGTGGTTTTGATTTGCATTTCTCTGATGATTAGTGATGTTGAGCATTTTTTCATGTGCCTATTGGCCATCTGTGTGTCTTCTTTGGAAAAATGTCTATTTAGGTCTTCTGCCCATATTTTGATTGGGTTGTTTATTTTTTTGCTGTTGCATTGTATGAGTGGTTTATAAATTTTGGATATTAACCCCTTATCAGTCATATCATTTGCAAATATTTTCTCCTATTCACTGGTAGGTTGTCTTTTCATTTTGTCAGTGGTTTCCTTTGCTGTGCAAAAGCTTTTAAGTTTAATTAGGTCCCATTTGTTTATTACTTCATGGACAGAAATGGAATTGCCTTTTCTACTTTCAAAACTGATTTCTTAATAACATATCCCATTTAGCTATTGCTTAATCTCTTCTCCACAACAAATTTGAAAGTGTCTGTATTTATCTCTGTTACATGTTGGGTTCCCTGAGAAGCACTGCAATGTCATAATGTTATTTTACTCTTCACCCTGCTGTAGTATGATGTCCAACAAAAGCATTTTATTGAAACAGTTTTTTAAAGATCAAAGTGACTTTTTAATTACGTCACTTAGCCAGATCCAATGCTGAACTTTCGATTCCAGTAATATGGTGGGATAATTATCTTAGGAAAGCTTCTGGATACAAAGTATTAGAATGTAAAGTATCAAATTTTTTTTGAATTTTAAATAACTTTATTATCATTTGTTAAAGTATGCAAGACATTTTCGTATAAAGTAAAAATATATTGCTTATGAAAAAGTGAACAAGTTAATGAAAGGTATCGACTACATCATGAATTGAAAAAATGCTACACAAATTTATTTTCTTTGTTGTAAATGATACAATGTATATTATGACTACTCCTTTAACCAATTTTAATGGAAAAATTCATTGCTGCTATAAAACTATAGAAAAAGGGTTACCTCACTTTTGCTGGGCTCTTAGAGAATCTAAAAGTTTATTTTAAAAACCATCTTTTCCCATTGAGAAATTACATTTGAGGAAATTGCTTTAAACTTTTTGCTAAGCTTAGTGAAATTAAATTCACAATTAATTTGGTCTTTTGAATTAAGTTTGCTCATTATTCCTTCCTTCTTTCAACAAATAATTTCCGAACGTCTACTGTGTGTAAAGGTACTCTGTTAAGGGCTGTGAAGGAGGCAGAGGTGATTATGTCATAAGAATATTTTTTACAGTGAATGCTTAACCTGGCTCAAAAATTGGAAATCCTCAGAATTAAAAAGGAAGGAAAGAAAGGAGAAAGAGAAGTAGAAATTTTTGTTTAGTAGTCTTGATAGAGACTGGAGGCAAAGCCTAGAATCCAGGAGATGTGAGGAGACATATTAAAAGATCCTGCATAAAGCCAAGAGCCTTCAATGCTACTCACTTTGTGAGTGCATGAACTGGAACTCAGACCTGCTGAACAGCAATGTAAAGAACTTGCCTTTCTTTGCCTTGGGCTCTGGCTGAAAAATGGAAAATAGATTTTCTGCATAGAATTTGTAATGACACGTCAGGCCTTTTACATCTTTAAAGTCTGAAATCATTCTACCTAAGAGTTTTACTTGAAAAGACAAGAATTGTGGGCTTCCCTGATGGTGCAGTGGTTAAGAATCTGCCTACCAATGCGGGGGCCATGGGTTCGAGCCCTGGCCCAGGAAGATTCCCACATGCTGCAGAGTGGCTGAACCCATGTGCCACAGCTACTGAGCCTGCCCTTTAGAGCCTGCGAGCCACAACTACTGAGCCCACGTGCCACAACTACTGAAGCCCACGCTCCTGGAGCCCGTGCTCCACAACAGGAGAGGCCACAACAATGAGAAGCCCATGTACCGCAACAAAGAGTAGCCCCTGCTTGCAGCACCTAGAGAAAGCCCATGCGCAGCAATGAAGACCCAACACAGCCAGAAATAAAAAAGAAACAAATTAATTAATTAAAAAAAAGACAAGAATTGCATTTTAAAATGGTTAGCTGTTCCAGATGGCTGGAAGAAATAAATGTATATCCTTTCTAGGGGAATGAACTCTCAATAGTTTCCCTTAGGATTCCCCTGAATAAAATTCCAATAAATGTGAATTCCTAATTTTAAAAAAATATAAAATCAGACACAGCAACAAAGCAACATCAAGAAAGTAAGCAAAAACAAACTCCCACCCTGAATAAAATTCCAGGATTCCCCTGAATAAAATTCCAATAAATGTGAATTCCTAATTTAAAAAAAAAATAAAATCAGACACAGCAACAAAGCAACATCAAGAAAGTCAGCAAAAACAAACTCCCACCCCCCACACACACACATCCTTACAAAAATAACTTCAGCTACTGCAGTTATCATATACAGAATGCAAAATTAAGTAAGTTTATATGTTTAAGGAAAATAAATCAGAAAATTAGTAATATGATTAAGAAATAGGTAGATAAAACTAAAGAGAGAATTGGCGGTTAGAAAATAGATCTCAATGAAATTATATAAAATGAAATACAGAGAGAAAAAAGAATTGTAAGATATGAAGAGAAATGAACAAATATAAAGGTTAGAGGAGAAGATGTAGCATATGTCTTCAGAGAGGGAAACACCTAGGATAGCTGGCTCCTGCAACCACTTTTGCCCTGGAGCTTTGGCAGAAATTTTCAAATTTGGTTCAGATGCTAATAGATGATAGGTATGGGGGATGCTGTTGGGTGTGTTTTGGGAGACCTGAAGCACATGGCCATTTTTCACTTCAGAACATTTTTGACCAATGTTTTCCTCATAACATTTGCTAAATACCTGGGCTGCAGAGAACAGGAGGCTTAAAAAAAAATCAATGACAAAAACCCCTTTAAAGCAGTGTGGCACTCCTCAGTATACTCTTAAGATTTTCTTTTCTTAAGGTCTGAATGATCAGGGGAAATTCTGTAAAATACACCAAACACTTAGCTGAAAACCTTGAAGGGCCAGGAACAAATCAGATATAGAAAACCATAGTAGGGCGGTAACCCAAGCTTAACTGAGTGCACTCCCTGAATAGATGAAAGGAGAGAAACCTGCTGTTTATCTGCTTAGCAGTTGGGAAAGAGAACCCTCTATGGAGAAAGATTACATCATTTGGAGTCTTTATGATTTTTTAAAAAATACGATCTGGCATTCAATCAAAAATTACTAGGCATCCCAAAAGACAGGACCATATGACCAGCCTTCAAGAGAGAAAAACAGACAATAGTGACAAACCATCAAGTGATTCTGATAATTGGATTTAATAGCCAAGATCTTTAAAATGGCTGTGATTAATATGTTGAAAAAATAGAGAACAAGTGGAAAAAGACAGATTATTTTACCAGATATTTGGAATCTATTTTTTAAAAATAGAGTCATATGAACATTCTCAAACTCAAAATATAACATGTGAAATTAATACTTCACCAGATGATGAGTTTAACTACAAATTAGATGGAGCATAAGATATGATTAATGAACTAAAAGACTTATTAATATAAAATACTCAAATAGAAGCACAGAGATAAAACAGAATTTTAAAAATACAGAAACAGAATTAGAGAACTGTAAATCAGTGAAAAAAATTAACCATATATGTTATTAGACTCTAGAAGAAAGGAGAGAGAATAGGACAGAAATAACATTTGAACAGATAATAATAGAGAGTATTTCCTAAACTAAAACAGGACATCAACCCATAGATTCAAGAAATTCTGTGAACCTCAAAAATAACAAATACATAGAAATTACATCAAGACATATTATAGCAAGCCTGCTGAAAAGTGAAGACAGAAAATATTAAAAGCAGTCAGGGTAAAAAAAGACACATTACCTTCAAATGAGGGCAACCATAAGACTTAACTACTCAATAGAAACAACGGAAGCCAGATAAAAATGCAAATATTCTTAAAATGCTGAAAGAAAAAAAATGCTAGAATTCTATATCCACAAAAATATCCTTCAAAAATGATGATATACAAAGGTTTCAGATAAATAAAAATGGAAAGAATTTGTTGACAGCAAATCTACACATAATAATAGCAAAGGGAGAAGGAACATGATCCCAGATGGAAACAGAATTGTAGAAAGAAGCTAAGAACAATGGAAAAGATAAATATATGGGTAATTTAAATGTTGACGATGAAAATAATAACAGTAATATAATGTAGAGCTTTATATATGGGATTAAAATGCCTTACAATAACAAAGAAAGAGGAGAGTAAATGGAGTTAAAGTCTTCTAATGTCCCATTGTTTTCAGGGAAGTGGTAAAAAGAATAATTTGTTTTATACTCTAAAAGCCATAACTTAAGGATTCATTGTAATCTCTAGGAAAACCACTAAAAGAAAAGAAAAGAATATATAAGTTTAAGTTAACTGAGGGGAAAAATATGACAAAATATTTTGTCTATACTAATAAACAATAGGAATCAGTGAAACATAGAAACATACATATGCAATGAATTTCCATATATTGATACAATATAGAAAATAAATCTAGTTGCTGGTTCTTTGCAAAGAAATTGATAAACCCCTAGCATTTTCCTCAAGAAGAATCGAAGGTTGCTTTGACATTTAAAAATTTGTTGATGTAATAACCACATAATTAGATTAAAGAAGAAAAGCCAAGTAATCATTTCAATAGGTTCACAAAAAGTGTATGATTAAGTTCAACATTAATATACTTAAAAGAATACTTTTGGCAAAGTAGGCATGCATTCTGATAAAGAATATACCGAAAAAACTACAATCATTCTTAACCCTTATTATTCTTAATTATAAAAAATTAAAAGCATTTCCTTTATAATGAGGGACAAAACAATATGTCCTTTGGTCATTTCTGTTCATTATTGAACTGGTGAGACTATCTAGCATGGTTGGAACCTTATAAATAATAATAAATAAAGGTTTTAGGACTGAATGAAAGAAACTAAACTGTCATGACTTTTAGATAATATGTTTGGTTAATAGAAAGCTAAAAGAAACAACAAGTAATATTATTTGAATAAGAAAGTTTAGCAGAGTTGTGGGACATGTTCAGTATATGTCAGTTGTATTTTTCAGTTCCTTTTACATGAAACAATAAATATGATGGTACCTAGGAATACATCTAACAAAATATGTAAAGACTTTTAGACAAGAAATTTACAAAGTTTTATTGAAAGAAATTAAAGACCTAAATAAATGAAGAGATACACCATATTCATGGATGGATGACCTTTAATCATAATACCAAAATTTTTAAAATCTCAAAAATCTTCCAATTGATTTACAAATTCAGTGTATTTTTAAACAAAATTCTACAGGTTTTTAATGGAAATTAAGCTATTTTTAAAAATTATTCAGAAGATGGAGTACAGCCTTTAAAAACTGTGAATCACTAGGTTGTATTTCTGAAACTTATATAATATTATAAATCAACTATACCTCAATAAAAAAATATATACAGAGGAGTGAAAAACAAGAATAACAGCCAAGACACCCCTGAGGAACAAGGTGGAGAAACTTACACTATCAAATGTCAAGATTTGGGCTTCCCTGGTGGCGCAGTGGTTGGGAGTCCGCCTGCTGATGCAGGTGACACGGATTTGTGCCCCGGTCTGGGAAGATCCCACATGCCGCGGAGCGGCTAGGCCCGTGAGCCATGGCCGCTGGGCCTGCGCGTCCAGAGCCTGTGCTCCGCAGCGGGAGAGGCCACAACAGTGAGAGGCCCGCGTACCGCAAAAAAAAAAAAAAAAAAAAAAAAAAAAAAAAAAAAAAAAAAGTGTCAAGATTTATTTAAAAGATGCAATAATTAAGGCATTGGTTATTAGCACAGGCACAAATGGTAGAGTGTTAGAAATCCCTGAAACAGTCCCAGACATGTATGGAATGTGGTATATAACAGGCAGCTTTGTAGATTGGTTGGGAGAGGATGAACTAACTGTTTAGTAAAAGACGTTAAGTCAATTGGTGATCCATTTAGATGAAAAAAAAAAATGAGTTTGGATCCCTATCTCACATCTTGCACAAAGAAATCAATTTTAAACAAAGACCTAATTGCAAAAGGCAAAACAATAAAACTCTTATTAAAAAAAAAGTGGAAGAATATCTTTATGACTTAAAGGTAGGGTTTCCTCATCAAGATTCAAAAGATTTCCTCATCAAGATACAAAGAAGTGCAAACTATATATAAAGGAAACATTTAAGTTAAGAATGTCTGTTGATCAAAAGACACAAAAAAAGTGCAAAGAGAAGCTCAGACAGGGAGCAATACATAGAACCTACAAAGGATTTGTAACTTTCAAGAGTGTATAAAGAGAACTTAAAAAATCAATAAGAAAAAGACATCTCAATAGAAAAATCATCAAAACATGTATTCCCCAAAAGAAGGAAAATTGGCCAATTATAGGTATGAAAATGAGGTCAACTTAAACAGTAAACAGAGCAATACAAATTTCAACCATGAGATATTTGTATGGTCTCAAATTGGCAAAAATAAGAATTCCGACAGTACCCTTGTTGGTATGAATCTGAAGCAGTGAGAACTAAAATCTGCTCTGTTGGAGTGTAAATTAGTTGTAACTACTTGGTAATACAATATTTTATCTAGTGAAGTTGAGTATGTGTGTTCAGGCGTTTGTATAACCCAGCAATTCCATTTCTAGCAGTGTACTCTAGAGAATCTTACACCCATGTGCCAGGAGACAAATGTAATAATATCCATACTATCATTGTTCATAATGGTAAAACACTAGAAACAATCTAGGTATTTAATATACAGTAGAATGATTAATTGCATGCACATAATGTTGAGTAATAAAGCAGGAAAATATATCTAGCATTATTCTGTGTATTTACATTTTTAAAGCATAGTAATTTAAATAGTAAATTATATAGGATTACATATACTTTTGTAGAAAAACTATAAAGAAAAAACAAGGAAATGATAAAATTAACATTCAGGATAGCAGTTACTCCTGGAAATGTGAGAGAAAAATATGACTGAGGAGGCACATTGTATTAGTTAAGGTATAGGTTTAGCTGCATTTGACAGAAATCCCAAATAGTGATGTAAGCAAGATGTAAGTTTATTTCTTTGTTTTGAAACAGATTGAAAATATTCTAGGCATGACAACCATGCTCTACATGGTTATCTAGGAACCAGGCTCCTGCTGCCTTTTTGTTTAATCTTTTGAGCATTACCCTCACTCACAAGATTATGGTGGCTCACCATCACAGCTGGAAGTATGGAGGGCTAAGTGACCTTCTTAAGGTCAGTTTCTAAATGTTGCACACATGACTTCTCATGGTGTTCTGGCTAGAATTTAGTAATTTTTAGATGCAAGGAAGCTTGAGAAATGTGCCCAGCTGAAAATCAGGAGTTTTAGAACAGGGAGGAGAACACAGATACTGGAAAGAAAGTAGCAATCTCTGCCACAGGCTCATGGGGCCGGGATAGCAAGAGAAGTCATCAAAGTATTGGTGTTGTTCTGTTTCTTAAAGTAGGATGGTGAGTATAGGTCCTTTTTAAACATTATTTTATACCTTCCTTATAAACTATATACTCTTTTGTATATATGAAATGTTTCATTATTAAAGTTACATGTAATGGATACTTTTCAGGCTTTACTTTGCTTGAATTTTATGCAGCATATGGTATTGTTGATCACACCCTCTAGACATTTGAATTTTTATTGGCAAGAATCTCCAGATTTTTCTCTTATTTCTCCATCCATTCCTTTTCAGCCTCCTGGGCTTCACTTTCTCTGAAGGGGAAAAAAGGCCTTTTCCTAGATGCCCCTCACTTGTCTCCATATTTATTTAGGATAGTTTCAAATTGGCTAATGGGTTTCCTGGATTTGGAAAAATTGCAAGAGAAAACTAATTATATGGTAAATATTCAGATTTTATCAACTTTTATTCATAATGTTCTAGCCATACATGAAAAAAGAGAGGTTAGCACATTTTCTTTGTAATTTTATATAATTGTTCCTTATATCTTTTTGAACTACATCACAAAAGAACAAATAATTCTAGAGTGAGTCAAAAGTACCAGTGCATCTTGTAAAGGTAAGAAACAGCAACTGTTCCCATAGATATATACATATAACATTATTAGAATAAATCTTGGAAATAACTCACATCTTTATAATCACATACCACATGTTATATCTTCTTATAAAAATCATCAATTTACTTGACTACCCGGCATAATGACTGCATTTCCTAGCCTTCCTTGCAGCTGGGTATGACTAGCTGACATAAGTCTTGGCCAGTGGAATATAAAAAGAAGTCATTACATGATAAATTTTAGCATATATTAACAGGGACTATTTTTTCCCCAATGAAATAGTCTCAGGCACACATGTATTTGAAAAGTTCTATTCACCTAAATTTGTTAAAAGCAAATGAGATAAAATTCATTTGGTCAGCATTCAAGTTTCAACCATATGTTAAGGACTGTGTCAGGTTCTGGGAATACAGGATTGAACAAATTATAGTCCAACCTTCAAGGAGCTCATGGTCCAGAGGAAATCTAGTTAAATGCTATGGGAGATGTGGCCATGACCAAGGTGCTGTGGAAACACAGAAAATGCCAGTTAGCCAGGAAACTCAAACTCAAGAAAGTGATAAACTTAATGTAAGTTTATAAAATAATTTTTTAAAAAATAGCATCCAAAAT
Source organism: Pseudorca crassidens (assembly GCF_039906515.1). Classification (NCBI taxonomy): domain Eukaryota; kingdom Metazoa; phylum Chordata; class Mammalia; order Artiodactyla; family Delphinidae; genus Pseudorca; species Pseudorca crassidens. The sequence continues at coordinate 26,832,726 of NC_090301.1, forward strand.
TCTCAGTTATTATAAGTATTTTAAATATAATTTCCATTAAAAAAATGAGTCCTAATGTTATTGTAGTAGGTGGAGGTAAGAATGACAGAAGGAACACAGGTGAACTCCATTAACTTTTAAAATATTTTCTCTATTTTATAGATTTTTTACATTGGTTGTATACTAATCTTATAGCCAGAAAAAAATAATTTTAAAATCCAACATTTAAACAGAATATGTATTTTTTAAATGTAGCAACATAATTTTTTGATTTAGCAACATGGTTTTCATGAGATTTCTGATTGAAATCTTTATCTTAAACTCAAACTCATGTAACATATTGCATATTTTATTTTATTATTATTTTTTTTTTTTTTTGCGGTACGCGGGCCTCTCACTGTTGTGGCCTCTCCCGTTGCGGAGCACAGGCTCCGGACGCGCAGGCTCAGCGGCCATGGCTCACGGGCCTAGCCGCTCCGCGGCATGTGGGATCTTCCCGGACCGGGGCACAAACCCGTGTCCCCTGCATCGGCAGGTGGACTCTCAACCACTGAGCCACCAGGGAAGCCCCATATTGCATATTTTATACATATCTTTTTTAATATTTTCAATTCAATTTTACTTAATGTAAATATGTAATACATATGTCTTCATAGTACTTCACTGTTATTGCAGTGTAGATATTGTCTCACATTATAATTTAAGGCAGACTCTAATTTCACTTATTGGTTATAACAGATTAGAAGGAGGAAAACAGTACAGTTGACCCTGGAACAAGGTGAGGGTTAGGGGCGTCAACCCCTACTCAGTAAAAAATCTATGTATAACTTTACAGTCAGTTGGCCTTCCTCTCTATCTGTGGTTCAGCATCCGAGGATTCGGCCAACCACAGATCATGTAATACTATAGTGCCTATTTAGTGAAAGAAACCCGCTTATAAGTGGACCTGCACAGTTCAAACCTCTGTTTAAGGGTCAACTGTATGCACAGTTCTTAATCATAACATAGTACCCGCTCACTGTCATATTTTTCACTAATCTGGAGTGTAACCATTTTCTTGTGACCTAAAGTTGTTCAAACTCATTTCTCTTTTTTATGATTTCTTAAGATGGGAGAAAGACCCATTTTCACAGACTTTACTCTTCATTTTGAAGGACTGAAAAGGGACTTGTCAAATCTCATCACACTCATGGCCTTCTATATCTTTGCTTCTATCACTTAGTCTAGGTCATTGTAAAGCACTCTCCCCAAGGTGATTTAGTGATCCAGGACTTATTGCTGGTGTCATTCAGATTTTGTACTATAACTGTTATATTCTCTCTGATTAGCTTTTCAACAAAAATGAACTCTTTATTTTTTTTTCCTTGCAGACTTTGCCTTCAAAAGAAACAAGGTTTTTAAATACTACACAAATGCCTTGCCTGCAGTCATCTTCAATTTGGAGCAGCTGTGAACACAATTCAAAGTCTCAAATATTAACAGAACATGTATCAGAGTTAGATTCTTCTTTCCATTCTGTTCTATCATTGCCATCAGGTAAGATTCCTTTTAAAAAATTTCTAAGTAACTGACTTTTTTATGGTGAAATCTAATCCTGTAAATACAAGGAATCTGATAAACTTTTATCAGTTGTCACTGGATATTACAGCTAAACAGTTTTCATAGAGAAATTAATCTAGTCACATGCTGAATTAATGTTCTATCTTTCGGTTGATTTTTTTTTTTTTTTGCGGTACGCGGGCCTCTCACTGTTGTGGCCTCTCCCGTTGCGGAGCACAGGCTCCAGACGCGCAGGCTCAGCGGCCATGGCTCACGGGCCTAGCCGCTCCGCGGCATGTGGGATCTTTCCGGACTGGGGCACGAACCCGTGTCCCCTGCATCGGCAGGCGGACTCTCAACCACTGCACCACCAGGGAAGCCCTAGGTTGATTTTTTAATTCCTTGGAAACCATTTTGACTTACTTTGGGAAATTTTTAGCTTTTGATCTCCTTTTGATGTTAAATTTTTAGCATGTTGTTGATAACATGGCTGTGCTGTTGAAATGTTTCTCAGTAAGTCAGAGTTCGTTTTCTAATGTGTTGTTTTGCATGGAGTTTTCCCTGCCATGTAGTATTCCTCCATCTATAATCAGCATTGAATTTCTCTGAGAGAAGAAAATTGTCCATCTTTAGACATAGTCAACTTCTGAACCTCAAAAATACCTGTAATATACAACCGAGCAGATGAGGCATTGCATCCCTATATCCCTAAGATGGCTTTAAGTTTCTTTCCAGTTCTGTCTTCTGTTCAAATGTTTCCAATCTTACCTACATTGGAACTGAAGTAAATATTTAGGGTAAAAAAGCAAACATTCTTCACACTGGTTATCTCAGGTTCCTCTCTTTACGGGAAGATATCTCAAATGGGCTTTTGTTTCTTTTTCAGCCTTTGGTTCTAATCATCCAGGGACTGCTCCTCTTTGTAAAGCACTATTTCTTGTACCTATTCCTGCCCTGAATGTTAATTTGGTTTTTACCAGTATTACAGTGGTTTCTTAGCTACACACCATACTTTGAAGTAAGTTCCTGGTAGGAACTATTTTACTCCATCCTTGAGGAAACCTTAATAATAGAAAGAAAAAATAATATATATAACAATAACACAGCTAACATTTGGTCTTAGCATACACTGGGTCCTATAAGCACATTACATTTTCTTGTTTGATGCTTGCAGCAACCCCATGAGGATAGATATTATTGTCCTCTTTATCTTATATATAAGAACATTGAGGCTTAGAGATGTTAAATTACTCATCCATAGTACACAGCTAGTAAATGATGGAGACAGGATTTGATCTGAGGTGGTCATTCTCCAGAGCCACACTCCTAACCATACTCTTTACTGCCTTTCTGTTTTCTTATTAGTAAATTTGTTTCTCTGATAACAAAAACCTAAGAGCTGGCATAAATAATCTTTCGTCCTACTATGTCACATCTAATAAGTTAAGATTAGCTTCCTTACCTACTACTTAGGGTTATCCATTTCTTCTTGTGTTCATTTAATAAAAATCTGAATACCTGCTGTATACTAGGTATTAAGTAGGTGGTAGGAGTATAAATACAAATAAATCCCTCAAGTTACTTGCATTCTAGTTTGACAACTGAAATATAAACTAATAAGTGTAATAAAGTGTTATGAAATTTTAATAAAAAGCCCACAGGTCACAGTGTGGGTTCTAAGGAAGGTATATGGGTAGACCAAGCACCTTCCCTAGTTATGTCATGTTTTCCCACAACTCAAGAACAACAGTGGTAGAATAGGCGATACTCCATATAAAAGTTAAGTGATATTTCATTGGAAAAACTTATGTTTTGATAATTGGAAATATCAGAATCCTGAAATGTTTAAGTAGCATATTTAATTTGTATTCTTATTTTCATTTTGTCATATAGTTTTATTATGGTCATAGTATAGTGATAGCATTGAAATCCACCTTACATCTGACCCTTGGGAGAGTCTCCAAGTGATATTTATGAACCCATATTTTTGTGTAGAAAAATTTTTCCACACTTGAGTATGGATCTGCCATTAAAATACACCTTTTGATGGAGAAATACTTGTTTAAAATTGAGACCCTTCCTGGGTCTATCCTGATTTATGCATTCATAATTAGTTTTCTTAAAAATGAATACCTTCTTTCTGTAGCAAAACTTTGAATAAATCAGCTGCTTTATAAAATATTTCTTTATGTTTCTTAGGAAAAAGTTTAGGTGTCTGTTGAATGCTTTTTAAAATGATTGTTTTTGCATTCTTGACTGAAGAAAATACCCTTTAGTTAATAAATGTGAAGCACATCTATTTTATTTATTTAGCTCCTCTTTTGGTTGTGAATATGGAATATAAACATAGTGAATTGAACGACTCTCCTAAGTCTCTGTTTAAAAGAAGAGAACTAGTTTGTCAATATGTTTTGATCTTTGTAAAAGTAGATTTCATTTTTTGATTCATAATACTAGTAAACTAAGGGAATGTGAAACAGCATTTTCATAAAAGGTTGCATCTGAATTATAGTGGTTTTCCCTCAAGTAATTAAAATCGTGTAATTATGTCTTTTGGAAACTTTATTTCAAATGCAGAGTTTGTAGGGGTGGGGTGGAATGGATTTAGAGTCAGGCAGGTTTGGCTCTATATTTTATTAAAGACCTTTGTTTCATCTGCAAATAGTATTTAATATTTATATTTGTTCATCTTAGTTTATGAAATTGTTCATTGTTAGTGTTGTTTATTTTACATATAATCAGTAATTTCCAAAATACTGGTAACAACACGCTTGGAAAGAATAGTTTGCCACTTCTAATAGTTATGACTTTTCAAGCTTTGGCTTATTTTTCTAAGTCTTAATATTGGAGTCTGTAAAGAGTGATTTCACTGAAAACACTTTTTTTGCTTTATTTTTCTAGATGTGCCTCTTCATTTTCACCTTGAAACATTGTTAAAAAAGACTGAAATAAAAGGAGATCTTTCTGAAAATAAATTTGTAGGAGACTGTATCATATCTCCATCACCTGGTATGTCATTTACAAATCTTGGTACTTTATATACCTTTTACATCTTTCGTATACTTATTACTTTTGCTAAGGAAGTAAAATTTAACAAAGGAATGAATGTAAATCCTTAATTTTTAATATTCACTTTTCACAAATCACACACATACAAATAGAAAATACACAGGAGTAATCCTAACAGGATACTTATTGAATGAGAATTATGAAATATTATTGATAAATATAAAAGGAAATTTAAATAAACATGGGGATACAGCACTGCTGGATGGTAAGAATAATTAGGATATCAGTTCTGACTTTTGATTTATGTTTAATGCAACGTTCAATATAACTTGAAGTTCTAAAAGAATTTGGTTAACATAAAATAGTTGTAAAGCCCATTGGGAAGAATTAATGGGAAAATGGAAAAGGAATTGCTGGAAAAAATATTGAATCTAGCCCAACCACATATGGAAACATGACCAAAATCTATAATCATTAGCATAGATTCTATTTTGCTTACATTTAGGAAAGTAGATCCATGAAACAGACTACATAGCTTCTTCTTTATTATATAAAGGAAGAACTGTAAATCAATTAGAAAGTGGAGAATGAACAGTAATGTTAGTCTTTTGGGGGGAAAGTTTGTTTATACACTCATTTCATATCATGTATCAGAATAAATTCTACTTGGTTCCAAGAATTTTAAATAAAACACTAAAATTACAAAATAAAACTTGAAAAATTATAATGAAACTCTGAATGGGGGGTGGAGACATTGTCTATGCTGGGAATAAATCATAAAAAGAAAGAAAATACATCAGCGTATTTTCACTATCTACAAAGCTAAAATCTCAACATCAAAACGTCACACAAGATAAATTATTTCCAGATGAAATCATCATCTCCTTCAAAAACTCAAGAATCAACTGAATGCCTGTTAGAATTAGAGTTCTGAAAGGTAGCAGATTTTTCAATAAACTTATAAAATTAAGTAGCCTTTACAAATACCAGTAATAACCTATTAGAATTTGTAAAAGAATAAATTATCCTAGACATATTGACAATGAAAATATAAAATATCTAGGATTAAACCTAACAAGGAATTACACGAAGAAAACTTCAAAAGTTTACAGAGGAACATGAGTATATGCTTATATGGAGAGAAATACCCTGTTCCTGTCAGAATATGGTAGCTTAAGATGTCATTTTTTCCAAATTAACTTATAATGTAATTCTTTTTTAAAAATTTTATTTATTTATTTATTTTTATACAGCAGGTTCTTATTAGTTATCTATTTTATACATATTAGTGTATAAATGTCAATTCCAATCTCCCAATCATCACACCACACCACCCCCCAACTTTCCCCCCTTGATGTCCATACATTTGTTCTCTACATCTGTGTCTCTATTTCTGCCTTGCAACCTGGTTCATCTGTACCATTTTTCTAGATTCCACATATATGCGTTAATATACGATATTTGTTTTTCTCTTTCTGACTTACTTCACTCTGTATGACAGTCTCTAGGTCCATCCACGTCTCTATAAATGACCCAATTTCGTTCCTTTTTATGGCTGAGTAATATTCCATTGTATATATGTACCACATCTTCTTTATCCATTCATCTGTCGATGGGCATTTAGGTTGCTTCCATGACCTGGCTATTGTAAATAGTGCTGCAATGAACATTGGGGTGCCTGTGTCTTTTTGAATTATGGTTTTCTCAGGGTGTATGCCTAGTACTTAAAATGTAATTTCTTTTAACATCTTTATTGGACTATTATTGCTTTACATTATTGTATTAGTTGCTGCTGTTTAACAAAGTGAATCAGCTATACGTATACATATATCCCCATATCTCCTCCCTCTTGCGTCTCCCTCCCAAACTCCCTATCCCACCCCTCCAGGTGGTCACAATGCACTGAGCTGATCTCCCTGTGCTATGTGGCTGCTTCCCACTAGCTATATGTTTTACATTTGGTAGTGTGTATATATATATCAGTGCCACTCTCTCACTTCGTCTCAGCTTACCCTTCCCCCTCCCCATGTCCTCAAGTCCATTCGCTACGTCTGCATCTTTATACCTGTCCTGCCCCTAGGTTCTTCAGAACCCTTTTTTTTTTTAGATTCCATATATATGTGTTAGCATATGGTATTTGTTTTTCTCTTTCTGACTTACTTCTCTGTATGACAGTCTCTAGGTCCATGCACCTCACTACAAATAACTCAATTTCGTTTCTTTTTATGGCTGAGTGATATTCCATTGAGTATATGTGCCATGTCTTCTTTATCCATTCATCTATTGATGGACACTTAGGTTGCTTCCATGTCCTGGCTATTGTAAATAGTGCTGCAATGAATATTGTGGTACATGTCTCTTTTTGAATTATGGTTTTCTCAGGGTATATGCCCAGTAGTGGGATTGCCTGGTCATATGGTAGTTCTTTTTTTTAGTTTTTTAAGGAACCTCCATACTGTTCTCCATAGTGGCTGTATCAATTTACATTCCCACCAACAGTGCAAGAAGGTTCCCTTTTCTCCACATCCTCTCCAGCATTTATTGTTTGTAGATTTTTTGATGATGGCCATTCTGACCCGTGTGAGGTGATACCTCATTGTAGTTTTGATTTGCATTTCTTTAGTGATGTTGAGCATCCTTTCATGTCTTTGTTGGCAATCTGTATATCTTCTTTGGAGAACTTATAATGTAATTCTAATCAGAATCCCAGAATCATTCTTCTTTTGGAACAAAGTTATTCTGAAGTTTATCTCAGAATGAAAATGTTGAATAGTCAATAAAACTTTTAAAAGATCAATAAGGAGGTGTCAGATATCGAAATATAAAGGTATAATCATTAAAACATTGTGATGCCCATGGAAGCCAAGGGAACTAAATAAAAAAAGCCTAGAGACAAACCCAAGGATTCATTATACGATAAGAGTGATATTTCCTATTAGTGTGGAAAAGATAGCCTAGCCAATAAATAACAATAAACAATTCTTATGAAGCATTCCTTGTATGCCAGTACATTACTAGTTGAAAGGCTTTGTATGTGTAAATTGTTTTAATCTGTACAACCCTGTAAGGTAGGTATTACGATTATTTTCTCCTTGACTAGCTTTTCCCAAATCACAGTTGAGTAGTAGTAGAGGCAGGATTCAAATCCAAACAGTCTCTCTCAGAGTTAATGCTTTAAACAACTAAGTTTTTCCTGTAATCAGTGGCATTAAGTAATGACTTTTTGGAAAAATAAAATGAGATCTGTATCTCATACAGCACATTAAAATAAATTTAAGACGGATGAACATAAATACATTCCAGATAGATTAAAGAGGTAAATGTTAAAAATGGTATCTTAAAAGAATTAGGAGAAAAACTAGGTGTAGTAAATGATAATAAAGAAAATGCTAACAATCGCTAACATGTAATTGAACACTTATGTGCCAGTCACTGTGCTAAATGTTTCTCCTTTTTCCAATTACATTAATATTAGACATTTTAATTATCAGTTCTGGCAAGACTGTGTAGTAAAAACAGGACCCTAAAATATTTCAGGTGCAATTAATTGATACAGGCCTTTTGGGAAGTACTGTGAAATGCATTACAAGGCCTTTAAACTACGTATTTTTTATAAGCTCATTGAGGAAAAAAAAAAAAACTTGTGTACTTGTTCACAATAAATGTTTGCTAAACTGTTAACTCTGTACTCTGATCCAGCAGATCCATTTCCAAGAACCTAGTCTAATCCTAAATATGAAACCACCTTTATTCACAAATATATTTATCTTAACATTATTTGTGGTAATGAAAAATTAAAGACAACTTGAAGAGAACAGTAGGAATGTGGTTAACTGTCTATCACAGTGGAATATACAGCCTTTTAAAGGATCATAAAAGTTCATCTAAGGATGGAAACATTTATCAAAGAATGTTAAGTGATATTAAAGGACAAATGTTTTACTTCTATGGATGGTACAGTTATAACCATGTAAAAATGTTTATACTTGTATCAGCCAAATGCAATGTACGGGCCTCTTGGGGATCCTGATTTGAACAACTCAGCTGTACACACACACACACACACACACACACACACACAATTTTTGAGACAGAGAAATTTGAACATGGACTGGCTGTTGCATATTAATTATTGTGTTAGATGTAATAATGCATGTGGTTACATAAATACACATTTTATCTGTTAGTTTATTAGAGATTCAGTCTGACACATAATGTAGATAAGATATGATGTCTGGGATGTGCTTTAAAATATTACAGCAAAAAAAAAGCTTGTGGGAGAGAGAACAAGATTGGTCACGAGCATTCGTGATGCTGAATGATAGGTACAGGGGAGTTCATTATTCCACTTTCCATTTGTGTTTCTTGAAATTTTTCCACAGTCAAAAGTTAGAGAAAGGAAAAAAAGCACTAAGGCAAGAAAAAATTGCCTATGCTTGGAAAAAACACGAAAGAAATACAGGAAAATATAGCTTATGTTTACTTTTCATGATTTAATTCTACTTGGAAGTTATCCTGAGACTAAAATTTTTTTACTTAAAAAATGTGTTCATGAAGATGATTATTTTAAGAATGTCCATAATACAAATAATATCATGATGATAACAAGTAGCTCCAACAGCTAGGGAATAGCTGTTAAATGATACTGTCTCTAATCAGGAATATTAGGTGACCATCTGAAAACATAACAATGATGAGTGAGTTACCAGATTTAAAAAAATAGTTATACATATATCCAAATAAAATCATTACATTTGAAATATTAATATGAAATATATGTATATGACTGAAAGGGAATATGCAAAAACAAAGGTAATTATATTTCTTCTAATGTTGCTCTATTATTTATCTGACTTTAAAAAATGGGGCAGTGTACAGGAGTTCCCTGGTGGGCTAGTGGTTATGATTCCAGTCTTTCACTGCCGTGGCCTGGGTTCAATCCCTGGTCAGGGAACTGAGATCCCACAAGCTGCGCAACCAAAAAAAAAAAAAGGGCAGTGTAAATGTTAGGCTCAAAATTATTAGTGATGTATCAATAATGTAATGACATGTTAGTAATGGGAAATTAAAAGCTAGGAAATGGAAGACATTTGAATTGAATGCTACAGTAACATTAGGCACATCAATGAAGTATTTTTTTGTATACCAATCTCTCCTCCCCTATTTTCTTCATTCCCTACCACTCTCAATCCAAATAATTATTAATTAGGTTTCATCCCATATCCGTCTTAAACAGCTGGCCATTAATTTTTCTTTTCTACAGAATTAAGTAAAACTAGAGTCCAACATTTATTGAGTAACTACTCTGTGCCAGGTAGACAATTAAGTGCTAAAAAATCAAAGGCGAGTCACAGGAAATTAAAGAAATTATAATGTGATGGGGAAGCAGACACACAAATGACTATTAAATGATGTTAAGGGTACAGACATGATAAAAAATATTCTTAAAAAGGGGGGAGGTGAGTGTATAACTCTGCCTAGCAGAAGGTAGAGGAAGAGGAAGAGAAGTTAAAGGTTATGGGAAAAGGGCAAAAAGAGGAACTTCAGAAAGATGGTGATGCCAAGTATAGCTTTAAATACTTAACTGGAATTTAGAGGAAGAGTCAAATTTTCCAAATCATTGTTTCTCAAGTTTTAATGTGCAGATTACTTTGGTGATGTGGTTAGAATGCAGATTGATTCAGAAAGTTTGGAATGGGGTCTGAGATTCTATATTTCTAATAAGATCCCTGGTGGTTCAAATACTGTTGGCCCATATTAAGTAACAAGCTTTTAAAATGGAAAAAATCACATAACTTTTCATGGAGCCATGAAACACTGTGATGTGTTCAAGTATATACAAATAGCCTGGTATTCCTGTAGAGCAAATTGTGTGAAAGTAAATAGATGTTTTTGTGCTTTACCTCAGAGCTTGGATTTATCCTATACTCTCCTTTAGAGTTAGCAATTATGACAGAACTGCTGACTTCAGGTAACAAGAAAGTAGGGAAAAGACAAACTGAAGAATTGATTAGTTGCCAGTTGTGAGGAGATACCAAAGCCAACTTAAGGGCCTATACTCATCAAAATATTCAAAGTCATGAAAGACAAGATAATGGAATTATTTCAGATACAAGAAAACTTTAAAGAGACCTGCCAACTGAACGGAGAGTGATCAGGATTTTCTGTAAAGAACATTATAGGACTAATTGGTGAAATTTGAATGAACTCTATAGTTAGCTAATAGTTAATTATTAACTTCTTGGTTTTGATAGTTGTGTTCCTATGTAAGCGAATGCCCTTGTTTTTGAAAAATACATATTGACATATTTAGAGTAGAGAAGCATCATGTCAGTATTTCATTGGCATTCAGAAAGATGAAGCCAGTGTGGTAAAATGTTAACATTTGGGGGATCTGAGTAAAAAATATATGGGACTTCTTTGTATTACTCCAAGTTTTCTATAAGTCTGAAATTATGTCAAAATAAAGTTTTATTTTTCAGAGTGCACAGAGAGGAACAATAGCACCACAACCCACGCAAGTCAGAACCCTAAGGCTCAGCCTTCTTCACCCACGCTTCCTCGTATCTAAACCCCATTATCAGTGTGACCTTATGCTTCAAACCGGCTTCTCTATATTTCTACCAATTTCAGTCTAACTTAATGATCCCTTATCTATACTCCTGAAATAGCCTAATCAAGTTTTATTTCCCTTCAATCCCTGCAGCAATTTATATTTTCAAAAAGTAAATCTAATTATGTCACACCTGCTTCCCATCCCCATCCTTTAAAATATTTGACAGAGGGAATATTCTTTAATAGAGTATCCCTAAAGCCCTACTTACATAGGCTGTTTCCTACCTGTTCGTGGTTTTCACCATGCTTCCTTACTCTAAGGTACCTGGCTGCTGTTCACTTGCCAAATTTTTCCTGTTCCCTGGTGCCTTGGGCCTTTCTACCATTCTCTCTTCCTTGCCCTTATTATCCAGCAGCTGTTTCTGTTCGTATTTTGTAATCTAACACTTTATCTGGGAAGCCTTTCCTAGAGCTCTCTTACTAGTTATACTCAGTATCTCCTATCAATAGTACTTCTGTTTTCTACCACACATCATTACTTGCAGTTTTTGAGAATGCGTATAAACTACATCAGGGGCATGGTCCATGCCTGTTCTTGCTCACCACTGTCCCCCCAAGGTATAACACAGTGCCTGGCATGAAACTGGCTCTCTATAAAGTTATCAAATGTATAAATGAAAGGGAAGGCAGGAGACAGGAGATGCTGGGCCAAGATATATCTTTTTGTTTTTTGTTTTTCTCGGTACGCGGGCCTCTCACTGTTGTGGCCTCTCCCGTTGCGGAGCACAGGCTCAGCGGCCATGGCTCACGGGCCCAGCCGCTCCGCGGCATGTGGGATCTTCCCGGACCGGGGCACGAACCCGTGTCCCCTGCATCAGCAGGCGGACTCTCAACCACTGTGCCACCAGGGAAGCCCCAAGATGTATCTTAAAATGAAATTTAGGAGATTTGGGTAAGTGAGCACTGAAAGACTGGGAGGGTTATCATCAGGACAGGTGAAAAGAAGGTGTGAGTTACATTCTGAATTGCCATGCATCAAGAGTCCACTACAACCTTACAAGACACCAAAGAGTAAAAGGGGGAAAGTGTAAAGAAAACTTTTGAGTAAAATTAAATAAAAAGCATCACTTTAGTGAAGGTTAAGGTTTCTGATGTGCTTTTACAAGACTAGGGGTGGTGGTGAGACTCCTTTTAGAAGAGATGCGTTGAAATTTGCCTGGAATTTTCTTTAAAATACTCTAGAAAACGAGTGGACACTATTGGAACACCAACACATGCCAGGTATATATATTTTAAAACCTAACAATTCTAGCTACCCCTTTGTAGGAATGAGTTTAGAATTGTCTGCCATCTTATTTTACTATTTAACATCTTTCTCTGCTTTCTTTATCTTGGGTGGCAAGAAATCTTGAGGGCTACCTTAGAATTCTGTTTACTGTTTTTCATGAGGGCTTTAAAAAGTCACCATTGTTTTTTCCTGCATCTGCTTTTGCTTTTTTCTTTTTACATCTTTATTGGAGTATAATTGCTTTACAATGGTGTGTTAGTTTCTGCTTCATAACAAAGTGAATCAGTTATACATATACATATGTTCCCATATCTCTTCCCTCTTGCGTCTCCCTCCCTCCCACCCTCCCTATCCCACCCCTCCAGGCGGTCACAAAGCACCGAGCTGATCTCCCTGTGCTATGCAGCTGCTTCCCACTAGCTATCTACCTTACGTTTTGTAGTGTATATATGTTCATGCCTCTCGCTTTGTCACAGCTTACCCTTCCCGCTCCCCATATCCTCACGTCCATTCTCTAGTAGGTCTGTGTCTTTATTCCTGTCTTACCCCTAGGTTCTTCATGACATTTTTTTTCCTTAAATTCCATATGTATATGTGTTAGCATACAGTATTTGTCTTTCTCTTTCTGAGTTACTTCACTCTGTATGACAGACTCTAGGTCTACCCACCTCATTACAAATAGCTCAATTTCGTTTCTTTTTATGGCTGAGTAATATTCCATTGTATATATGTGCCACATCTTCTTTATCCATTCATCCGATTATGGACACTTAGGTTGCTTCCATCTCCGGGCTACTGTAAATAGAGCTGCAATGAACATTTTAGTACATGACTCTTTTTGAATTATGGTTTTCTCAGGGTATATGCCCAGTAGTGGGATTGCTGGGTCATATAGTAGTTCTATTTGTAGTTTTTTAAGGAACCTCCATACTGTTCTCCATAGTGGCTGTACCAATTCACATTCCCACCAGCAGTGCACACCCTCTCCAGCATTTATTGTTTCTAGATTTTTTGATGATGGCCATTCTGACTGGTTTGAGATGATATCTCATTGTAGTTTTGATTTGCATTTCTCTAATGATTAATGATGTTGAGCATTCTTTCATGTGTTTGTTGGCAGTCTGTATATCTTCTTTGGAGAAATGTCTATTTAGGTCTTCTAGTTGTTTTATTGTTATTGAGCTGCATGAGTGGCTTATAAATTTTGGAGATTAATCCTTTGTCAGTTGCTTCATTTGCAAATATTTTCTCCCATTCTGAGGGTTGTCTTTTGGTCTTGTTTATGGTTTCCTTTCCTGTGCAAAAGCTTTGCAGTTTCATTAGGTCCCATTTGTTTATTTTTGTTTTTATTTCCATTTCTCTAGGAAGTGGGTCAAAAAGGATCTTGCTGTGATTTATATCAGTGTTCTGCCTATGTTTTCCTCTAAGAGTTTGATAGTTTCTGGCCTTACATTTAGGTCTTTAATCCATTTTGAGCTTATTTTTGTGTATGGTGTTAGGGAGTGATCTAATCTCATACTTTTACATGTACCTGCCCAGTTTTCCCAGCACCACTTTTTGAAGAGGCTCTCCACTGTACATTCCTACCTCCTTTATCAAAGATAAGGTACCATATGGGCATGGGTTTATCTCTGGGCTTTCTATCCTGTTCCACTGATCTTTCTGTTTTTGTGCCAGTACCATACTGTCTTGATTACTGTAGCTTTGTAGTATAGTCTGAAGTCAGGGAGCCTGATTCCTCCAGCTCTGTTTTTTGTTCTCAAGATTGCTTTGGCTATTCGGGGTCTTTTGTGTTTCCATACAAATTGTGAACTTTTTTGTTCTAGATCTGTGAAAAATGCCAGTGGTAGTTTGATAGGGATTGCATTGAATCTGTTGATTGCTTTGGGTAGTAGAGTCATTTTCACAATGTTGATTCTTCCAGTCCAAGAACATGGTATATCTCTCCATCTATTTGTATCATCTTTAATTTCTTTCCTCAGTGTCTTATAATTTTCTGCATACAGGTCTTTTGTCTCAGGTAGGTTTATTCCTACATATTTTATTCTTTTTGTTGCAATGGTAAATGGGAGTGTTTCCTTAATTTCTCTTTCAGATTTTTCATCATTATTGTATAGGAATGCAAGAGATTTCTGTGCATTAATTTTGTATCCTGCTACTTTAACAAATTCATTGATTAGCTCTAGTAGCATCTTTAGGATTCTCTATGTATAGTATCATGTCATCTGCAAACAGTGACAGCTTTACTTCTTTTCCAATTTGGATTCCTTTTATTTCCTTTTCTTCTCTGATTGCTGTGGCTAAAACTTCCAAAACTATGTTGAATTAGAGTGGTGAGAGTGGGCAACCTTGTCTTGTTCCTGATCTTAGTGGAAATGCTTTCAGTTTTTCACCACTGAGGATGTTGGCTGTGGGTTTGTGCTTTTGCTTTCTGGCAATCTGATTCTCATTCCTTTGCAGTAATTTTTCCCTTCTCTGGTAACTTTTAGGATGTCTTCATACTTATGTGCTATATATATATATTTTTTTTCATTTGCTTTGATGCTCAAGTGAGTTATTGAAACATTAGAGTTAATATCAATGTGTAAAAAATTTTGGCTATCATTTCTTCAAATATTACATCCCATTCATTCTATTCAATCCTTTGTTAACCTATTTGGTTTGTCCTTTTTTTCATATTTCCATCACTCTATTCCTTTGAGTTGTGGAATTACTCTTCCAATCCAATGATCTTGACTTTTAGATATGACCATTCTGTTATTCAGGGCAGTGAGCAATGATTCTGTTTCACAATTTCAACAATTATACTTCCCATTTCTGAGGTCTCTTGGCCTTTTGCCTCTTTCTCTTGGCAATATTAGTTATTTTGAAGACCTGTAAATCTGTATTCTGTGAACCCATTAACTATTTCTAGAGATGGTTCTTCCATTTGTTGTTTGTACCTTTTCTTTGTTTTACGCTACTGGTATTCAGATTTTTGGAGTCTTGTGTTCTCATCTTTAAAGTTGATATTCACTGTTACAATTTCTGCCACTGCTTTTTATGGGATCCTTCTCATGGAAGAGGTAGAAATTTGCACTCTATACTGTTTTCAGAGGCAGTTATGGATGAGCAGGACATGTTTCAAACAAAGTGGGGCACTGGGCGTTGCCTTATCTACCCACCCATCCATTTCTCTACTGAAGCCTCAAGGACCCTGGTGGAGGTGTTGGCAGGCTGGCAAGTGTAGTCATTCTATTAGTTACTGCAGGTAATTCTTTCTTTCCTCCAGGTCTGGAGTGCCTTTGATTTTGATCACATTTTTGTGGCAGTACTTTCTCATGTGCTTTTGCAGTTTGCTTCTCAAATTTCGTAAGATATTAGGCTTTCAGAGATTGCTCACAAATTCCACTCTACTTAAAATTCCTTTTTTTTGCATGCTAACGTGGATGTAAATATGCCGATCTGTGCATCTATGTATAAAAATTTTGTCTGTCATTTTTAGGGTGCTTTGCCATCTTGAAATCTGAGTCCCAGTCACTGTTGGTAGACCATACTCTTTTTTCTCAGTGTTGGTGAGAATTTGGCACTTAGGCCTTCATATTTTTTCCCTATCCTTTCCACATCTCCAAACATTTCAAAAAAAGAAGCCAATTTAGTTATTTATCCAGTACTGGAAATATGGGGTTCAGACAGAACAACAGTCATGGTGAAACTAACATTTATTGCATACTTATGCCAGATATCCTTCTAATGACTATTACAGGAATTTGTTTAATCCTCACAATCCCACGATAGCTGCTATTATCCCTATTTTACAGATAAGGCAACTGAGGCACAGAGATATTAAGTGACTTAAAGTTTTTAAAAAATTCATTGCTTTAAAAAGTGAAAGAATGGTGCTAGGCACTGTCAGCAGATTGATGAAATCTGGTTATTGCTCTCAAGAGATCCCAGTCTGTTGTATTCTATAATCTTACTTAGTCCTGAGTTGTTCCCAGATTTAAGGTAAGCAGGAACTAACTTAAGGATTCAGATCATGTTCAGCCAAGATTTACAGATCTGAACAAATCTTCTCTGTAAAATTCTGTAATTTAGAAGACTGTGAGAACAGATCAACTTTCCTCTTCATCCTCTTCACATAATGGAGCAACTATAGGAAATTGAGCACTTCCTGAAGATGTTTTTAATGAATCTTACTTTGGTTATTTTCAGCTTAGGAGTATTTCATCTTCGTATGTAAGTATTTACTTCATTATATATAATTTTGAACTGGTATATTAATATTCTGCAATGTTACAAAGTAAAAAGAGGTTAACATGCTCATTATATTTGTGTTAAGGAACTAAAACTTCACATTTTTCTTTCCTTTTCAGTACATAATACTTCTCTGAATCAATGGAGAAATGGATATTCTCCTATATGCAAGCCTCAAATGAGGTCAGAATCTTCTGCACAGCTGTTACAGGGAAGAAAGAAAAGACACTTGAGTGAAACAGCATTAGGTAGGTTAAAATGAGGACAGGATCACTAGTACTAAAAACTGAAAATAAAAAATTCTGATTTGCAAAGAACCTCTGCCTCATGGGAGTTATAATCTAGAACAGTCACTAATTACACAAAACATCCATGGTTCTATGAACATTAAACAGCATATTCATGTAGTCAATTCAGAATTATTTGTGGACTGGGAATCCATCCACTTTGTGAGTTAAGGATTTCCTTCCTATGTTTCCTAACTAGAGTTATCTTCTACCTGTGTTTCCTAACTAGAGTTATCTTCTACTAACTGTCCTCCTGGACAGTACTTAGTCTCCAACATTGTGTTCTGGACTCGAAATATGTCAGTACAAGGTTGCCTTTTAGATATTTATTACCATTTCTGGTACCTATTGTGGAGATGTTGATTTCCCTGAAGCTTCCTCGGAATTTTGATAAACTGGGTGAGATTCATCTAAGGTAACTCAACCGCCTGACTGAATTCCCCTTAGGAACGTACAGTTCCAAGATGAATAGAGATACCTCTGAAACTAGAACCCTGCTAGTAATACAAAATGGGTTTGTTATGGGGATTTGGGACAAGATAGTTTCAACAGTTATTGCAAATAATGATAAAAAATAAAACTTAACTGGAAAGGTGTGTATTAAATAACAAATTATCTGTATACCCTATTGGTTCTTATTCATTGTTCCAGTGGATCTAACACTATATACATTAGTCAAGTATGTCCGAGGTATAGTATGTCAATACACCCAATAAATTAGAAACTATTTACATCCAAGATGTACTTAACTGTAATTATACACGGTGGCTTTAACATATTTATCAGTATGGCTTCTAGAAATCCCACCATAACAGACCAAAGTCACTACCTAATATCACACTACCTGATCAACTAGTGTGGAACAAAATTAAACTCCCACCCACATTCAGGGATATCATTATGCTTTTTTGGTGCCTTAACCTTAAGATAACCAACAGTCATCTAGCTTTTGAGGAACTTTCATACATCTTTGCCTAAATATAGGAAAACCTGTATCTCTTAATATAAAGATGCATTATGAAAAAATACACATTACCTAAGATGTAGACTGTTTTACTTGAATTGATAGATCTAACTTTTAGCTAGATGGGAACATAGGAATAGAATGAGTAAAATGCTGTACTACAAAGAAGTAACTAGACAGCTCTCTAGACAACCATTTTCAAGATATGGATACTGATTTGAAGAAACAACTAGCCAGAAAGGACATTTTTAAACAACTGGAATAATATAAATATGAACTGTGTATTAAATTTTACATTACACAGGAAAATATTTTTCAAGATCTGTACTAAAGTAAAATAAAGAAGGGCAGTAAGAAAATAAACATATACCACTAAATAGACACAAAACAAATGGAGAAAAGGAACATGGAAGAGACAGAAAATAACAAAGTTGGAAGTAAACTTAACTTTGTTATCAATATTCTGAGAGAAAAGAGAAGTTTTATTCCTGAAATAGGATGTTATAATAGGAGAAACATTTTCAGAAATCAGTAGTCAGAAGATCAAGTTAAGGAAATCTCCCAAAAAGTAGAAAACGATATGAAAAAATCAGAGAATAGACAAGAAAATTAAGAGGTAAGTCTTAGAAGTTCAACCTCTGAATAAGTTACAGAAAACATGAACAGAGTAAAGGGAGATTAATAAAGAAGGATATGCTGGATAAAAACTGTCAATACCCCAGAAAATGGAAATTGTGGCAGGATTGTGGCTAAGATTTTTATAAAATTTCCTTAATTTTTTTCATTTTTGATACATGAATTAAAAAAAATAAAATCTAAACAGATCAAGAAACACGTTACCAAACTAGGAAAACAGAAATTCTAATACCTACCAGTCCAGTTACATTTAATGTATGACATTCTCAATGGTTCTTTCCATGGCAGGAGAAAGAACTAGATTTGAAGAATTTGCTATTCAACGCACAGAACCAGGATCCCAGAGCAATTTTACTGCAGTTACTAATGTCAATGTTATATCAAGAACCCAGAATTCATCATCACAAGTAGGTTTTTGTACAGTGAACTTTAAAGTAGCTTTATGACCTTTAAACCTGGCAGATCTGGTGGGGGGAGGGGAACTTGTTATAGATATTTTGTTAATCTATAACAGCCTTATTTACTAGCACATAATTAGCATATTCAGAATTATTTTACTAAGACGCAATAAATTTGATTAAACTTTTTTTTAACTAGGGAGCTAACTGTACATTAGTCCTTGGTTATGGCTTTTTTCATATGCTAAAAACTTTAAACTTTATCATAACCATCCCTACTTCTTGACATGATGCTAAGTATAATCTTGCTAATAAGAATCCAGCAGTGTTCTTACTTTGTTCTGTTTCATTACCTGGTAGGGAGTAGAGGTTAAAACGTGGGAGGATTTAGAGAAAACAGCATGAAGCTCAGGGACCCAGGAACACATAAATGAAGATTGTAAAAACGATCTTTATTAAAAGGCTCACCAAACATTTCATAGCCTTTCCTAATAAAAAATGAGTTTGTTAAAAGATCATTTCACTGACATTTAGGGTGCTTTATGGTACAATCTTCTGATTTTGTATTTTAAGGCATTCATATTTTTAATGGTCTTAAAAATAGGCCTGAATGTGTCCACACACAAATGTATTGGTTCATAGAAGATACATATGCTTTCTTTTCTTAACATTTTATACTCAGATTTCATAACAATGTATAAAACTTAAAGGCACTGCCATGTTATCTTTATATAACTCGTAAAAGGAGAGTATCATTACAAGTAACCAAATACTATTGTAAAACTACTACAATCCTATCTTGCAGAATACAGCACGACGACGATTGAGAAGTGAGAGCTCTTATGATATAGATAATATTGTGATTCCCATGTCATTAGTGGCCCCAGCTAAATTAGAGAAACTCCAATATAAGGAAATAGTTACTCCAAGGTATGTATACTTACATTATTTAATTTTCCTTCTTTTTTTGAATAAACTTAAATTTTCAGTGAAGTTAAAATTTTATTTAATGAAAGGAAGATGCTCCTTTCTGCCTTCCTCCCACTTACATGGTTACATGGAGGGAAAATGGTGAAAGAAACTTTGACATTACTCATGCTGAAAAGAAGTGCCATACAGTAGCACTACTTTCTCAGGTTTTATTAAGAAATGGAAATTCCTAATCCTTCAGCATTTTTAGAGTTTTTTCATTCAATATTTAGTTTCCTATTGTATATATGGTACTAAAAGGTACTTTAAGGATGTAAATAATTACACTAACAAACAGATAATCCTTGCTCCTTAAAATGGAGATATGCACAAGGCTGCAGAGATCAAAGAAAGCAACTACCTTTGCATAGAGTATTCGCAGTGTAAGATGATAACACCTGTGACAACCTGTGCAAGGCTAAGCCAGAGACTGAGGTTTTGTGAAGGGTGATACAGGAAATAACGGCTCAAAAAGTTGTCACGAGATTGTGGATGTCCTTGAATGCCACACACAGATCTGTTTCCTGCTGGCAGCTAACTGTCCATTTTTTTAGCCATGATGAAAGAGGTTTAAGATTATTAATCTGGCACCAAGAAGTAGAAATAGAAAAGGATGGAAACAGAGACAAGAGCTGGTTGACAATTACAGTAATTCCTACCCATCTCTATTCTAACTAATTTGATTCTTTTATTCATAATTGCTTTGAGGCACTGAGAGAACTCTTAATACTCTAGGAGGTATTATGAGAATTTCTGCAGAGAATTTGTTGACATATTCTACATTAAGTAAAAAAATAACATTTGTGGTTAGATGTTCTATAGCAACAATGTTTTCAATTTACACTGGTAGGCTGGAGCCGGCTGGCTGACCTTGTTTAGCCCGTAGGGATTCTGTGATGTGGCTGTTAAAAACTCACAAGAGGCCATGATGGGAGTCTTCACACAAAGAAATTGGCAAATGCTAAAAATCAGAGCTTTTTTCCTCTTTATTTTCTGAGCCAGTTTGTCAGCATACCACTAACTTATTTCAAAATTAGTACATTCGTAGGTATAAAACGCAACTATGTATAAGAGACTGTTTATTGTAAGGCCAAAAGTAAAGCCTCATCTCCTGTCCTCTTCTCATAATACAAATACGTTGTCTCTTTTAAAAGATAAAGTACTAAGATACAACCATTTGAATTATGGAAATCCCAAAGAAAGAAAACACTACTATAATAGCTGTGCTTACAGAATAAAATTGCTACATTTAGGTAGATTAACAAAAGCTGTTTGAAATTCGTTTGTATCTTCAACAGCTGGAGGATGGTTGTTCTTCAGCCTCTGGATGAATATAATTTGGGTGAAGAAGAGGTAAGCTGCCTTTCACTTACTGCACTTAATATGTTATGAAGCCTGCTTAATTTTTTTTCCCATGTGCTTAATTTGGTATTTGAGGAACATACACTGATTTTATAAATTTTCAAAACTTATGAAAAGAAAGTTCCCCTTTAAGGATATTAATTTGAAGTGTTAGGAAGTGTTTTGTGCGAATTTGGCTACAAAGACAAAATATATAAAGAATAAAGAAAAGCAAAAACAAAACATACCATTTCCTTACATGAGTCATTGAAATATTGAATTTATGTGAATATATTCAATTCCCAGTATTAGTCATATTTTTCTGCATGGTATTTAGTTTAACAGTCAAGCCTACAATTCCATATGCAAAATCTTGTGAACAATTGCTTTTGAATTTGGAAAATTTTGGATTTTAGAAAGTACTGTGGTACATATATCATGTAATACATATAGGGAGTCTAGGACAGTGCTCATAATCAAATATTAATGTTTCTATAGTGAAATATTAATAGAAAGTAGAATAGCCCCACATCATTTCAGATAAGATTGTGTCACCAAATGAATTATGAAAACTTGTTTTTTCAGATTTTTGGAATTACAGGAAAGGGACTGTGGACCTGTATGGATAAAACTTATAGTAAGACAAGAAAAATTAAAGGGAAAGATACTATATAACCAAACTAATTCAAAGTGATAGTCTGAAGAAGCAGGTATTATATAAAAGACATTGTTTCCATTACAGTTTTTCTGTGCCAACTGATCGTGTTCTTCAACTACCAAAATTTACTTTTTAATGCCCTTCCCTCTTTTAATGCACCCTTCTCTAGTTCAGAATGACCCTAGCCAGAAACACAACCGAAGTCTTAGAACTCCAGATAAGTAACTCATTAAACTAATTCTCATTTACCTCAGACAGTTTTACTTTCTTTGATATTAATATGTTCCACGAACAGTATACTCCGTAAGGGGCAATCAATACAAGGTTTTGGATGAATAAAGCATTAAGGATATTTTATGTAAGTGGAAAGCACTGTGAACCTATATGTACTCAAGGTACTATAAGTATTCTAGGTAAATCTTCAAACATGACCCAACAGTAAAAAAGTTTTAAACTCCCTCTTTTTAGGAATGAACCTCCTCTCATAACATTTGTTCTCTGACTTAGACTGCATTTATTTTAGAGTTTTCTTCCTATTGTTCTCTTGATGAGGAACTCTGACACCTGTTCTCATATTTCAAAATGTTTCTGATAAAAGCAGAACTTTTCATTTCTAATTCCAGATAGAAGACCTCTCTGATGCAGTCTTCTCCCTAAGACACAAAAAATATGAAGAGAAAGAGCAAGCCAGATGGTCACTATGGGAGCAAAGCAAGTGGCACAGAAGAAACAGCAGGCAGGTGTTGTAAATTTAAACCCCAAAACCATGGAATCCATGTGAAATCTCCAATAATTCTGCATAATAACGAGGGAGACCACTGAAAATGAAGAAAACATACTATATAACATCTGCTGTTTGTGCCCTAGAAGTGAAACACTGCTTATACTGAGTTTACATTAAAAATATATTCAGGCTAATTACATAATGATGAAAGGAGTTTTATATTTTACTCCACTCAACTTCTCATGCTAATTGTCAGCCTCAGTAATAGATTTAACTGAGCAAACAATATGAAAAATTCTCCATAAATAGGTCATTTCAGTGTACTGTAATGGTGGACCTAACACTAGGGATTAGAATCTGGGTAATCTGTAACAAAGCCACTTCAGAAATGTTTTTCTTAAAAAGAAACAAACCAAAAAAACCCCTCAAGAAACCTATCCAGGGTAAAAAAGCAAATCGCCTAATACTTGGAACATGACTTTGAGGGAAGGGGGGATAAATCCTAACAACGTAATCAGTAGTCATGTATTTGAGAAAATCCCTGGTATTTTATATTTAACTGGACTATTTTTTAATATAGCCAAAACTCAAAATGCAAGATCATGTTGAAATGTGATAGTCACTTTAGTGTGGAGCATCTCTCATTTATTATTTGTAAAACACATTTCTCTGTTTAGGTCTCAAGATACCCAGATTTGTTGTAGAGCCTTATTCTAAGAGTTATCCTAACATACACGAGATTCTGTTCTCAACTTTCTCCACATTCCAGAGATACAGTTTTCCAAAAGTACAGAGGAAAATGTGAATCGAGTCCTTCATGGACGACATTACGATAACCATAGATACTCTGGGAACTCAGACTGTAAGAGTCAAGTAACTTGTCTTTTCCAGTTTTCTGGAAAAAAAACAAACAAACAAAAAACCCCAAACTGTAACAAAACAAAACCACTATAATAATTTGGCAAAAGATTTCATAAAATACTATTCAAGTCTTTGAGATGTGAGGATAACATCAGGAAGATCAGCAGATGAATTTTTTAAAATCTTTTGGGCAGAGCTGTTTAAAGAAAAGCTACCAAGTTCAACTGACTTTATGAACGATACCTTAGGTTGTTCATACAATGTTAAGACATCAACAAATAATTAAATATTTTCTTGCTAGAGCTTACAGTAAAAATGTTGAAGGACAGGACTTGCTTTTGAAAGAATACCCTAACGACTTCAGTGGTGGGCAGCACAGCGCTGCTGAGAGTCCCGCCGGGCCTTCAGAGAGCCAGGACCCCAGTGCACACGCCTCACCTTCAGTAAGTCAGAGTCAAGAGATCAAGGTAGGAGTGTTATACATAACTAGTTAAACCTCCTTTTAATTGACTTTTAAAAACTTGTTTATAGAATTCCTTGTTGATAATTAAGGAGTCATCATTACGTAACAAATTCAGTATGACAGCCCAGTACAGAATGCTGGGTGTAGGAATCAGAGGCTCTGTGTTCCAGCGTTCTAGTTCCATCACTAACTACGACACTTCCCTGACTCTTTATGTAACACGTCAGTACCTAATTCCTGTTCACTTATGTGTTAGAAAATGGGAATTCTATCAAAGTTTCATTACAAACCAAATCGGATTAAACAGAATGACACCTGGCACATAGTAAATGTTAGATATTTCTCTTCCCCTTATAAAAGATTTTTACTTGTCTCCCCATTTGTCCAGTTTTAACCCCAATGGGAGTGTTTTCTAACACTGCATCTATAAAGTTCTTGTACTTTTCTTCATCAGTAGGTGTTGGAAAAGAACCATATCTAGAATCAAGAGAGTAGCGACAATAGAAATTAATAGGCAAGTCACAGAAAGCACAGGGAAAGAAAAGTCAATAGGGGTCTGTAATAATGATGGGATGAAAATGGAGATACTGAGGAAGACGATCCAAACACTTTTAAAGGGCCTTCCCTAAAGTGCTCCTAGGCTGAAAATGAAGACCAGTGCCCTAATAGCAGCGTTTACCTCTCCGTGGAAGAGGCAAAGTGAAAACAAAATAATTCCCAAAGGTCCCTAAGTAATCCTCAGTACGTTCCATTTTGAGTTGCTAGATACTCGGGACCAAATGAGAATTTGTACTTTTATCTGCTAAAGAACAGAACAATGGTTATTACAAAACTGAGAGCTACAGATTGAGACATGAACTTAAACAAATTAGTTGAAACTTAACTGAAAACGTTTTCTCTTTCAGCCTTTGGGGTGGGAACGACGGGCTTTTCCGCTGAAAGATGAAGACATAGCAGCCTTATTATGCCAAGATGAAAAAAAGGATCAGATTGAAAGATCAAGTCCAGCTTTCCATGGTGAAGTCTTCTGTACCAGTGCACCAGAGAATGGCCACAATCCACAAAGGCAGGCGGACGAAATGGAGGAACACACACAAAACCCTTGGTCTAGGACTTACTCAACTCACGTTAAGAAAAATCAGTGACAGGGAACAGGTTAAGAAAACGATGTAACTGAATGGGAAAACAGGAGAAAAAATAAGCCCTGTTCCCCCACCCCCTGCACAGTCACAATTCCAGAGTAACAGCATGTAGTGCAGGTGCATGTATTAATCTTTTGTGCTGTTTATGAAACAGGCAAGTTACGTCTCATTTTCCTTCCTGAACCACAGGAGTAACTAGCTTTTCACCTACAGACAAGTGCTAGTCATTTGTGTTTGATGCAGATCACAAGCACCAGAAAATTAACTGTTGCAATTTGATGTCAAATCACCTTACTGGGTAAATAATAATTTTTAAACAAACAACTTATACCCACACCCACATATACCTATTCATCAAATGACAGCTCTTCTTTTTCTATACACGTGGTTATTCTTTAAATTGCCTCAGAAATATATTAAGAATATAAAACACGTGTATAGAGTATACATGCATACATAATACACACCTGTAAGTAGTTTTAAAAAACACTGCAAGTGACCACTCCACTTGAAAATGCACGTATGAACTACCCCATGAAATATCAGCTGAACCATAAATAAAGAGATTTCCAATGGTGTTGAACATCTATAAGCCTTGACTATGGAGAAGGAATTTTTTTAAAAAAACACGTTTAACCAATAGAAGTTATTTATGGAAATTTCTATACCAGAAAACACAATACTCCTTTCATTTGAAATCACTGATATCTGTTGGGTTAAACACAGGTTATTTTCTATTCACGCCTAACAGAATAAGAAAAGCAAAGTAGTTAAATATTGTTGTATTTTAAAACTACCACACCTTTTAAAACTCAACTTGAGTTTTATCTATTTTATGTATCTCGTGAAGAGAAAACACCCAACTTAAAATGAGCAACAGACAGGAAATTCCTGTTAGTATATTATTGTACTTTTAGTTATTTTGGTCATTCCCTACCATTCCTTACTCTATTCAAATAAGCATCTATCCTAGAGTGAGAAATAAAATTTTTAAAAGGTTAATGCTTCAATATTGGATACTGGAGTGTACATTAAGTAAAATTCCTTTTGACACTATTATATCATTTTGTTATATGTAAAAACTGAGGACAATTTATATGAATCACTTTTTCTCATGTAAAAAAGGTTATTCAAGTTGTAGTACCCATATAACTGACAATCCTAGCCAACTGGCCTAATCTGGGGGATCTGACACTAAGTTTTTGTTAGGGATTAGAAATTGTACTAGTCTCTTTAAAGAAGAAGAAGAAAAAAATTTCCAGTTCAATGCTGACAAATTTTTGCTTGTAGTTTTACCGTACATTTATATTTTAAAAAAGAAAACAAAATCCAGAACAAACCCAAGTTGTCCAGGCAAATAAACTCAGATTTTTTTGTCATGACTGATATTATAATCTTCTATGTAAGTTTTTTTAATTAAAGTTATTTCTATATGCCTTGTGTTGTCTGATTTGATTAAATGTCACCTATGTGTGTGGCACAAGCCTTTCCTAAGCCCAAATAAAGAAAAAGAGTAAGAAATAAATTTTTACCTTGTAACACAGAAGAAACCAGGCAAGCTCTATTCTATGCTTAAGTGCTGTTAACATTCTTATTTTCCAAACTTTATTTCTCAAAACTCACTCAGAGTAGCCTGAAAAAAATTTAATGACACTGGTCCTGTTATTTCTTGCCATGTGTATTACACAGCAAGAGTATTTACAAGAACGAAGTAGCTAATATGTATCTATTGTCAACGTGTAATTTGGGACACAATCATAAACATTTAGTTTACGGATTAACTCTGTACCTTGCCATATATTAGCCTACCTGGTCTTTCTTGGATTAATAAAATATATATCCTTGGAGTCAAAATCCATAGTTGCAGAATATTCTCAGCCATCTGGTTTTGCTACAGGGTAAAGCTAGACTGGAAATAAGAGAACGTTAAGTAAAAGAAGCTTCCTTTGCTTATCCACCTCCCAAGGGCTCCATCTGTAAAAAGAGTACAGACCAGAAATCCTATTCTTTACTGGATCCTTCCTTTCCATGGTACCAGCCTGTTGAGCTTTATTTAGTATCTTCATTTTTTAAATGGGGACAAACATACCTGTCTTACCATTCATAGGACTGATTTGTGGGTTTAATGAGATATCATCACCATACTTTATAATCTACAAAGCATACATTTATATAATGATAGCTACTTTGTATTGAGCATCCTCAAATTCTACTACCCTACAATTCTGGGAATAGTAGTGGAAGCTTTACGTATATAATTAATAGTATCTCTTAATCCTAAACACAGCCCCCCCCCCCACTGTTGTTATGATTACATTCAATATATAAATCAGTTAATAATCAGCTCAAAGAGGTTGGCTGGATTGGTTTGCTAAGGTCAAACAAATAGAAAGGGGAAGAGAGTCAGGATTCAACTTAATATTACTTCCAAATAGAGGCCTTCCTTTCCTTTCAGCATAGAGCTAGGAAAACATTTTATGGCCTTCAGAACAGCGGGTGTGATTAAGAAAAAGGGGAAATGGGGTTGGTGGAGGGTGGGTAGGGGGTGGGGGAAGAACCACTGCATAACCTGCGGCTATAGCAAAATTAACAAAGAAAACACCCTGATAAAACTTGTGCTTGCGTTTTACAACAGACCACCTGAAAATCCCTGGACTTCATAATACACTCGGGTTTTTTTATGTATCAAATATAAGGTGCAAAGTAAAAAATACATGTTTTCGAAGCTAGAAGAGCCATCCATCCCAGCCACATCCAAACTTAGCTATCACGCAAATACACAAATCAAGAATGACACGAAACCGGAAAAACAGGACTTCCTTTGCTTTCAGAAAAGCCAAGAAGCAAAGAAAACTCTTTTTAGAAATACAGAAAAAAAATTTTTTTTCATAGTAGCTAATATGCCTTCCTTAGGCATTAAGACACATTTCTGTTCATAACCTTGATACAGCCATATTTTTACTCTTTATAAAAATCAAGTCTCCCAGTAAAAATGGTATTTTACCACACTAATCTTTAAATTCCATCACTGAAAACGTAATACACACCAATTTCTAACCTCTTGGAACATTCTGCAAAATGGATTTTAGTCACTGGAACGAATAATTGCTCGGAAAAGCAGCACTGCCTCAACTGTGGTATGATTTGGTAGTCAATATTCTTGTTTTCCAATAAAAAAGGAGATCTCACAAGCAGAAACCCTGGACTCCTTGTGGTTTCATCGATCGAGAGAACGTTTCTGAGCAGCTTCTGAGCAAACATTTCTTAACAGGTTGATCACAGATCTGGGATCTTCACTCCTCATAATGGCACTGCCAGACACAATCATGTTAGCTCCTGCCTGGAAGAAGTAAACACTTAAGGTTATGCCTCAAAGGAAGATGCAGAAAAACCTAAAACAATTCCTGGACTAGAGTTTCTTCTACCCTTGCAGCTGGCAGTCAGCACTTTAATTGTAAAAAAGCCACTTCAAGATGAACATACTTAAGCAGCTAGTTCAATGAAAAAAGAAAATGCTTAAGTGAGGATGTGAAATTATTTTTAAATGTGTCTAAGAAATCACTGACTTTTTGGTAACCTCCTCTAAATAAACTACACTGCATCTTTTCTAATAAACCTTTAATCCTTAAATCTATTAAGGTCTTCCCCTGTATACCAATTCCCCCCACAGCTCCTAAAAATCAACCTTTTCATCTCTGAATTATGTATAAGAATTGGTAGGTAGTCTAAAAGGACAATTATTGCTAAAATGTGAAAGAATCCATAAAACAGGGCAACATTAAATTATTTCTCATTGTGAGGCCAGAAGGAATGGAACTTCTTATATATGCTTCACTGCCTTCCAGAATGCTTTTGAGGTGGCTTAAAAAAGATTTTCAAGATGTTTTTCAATATGAAAGCAAAGAAGTCAGAGTAAAACCAAGTAAGATGAGTCCAAATTTATCTCTGAGATTCCTAGGATTTGACTCAAGGAGGGAAATCCAATCTATTATGTGATTCGGTGCTAAAAGAAAGGGAGGACTGTTGGGGGGAACCACTGAAGCTAAGGAAAATTTCTCCAATTAGAGACACTCACCCTATGATACAGCACACTACATCTCTAACAACGTTCCTCAAAAAAAAGAAAAAAATACTAGTTTTATAGGGTTACAACCTAACATGCCTCGTAATGTAAGCAAGAACAGCATTAATGACAAAGCACAGTTCAGTAAAAAAGAATTCCACAAGGGGTCAAAGGACACATGCTCACTAATCGTCTGGCCAGCACCTCCTCCATGTTGACCACAGTCAAGCTTTTGATAAGTATCAAGCAGGAAAGTGTGGCATTTATACAAAACACTGAAAGTGCAGATTAGACCATGCTGTTTAATAAAAGCAGGTCACATAAACTTAAATCACCTGTAATGCTACAGGGAGGGCTGGTATCCTTTTATGAAGTTCAGGAGCCTAACTCAGCCTAGCTAGCCACTTGGAAAAAAAAAAGTCATCCCACTTCTACAGAGGGACAGATTTAGTAGCTTGCAAGGGACAAATCAGTAGCTAACACACCTAAGTTCTACACAATAACACTCTTTTTCCCCTTTACAAGCAGGTATGTTTTCTTTCCCTATTTTGGAAAACTGTCTCAAAGGCCCTGGAACTTTTCAATGATATTCCACAGGCTGGCATTCAGCTTATTCCTTTCCAAAGAATTTTTTCATTACTGAGATAACCAGGACTTACTATTTAATGATTATGTGGTTTCAGAATATTCACTTATCGCTCTTTATTTTCCTGGTTTTACATTTAAACAAAAAAATACTTTTCTCGGGCTCCCCTGGTGGCGCAGTGGTTGAGAGTCCGCCTGCCGATGCAGGGGACACGGGTTCGTGCCCCGGTCCGGGAAGATCCCACATGCCGCGGAGCGGCTGGGCCCGTGAGCCATGGCCGCTGAGCCTGCGCATCCGGAGCCTGTGCTCCGCAACGGGAGAGGCCACAACAATGAGAGGCCCGTGTACCGCAAAAAAAAAAAAATACTTTTCTAAGAAAGAAAGCCTGTTTAGGAAGTCTCTTTGGCAGACAAGACCTGTCCTGTCATTACGTCTGATAGGAAACTGGGCTAGGTTGCAGTCAAGCAGTCTCACCTCTGCGCATTTATGGATGGTGTCAGGACCTACTCCACCATCAACCTCAATGTCCAAAGACGGGAACTGGGTCCTCAACCAGTGAACCTAGTTATACACAAGGAAATAAGTGACTAAGTGGATAGGTAGAGGGAAAAACACCACATAAAAAATCACTGATATTAGCCACTAAAATATGACTCCAAATGTCTCAGACAATAACTTTATATCAATACAAATTATGATTGGGGAAAACCAGCTTTTAATGTACTGTAACAAACTAAGTTTTATAAAAGCAAGCTTTGTTCTGTTTGGCAAATGGCATTCAATTTGTCATGGCTTTGCAGAAAATATACTTCACAGAAACAAGACAAAGACAAAACCCTCAATATTCAATGAAAACTCCCAAGAGATCTCAAGGTTACAGAGATAACGGTTTTGAAAAAAATTTTCAAGACTAAGATGTAGTATCTTTTATGATCTCCAAACCTAAATCTCTTGGGGCATTTCTCATACTGTATTCCAATGATATATAGGCATCCTCATCTCCCCACCTTCAGAACAGTACAGGTCTAAACATACAAGTAGCCCAATAAATGCTTACTGAATGAACTTACAGAATAAAAGCCTTACCCCAGAACCAAATACTTCTTTTACCTTTGGCATCATATCTTCCATGAATTTCTGCCCTCCAAACCCAGGTTCCACTGTCATAACCAAGGCCATATCTATCTGATTAGCCCACGGTGCCAAATACTCAACTGTAGTTCCTGGTTTGATAGCAAGGCCAACCTGTAACAGAGACAAATTTGCTATATCACATCAATAATTATTTCCGTATTACATTACTGTTGCATATCAGGCCCAGTAGAAAGGTCTATTCTTAAAGTATAGAATACATACATAAATGGAATACATAAACTGTTCAGACTGTAATTACTTTTTTTAAAAAAAAGTCAACAAGACTGTCAAAAGTAAATGTTTCTAAAAGGTAGAAACTTTCAGAAAACATTAGTGGAATGTATCAATCTTATCTGACAAACAAGTTATACTTAAACTCTATCTTCAAACCTGACGAACAGCTGCCTAAGTCCAGTCTTCTCCACCTATCATTTCAGGTCTTCCACCAAATCTTCCCAACTCTGAGAATAAATAGTATAAAACATTACCATCGGGCTTCCCTGGCGGCGCAGTAGTTAAGAATCCACCTGCCAATGCAGGGGACACAGGTTTGAGCCCTGGTCCGGGAAGATCCCACATGCCTCGGAGCAACCAAGCCCGTGCGCCACAACTACTGAGCCTGCACCCTAGAGCCCGCGAGCTACAATGACTGAGCCCGCGTGCCTGTGTTCCGCAACAACAGAAGCCACAGCAACGAGAAGCCCGCGCACCGCAATGAAGAGCAGCCCCTGCTCGCCGCAAGCAGAAAAAGTCCACGCACAGCAACGAAGACCCAACACGGCTAAAAATAAATA
The DNA here is from genome assembly GCF_039906515.1 of Pseudorca crassidens. Classification (NCBI taxonomy): domain Eukaryota; kingdom Metazoa; phylum Chordata; class Mammalia; order Artiodactyla; family Delphinidae; genus Pseudorca; species Pseudorca crassidens. Next base: position 26,864,352 of record NC_090301.1, read on the forward strand.
AATTTATTGTTAAAAAAAAAAAAAAATTACCATCACTGTTGAGCTCTCACCTTCATTCCATTCTCTCGAATGTCTTTGATCAAAGCCCCCGGGTTCTCAGTAGCCTCGAGATGAAAAGTATATTGATTGGCTCCTGCTACAGCCATTGGTTTTACCCACTGTTCCGGCCTGGACACCATCATGTGCATGTCTGGAAGGAAAAGACGTATCCCCTAAGTATTACTATAAGGAAAATAGCTGGCTCATATTATTGAAGCCAGCCTGGAGTTTTTGCTATTTCAGATATGAACTCTTCTGGCATCATGATAATTGTTAAATATACAGAAGTTACACTTCTGTAGAGATAACCTCCCTTCATCCTGAAGATAAGGCTTTGGTTAAACTCATTTACCAAAAAAACCCCCATTTTTCCACAAAAAGCCTATGGCGCTGTTTATGAAAATAACTAGATACCAGGAAACCTAGGTCCAGGGCCAGGAAATCCCATTCTAAAAAACTTAAAGAAGTCATGTTATCTATGTGGACTGGCTTCCTCATTTATAAAATAAGGAAGCTAAATTAAGTGATTCTCCCCACCAATATTTTATTGAGCACTTGCCACACCATTAACTTTTCTAGGCCGCAGGGGTACAGCAAAAAACAGACAAAAATCTCTGCTGTCACAGGGATTACATTCTTCGTGGGAGAGATAAATAAAAGGAGTGAAGACAGTACACACTAGGTTGGTAGTAAATAAGGCCAGTGTGGCTGGGGCCGGGGGCGCACTGGGGAGAGAAGATGAGGTCAGAGAAGCACCGGCTGAGAGTACAGAGCTCTGCAGCCCACCAGGTTTTATCCTGAACGATGCGGAACAAACACTACAGGATTTTGAGTCAAGTGACAAGATCCGACTAAGAAGGCCAAGGTAAAAAACCCAGCAATTGAGGATGGTGAGCAATGGTAGGGATTCTGGGTATGTTCGGGAGGCAGGGACAACAGGGGCTGCTGTGGATCAGAAGTGCAGAGTGAAAGTGTCCATTGATAGATGAATGGATAAAGAAGATGTGGCACATATATACAATGGAATATAACTCAGCCATAAAAAGAAACGAAACTGAGTTATTTGTAGTGAGGTGGATGGACCTAGAGTGAAGTAAGTCAGAAAGAGAAAAACAAATACCGTATGCTAACACATGTATACAGAATCTAAAAAAAAAACCAAAAAGGTGCTGAAGAACCTAGGGGAAGGACCGGAATAAAGACTCAGACATAGTGAATGGACTTGAGGACATGGGGAGGGGGAAGGGTAAGCTGGGACAAAGTGAGAGAGTGGCATGGACTTATATATACTACCAAATGTAAAATAGATAGCTAGTGGGAAGCAGCCACATAGCACAGGGAGATCAGCTCGGTGCTTTGTGACCAGCTAGAGGGGTCAGGTAGGGAGGGTGGGAGGGAGACGCAAGAGGGAGGGAATACGGGGATATATGTATGCATATGGCTGATTCACTTTGTTATAAAGCAGAAACTACTAACACCATTGTAAAGCAATTACTCTCCAATAAAGATGTTTAAAAAAAAAAAAAAGAAGTGCAGAGTGAGAGGAGAGTCAGATGGTGCAAGGATTTGGCCTGAGGAGCTAGAAGAGAAGTGCCGTCAACCGAGAGGCAGACAACTGCAAGAAAGGGAACAGACTGAGAGGGAAGAGCACGTTAACCTGCGAAGCCTGCCACGTGTCCTGATCCTAAAGCTCAAACCCTATGAGGATATGTTTGGGAAGAAATGAGCATGGCCTTCTTAAAGATCTTGACTTAAAACATAATAGCATTTCATGAGAAGGAGAGGGCAGCTTAAACGAAGTGAAAACAAGAAATAACGCTGGGAAGAAGAAACAGTAAACACTCGTGCGCCAGAGAGATGGCAGTGAGAGTTTTGAGCTTTTTGTTTTGTTAGAGGGAGCACACTGCTGATACAGCAAAGCTATATTAAAGAAAAAAATTCTAGTATTCCAGAACTCAGTAACTAAGATTATAAAATGCAACAAGGCTTTGAAAAATGTCAGGAAAACAGAATATACAGCCTGATTAATGAAGCCAAGACTAGCATTTATATTTCTAAACTAATAAAAGTAACAAAAATAGAACATGTTTTAATAGGCAAACTCTTGCTTTTAAAAGATAAACTCAATTTGGTGTTTTTTCCCCTTCGTATTATAAACAAGAAAAAAAAATTCAATCTGGTTTAAAAGATCAAGTTTACTCTTTCCTAAGATACCAGACTGCTAAGTCATCCCTGTTCAATCTCTAGCATGCAGTCACTACTAGCAACCCTCACTGGACATCCTCTAGTATTTGGGGAATTGATGGCTCAGCTAATCTGCCTATAATTAAGATACAGTTCTCACATGTTCTATTATCAGACTCCCTCTGCACTCTTAAAAATTACTGAAGCCCTCCCCCCCAAAATATTGTTGATGTGGGTTATATTTATCAATATTTAATGTATTAGAAATGCAAACTAAAAGAATTTTAGTGTCTACTTATTAATTCATTAAAAAATAATAATGATAATAAAAATAAATCCATTACACATTAATGTAAGAGTGGCACCGTTTTACATTTTTGCGAGTCGCTAATGTCTGCCTTAAGAGAAGACATCTATATTCTCACACCTGCTCTGCATTCAATCTCCTGCAATCTGTTGTTTTATATGAAGGGAAAAAAGTGCATAGAAAAGGAAGGAGAACCTACATCCACAGCCTTTTCACTCAAGTGTGGATATTCTATTTCTACCCCAAAACTCAACAAGTGGTACTTTTTTTAGAAAGGTTAGCGGCAACGTGGAATCCATAAACCCCACCAGTGACCTTTTCGTACTTTGTTACATTCAAACCCATTAGTCTACATTTTGAATGGCTCTTTTAAGTACTATTGGTTCACTGAGTTACACAGATCTTCCAAATAGTGACACATTTCATTATATACTATCCAAACCCCGCATTTGTTAATGATATTACAGATCTGGTCAGAAAAGCTGTGAGTCCTGGGAAGCTATCAAGCTCAGAGAGGCAGATATAAGTTTTCTAAAATTCCAACTTTCCCTTGCAAACTCTAACTTTATCGGTGGCAATGAAAATTGATGAGCCTCTTTCCTTGAAGTGACAGGTTCACTTAGTTAATTTTAAAGAAAATGTCAGTAAAATATCCAAGTCTGATAACCACAGTTCATCTGTCAGTTGTTCTTTCAAGGGAAAATGGTATTCATGACTAGCACTTTCAGTTCACAGCTTAAAACAATGGCATAAGTGGTTTTCTTCGAGGAAACTATCATCCTCCAGGATTTAAGAGAAGTGCTTTATATGTATTTTCCACTTTGTCACACAAAACGCTAATGAGACATGCACTGAAGGATCAAGATTTACTAAATCAATCACTTGTACCAATTCATCAAAGATACTTGTTACAGAGGATACTATGAATGTATGGCAAATAAGAATATCACGACTACCTGTATAGTTCAGTATCACTGCCTTGTCTCAGGCCAAGGCATCAGCAGACTAATTCACCACTGCTTTTGCACCATCAGCATAAATAATGGCAAATAATATCAGTACAAGTAATTTACAAATAAAACTACAAATAGTTTTGATGCCATGGACCATCTGAAAAGGACTCCCACGGGTCCTCAGACCATACTTGAAGACCACTGATTTAGCTAAGAACAAAAACGACTTTTCCCTACCACTTTACTTCTTAGATGGTAAATTCTACTCAATACTGAGATTGAAGAGTTAAAAGCTTTAGCAGTTATACACACAACTTGGGATCTAACTCCTAGGATACAGCATGTATCAATTATCCAACAACCAGTATCCAACAAACAAAAACTTATAATATAAAAAACAAAGGTCACAAAACCCAAACACTAAAGCATATTAAGTCCATTCATCTTTACCTGAGATTCACCTCTGGAAAGACTGATTAGCAAGTTTATCAGCAAAGAACAAACTAAAAACAGAAAGGAAAAGCAGATTGTGTGGGGCGGTGGCAGTTGAGTTGGTAAGAGAAGAGGCACAGATAGAGATAGGAGGGGAGTCAAACAGCAGTGAGAAGAAACACTTGGAGACAACTAAAAGGGAGAGAAACGGGAAAATACATACATATTTTCAATCCACACAAAGCCACAGTAGGGAATTCTGTGGCCACTGTACAAGCCAGGGAAGGTGGGGGGACCAAGAATGCTACTTATTTCATCCAACTCTGACAATCATAAGAACGAATTTACCCTGGAAAATTCATTCTCCAAAATGAAGTTAAAAAAAAAAAAGTTCAGATAATCAAGAGGATTATATTCCATTATTTGGAAATTTCAAAATAGTGAACATGTTGGTGGAACACTGTTTCCCTCATGCCACATAAATTAGGTGATAATGTACATTTCCTTTGGTACATTCGAAGTGGATGGAGCCTACAGAGAGGCTCTAACAGCCTCCTGCGATGCTTGCAGTGTTCCATAACTGCACTGGACAGTACAGTAGTCACAAGCCACACGTGGCTACTGAGAACTTGCAATGTGGTTAATGCCACTAAGAAACTAGTTTTAATTTTATTTAATTTTAACTACTTTAAATAGCTACATGTGGCTAGTGGCTACCATACCGTCATAAAATTGGCCCACAGGGACTTTCCTGGTGGCGCAGTGGTTAAGAATCCGCCTGCCAATCGAACCAGGGACACGGGTTGGATCCCTGGTCTGGGAAGATACCACATGCCAAGGAGCAACTAAGCCCACGGGCCACACCTACTAAGCCTACGTTCTAGAGCCTGTGAGCCCCAACTACTGAGCCTGTGTGCCACAACTACTGAAGCCTGCATGCCTAAAGCCCGTCCGCAACAAGAGAAGCCACCACAATGAGAAGCCCGCGCACCACAACGAAGAGTAGCCCCCGCTTACTGCAACTACAGAAAGTCCGCGCAGCAACAGAGACCCAATGCAGCCAAAAAAATAAAATAAAATAAATTTATAAAAAAAATTTTTTTAACTAGCCACAATATTTCAATTAAAAAAATCTAAGTTTTGGGCTTCCCTGGTGGCGCAGTGGTTGAGAGCCCACCTGCCGATGCAGGGGACGCAGTTTCGTGCCCCGGTCCGGTAAGATCCCACATGCTGCGGAGCAGCTGGGCCCGTGAGCCACGGCCGCTGAGCCTGCGCGTCCAGAGCCTGTGCTCCGCAACAGGAGAGGCCACGGCCGTGAGAGGCTCACGTACCACAAAAAAAAAAAAAAAAAGAAAACAAAATCTAAGTTTTACTAAATTTATGTAATGAGTTACATAAAACCACATATTTACAAGAACTCACCAAATGTCTTATTACCAGAGACCTGGCAAATGAGTCACTGCTAACTTAGTTTAAAACAGCAGCAGCAGCAGCAACAAGGATATGTGGACTGAATCTATATTCCATAAAAAGTAACTTCTAGGTCACTGGTCTTAAAAATCCTTAATTCACATTATCCTACAATGTTGGAGTGGAGCATACATAGACCCCACTTGTAGAAAGCTCCATTTCCATGAATTGGCTTCAAATACAGACCATAAGTCAATCAATTCATAAATTCATTTAACAATTACATTGAGCCCCAGCTGTGTCTATGTTAAGCTCTAGGAAAACTGCAAAAAACTAAGTCGATGAAATCCTGCCCTTAAGGCGTTTAGAGTTTGATAAAAGTAATCTCAGATTGAAAGAAATTCTAAGAAGAAAATCAACAAGGTGATGTAACGGGAAAAGGTTAATTTAAGACAGGGCTCTCTGAAGAAACAACAAAGGATGTGAGGAGGAAAGATGAGGCAGCACTGGTCAAGAGAACACAGCTTTCTAGGCAAAGAGATTAGCCAAAGTGCCCAGGCCCTGAAGCAGGTAAGAGTTAGGCTTCTTACAGGCAGTCAATGAAACCCCAGCACAGGGAGGAGGGAAAAGGGTACAAGATGAAACTGGAGGTTGAGAAATCAACCAGCTACTTTCCCTTTACTTGAGCAACACATCCAGCTTCAGACGGTGTAACACCCACTTACCAAAGAAAGGGTCCTGGCCTAGCTGCTTTCGGAGGCTTTCTACCACAGGGTGACCAAAGGTGATGTTGGGAACAAAATGCCTACAAGACAAACAAAATCTTGCTCTGAAAATGTTTTCGATTCAGTTTCTGTATTTTTCTCAATATGTATTCTGATGGGAGTAGAGGAGACTATCTGTGATCGCAATTATTTTTCAATAACATCATCAGTATTAAACAACACTAAAAATATCTGTATAATTTCAGTTTTACAGAGCAGTTATCTCCTTGATATTTCAGCAAATCATAATAATGTCACACGATTTACTCTATTTAACTCTGTAATTCAAAATCCCTGACAAGTAGAAACGGAAGGATGACAAAACCAAAACCCCAAAAGTTATATGACTTGCCCAAGTCACACACTAGTTAGGAAGTTCAGGACTCTGATTACAGGTCTCTCAAATCAACCTATCACAGGCTGCCTGTGGCTACTTCTAACCCACCTCTATCACAGGGCACAAAATGACAGTTTATCGAAACTTTCTTAAAGATTATCAATAAAGACACTTAATGTTGGCTTCCCTGGTGGTGCAATGGTTGGGAGTCCGCCTGCCGACGCAGGGGACACGGGTTCGTGCCCCAGTCCGGGAAGATCCCACATGCCGCCGAGCGGCTGGCCGCTGAGCCTGCGCGTCCGGAGCCTGTGCTCCGCAATGGGGGAGGCCACAACAGTGAGAGGCCCGCATACCGCAAAAAACAAAAGACACTTAATGCATACTAATAACCGCCACTTACTGAGAGTTTACAACATACCAGATGTTGTACCTTAATTCATTTCATCTTCACAACAGCCCTATGAAGTAGATGCTGTTATTATTCCCATTTGAAGAGCACAGGATACATAACTTCCTTAAGTCATCCAGTTAATAATTTGTTGGGGCAGGATTCAAATTAAGGCTTCTGATATCAGACCCAAAGCAGTTCACCATTATCCTACTCTGGTTAGTCCTTTTGTTCTATGGCCAGCTCACTTCAATATTTAAAGAAACCTCCTCTATGTACGCCCCAGGCTGACTGCTTCAGAGACTACTGTATTTCATAAAGGAATATGTGAGTGTTCCTGCTCATCCCAGAAAAGTTTACAATCTCATGGGTAAGAGATGGCTAATGGCTCACCAGAATTCATGACTGCCTGTTACAGCACAGCTGTTGGTAGGAAGCCAGCTCAGCCGAGGACCACACTTCCCAACTCCCTTCACATCTAGTGGCCCATGTGACTAGTTCTCACCAATGGACTGTGAGCTTAAGTGATGGCGTCACTGCAGAGCCCAGGAGGTTGAGTAGTATTCCTGTTCTGCTCTCACTTTATCCTTCTGCCAGTAAAGAGGCCCTTAAGGAATGGCAGAGCCACAGCATGGAAGGGGACTAGGTCTCTCAATTTCTGCATGGACAGACATTTCACACCAAGCTATTACATGAATGAGAAACTTTGTAACATTAAGCCACTGAAATCTGGGCTTTCTCTGTTAAAGTAGTAGGCATTACCCTGTATGAGGACTGTTACACAATAACAAGTAGGCAATATTAAGGCAAAATAGTTCCGGAGGCAAGTAGAATAGCACTTTTTAGAAAGGGGTAAGATCGTGAGACTTACAGAACAAACAGAATTTGTAAAAATGGGGAAGGAAATGAAGCAAAGGCAGAAATAACTAAGTTAAGTTCAAAGAAGGGGGAGATGGTAATGCCCACCCTGGCTAGTATGAAAAACGCAGGAGGCAGACTGTGTCACATTAAGTGCACCAGATGCCAGGCTCACTGTTTTGACTTTATCCTGATCAAGTGAGATTTTAAAAGAGAGACACAAATGAAAAATAAGATGGAAACAATACAGCAGGCAGACAGACTGGTCAGTAAGTTGGAAGAAGGGAGGCAAGAGGTGCTGCTAAATGGCAAGAAACAGTAGGAATGGAAACAAGGACAGCAGGTGATAGGATCTCCTAAGTGATAAGATGCGGGGGAGGGGGAAGGTTGAAGAGAGAGAATAAACCACATCCAAAAGTCTTGAGCTTAAGATGACAGGCAGGCAGAAGGAGTGTTAATAAAAAATTAAAACACATACAGGCCAAGCACCATTCCAATAAACCATTCCAATATATTAACTCATTAAAACCTCACAACAGGGACTTCCCAGGCAATCCAGTGGTTAACACTCCGCGCGTCCAATGCAAAGGATGCGGGTTTGATCCCTGGTCAGGGAACTAAGATCCTCCTACGTGCTGCGCAGCCAAAAACCAAAACCAACCAACCAACCAACCCTCTCAACAATTCAGTGAGACAGGTGCCACTATTACCTGTATTTTACAGATGAGAAAATAAGAGGCCCCAGCTCACACAACCAATAAGCACTGGAGGCAGGAGTTAAACACAGGCAATCTAGCTCCAAAGTTCAGGCTCTTAACTGCCAGGCTTGTCTGCTCCTCCACTGAAGCTAATAACTAACAGAAGAAGAAAGTCCAAGGGAGGAGCAGAGCCTTAAGACAGAGAGGTCAGGACACACCTGAGAGGGATGGGTACGGTGGATGGGTACAGACACTTTTACTCTCCAGCACCCTGGTCCTTGGAGGTTGGATTGCTAGTATTTTGGAACTCATTCTACCATTCGTCTAAGAGCAGTAACTGCCAGGGTTATGGATAAGATGCTTTTTATATTTACTTAGAACTCGGAGGTAAGAGTCACATAAGCAGGCAGCAAGGACTGCTGAATACTACGCAAATCTGAGATTGAAAGATCTGCATTTCATTCACTGTTTTTTCTGTCTGCCCTCAGAAGTATTTTTGATGTCTCAACCTTAGGCTTAGTTTATCACGAAAATAAACACAATAACCACATCTTGAGAAAATATGAGAATAAAACAAATACACTTTTACTTCACTGGGAAACAGAAGCTATAATGCCATTTTGGAGTAAAGACTGCCAAAATTAAAATGCAATTAAAAAGTGTCCTTTTCTCCCAAAGAACTTATGAGATTAAGCTATAATCGCTTAGAATATTGGAATAAGGGATACGATTATTTTGATCCCCCATCACATGGATAATTTTCACAAAAAGCAAACCTTTACCAGATCTCCCAACAAGGCAAAGAGGAGGATCAAGGTTGATATAAAATTCAGCAACACTGTAACCAAACAACACTTCCTATGAACAAGGAATCACACCTATGCCTACGGTGGGGGGTAGGCTGGCAGGTAACATGGAGGAGTGAGACAGCAGATGGAGACGGGAAAAATGAAGAACATCTGGCCCGGCTAATGGTGGCCTTGTGACACTGTGGGCCCAGTACTGAAGTCAGTCAGGTCTAGTAGTATCGTGAAATCTCCCTGGTCCTAATTTAGAAATTGAATATCTGCTCAGTTCCTACACTTACGACCAACACATTTCCAGTCACTGTCCTGTCATGACACATTTATATTTACATGCTTTCCAATTTTCTTTTCCAGAAAATCCACTTGTCCTTTATTTCAAATATCCAACCATACTAGTGCTCCACCCACCAGTGTTTCCAGAACTTGTTCCTGAATTTCAAAATGAAGACGTTCAGTTTTAATCAGAAGTGTGGGCTTCAAGGGAAGAGAGGAGACTAGAAAACAAGGGCATGCAAGCTCAGTGTAATGTTGGAGATTTTTCAGGGGACCAGGAAAAGAAGCATGGAGGAACTACCTGGAGGGAAGGTAAACTGGGGCTGGCTGCCTTGGGAAAGGGAGTCCACAGCCCCTCTTTCATACCCTGGGCCTAGGAGGCACTGCAGCTCAGCCAGGCTCTGCCTCTTCGGTGGGACACTGGGAAGGGGCTGAACCTCCCCGATCTGGTTTCCTCCTTTGCAAAAGGGGAATAAAAATAGCTCTTAGCTCAGAAAGTTGTGAAGCTTAACAGAGAAAGGGTTTTTAAAATGGTGTATGCAGAATTTAGTTTTTGCAAACCATGGATGTTTCCCGGTAAAGGGGGGAAATGAGTCAATAAAAAAATACTTTATCTTAATAAGCTCAGGGTCTGCCATAGGGCTGGGAGGGGCAAAAAAGATTCCTTAGAGATCCCTCCCTTATGATAAAGCCATTCATCCAACCAATTATAATTAAGCTTGCCAGGTGCTTTTCCTGCAGAGAATACAGAGGTAAGCCAAAGAAACAGTCTCTGCTTTCAGGGAGCTTCCGGTGCAGCAGGAGAGATATGAAATAAATATCAAAAAATATAGTTGTTCTTTGAAAACAGAGAATATCTTAATCATTCTCTGTAAGCCTAATACCCACAGAAGACAGTTTCAGAGACACAACAAGCTGCTGCATGCTTCAAATCCTGGCTCCGCCATTTCTTAGCTACGAGGTGACTTTAATCTCTGTCGATGCCGAGATATCGCACCAAGCTCACACCAAGCTCACAGTGTCGTGTGAAATAATTCACAAAAAGTATCAGACCAGAAATAGTCAAGTGCCTGTAAATATTACCTATTGCTGTTGTCACTGATATTCTGATTGGTAAACTGGAACAAATTATTTTCTCCATTCGCTCAAACATTGGACAAGACTTATTTACAACCAAGCTGCTCTCTGTGACAAACACACTACACACATATACTCGTAGTCTGTTCTGTCCTGAGACCCTCAAGTGTCTCAGAAAACAAAATTTTGTCTCATTTTGTGTCTCAGACACAAAAATGTAGCTACCCATCTGTGAGGTACACACTCCAGTAATATTACCTGTGAAAGTTCAGGGCTTTCAAGCAAAGGTATCAAAAAAATATACAGAAGTAGAAATATATGTGATACCAAACTAAAAATCAAGGTTTTGTAAGAGGTAATATTTACTAATCTTCTTTGCCATTATCAGTTAGGCACGGTGTTGAGATAACTGAGTGGAATACAAAAGAGAAACAGCAGATTAAACCAGACAGAACAAAGAAGACAAAGCTGTCATAAGAGGAGTGACATTAAAAAGACAAGGAAGTGACTGGTCATCTTTCGTAAAAAACATGAATTTGCAGATGTGCATGAGAGTACACAGAGCTTTTACTATTTCCAATAAACTTACTTTTCTACCCCAAGCCAAGGTAATGGCTGTTTTGATCTTATGGCCTGTGATCAGTGGGGCTCAGAGAACCACTTGGCAAACCCAAGATCCAAGTTGCAACTCTGTCACAACGTGTGTAACGTTGAGAGAGTCTTAACTGTTTTCTCTATGATTTTTCCTCATTTTATAACCAACTTAAATAACTAGCATCATTCTGATTTCAAACAATATTGATTATGGGCTGTAACTACAGTGCTTAAAAGTTACTTACAAAAAACTGACCTCCCTGAAGAGCAGGGTGCCTGAAGAGAAAATAGACAGGAAAATCATAATTTGAACAATGATACAACAACTAACAATTACAGAGAATTTACTATATGCCAGGCACTGTAAACTACGTGTATGAGGTCATTTCATCTTCCAAAGATGCCGAAGCGGTGGTGTTATTACTCCCATTTTTCACATCACGAAACTGAAGCTCATTGAGGTTAAATGGCTTGTCCCAAGTAACCCAGCAAGTGGCAGAAGTCGGGCGTTCTCACTCGAGGTGCCAAACTCGTCATCCTTACACAAGTCTTTCTCCCCAGCTTTGCCACTAACTAGCTATATGAGCTTGGGCAAGTCATGCCTATCCCCTTGGGCCTCAGTTTCTCCCAACTGAAAATGAGACGGATCCTAGAGATTTAAGGTCGCTTCCAGGCGCTAAGTGCTAGAAGACCACACGTTACGTGGGGGGAGGGGAGATGGTTGAGGTTTGGGACGCGGTCGCAGCCCAGGATGCCGACTCAGGTCCCCTCCAAGCAGGGCCTCCAGGGCTCCCACCGCAGGCTCCTTCTCAGTACCGCGTTCAGAGCGAGGCGCTCCGCGGTACAGGGACGCCGTGCACCCAACAGGCACTCAATAAAGGTGCGCCTATCCCGCCCCGCGCGGCAACCCAGACCCAAGCCCCGCGGAGAGTTACCCGTCCATTACATCCAGGTGCAGATAATCGGCCCCAGAGTCCAGCATCCGAAGGCACTCCGCCCCTAAACTGGCCAGGTCGCTGTTGAGGATGGACGGGCCAATCTTGCAGCCAGACGCCATGGTGCTAGTTCTCTAAAGCAAGTTACCCAGAGAGATCCCCGGCAAGACGAAGGCGTCGCGCCCCGATTGGCCGCACAGTTTTGGCCCCGCCTCTTCCCAGTAGAGTCTTCCGGACTCCACCGGCCGCAGCTGCCTTGAGGGGGGAAGTCCCGCCTCCCCTAGCGGGAGGGGTGCCACTCTAAGGGCTTAGGGGCGGGGCCTCGCGGTGAGGCACCTTCCTCCTTCCTCTGACCTTTGTTTTTAAAACAAGCCTTTCAGGTCTCCCAGTCTTCTGAGGAGTTCCTTAATCTTTTTTAGTTTTACTTCCCCTGCAGTTCCCTCTCAGCTCTTGCCCTCTTATCACTTTTTTGTTTCTCCATCGTTTGCATATGCGTTCCTTTCCTCTCCGTGTCTGTACTTGTACAAGAACAAAAAAAAACACCCTTCTTCCTATTTCTCTCTGAATCCTCCTCAAGAGCGGTGGGAGTCTGATTTAGGGCGGAATCCTGGCTCTACCAGATGCTAGCTGGGTGACCTGGCAAGTCACTTCTCCCTGCCTCCAATTTTCTCATCTATTAAGACAGTGCGCAACGTTTAAGATTTGTGAATCCAAGTCTGTGCCCAGGACCGGATGCCTGGTGCTCAGTATAAAATGGTGGTGGTTATTATTAATCTCCTCTGCTTCTGGCCCTCATCCTTCTTACCTTCTTTCACAGGAATGCTTATTGACAAATTGCAATACATTTATTTACTGTTCAGGCAAAATCCAGAACAGAGTAAGAGTGGCTATTTCTTTGCCAAATGTGTCTAGGATCATTGGGTGGGGGAAATAACTGTAGTAAAACTGTAAGCAGATGAGGTGGGGGAGGAGGGGTCTCTGGAAAAAGAAAACCAGGCATGGCTTTCTTGACATAAGAGAAGGCATTTTGGGCCTAAGCTATTTTGTCATCTAAGCCTGGCCACAATGTTTGCCCTTGAACAGGTCTCAGTAATTAATTTTTTTTTTTTTTACAGTTCACAATGATCAATATTCACTTCTTTATTTTCATTTAAAAATTAAAATTTCAAAGGATTGAGAATTCTAAGTAATATATGTGGTTAAAGGTACCAGATATAATAATAGATATACACTATGTATTGGGGTAAGAAAAGGTATAAACTATGGAGATGTCTTTGTTAAGGAAAGAAGAAAGTGATTTTGTCCTAAAGGTCTTTTTTTTTTTTTTTTGAAGTATAGTTGACTTACAATGTTGTGTTACTTCCTGGTGTACAGCAAAGTGATTCAGTTATGTATATATATATATATATATATAGTTATATATAGTTATACATTTGGGTGTATATATACATATATGCATTCTTTTTCAGATTCTTTTGTGTAGTAATTAATGATCTTAAGGGGACAAAGAATGCAGAAACAAATGCCTGTTATCAGGCAAGAGAAGTAACAATAGCAAAGATAGTGTATCAGTTGTAAATTCAATCAGTTCTTTTCAATGGAAATGATTAGCCTAAAGCCTCAACCACCAGATCAACAGGAACTTAAGAGAGGATATGTTGACCTTTTCTGACCCTCATGACTTCAATCCACTAAATCTTGGACTCTGTCCACAGCCCAAGCCCCTTCATCAATACGCATGTACCCTTAGCATAAAACTTACCCAATTTCGCTGTTGGGAAGACACTGCTTTGGGAGAGATCCCCCGTGTTCTTCTTTCTTGCTGCAAGTAATAGGTCCTTCTCCTGACCTTTGGCTTGGTTGTGTCTTTTGGCTCGACTCCCACCAAGAGGGGAACACAGTTTTTCAGGTAACAAATTCATGGGAGAGGAAAGAAAAAAAAAAAAGGATTTAGCAAGGGCATAACTTAGAGGGTAAGGATAGAGCACTTTGTATAAAAGAACTGGTGGTAAACGTGTATCCCATAGTGGTTCTGGCCACATTCAGCGCATAACCTGGTCCTTAACATTCCTCCCGGAAAATCTACCAGTCATTCCAGATGGTCATACCTGGGCAGAGAAGTCACACTGGGGAACTTGTCTCCCAATATGCCCATTCTGCTTTATTTTGAAAGTTAGGGATGGAAAGCATGAGTAGAATGGAGCTCATTTGGAATAGGAGGAAGGAATTGGAGGTGTCCAATTGAAGGGTGACCTCAGGCCGGACTATGTTGAGGAGAGATATCAAGGCGAGCTCCAGGGATCCAAAACAAAAGCACACCCCAGGGATCTAAAATGAACACTTTCCTGAATGAGTTAACCTATTCCCTATGTTGAAAAATGAGAAACAAAACTCAATCAGGCATCTTAAATGTTTTTAGATTTATTTTATTATATGTGCATATTCAAACACAGAAGTCTTATCTTTCATAAATATCTTTCATAAACATTTCAGTATTTATTCATATGCATTTTTTCCATGCTCTTTGGTCATTCAGTATTCATAACAAACTTTATAGTCATCTGAGGGACGTTGGCTGTGTAGTCAATCTTTTGTTTTTACCTATAAAATGGCTAATAAAGGATTTTCATCCTGCAGTCACAGTGACTTTTGAAAAATATGGAGGTACATTGATCTGTAATCCTAAATGATCCTAAAATAACATAAGAAAATTTGTCTTAAGTTTTTCCAGATACATTCTGCCCTAAACTTGTTTTTATTCTCCTGAGTGTCAAACCAAACTTTGTTTCTGAAATGCTGCAGTTAGGACCCACTGAAGTAAATGAGGAGGTGGGACTTTCTATTCACTGCCAAGACAAGGCCGTGGAATTGGAAGTGTGAGGTCACAGGGCAACAGCATGACTCGGTGTGATAGCAGCAAATTCCGGAGACTATTAGTCTCATGTACAACTTGAGGAAGGATATTTAACTTCTATTTTGGACTGTCATTCTATTTATGACCCTTTCTTCCTTGTAGGTCCCTATATACACTCTATTCCTGTCTCAGATACTCTCAGAGCTGGACAGCAGACTGGAGAATGTTTCTCATTGACTAGAGGGACAGATAACTAAAGAAGGAGGAGATATCATCCTGCCTAAGGTACTCTTGGAGGCTTGAAATAGCAAATCAGTTACTTCCAGCCTACTCAACAGGCCCTAGTCAGACCCCGAAATGCCACAGATTTTGTTTTCCTCCAGCATTGCTATGCCCATTTATGCCTTTTGACACCGTAGTTCTCAGTGCCTTGCCCCAATGCACTCAACAACTCAGTTTCCTTTTTGGAAAAAAACAACTTATCTAATAGAATTACAGAAAGCAGCAAACACTGAAAAATGAAAGTAAAATGTTTTGCTGTATAAAATGCTGTATCCAGAATTTGAACTGCTTTAATTGAATCTGAGTAAATCTACACCCACTATTGTGGGTGATACATGCTTATTCTAAGGTCTCTCAAAAGTTAATTTCAGAAAGAATCATAGCTTAATAAATGATCTATTACCAATACTATATTTATCATATGTAATAATTAACTTTTAGTCATATACTCAATAATATTTTGAATTACAAAATATTGTTACTTATCTTGAACTTTTTCTAATCTTGCTCGACTTTTTTTTGTTTTTATAAATAATTATTCCTTCAAACTCCAGGTAACAGTATTCCTGAGAATACATCTTGTGACAATCTTATGCACATACATATAGATATTTTATCAATTACACATAAACATTTAACACATTACATTCAACACGTTTAAGGGCACCTTAAATGGAACAGATGTACACATCTGCAAAATCTCCATAGTCCCAGTATGAAAACATTCCCACTCTATAAGGCCCTGTTTGTCAGAGTGGAGGCTTTTTTGCAAGGTACAACATTACTTAGCTTATTGAAAAAGTTTCCAGTAGACTTCCATAACACTAGAGTGAAGGAATCAGGGTAAAAGGCAGACAGGCCAGCATAGTCATGTTCAAAACATCCCAATACTTTTTAAATATATATATAAAGGTATATAGGATTCTGGTCAGATATTTAACAATCTTCTTTGACCCTTTTACTTTTTAAATATTTGATACGATTATACATAGAGAATTTGAGTCAAGAATCAAGAAACTGGAACAAAACACGCACATACATAGAGACTCATATAGCACAGACACTTGTAATTACCAAACATAAGGCCTCTAACACTAAGGGAGCAGCATAATTTTTAACAGGCGAAATATATCAGCTTAGAAAGAATCATAAAACCACTTATATATGTATATTTCTGCATTTGAGAATTCAGCATTAAGTGTAAATGTCCTGAAAATATTGTAAAACATAGATGAGGCCATTTACCACCTCTGCTTTCTGAAGTTTTAGATTTGAGATTTTTAGTTTTGTACTTTAACTCACAGATATCTTTCATTCTATTAGTGAATGAGACCAAAACCCCAAATTATATTTGAAAGTATATATCACATTAAAAACAATGCCTGTTTAATAAGCAATTCTAAGAGAAAAATAAGTTTCCTTTGTGATTTGGGTGGGTTTAGTAGGTCTCCTTTATATATACATATACCATATTATAGCCAATGTAGTCAAAGTTTAAGCGTACAGAATGGGTTCCAAATTCATTGCAATGTAATCACAGTCTAAACTTTAGCTTGAGGACTAGAAAACACACACACTCCCTCACCACCATACCAATTTACATATATATATATATATATATATGAGTTTTTATACACTTAGAAGTTATGTAACAGTTTTGTAATGTAAACTGTTAAAGTTTCGAAATTTAATCTTGAACTACATGATGCCAAGCCCTGCTATAGGATCAATAACACACTAGATATAGCCTCACAAGCCAAGTTTTATACTTTTCTTCAAGTAACTGAACTTCAAGTTAAAGTAAAATATACAAGCTCTGTCTATAGAGAACCATAAACTTAATATCTAAAGGATATGAATATTGTTAACATTGAGAAAGAGTTATTTCATTGAACCAATTCTAACAACACTAACCTTAATATAATATCTGAAAATATGCCATCAAGGGCAGGCACAGGACACTGTAAGGGAAAGTTAATCACATTTCCCAAAATCTCCCAATCTTGGCATTGATGTAGTCAGGACTAGACGTAGGAATACCATCTCTTTCTAGCTATTATATTTACATTTAATTTTTATTATAGTATAGGCTATTTAGGTTCTTCTTAGTTCAGAATTATGTCTGATAATTTCTAGAATATTCTCTAATGTGTTATGAAATGGAATGATCTTATGGCATTAGCATTTTGATTTACAATATGCAATGAAAATGACAGTTAAAAAATAAATATTGAAAAATCCACAGCTCTAAAAATAGTATTTTTTCTTCTTCTAAATGGCTGTATTGTTGATCAAAAAAAAAAAAAAAAATGGCTGCAGGCTTATATGCTATCAAGTTTCCCCAAACTAATATTTTCCTTATTGATTACTTTTATATAAATTGCTACTTGTACAGCCACCTGATTTAATGATTTTGAAATTAGAAAAATAAACATTTGCATGAGATGTATAATGTAACCTCAAAAAATTGCTTTCTCTTTTTAGAACACATTATTTGTAAATATTCCTAGGTAAGCAGCTCTGTAACAGTATACATTTTCAACTGCTCAAGGCTTCTTGAATCATAAACAATGTGCAGTGAAATGGCTTTTTCCCTTTATTCCTCCCTAGATTTTATGGTCTTCACACAACCAAACCATCTTAGCCATTGACTTTTAAAAGATGTTTATGAAACAATATGCACATCGACAGCAAAATCCACTGGGATTTGTGCTACCCATTGAGTGTAAAGTGCTATGTTTTCATCTTTTCCAAGCACGTTTTCAACTTTTAGCAAAGTGATCCCTTCCACATCTTGTCTACACCTACAACTCTTAAAAGGTACAGAATTAAACATGAGACTCATCTAGGTCTACCTCAGTCTCCCCTAGCTCAGTGGGAGTAAAAGGGAACTGACTGGACAGGAGGGGGTTCTCCATGCCACTTTCCTCACTGATGTGAAGGACAGTGTCTCCATGCTGTAGGAGGATGGATGTCTCAAGGCCTGTGAAGTCATCAGGGTCTGAGAGTTGAGTAGAGAGGGGGCTATGTGCTGTAGCACCTTGTATTTCTGTGTCCTCCTCCTTTTCTCCTTCTTCAGCTGGGAGGCTTTCACCCTGTGACCAAAAGGATCATAACATCATGGAAAGGTAGGATGTATACTAGGGAAAAGGATCAAAGAATGTTTGTTGTACAGCTGTAACTGGACAACGAATCCCAAGGGTGGACCCAGTCTTAGCCTTTGGTATACGTGAGACCTCAGATAGGCCCTTCCAACTTTCTAAGCCTCAGTTTTCTAACCTGTTGCATGAGCATAATATTTTGCCCCACTTATCCTGTAGACTGTGAGGATAAAAATGAGACAATGGTATTACAATGCTTTTTGCTTTTACATCTTCATTGGAGTATAATTGCTTTACAATGGTGTGTTAGTTTCTGCTTTTTAACCATTAAAGACTTTACAAACATACATAGTATATTGCCCCTTAGCTTTCTTTAAACACCACATGAGAAGAACGTGGGACCCATGGGAATTTAATGATAAAAATCAAAAGCAGGGAAAAAGGGACTTCTCTGGTGGCGCAGTGGTTAAGAATCCGCCTGCCAATGCAGGGAACATGGGTTCGAGCCCTGGTCCAGAAAGATCCCACATGCCGCGGAGCAACTAAACCCGTGTGCCACAACTACTGAGCCTGCTCTCTAGAGCCTATGAACCACAACTACTGAGCATGTGTGCCACAACTACTGAAGCCCATGCACGCCTAGAGCCCATGCTCCACAACAAGAGAAGCCACCGCAATGAGAAACCCGCACACCGCAATGAAGAGTAGCCCCCGCTCACCGCAACTAGGGAAAGCCCACACAGCAACAAAAGACCCAACACAACCAAAAATAAATAAGATAAATAAATTAAAAAAAAAAAGCAGGGAAAAAATTAAAACAACAAGAAAATATCAAACAACGACGAAAAAGATCAAAACAACGACGAAAAAGATCAAAACAAAAGTTCCTCTCACAGGATTCAGAAGGTTCTATATTTAAAGGTTTCATCTAAATTGGTAAGTTTATTTATATATATTTTTTGAATTGAACTGTCAATCATGTATCATATACTGGATTTCAATGTTTATTTTAACTATGAAATATTTCTTCTTAGAGTTTTCATAACAAAGAGTATGAAGATTTCTCTTATGCCTTCTTAAGTAGATGTATTCTTGGCCATATACTTTACAGTTTTTTGTTTTTTTTTTTCATGATGACAGGACCAGTGTCTGTCTAACAAAACATTACAGACCCAGACTTAAGTTATATGGATTACATCTGCATATCCCAATGGTTCCCAGACAGAAGTATGCAAGGAGCAAGACTTGCCTGTTTCTCCAGTGCCCTCACCTGCTTGGGAGACAGGCTGTGAAGGTCAGCAACAACAATGGCGGGGGAAGACGTGAGCACTGGTTTGTCCATTCCGTCTGGTTTCCTGGATGGGGCTGGGCCGCAGCCCTGTGGCTGGCCTGTGGCAGGAAGCATGTCTGTTGGGGCACCGGCTGGCTCTGCCTGAGCCTCAATGAAGGTCACAGATCGTTTCTGATCCGCTGTAGGTCAGAAGTAGAGCAGTAAATAGAATAGGAGGAAAGTAGGTTGGCAGTGCTTAATAATTCGTTTTAACAAGTGTCTCCTGACTAGACTTTTCTTGGTAAAGACATTGCTGGTTTATCAGTAAATGAGAGCAGATTAGACTATTATGTATATGTATTGATTTCACCTTCTTACAAAGACTAGGACTTGGGTATAAAAATCATTATTGCATAAAATAGCCTTTTCAGGGACTTCCCTGGTGGCGCAGCGGTCAAGAATCCGCCTGCCAACGTAGGGGACATGGGTTCGAGCCCTGGTCCGGGAAGATCCCACATGCCGTGGAGCAACTAAGCCCATGCGCCACAACTACTGAGCCCGCGTGCCACAACTACTGAAGCCCACACGCCTAGGGCCCGTGCTCCGCAACAAGAGAAGCCACTGCAATGAGAAGCCCGCACACCGCAAGGAAGGGTAGCCCCCGCTCGCCGCAACTAGAGAAAGCCTGTGTGTAGCAACGAAGACCCAATACAGCCAAAAATAAATAGTATAAATAAAAAATTAATTTATTAAAAAAAATTTTAATAGCCTTTTCACATAAATAGTTTTTACATAAAAACAAAATTGGCATAGATCATTAAGTGAACTTGGTCATTGCTATAACAGCTGCCAACAAGATTTAAAAGTCCCTATTATTCATCATTTCTTTGTCTTCAGTAAGACACATGACAAACCCAGTTCCTGGCTTGGGTAAATGAAACACAACCTTCTATCAACAAATTTCATAGCATTTGTGGTTTACCTTGGACTGTTCCATTTCCTAGGTGCATGAGGGGAGGGATGGAATTGGGAAAGGTGAGCGAAAAAAAGGCACTCAAGTCTCCTGGGAAATTTCGTCCCTTTTCCTAGTGGCTCCCCAAAGGTGTGCTTATCTGCATGAGCTCAGTCTCTGCAGGCCTTCCTGGCTGTGTGGCAGGGCAACGTGTCAATGTGTAGCCAGAAGGGACACAGGAGGCCTCACCAGATGGCTTCGTTTTAGGTTGAATGCTCCTGCGGGTGGTTGACAGCCGAGCCCCGTGGCGGTTTCTGGGTTCAGTCTGAGTCTTCTGACGTGACAGTAGAGGACGTCTTAGCTAAAGAGAACAGGCAGAAGAAAACTGGCAAGAAGGGTCTAACTGCCTGGGAGGAAAGACTGAGCTCAGAGGATTCTGACTATGGTTTGTTCCCTTCTTGGTGGGTCTCTGTGGAGTCTTATGGTTGTTCCTTAACATTCATAGCCAATAAAATAAACTTCTTTCTGCATATTTAAATACAAGTACGCGTTTGATTCTGGCATCCCCTTAGCCACTTCTATCTTACGATTATGACTCCTTTATATATCCTAAGAACATTAACAGAATTTGAAATAGTCACAGTGAGAATATCAGTGACTTTAAGGATACAAAACTAACAACGATTGCTTACCAATCAGCCTTTGCTCATCTAAAAGCTGTAGCTGACCATATGCTAACTCTCAAGGGGAGGTTGATGAAAAACACCTCAGGCACTGGGAAAATGTCTGGTCTCCAAATCAGTGCTGGGACGCTCCCATCAAAGAAACAGCGCAAAGCCTCATTTGGATTTTTATTTAGACAGTAACGTAAAGAAACCCCACCTAGGGAAATGTATAAAGATGATCTTTCCTTCGATTTCAGTTTTAAATTGAATTATTAATCTTGAAACGAGGCAGAAAGGATGGCTGTCTCTGCCTCTCTACAGAAACAGGCCTTAAATCAACCTTCTAACGAATCTTCCATTGTCAGTAGTTTGGCTGGCAAAGGTTTCTGGATAGGGAGCAAATAAAAATATAGGCCCACTTATTTTACCAAGTGATCAGCTTTGCTAATAAGAAGATTCGGAGCTAAAAAGAGAAGAAGCCCCAAACTCTCCGCTTGCCCAAGCACTTACCATGCTTTAAAGTTGTTCTGTACTGCTCATTTCAGGTGGGGAGAAGGTAACATATAATCTTAACATACATGGGCATTAAAAACTGAGTAGACCTTGCATTTCGCAGGATGACTCTCCTGCCCTTCCAGGGCCTGCTTACCTGCCTCAGGCCCCTCTTCCTCCCCAGCGGCTGCTGAGTGTGGAGGTTCTGCTGGCCAGGTTCACTCTGCACACTTGCCACCCTGTTGAGAGCATCAGCAGTGTTAGTGTGCCCTGGAGCAAGCACACAAGACCATTGTCTGGTGGGTGTTAGTCAAAATCACTTACAGGATACAAGTCACTTCAAAGATACCGTTATCTTTGAAGGAAGGTTGGGAAAGAATCCCCGGGATGGGAGTTTTCAAAGGTTTAGGAGGGAAGACGAGGCCTTGTAGCCCCAAGCTGCCAAAATTGAGATTCTGTTTTCAATCACTGAGGCCGGATCTATCATTCAGCAAAACATCACACCCCTGGTTTGGAAGCCACCAAAAGGCTTAAGATGTTGTACGCTAATCTCAATTTTTTTTTCAAGGGTAAGGAGAAAGGTGGTGACGAACAAACATGTACAACTCTATCACATGGATGGGAACACCTTTTAAAATTTTTCAATTTAAATGAAAATAAGATGAACGAATATCAAACACATCAGACACAGAATCCATTTGGGTGAAGGGTCACATTCAACACATGTTTGCAGCCTGAAGTCTCTCTGACTGAGTAAACGAACAGTCGCATAGATAGACAATTAAATGTCTTGTAAAACTGATTTTAGATTTAAAAGGCTGGCAAAGTAATTAAGCTGTCATTACAACTTAGAAGTTTAATATCGAACAGCTGCACCCAAACATAATACACAATTTACAAAAGCAACAACCTGCTCCCCCCAAATTTACTGTGTGTGTGTCTTTTATATATGCAAAAATGACTGCTGGCAGTGGTTCCTATTTTAGTGTTGGGTGAAGCTGAAAGAACTGTCATGGACGCATGATCATTTTTCATTCTGCATGCATGTATAATAGGAATGTATAATGGGAGTGGAGGTGAAAAAAAAGAAATGTATCGTGCCCCAGAGAACACTGTAATCCTGTAGATGATGCCAATGTGATTATTTGGTTAATGGGTAATTAATTTCTGCTTTGCCTTTGCAAAAGGAGAGTCATCTGCAAAGAGTTTTGACAGTAAAATATTCCACAGAGGAATGCAGCGTCAGCAACTGTCCATGAGAAGGAAAGACTGTATGCATTCATTGCTATTTTAAAAAAATGAGCTACCTAAATACAGTCTCCGTGCAGGTGGCAGGATGGACAATCAGACGTTTCCCCTGTTTTATTAACAACTAGTTAATCATCACATGGTTGACACAGTCACGTGTCATTTTTTAAAAGTCTTACTCATATTTCCACGAGAAGAGAACCAATGATTCCCAAATGGAGTTTATCATAGTTCTTCTGAAATAAGCATGTAATTATATTGTAATTAGACCATTTGGGATACACAATACAAAATTCCATAAAGAGTTTTAAAAACAGACTTTTTTTAAACTTTCTTGTTCTCCTGAATATCAAGTTCAAAAGATCAATGTACATTATTTTTATACATATATGGCCTTGTACCATAGATGATCTTTCTATGAAGATGGAAAATTACCCCAAAGGAACAGTGCAATAAATTCTGAGAAGCAATCCAGACTAAGTTGCTGGCATGTTTGAAATGAC
Organism: Pseudorca crassidens; assembly: GCF_039906515.1. NCBI lineage: Eukaryota > Metazoa > Chordata > Mammalia > Artiodactyla > Delphinidae > Pseudorca > Pseudorca crassidens. Next base: position 26,887,774 of record NC_090301.1, read on the forward strand.
ATCTCCTGATTAATTATACATTTTAACGTGTCTTAAATTGGAAAGAGTATTCAATTACCATAGGCACAAAAGTAGAAACAAGTTTCTCCCAAATACCAAGCAAAGCTTTCACTGGAATGGATTCTTCATTGACATCTAAATGTTACCTCAGTTCCCTTGGCCGTAAAGGGAGGTTAATACTTACCACCTACCTCCCATTAAGGTAGAGAAAAGAAGTTAGTTGATGTAAAATGATTTGAATATGAAAAGTGATGTAACATAGTATGCTTCCTTGTTTTACACTTGTAATGAATTTATTGCTTCTAGACCACTAGAAGGAAGTAGGTAATAAAATGTCTTAAAAATATTTGGGCAGAGAAAATGAAATAGAGGCAGTCCGCTTGTCTCATTTTATTCAGTAATCTGAGATTGTGAGGGAAAAAATGGTGCAAGAAAAGAAATACACGTTGCTCAGGGAGTGTTAAATGTCAAAACAATGGTAATTTCATCATGATTATTCCAAGGAAGGATCAAAAGCATCAAAATTTTCTCTATGGATAGAGAGGCTTATATCTAAGAAATGGATCAAGTTTATAGCTTTAGTAATTAGCTGTTCTATGTAAATGATATAGTATTTCATCAATGGAATGCACATATAAATGATTAAATTATAGGATGTGTCCTTGGAAATACAGCTCAGTTAATATATACATATATATATTCTCCCTGAGAATGTGATGCTAACATGTTTATATTTGGAACATCAAAGTCTGGCTTAACTGCATGAAGAGGATATGTTAATAATAAACAGACAGAGAAATTAATAACTGAAGTTACTTATGCAGAAGAAGTAAGTTCCGGTCTATATCAAATTAGAGTTGCATATAAAAAGTGGTCTCAATTTACTTTCTCCCCATGTCATGTAGTATTTCCGTCACATGTAGGATTTGTGGTGTGTGGACCATCAGGTGTGCAATGTAACATCAACCAGAAGACCATGGTGTTTGCCTGAAGCATCTCTCTGGGGAAAACTGATTCCCTAAAAATTTTAATCTTGGGAATTTGAGAATGGCTGATTTCCAGTGTTTTGCCAAATAAAAAGGCAAAACCATAAGTATAAAAGCAAATAAAACTTTCTAAATGGAAGTTAAAATCATCCTTTGTATTTTTGAGTCACTAAACAACATTACTATGGCAAACGATCTGGATTTTAGAGAAGTAAATATACTTGGGTCTTGGCAGAACTGATGTGACTCAACCTTCTGCAAAAACCAAAAACACCTTCCTCAAAATGCAAGGAAGTAATTTACAAGCTAGGGAAATTTAGACAACGTTAGAAGACAATTCTGGCACAAATGACCTCTTTTCTTTCAGCATGAAGACTTGGATTGGAGTGTATAAACACATATGTATCTCCTAATGGAATATATAACTAGTGGTATTTCTTAAAGGACAGGGGAACAAAGGGCCATTCAGTAATACAACAAAAATTTATATCACTCATCTCAAAGTACAAAAAAGTGTATTTCAATCTAGAAATAGATTTCATAAATAAAAATTTTAAGTAGAAGTACTGGGTGAGATTAGTATAGAGAAAATGAATTTGTATTTTCATTGCTTTTATCTGTACCTTTAGTTTCAATTTTAATATGGTTAGAGAAATCTGTAGGGAGAGTACAAAGCACACAGCGTAGCCATTTTCCCTGAGTGCTTGCCTTGTGATGGAATGCATAAAGCCAGCACTGAAGGAGCCATAAAGCATTTATAGAGGACAGAGACATAAACAGTGGACAAAATCCTCCTCTTCCCTTTCCCAGTAAAAGATTATTGTTTAAAATTTACGTAGCCTCCACAACATCCAAGAAAATATATATATATTATTTTTAATTTTTTTTGCGGTACGTGGGCCTCTCACTGTTGTGGCTTCTCCCGTTGCGGAGCACAGGCTCCGGACGTGTAGGCTCAGCGGCCATGGCTCACGGGCCCAGCCGCTCCGCGGCATGTGGGATCTTCCCGGACCGGGGCACGAACCCGTGTCCCCTGCATCGGCAGGCGGACTCTCAACCACTGCGCCACCAGGGAAGCCCTAGGAAGATATATTTTAAATGCCACAGAATTTAGAGATTAGAGACTAGAATCAGATAAAAAGGGGGAATAATCTGGATCTCAGTTATCCTATAAGAACTGATTTAGCATTGGCAAAGTACACTTCTCTGGGTATCACAACACACATTTTCTTAGCTATTAATTCTCAGCTACATAAAAAGTTTGTTTTCATCTTTTCTTTGTAATTTGGGAGTACTTGCCAAGTTTGCATACTTTGAAAATGTGGATGATTATGAGATGGATAGGTTATTTTTATTTTGTTTCACCCAGACTGTATATCTTGTTCAAACTTGAGCCACATTCTTATTTTCCACTGCAATTAAAATTACCCTTACAGAATCAAATAGCGTTGTAATCTTTTTTTTTTTAAGCTATATTTGGTTGTCAGTTCCTGTCTTTCAAAATGTTCTAACGTGTCCAAACCAAATTTAACTCTCAAGTATAAACTTCTAGGCCTAAGTGCTTGAATAACTTTTTGTATGTCTATATTCTTCTGGAGAGAAAATATGGTCCATGGTGTGTGTACTTGTGGGTGGGTACAGGGAGGGAAGAACTACAATGAAGTTTCTGTACTTCCAAGAGCAACACTCTTAAAGAAGAGAATTCTTCCATGAAATATTATTGCAGTTTATTAATTTCCAAAAGACAAAATTTTTTTCTCAGCATAGTGATTCTAACAGGCTTATACTTCTTGCCATGAATCTTTATAAGAAACCAGCTAGCACAGGTTCAAGAAAAATCCTAGAAGAAATTTTCTAAAGGTCTGCAAAATTTTTATTGGTTTCCACCTATTCATCAGGTTATACTATTATCCTGGTCTCTTCCTCATTTAGCCCTCAGACCAACTTGCCCATTTTGCCTAAAACAAGTGCTCTTTCAAAAGCCAATCCCCAGAAAGTTTATCAAAATGTGGGGTTGTGAGGAGGAACGGGGTTTATTACTTTCCGTTAGGCATGCTTGCTTACTGATATTCTTTAAGCTTTGGAGTCAGGTTTTCCTTAGGATTACTCGGGGTGTCTTTTAGGTCCTGAGTGCTCAGGTATGTGCTAAATGTAACTTACATTGTTAATGTCTTACTGCTTCTTTAGGATTTTAAGAGTCTGCAGCACAAAGAAGTTTCATGCCAAAAATAAGAAAGTCTGGAAACCAAATATAAGAAATCTATATCCTGTTTTATAAACCCACCTCTTAGTAATGCCCAAAGTTCCTCTCCTCCAAAGAGAACTTGGTGACATGATGGAATTCAAGAGGTATGATTTGCAGTGTATGGCAAAGGTGGACGTGCTACGGCTGTTGGAACGCCTCTGCATTTACAGAATTATTTAGAATCCAAAGTGAGTGCCTCATTTTCTGGTTTCTTAATGACCACAAATGAATCCAGGTGACTGACGCCCAGAACTAAAACACACCAGTTACAGGAGTAACAGATCAACAACAGATGATCTAAAACAGTCATCAGTGTTCTCCCATGAGCGACTAATTCAACTGTAGATAAAACCTATAGTTTTGGCTCTGAACCACCCTCAGGTAGCAAGAACTTTGGGTTTATTCCTATCAACACTGGACCCAGAGCAGATTGGATTGGTTTAGACAACTCCAGATCAGTCATTTGAACCCTTAAGCCTGCCAGAGAGGGCCAAGTCCTTGGGAGAATTTATAAAAATCAACTCAAACTCCTGCCTTCTCTCAGCAACCCCAGACTAGCATTTTACTCAGCAAGAATAGAATTTGGCCTAATTAGAAAAGGCCCGGGACAAAGTCAGCCCAATGGAAGTCTGATTTAATACTTTCTACTCTCAACAGGACACTGAAATCATCTTCCTAACTAGGTTCTCCTGTCTTGTATGTAATATTCAGCATTAAACAAATGAATGCTTTGAAACCAGTGGTCACAGTGCTAGGCTTGGTTCAGAGCTCTTCCAACACTGTGAACAATGAAGGGAAACCTCCCTAAGGACTGCTGCATTCTTCCTCATCCCCAAAGCTCTCGGTAATGGAATTAAGCCTGCACTCTGCAGCACTTCCACATTTACCACCAAGAAGAGACTGACCTGTCCAGGCAGGGGCTCGCAAACACAAATGAATGTCATGAATTACGGGGCCAGTTAAAAAAAAGATACACCAGATGATGGAATAAATTTCCCATTTTCAACTGTGGAAGAAAATGTGAAATCTGAACAAGATGCAAAGGAAACAAAGGACAACCTTTCACAGGAACGGCCTCTCAACATTTCCTCGTCTTTGTGATAAAGCAATAAACACGGATGCAACTCACTATATAATGCAAACCTGAAAGGGAATATTTTATCTTGAGATGGAACAAAGGCACTCTTAGCAAGAACAAGAAGCATTACCCCTAATGAGGATTAGTTGAGAGGTGTGAATCAACAGCACAGAATTAGGAATGTTTGCCGTGGTTTAACTGAGTGTTAAAGGTGCAGTCCCCCTTTCTGAAGCTTTAAACCAATAGCTAAGCCATTACATTGTTCGCATCATAAGACTTCTCTCACCAAGAAATGTCTGTGTCTGATATTTCATGGCAAATTTGGTGGTCATCTTCGTGGTGGGATAGACATTCTTTATGTAAGTGTTGTTTGAACAAGCTACTATAATAGCCTGTCATGCTGCATGCATCAAAGAGAGGGAATTATATAAATCGTACTGACATTGGTATTCTTATTATAGCATCACTGTTTTCTTATCATCCACGGTATTAGCTGAAAAACCTGTCTGGACTGAGGCTTCCTAATGATGGGGAGTTGTATGAAAAGGCTTCTGAAAAAAATGTTTCTTAAGGAATATCAGCAGGGGAGAAAATGATTAGGTGGGATAAATTTAACATTTTGCATATCAAACTCCTGAGACAGTCCATGGGATAAGCCCCTAGGAGAACTCCAGGAAGTTTTTGTTTTTTTTTTAAAGTTAACGTTTTAGGCCATCTCTGATTGAGCTCTGAAGCTGAAAATAAAGGAGGCTACACCTTTGACTTCCAGGCTCGTGTGTTTATGAGCAACAAAGGGCAAGGAATGGAAATCGATGTCAAGACGGGGCGAGAGGAGACAGAGAGACAGAGGAGACAGGGAACAGCTCGTTTCCCAGCACAGACACCAATACACAGGTAGCGTTGACACTGTACCTAGAGAGGCTGCCCTCGGCGGCCAGGCCCTGGGAGTCATCGAGGACATTAGGTTCACTGCAGGAGGGGTAGGGAGATGAAGCATTTAGGGAAAGAAAATGCAAACAAATAAAAGAAAAAGAAAAAAAGCATGCACTTTTCTGCTTCCAAGGACCAAAAATAAATAAATAAATTTAACAGAACCAGGAAGGAAAAGGAGACAGTCAACCATTTCACCTTGTGCTGGGTTTGTCAAGACCTAGGACTCAAGCCAACGGGGAGGAGGGGCTTTGGGTGGATACGACTCTCAGAGGAGTGAGTGATCTATTTATTGGTCAAGAGTTGGGACTTAAAACGAGCTCCGAACGGACACGGGAGCTCTGGAACGCACTGCAGAACGAATCTGTAGAGGACAAAACTATCATTCCTTTGGTAACCATCTGGCTGCGTGGTTATGATTTTTCACCTATCATATGTACAGATGTTTCATCGATTAGGATCCTGCTTCTTTCTTGTGTCTTATGACATGATCACACAGAAACCACTTACCATGAACTGCCACAACCCAACTCTTGGAACTGATGCCATTAAGAAAAGCAAAGAAAGAACCCGACTTCACCTGCTAATTTTGCAGTGAAAATGCAAGTAAACAAACGGAAGGAAGATAACCCTGGAAAATTCACATGGAACTCGCATTTACGTCCTCACTCCATCCTCTAGTGACTGAATTGTAAATGTCAAAAGAAGAAACCTGTCAGGTTGGTGAAAGAATAATTAGTTTATCGATTTATTTGGATCACACTGATTTGGGAATTTGTGATTATACTTTCTCTCCCTTTCCTTCAGTGCCTAGCACTGAGCTAAGTACTCATGAGGCACTCAATAAATAGTTGTTAAAATGGATGGAATTAAACAATTTAGAAAATTGGAGTGCCCGCCTCTAGAGAATTGTTGTTCACCTAATTGTACACTGTAAAAATAGCAACCATCCCCAGAAAGAGGCTTTCCCTCACACACAGAGACATAATTACCTTCCCTAGCCCAGAGGGTTTAACTATATTATTTTTCTGGATTTCTAGTATATCCGTAATAGAACAAATTTTCTCCCCAGGAATGAGATAACTCCTTAATGGATATGTACAAAGGGAATTGATGGCCTAGTTATTTTAGGTAAATAACCAAAAAACTCTTTACTTAAAATTCCCTAATTTAGACTTTTAGACAGACTGCTAGATAGTTTTCATTTATTCTTGATAGAAGTTTGCACATTTCTAGCAATTAAACATAAATCACCACTTACCAGTATTAACTGCTTGTATGGCTTTACATCTTTTTTTGGATATTTTATAGTTTGGCTCTGATTTTGTTCATATATTTGATTTATAAGACTTCCTTTTCAAAGAGAAATTACCAAATGGTAGGTAAAGCCATCTCTTACAATGACAGTAATCCTTATATACTAGCAAGTTTTGTAATAACTCAGTAGTACATAAATAATGCTTTCTTTTTAAGTATGCAATTCACTTATTAATCTTTTATCATTTCCCCCTATTTTTTCAATATTCTCCAAAGTTTGGCTTTATTTCACAAATTTTATTTCATCTGTACAGTTCAGGAATGATTTGCTAAAGGATATAGATCTAGGGTAATTATTTCTGCACGTAAACTAATTTTATCTGATCATTAGAATGTGACCTGATTGTTCTTATTCTCCGTGTATAAGTTATACCACAATGACTCTATAGGTAATAAGAATAAACAACAAACTAGATAAAAAACACATAAGACTGATTCTTTTAAAGAATTCAGTTTCTGAAGTAAAAATACTGCCTCTGAAATAGATAGTTTTATTTCTTATGTCAGATCATTTCCTATATAACCATATATATGGTAAACTATATATAGAAAGTTTTAAATCTATATTCTTAGAGGGCAGAGAACACCAAAGAAAATGTTTTAAAGAGTTTAGCTATGGAAACATAAAACTCTCTAGGTAGAGAAGTTACCTTAAAGACCAACTTTAGCTAACCTCTCATTTCACAGAGGAGAAAACAGTGGGCTCCTGTTAAATGACCTGCCCAACATCACACATAGTGGCATAGGTCTTCTTCTGCTTGGTTAAGCATCACTACCTCCAACTAAATACTGATGATACACCAGAAGTCTAAACTACCACATATATCAAGCTAGTCCTATACACTTGCCAGGTACTCATTATTAGCTTAGCTGATGTTATAGCTGAAATACAAGAATGTCATCTGAAAGAAGACCATGAAAGAAGACCATATATCTGTTTATAGAAAAATTTTAAGGAGAAACAATGTTTGGATCAGAAATTGAGATCCCTTCTACTGGCCTGGCTTAGAAAACTCTCCACAAGTTGTTGCCTGTGCAACCCTCGTTGAAAAGTTGTTTGAATGGTCTACTTAACAACATTGATTGTTTGCTTCTCTTTAGTCCTTTTTTAGAATAACAGGAGTGAGTTTTCAGAATTTCTACCTTTGCCCCCAAAGGCAGAGTATAACATATCCATGGCTCTTTACCTTTGGCTGGGTAACATGCCCACCTCAGCCTGAGGTGCAGACATGCTGGAGACATGGCTGGAGAACCGCCTCCTTCCAATGGCACTCAGGAGGTAAGCTTCTTGTTCACTTACCACACTGGGCATGCTGACAGAGTCATCTGAAAGGGCCAGAGAAGGGAGTGTTAGGCAACTGTGATGTGGACCAGAAAACCCAGACCATCTTTGTACTTGGGCTCCATCCTTGGCTTGTATGCAAACTTAGGGCAGTATCTAAAGCTAAATTATCATCCATCCCTTTGTACAGATTCAAAACTAAGACCTTTGGGGCCTTAAGAAACATCTTCACTATTTTTATAAAACCAGAGACTTTAACAGCTGAGCCTCTAGGGTTACTGAACAGTGTCATTTTGAGAATACGAACAGAACTTTGAGTTAAAGTGACTGGTTACTTCATTTGGGTGAGGGAAACAGCTTCAGTAAAACTTCATGAATGTATCTCCATCTTGAAAAAAAAAAAAGACCTTTGGGGGCTTGGTTTTTAATCTGCACAAAGGGAAGAAGGATAATTCTTCCCATCTACAAATCTCCCACCCTCAAACAGCCTTCATGAAATATATGTAAACTTCTTGTCCATTTCTACAAGTAGGTTATTTGTAAAAATCAAGGGGCATCTGCAAATTAAAGATTTCAGAAAAGCTGGACTATAATTTTTAAACATTCCAGAAATAGTTCAGTAAGGGACCTTGTTATTGAACAAATCAAGCATTTTTGAAATTCAAACACTACATTCAGTACATTTCATGAGTTTTAGACTGCTGAAGGAAAGACTATTTCAGGTAATTTTTGGAAAAATATTTAAAAACCTATAAAGTTCAGAAACAAGTGCTTATTTTAACCCAAATTTAAAGTTTGAAGCAGTCTTGCTTTCTCCATAGAAGCTGAAATTAATGTATTCAAATCCATATGAAAATTAACTTTAGCACAATAATTTGTGACAAGGAGACCTCATTCTCAGTGAGCAAATATTGTTTGTAACTGAACAGAAAACACATCTTGACTGACATAGAATTTTGGTGAACTTATGCTACCATGTAAGATTGTCTGACATCATTTATTTAAAATATCCCAAGTGGTCATATTTCTAGTGAAATTTATTTCAAACCAAAGAGGTGAATACGAAAAGTGCTAAAAATTTTAATTTGCTATATAACTGACTTGAAGTTGATTCTTGTTATAGAATGGTATTTCCTTCTTAGATGTGTTCATAGAGAAGAGAATAATCAAATGTGTCCTAAAAACATGAAAAAAATGTGGTGGGGTAGATTGAGCTATTTCTACTAAGACCTTTCTGAAATTCCATTGACTTTTTTCTCTCTTATCCAAACTCATATATCACTTAACACTTACTCCTTCAATATTTGTTTGGTGATTAATCATGTGCTGTGTCATTCACTCTTTTTTTTTTTAAAGACTTTTTTGATGTGGATCATTTTTAAAGTCTTTATTGAATTTGTTACAATATTGCTTCTGTTTTATGTTTTGGGTTTTTGGCCGTGAGGCATGTGGGATCTTAGCTCCCCGACCAGGGATTGAACCCACATCCCCTGCATCGGAAGGCGAAGTCTTAACCACTGGACCACCAGGGAAGTCCCTCATTTACACTTTTGTTAAGTGTTCTTTATCAAAAATGTCTGTCATCTCCTCTACAAGACTATATCTAAGATTTTAGAGAGCAGAGAATATATCTTTCTCATACTTTCTTATTCCTCATCTTGTTCCTGCTAGGTCCTAATACAAGTTTGATGACTGAATGGAAAAAATGTTTAATTCAAAGGTGTCAACCCTCTAGCTTTCATACCCCACCTTATAAATTAATACACACCCACATCACAATCACACCACATTGTGTGTTAGCAACCCTGCTGTCATTGGATGGTTGTGATGTTTGAGAGCAGAGATATTAGCAAAAACTTGCATACTTGTAAGTGTATGAGTGTTGGCCTTTGGTCATTGCTATCTCTGTTTATGTCTTCTCTACTTTTCTTCTCTACTTCCTTCCTACTGGCTTGGTCATCCTCTAATTCATAAGGTTACTTGCAAAATATATTTAGCTTTATTGAAGAGAGGTTGTTATCGTTTGCCATATTTAAAAATTTTCTGGGAGAGACTACTTCAACCATTAAAGAAAAATAGATATTACTTTGAGTTCTGGACTATTACTAGGACTTATATTGACTATGCGAACTGCTGATCCTTATCTCTCTCATTATTTTTTTTTTCATCAAGGTCTTTCATGATTTCCCTAATTATAATTTTAGGATTATTTCCATGAGCAATGATTTCAAAACAAATATGTCTGTGGGTCTGGTGCAGAACAGTATGATTATCACTTTGTTATTTACTTAACCCTGAAACTAAATCTGGAAATATTACTGAGGTGTGCTTTTTAAAAAAAATTTTTTAAATTAATTAAATTTTAATTTTGGCTGCCCTGGGTCTTTGTTGCTGCGCACCGGTTTTTCTCTAGTTGCGGCGAGCGGGGGCTACTCTTTGTTGCGATTCACAGGCTTCTCATCGGGTGGCTTCTCTTGTTGCAGAGCACAGGCTCTAGGCAGGTGGGCTTCAGTAGTTGTGGCACTTGGGCTCAGTAGTTGTGGTTCGCAGGCTCTAGAGTGCAGGCTCAGTAGTTGTGGCACACGGGCTTAGTTGCTCGGCGGCATGTGGGATCTTCCAGGACCAGGGCTCGAACCCGTGTCCCCTGCACTGGCAGGCAGATTCTTAACCACTGCACCACCAGGGAAGTCCACTGATGCGTGCTTTAACAGAGCAGTTATTTCTTTCCTTCTCCTACACATCTAACTGTAGTAGGGTATTAAAATACTTTCATTCATCTTAATTAAAATTCTAACCTCAACTCTATTTAATTTAGTTCAGAGTGCAGCTTTGTAAAAAAAATTATTTATTTTTGGCTGCGTTGGGTCTTCATTGCTGCACACGGGTTTTTTCTGGTTGCGGTGAGCAGGGGTTACTTTTGTTGCAGTGTGCGGGCTTCTCCTTGCAGTGGCTTCTCTTGTTGCGGAGCACGGGCTCTAGGCACACGGGGTTCGGTAGTTGCAGCACGTAGGCTCGGTAGTTGTGGCTCGCGGGCTCTAGAGCACAGGCTCAGTTGTTGTGGCACACGGGCTTAGTTGCTCCACGGCATGTGAGATTTTCCCCAACCTGGGCTCGAACCTGTGTCCCCTGCATTGGCAGGCGGATTCTTAACCACTGCGCCACCAGGGAAGTCCCAGAGTGCAGCTTTTTGTTGTTGTTTGGTACAGAGGGGCTCTGAGTGAAGATCTAGATTTTGTTTTCATAAGGCATTGACAGTACACTTTGCTCTAAATGTTGTATCAGAGTGTCTTTGAAACACAACTGGAAAATAATCGATACAGTTAAAAAAACATTAAATGACAGGGGTATTTATGAAACCTTTCACCTTTTACTTTTTAAAACTATTATGCATATATATGGAAGCGTGTTCTTAACTGGATTTTCCCTCATTTCACCAAATCTTTAGAAGCTCCTGGCTGCCTCAGTTACTGGGGACGCTCTTAACTCAAATTGGGTTGTATGCCCTCGAGACAGTCTGCTGCTTTACACTCTAGATAATATAGCTGGCTGGTCTTTTCTGAGTTATAAGCATATGCAGTGCTCACTTTTCCTTGCCCAATCGGGTCATGTAAGTACTGACTGACCTTCTAAGCAAGATGGCCAGGAGAAAGGGGAATAAACACTCCCCTTCGTTACTTAACCACAATTTAAATGAGTTAGTGAAAAGGTTGAATACATAAGCTCAAAGAAAACTTAGGGGTCACTAAAGATTTACTTTTTGTAAGACAGGAATAAAGACACAGACCTACTAGAGAATGGACTTGAGGATATGGGGAGGGGGAAGTGTAAGCTGTGACAAAGCGAGAGAGAGGCATGGACATACATACACTACCAAACGTAAGGTAGATAGCTAGTGGGAAGCAGCCGCATAGCACAGGGAGATCAGCTCGGTGCTTTGTGACCACCTAGAGGGGTGGGATAGGGAGGGTGGGAAGGAGGGAGATGCAAGAGGGAAGAGATATGGGGACATATGTATATGTATAACTGATTCACTTTGTTATAAAGCAGAAACTAACACACCATTGTAAAGCAATTATACGCCAATAAAGATGTAAAAAAAAAAAAAAGATTTACTTTTTGCCTGAACTCCTACCAAATGACCAAGGATATCAAGGAATTTATAGAAAAGCAGGCATTAGAAGTCATGGGATCAGTCACAATTCCATTTTAAATCCTTTTTGTAAAAACGACCAGAAGATCAGAACTGAGAAAGGTCAGGAAGGTAGAAATCCTTCCCAAGCCCTCATGCACATGGCCAAGCTGTGTCACACATGACCTCCCACCTCCCACCACCCCAGATTCTGCAGGGTGACCTACTTTCCTCATCTTCCTCATCAGTTCGACTCAGGGTGTCCTGTGAAGCCTGCTGGGATGGCTCACTGTCCTGCTCCCAGACTGTGCCGGTGCCTGTGTTGGAGCGTGACATGGTGGCCAGGCTCAGGCGGTAAGCAGAGGTGGAGGTACCCACGGTGCTGATGGATGTCTTCCCTTGGTAGGCTAGTGGGGTTGAGAGACCAAAGAAAATCCATGGTGAGGATCTTGAAAGAAAACAAATGCTAGCTTCAAGCTCCTCCCAGACAACTTATATTTTTTTAAGGAAAGGTCATTCAAATAGTATGTCCCAGATAGATGATCTTTAGGACAAAGTAGCAAATGGAACTGAAAATGGTGGGAAGAAAAAAAAAAAGAGAGAATTGGCCACTGATGTACTTATAATTGAATAATTTTCTTGGGGGAGCAGAATATCTCTAACAATATAAAATGTTTTGATGTTGCTCCCTCTGTCATTGTTTTTCAGTTTTATTTTCCAAGGCTGGCAGAATGCAAATTCATTTTTTCACTGAGAATTGTACGTTACCTGACCCAAGCATATAGAAGTAATAAATACATTGTCTGAAAGGAACCTTACAACCAAAATTAGAATACATAATTAAAACTGTGTTCTTATTCCCCTTTTCTGGAGATTACAATTTATAAACCACCCCCTTGGTTCTATGTTATATTATTTTATTATAAAGCAGAACATTTGAATGGCCCTGAGTAGATTTCACCAAGATTGTATTTGTCAGTTTTTTGGTCTTTAATACATTGAGAACAACCCTAAAAGTTTTAGAAAGGAAAAAAAAAGCCACATGGATGATAGTCTTCTACTTATGGGTAATGACTGCCCTCTAATGGCAGATAATGATTTATTTTCCTTCCTTGGTGACCTGCAATTAATATAATTATAAAAGTAAACAATACATTCCCAAAGAAAATCTTTTGGATAATGTAAACTAGCCTGCCGGTTTTTATTCAACCCTCTCTCCCTCCAATTTGTGAATTTTATCATCAATCATACAGACCCAGTTTTAAGTCCCCTCACTGGTGTCACTGTCTTTGTGTGTAAGTTATTTAACCTCTCTTGAGTCTCAGTTTCTTCATTCTATAAGCAGACTTTCAGTTATGCATCTTGCAGGTATTTGTGTGGATTAAATAACAGCTATGAAATAATCTATCATATAACAGACACTCAATGAATGAGTTCCCTCTTCCTTTTCAAAACGGAAATGAAGGTAAGAATTTAAATAGGTTTTTTTCCCCCCTAGCTAAATATTCAAGAAAAAGCCGAACTACTGAAATAAAGATTGAAAATAAAATATTCAGAAAAGGAATACAATGAAACTCTTATGATATCCCCCTGGATTTGTTTTGTTGTTGGCAAGGATCACAGGGTCAAATCTACCAGTTGTACCGAAATGGCTACTGCATACTTGGCTCCAGAAAGAGCAGTGACCTGGAAAAAGAGGCATTCTTTGTAGGTTGTAAGTTCCATGAGTAAAACAAATGGAAAATACCCCTTGCATACTTACCTGATCCACTGTGAACTGCCTCTTTTAGAATTTTTAGTTCACTGTTGAACTCAGCAATGAGGGAGCTCTTACACAGAGGGCGTGGAATGAAACGCCGTTCCAGCTGGTCAGCGATATGTTGTCGGGCAGAAAGCTCTTCGTGGTTCTCTGCTGGTTGGGCCAGAAGCTGAAAGGAAGGCATAGATTCTCAGGTCCTCAATTTTCTCATCTGTAAAATGAGCTAATTATTGTATCTATTTCATAGTTGGTGGTGAAGCTTAAATAAGGTAACACATACAAAGTTCTTAGAACAGTGCTTAGGAAGTGCTTAATCAATATGCTGTTTTGAATCACAGCGCCCAGAAATCGAGGCACGAAAAGAATAAAAGAGCAGATGAATACTGAGGGTCTCAGAGGAAAAACATGCTTTAACTATCTCATTTTTCCCCATGTTTATTTAAAATCAGATCTCAGTCATGCCCCTGAAGACAAGAGACCATTCTTCAGATCTTTTTATCCAGGCAATCTTTGTTTCTTGGGGGGGGGGGGGGTTGGTAAATGGGGAGAGGGCAAAGTTTCACTGACGTTAATTAAGCTCTTACTGTGATGGTACTTCTAACATGAAATTTTATCCTCTGGGATACCTGTTTGGGCTGATTTCTCGTCAAGCATGGTATTAACACGTCCTCCTGACTAGCTATATAGCACATGCCCCGAGACTGCTGCTGTCATCCTGCCCTGCTCTGGAAAGCAGCACATTCGCGGAGCTTGTCACTTCCTGGAGGAGAAGCACACCTTGCACTGGATGAAAGGGCGCAAGAGCACGAAGATGGGGATGCGGGTCCGCACGATGAAGTCGAGGAAGTCCCACAGGGCCAGGCCGCCGACCTTCCTCAGGGCCATCTCCTTCACCTGGAGGCTCAGCCAGTACCACTGGCTGCCGAGCTGCCTCTCAAAGCAGACGAGAATCACCTTCAGCGCTTCACACCAGGAAAAGACACAAGTGAGCCTGCAGATCTGTGCTTCGGAGGAACCCTGCCCACATCCAGCTGCCCACATCCACAGCCTTTTTACGCATCTAATTTCTAAATGTCTAAACTCTCTCTATGTTTCGAAAGACTTGAGCGTACTGCTGAGTGACAGTGTTCTGACATCAAGACAGAAATTTCTATGGTAAACATGCTTTGATTCTGATTAAGAGAACACATATATCTTTCTTAAGTGCATTTAACTAGTATTTTGGAAAATACAGACCAAAGCTCTTCACAGAATTGAAAGGGAAATGTGGTATAAACATGATGTGTGGCTAATACTTCTAAGAGTTTTGTCATAGTGGCTTCATGGTAATACAAGCGTATTACTCACATCTGAAACTAAAACATGGGTGTTTTAAAATATTTTTCTTTTAAGCTCAGAGATAATATATTCTTGCTAATAAAAGCAAAATCAAGACCGTGCAGAAATGCATAAAGTTTAAAAAAGTAGTCCTTCCCCTTCCTACTCCCTTCCTGATTCCATCCTAAACTCTTCCCCAGAGTAACCAGTAAATCCTTCCAGAAAAGAAAACACTATCTTCCCTCCTCCACCTCTCACGATATCTCTTGCTAAACCGTATTGGATTTCTTGAACAATATCTCTTTTCTTCCAGATTCTGGCAGCCTTGTCACAATCTACATTTTAAAATTTATTTTCAGGAATCAGATTTCCCAAACAGTGTGTCAGGACAAACCAGAATATTGTAAAAACATCAGAGATTATGGTGAGGGCTTCCTCTACCACCCGGCTCTCCCCACAGGGTCTCCCATGGGGCAGTCAAGGGAACCTGGGCCTTCTTCATCACGTCTTAAGGCCCATCTCAGCATCTAGAAGACACATAGAAATCCAATTCCCTAAAGCCCTCAGGAGTCACCTACACCTTTACCGTCTATTTAGGGCACTTCCAGGGGAAAACCAGGTCATATAACACAGAGAGAGATGTAAGATTCTTCCTTCCGCATCTACTCACCCCTATTCCTCTCCCTCATCATAACAAACATATGAACAAAAAGCAACACTCCTCTAACCCTACCCTGATCCTGGTGACATTTCTACCTGTTATGTGCCTGTTGGCCTTCTTTGGGCTTCTGCCTTTCTGCTTTCCACCTTCACCAGCAACAGCCCAACACACAAACAGGATAGCAAAGGGCTCAGGGCTTCTGGTGCTGGATGGATTCGATCTGAAATTTGGCTCTGCTACTTATTGACAGTGTGACTTTAGGTAAGTTATTCAACCTTTCTGGGGCTTAGCCTCTTCCTTCCTAAAGTGAGAATATGTACTTCTTGGAGTCGTTGTGAGGATTCAAAGTGATGATAATGTAAAGTATAGAAAACACTCGTTATTGCACACTAAATGCTCAGAATAAAGGTAAAAATAAATTTAAAATAGAGGTCCAGTAGCCTGGCCAAGTAACCAAAGGATTCACCTTCATTAAAAAAGCAGAAAATAGAAAAAAATAAAAACACCCCATCAAAAAATGGGCAGAAGATCTAAATAGACATTTCTCCAAAGAAGACATACAGATGACCAAAAGGTACATGAAAAGATGCTCAACATCGCTAATTAGCGAAATGCAAATCAAAACTACAAGGTGTCACCTCACACCAGTTGGAATGGCTATCATCAAAAAGTCTACAAATAAATGCTGGAGAGGGTGTGGAAAAAAAGGAACCCTCCTACATTGTTGGTGGGAATATTAGCTGGTACAGCCACTATGGAGAATAGTACAGAGCTTCCTTAAAAAACTAAAAATAGAGCTACCATATGATCCTGCAATCCCACTACTAGACACACATCTGGAGGAAACCATAATTCGAAAAGATACATGCACCCCAATGTTCATAGCAGGACTATTTACAATAGCCAAGACATAGAAGCAGCCTAAATGTCCATTGACAGATGAATGGGTAAAGATGAGATATATTTATACAATGGAATATTACTCAGCCATAAAGAGGATGAAATAATGCCATTTGCTGCCGCATGGATGGACCTAGAGAATATCATACTAAGTGAAGTAAGTCAGAGAAAGACAAATATCATATGATATCACTTATATGTGTGGAACCTAAAAAAATGATACAAATAAACTTATATACAAAACAGATAGACCCAAAGACATAGAAAACAAACTTATGGTTACCAGAGGGGAAGGGGGGAGGGATGAATTAGGAGTTTGGGATTAACCTATACAAATGACTATACATAAAATAGATAACAAGGAAGGACCTACTGTACAGCACAAAGAACTATACTCAATATTTCGTAATAACCTATAAGGGAAAAGAATCTGAAAAAAAAGTTATGTATGTATGTATGATTGAATAACTTTGCTACACACTTGAAACTAACACAACACTGTAAATCAACTATACTTCAATTTTTAAGAAAAGGCAGAAAGTGGAGAGAACTGAAGATAGTTACCCGTTATGTGTTTTCTCCTATCCCTGTCTTACATGCTAAGGTCTCTTTTCCCACCATCCTCTGTACAGTCCTAAACCTCATGCAGGGCTCTGTACCAGAATCTAGATTTTATCTGAACCCTACAACCTCACGTCTCTGGCCACCATGCCCCACACGGGCAAGTCCTATGCACAAGCAGCCTTGTTTCTTTTTTTCCTTTTTCATTCTCATTATCACATCATTTTCAAATACATTCCTCAGTAATGCAGTCCAAACATCCCCCCGCCACACACACACACACACACACACACACACACACACACACTCCAAACTCCAAGGACCTGAAGAACCTGTTTTTACCATTGTGTCTGCTTTCATCTTATACTCCCCACCAAGGTCTGCTTTGGTGAATTGAAAAATGTCAGGCAAGATTTTTTCAGCTTCCTCCTTTTGAGATTTTCTGTTGCCAGTACTCCTTAGTCTCAGTGCTGTGGCAACAGTGGTCATTTCTCCCCAGCTTAGTTCATTCTAGTCAAGGAGTAGCTGTTAGTATTCCATGGGTCACATGGAATGGTCGAATACTTATTAGTACTCCACACAGTCACAGCAGGGATAGGGTAATGGGAAGGTAGAAGTCAAGGGTGATGCTTTGTACGTGCTGAAGTGGCTTCTCTAAATACTTTCTGGATTGAGGTCTTTTAAAATACTTTTTGTAGAGCATGGACTTGAGGACATGGGGAGGGGGAAGGGTAAGCTGTGACAAAGCGAGAGAGTGGCATGGACATATACACACTACCAAACGTAAAACAGATAGCTAGTGGGAAGCAGCTGCATAGCACACGGAGATCAGCTCAGTGCTTTGTGACCACCTACAGGAGTGGGATAGGGAGGGTGGGAGGGAGGGAGACGCAAGAGGGAGGAGATATGGGGACATATGTGTATGTATGGCTGATTCACTTTGTTATAAAGCAGAAACTAACACACCATTGTAAAGCAACTATACTCCAATAAAGATGTAAAAAAAATAAAAATAAAATACTTTTTGAGTCAAGGTGGAACATAACTAAATAAGTACATATGTATATACATATATACATGTATACATATACATATGTGTGTATATATCTATATCTTTCTATTTCTCTATTTCTCTATCTATCTATCTATCTATCTACCTACCTACCTACCTATCTAGAGAGAAGTACCCACCCAAGTATGCTGCTTGGCTGGTGGACTCTGCCAGCCCTTCCCTGCGCAGGTCTTTGCCTGCATCCCCCGGGGTGGAGCAGTGAGCGGGGGAGCTCTCCAACATGAAGCTCTTGCTTCTGGACGTGCTGATGATCCGTGGAGGCAGGAGCACATTAATGACGGTCTGCAGTAGCAGCTGCACCTCAGGCTGCTCCAGCCATGGGCTATCTGCCGGGCAGAGTTTGGAAGGAGGAAGTGGAAAGAAAAGCAAGTCACGAGGTAGACTTTCCACGTTAGACACAGAAAAATTCAGCTCTTTCTCCAATTCCAAACTAGAACACCCTAGAAATTCGAGTGCCTTCCCCACCAAGTACAACTTCTCCTATGGACAGAAGCAGCGCTCCTGGTACTGGGTGTCTCCTCCGTAGTCAGCACCCAAGGGTCCCTGCTCTTAGCCAAATCTCCCGCTTACCATTTCAATCTCTTTTCTGTTTTTTTTTTTTTTCCTGCTCAAATACTCATAATGCACTGTCTTTATGTTTGAGATAAACTTTTCCTAAAAGAAAAAATCCCCCAAGAAGTAAGAGTAATGAAAACATATTGGAATTTAGTGACAGTGGCAGGATTTACACTAAACCTAGTGTCAGTAGGTTATCCAGTCCGTTCTCTGTCAATTCACATCATCCTGTACTTCAGTTAATACCATTTTCTTAATCGAAACAATGCTCTCCTGATTTTTGCTGTACTGAAATGCTTTTAAATAGGATGTATCTTCTAAGTGGAGCAGAGACAGTCTTGACCAAGGGCAGCTAAACTGAAAAGAAAGAAAAACTCTTATTTCCTAAGATACCCTTGTGTAAATCATTCAGATCAACTTCAATGACGGCCTTCATGGGAAAAGGAAGAAATAACAGCCTGACACTTAAGAAAACACAACAACAATGATAAATTTCCTTTAGTTAAATTAATCAGACCTTTGCTTCCAGATCCTACTGTGAGCACAAATGGGATGAGCAGATTTAAAAGCATCCCCTCCCTTCGCTCTTGATTGGTGAATGGGGAGATCACATGACTTAAAGGAAAATCTTCTTTTAAAGCCTGTGCAGCAATAATAGAAAAAAAGATTAATGGACCCCCTCACCCATTCAGTCTGTTTGTTTTTACACAGCATGGAGGAGACGGGGACTCCCTGACGGCTGCACCTGCAAACTAGGAGTTCAACTGTCATCTGTGCAGCGTCCAAGATTCACCCCAAACCGATACTTTACCATTTGTTTGACATAATGGAGAGCTATATACCTAAAAAAACAGCAACATCTTGAGTATCAAATGAAAAATCATGACACGTATAGTCTGGTACAAAAACAACCGCACTTCCCCATTCATTTTATCCATGTGTCCACCAATAAATATCATAGTGACCAAAGAAAAGGAGAACTTGCCACCTGCTCCATTGGGGAGTTATTTAAAAATCCTCTCCCCTGTATAAGACCTTCTTCAAGCCAGAAAGCAACAGACAATATAAAAAGAAATAAATGATCTCTGTATACGTGTTGTCAAAATGTATCACTTTAGGGATGTCTTTATTTCCCTTCTGCCTGGTAGCCACAGCGCTTGCTTAATCTGTTTTCCATCATCTAACCATTCTCTGGACGATGGACCATCAAACTTGGTTGTCAGATAATGGATGGGTCGGTTATCCATTTACAGCCATTCTATACTTCCCATTGGTCAGAAAGCTTTCTGGTGATTTGTCACTCTTTAAAGTTAGGTGACACACAGAAATAGGCAGGGAAATTGGCGTTCTATACTTTTTTGCTTTGGGAATGATTATTTTAATTTTAGGAAATAAAAGAAGTGGGAGAAAAATGATTAAAAAAAAGCACCCGCAATATTCAGCCCACAACCATTAAAGAAAATTAAGATATTCAAAGTCTAGTAATAATATTTGAATTTTTTTTACTGCAATTCTTTCTGCAAATAATTTAAAACCGGACTTTGAACATTACTGCCTCTTTTAATTAACAATTGTGAGCTGATTATCTGGGAACCATTATTTTCCTAAGGTACTGACACACGTTTTCAACGACGGAAGCGGCTCCTGAGGTTGTGGCAGGACTAAATGACTCTGCTATTTTTGAGATCTCAAGAAGAATTACAGAAGCACAACTTTAGGACCAAGCTCAGGGCTGAAGCTCCAAAACTGTAAAAGTCTGGAGATGTTTACACTTCTGTTTCACAGATTTTGCCCAGCCTTTGCAGAAAAATAAAAGAGAACAAACACCATGATCAGGTGCCTCAACCAGCAACGTAATGAGCGTGACAAACAGGTAAGGCAGTCACACCTGTATCTGCAATGCTACAAGCCGGACAACAGCTGTGCTGAAGGGCAGAGGTGGTGAGAGATAAGGGCTGAGATGAAGAAGGGGTAATCCATCAGCAACACTGGAGGGTCCTACCACTCCCATCACCTGAAATACAAACAGAGCACATGACCAGCCTTGACTATTGCAATTTCATGCAACTGTAGTAAGGGAGTCTCAGTCAATAATAATAAAAATAATGATAATGATAATGATAATAAAAAATTTGAAGGTTGGGCATGTTACTTTCAATCTGTTCGTGTTGCCTTCTTCTGAAGGCAAGTAATGTCTGGAGTCAGATCAAACGCTTACACTGGATTCAGCCAAGGTTTTGTAGAATGTTGCTCATAACTATGTAAATAATGAGAGATGAACCCAAAACTGTTCTAAGCAGGAGACTGGACATACTTACTTGCGGACTCAAAGGAATGCAATCAACATTCTTTGATGGAGCAAATACCGACAACGATGATGATGGCAAGAGCTCTACTTGTGCTAGGCATTCCAGCTACAGATCTATTGCTCAATTAGCTAAGCAGCAGATTCTATTCAATGAAATGCTCTACCATGGTTTCCACATTGTACAAAACCTTGTCAGGACCAGACTCTAGATATTACGTAACTGATAAAAAATTTTTTGTTTTCCTGTAAATCCTAGACTGGCCAACCCATAATGTGATTTTTCACTAAGAAAGAAAAAAAAATCCTCTTTGCATTTTAATCTCCCCCACCCCAGACTACTTCAACTTCTAGCCAATTGTGCAGTCTCCCGCCACCCCACTCTCCAACTGGCAGCCCTCAACTCTCAGCGCAACTTGAAGAGGTCAATTGTCAGAGTAGTGCGTGGGAAGCAGCACACCAAAATCCCATCTGTAGAGGGACGGGCCCCTTGATCTCCCCACACACTACCTTGAAATGTACCTCACTATTTTCAGTGTCACCTGAGCCATCTGTTTTCATGGGTAGGTGTGTAGGTAGATAGGTTGACCTGTAAATCTTCAATTCAGAGAAATCAATAGCAGAGTTAAATTTTGTAAAGTTTCAGAAGATTGCCACTTGGCTACTCACCAGATTGACACAGACATTGATCAGTGACCTAAGGTGAGGCAGGAAGGATATGATTGGCTGCCTCTGAAGTGTCAAACAAACCCCTTCAATCAAATTGCTGGCAGGCTCCCACTCAACCTGTCGCCTGGAATACAATATAGGAGCCATTAGCAGCGTGGCTCCCTTCTGGAGACTGTCTGAAACGAGTGAATGAGACAGTGATTCTGACGCCATCTAAGACAGGATGGGTGTCTGAGACAACAAAATGCTTCAGAGGGGAGGAAGTTTACCCACGTTGTTCCAAAAGTACAGAGCACATTAGGAAGGGAAGAGGATACTGAAAACGTAGCAGAGGCACTCCTGCCCCACTCGACTAATGAGACAAAATCTATTGAAGAAAAAACAGAGATGATGAATGGGTGGCATTTCAAGTTTCCTGGTTTTAACTATGAGAGAGGGTATGAGACTACCATTTTAGGAAACCCATCATAGGAGTCATTACTCCCAGTAGAACTAATTTGACTATAGGCTGTGTTTCTGAAATGTTTTTTTATCAGACTACAGTTGATCTCATCAGCTTTTATACCAGACTGCAACTAATTAGATTTATATGGCTTAACTCTTGCCAAAAAGATGGCATTAGAGGAAAACAGTCTATTTAAAAAGTGTTCTTTCTTTGCCTCCTAAAAAATGATATTTGGGGGCTACATTCTATGGTAGTATAAATGGTGGTATACATAACCCAATTAGATGAATATGAGATTTTCTGTAATAGAAAACAATCTGGTCTGTAATTGTCTCAGTACTGAAGAGTCGTTTCTGTGGCCCCCTAAATAAACAAGTTGGGCTTTACTGAGATCAATGCTATTTCCTGGAAATAATTTCTAAGCTTATATTGCCTACCAAATTGAAATCTCTACAATGACAAAATGGAAACGTTCATACATGAGGCTATGTTGACATTCCTGATGCTCAAGTAACCTACAGGTTAGGTTCAGTCAACATTTCTCTTGTTGAACTGAGATCACCTGAAGAAATTAAATCCAAGGCAACCCCAAATTCACAGTATGCACACCAAGAAAATTGCCTACAATTAATCAAGTCTATGAGTTTATCCAGACGTCTACTTTTAGGAAACTGCTGTTCTTTGTAATGGGTTTAGTTATATGACAAATGAGCTAGCCTATGGAGATGTTAACATCTTTAGAAGAAACGTTATTTTAACACACCCTCGTGAGATTTATAAGACTGGCCATTTGCCAATAGGCACAGATGTTCCACTGGGACCACTAAAGAAAATAGGAGTGCTTTAAGGATACTCATTTCTATGCTACTAAAATAAATAACCTTGAAATAACATATAGGCATCCATCATCACGGTAGAAAAGAATATAGGAGCAAACTGTCCATTATTAGAATAAAATCTTTCAATTTCTTTTTAATAAATTCAACAGCTTCTGATGGCTGCATAAATGAAAAGAGCAGAGGATAAAACCTGGAAAAGTTCTGACAAATTGAACAGTAAATGCTACAGATTCTTGGGCAAGAGTTGCATTGATTGGGGGTTTAGTTTAACAGGACAGAAAATGGTCTCACTAACCCAAAGTGGAAATTTCCAAACTAGTGGGTTTATTAGCATTTATCAATTGATGTATCTTCTCACTGTGGCTATAGGTTTCCAAACTGGGCTCAGAACTCCAGGTAGCCTGGTTCGGAGGCGTCTGCTCACAGAAAGGCTACCAACTGATATTTCAGGCCACTGAGTGGAGGGCAAGTGGCAATAACATTGATTTAGTACCACCTCAATTAGGTGAAAAGGTGAAAATTAGGTATTTGTTATCAACCCTGAGAGCTCTTTAGCTGCTGCTTCGCTGATTATTGTAAAGCTTGGCATTTCTATAAACTGGTACCTAAAATACTATGTTAAATACACATGTTTGAACATCAAGCTAATTTTTCTTCTCTCCTTAGTTGTTTAATTTATAAGGCATAGCTTGCCTTACTTTAAAAGGAACTAAAGGATACACATTGAATTTCTTATGTGTGTCAGATAAGGAACCTGATAGCTAAGAAGTGAATAGATTTTTCAAGATAAATATATTTTTTTGAAGAATATGTTATTTCCTCAAAATATAGACCCTGCTACTTATGCTTTCGTATACCTGATTAGCTCTGCACATATAACCAACCTAACACTTTTGAGCCATTCATTCAACTGCGGATTGATCCACCACCTTCAAAAATGACAAACTTGAAGTTTGAAGCTTGTAATACCAACAGCTGACTAGGAGGCCTCCTCACCTCAAAGTAGGCATCTTATGAATTTTGTTGAACATCCTATCCAATCTCTTTAAAATGAGGATGAGGGCCGGCCTCACTGCCTCGGCGGTCCAGTCGGTGATAGGGAGCATCTCCATGATGTAGCGTCGAAGCCCACGGCTCTCCATTGTCTGGGTGTCGTATGGTGCCAACTTCAGAAGGGAGTGTGCAATTTCTGCCAACCTAAAATGTTTTGTTTTGTTTTTAAAGAATAAGCTTAGAAAGCCACCATGAGAATTTTCCCACACAGCATCATGCTAATCACCCTCCTTCCAGCACACTGACTCCCTAAACTGGGAACATTCTGCCACATTATCTCATAACTTGTAAATAAACGTTTTAAAAAACAAACCTGGACAAAATAAGGCCCATACATTTCAGTTGGTTGATATATCTCTTAAGTCTTTTCAATTTGTAGGTTCCCCCTCTTCTGCTCTTGTTTTGACATCTAGTAATTTATTTGTTGGAGAAATTAGCTGTTGGTCCTGTAGCATTTCCTGCACTCTGGATTTTGCTGATTGAATCTCCATGGTGTCATTTAATTTATCCTATTTCTCCTGTATGTAATTCAATTGGTAGTTAGATCCAGGGGCTAGATCAGATTAGGTTTTGATTTTCTGGTATGTGTCCTTCATAGGCGATGTGTACTTTCCTCAGGACGTACGTGATTCCCAGCTGTCACTCTTCATGATGTCAGTGGCTACTAGTGATCACTGCACAGATTCCTCAACTCATTAGAAGTAGTACAATGGTAATACTGTATCGTTCCTTTTTTCCCATGTATTAACTATAGCATTTTAATAAGAAGTCCTTTTGATTACTCCAAGAGAGACAGGACAAATGCTTAAAAAGGACTACAGTTTAAGAGCACCCCAGGTGATTCCGACAGGCACTCTGGTATAGGAATCAGAGCTAGGCCCTTGCCCCTCTGCCACATGGATTGCTCTACAATTGCTCCGTGTGATTAGTGCCATGGATGGAGGATTCACCACTGCATGAGGCAGCTCATTCCATCTTTGGACATCCACACTGTGAAACGCTCTCCTCATATTAGGTCCCCAAATTCCCTCAATATTTTCCTATGAGGCTTCATCTGGAAGCATGAATTCAACCCATCTTCTCCATGGCAACCCTTCACTATCAACAGTCACTGTCTCTTCATCCCCACTCATACTCTCTCCAGACTGAACATACACATTGTCCTTCTAGAAATTGTGTGTGAGTGTGTGTGTTTTAAAGAAATCGTTTTAAACAGTCTTCACACTCTTTTGTTTATCTCTTTCTCACAAATGTGCCATGCAGAAAATAATGCTTTACTTTTCAGGTCGTTTGATTGACAGATAAAAGTATATCTATATACACATATTTCTTGGTGTACAGCGCAATGATTTGACTCACATACATCATGAAGTGACCACCACAACAAATCTAGTATATACACAGATTTCTTTTCCCTTGTTATCTTGTAGGTAACCTTAAGAAATGCTAGAGAAATAACCGATCTATTTCAAGCTTGAAAACAATACTTAGAGTTGGATTTGTGTCATCTGATGGATTATTAACTGAATTTCTCTCATCTCTGGTCATGTTACAAAATGAATATGCTTCCAGCATAAAACAAAAATTTCCTTTAATACAGTCTTTGCTGTACTATCACATGAAAATCTTGAGAACACAAGGGAGAGATGGAGGGGGAGAAAGGAAAGAGGGAGAGTTGGAGAGAGGTGGGCGAGGGGGGAGAGAGAGAAAAATTCGTTTGCAGAGCTTACCGTCCTGCTATTCTGCTGCTGTGGCAGCTTTAGTCTGGGAAAATGAGGTAATAAATTCCTTTAGGGTAGAAACTCTATCTAATCAAGAATGTTTTACTTGAGAGCCTTGCGGCCAATCATAACTTCTGCAAATGCAGGGGTACAGATTGCCTCAACACCCCTTCTTGGCTCCTTGATCCAAATCGAGTACTTCTTGCAATTATCTCCTCTATCTTTTATATCGTCCCATTTCTTTTAAAAAAAAAAAATCATGGATACTATCCTTGATGGATACTATCTATTCTTAGGACTTTAAATACTACCTATAGGTCCCCAATTCTAAAATTTATATATTTAGCTCTGACTTTGACATACAGCCAAATGTGTACTTGATTTACAAAAGAAAACCTTAACTATACCCTGTGCTTTGGTGTAGGGTCAAAACATGTGGAACTCAGCAAACTCTGTTTGGCCAGAGAACGTGACGGGTCCATTTTTATTGAGAGCTGGTGTGAAACAGCATGAACAGAGGAGATGTCGTCTAAATAGTCCCTGGCATTAAAAAATTCTGCCTACCTTCCCATAGATCCAGGCCATGAAATACCTGTGCTCGTACAGGTTACTCTTGCTGAATTGCATCGTGACGTTCTGCAGCTTTTGGTACCTCCAGGCATCCAGTCACGTGAGACTGGCCCTTTACCTGTGATGGGATGTTGGTGAGGCTGCTGCCCATCCCTCTGCTCTTTCCTTTCAACATGCCTCAACCAGGAGATACTTCTTGTTCTTCATATTTCAAAAAGGGGATTTTGCTTTACCAAAAAAACCTAGTTGTGTGTTTTATCTTATTGACACTGTGATTTTATGATCAGCCATTTCTCCCTGTTGTTTTGATAACTCAGAAGCCCAAAGTCAAATTTACAGTTCATCAATAGTATCTACTGTGATAAAATCACGTAGGTTTCCCATGCTAATCTTATCATAAACTATTTCCCTGTTAATTTTTCACATTGTTTCGACTCTCTAATTTGTAAATTGTATCCCTTCGCATCATATAATTTTCTGAGTTGCCTCAAGTACTTGGTAAAATAATAAACACATAAATACATGTGATATATAGTGCTTGCAACACCGCATTCTGTATTCTTACGTGTGCCTCACGTATTGAACTGTGATCATGTTGAGGACTAGGGCTTTATTTCACATCCCCAGTGTCTAGGACAGCATGTGGATCTTTCTCATTAGCGTTAGCATCTATTGAGCCCTAGATCCGTGCCAGGCACAGAGCGAATCATTTGAACTCCTAGAGCTCATTTAACCTTTAATAGGGTTTGACCTCTAGAGGGAGCTCCAGGCCTCTCTAACTCATGCTTTCCCCTCTCTCCAAATGCCTTGAGTGTAGATACAGATACACCTAAGACAGGTACTAACCCATTATCATGATTTCTCCCCTCCCCTCCCCCCCTTTTCACTCGCTCTCCTATCTTTCAGGAATCTTTTCCCCTTTCTTCCACAAAATGTCTGTCGATAGTAGTGATTCTCTGACTCTGGGAATGTGATGTACAATTACTCAGGTCAGCTAGTCATTATCAGTAGGAAAGGAGGGGAGATGGCCTGAACGGAGCACGGAGTTACTATGGCAACAGAAGCCTAACACTTCAAACTTTCCTCGCCTTTCCCAGTGCAGGAGCTGAAATTCTTAGTGCAAAATAAGTTCTTCCCCATCACAGCACAGCAGGGAGTGTGAACACATGTGACGCTCTAGACTTCTGGGTGTGTGCCAGTAACTCAGAGAATGTGAAATCAGTCTGGAGGATAAAGAGCCTGTGTTCTCCAGACATTTCTGGCTTCTCATTTTCCCTCACTTAGTACTTTCTAAATTTTTCGAGGAATCATTTTAAGAAAAAAAAGAGACGATAATCAGGAAATTGGTGTGTTTTGCCAAATTGCAATGTTATTGCTGAAAGGCTAGAACTTAAGCCTACCTTTAGTTTTACAGATATACTAAACTTTCCAAGTGAATATTTTGTTACCAATGGAATTTTCCTTTCAAGGAATTTTTATGATGCTTTAAAAACTGTTACAAATCTAAATAGAAGATCATCTGGAATCATGTTCCTTTTAAGAATCTGAAAATACAGACACAGCCTTTATAGTTTGAAGCAACAAGTGACATGACATCTCCTTAGGAAGAAGGAAACACGAGTGCACAGAGATATAATTCTGAGGGCTCTCCCTGACATACCAGGAGTACAAATTTTTAAAGGATGACTGGCCTCATCTAGGGCAGAATTTTTACCAGGACACTTTTTTGAAACATTGGAAGGCTACCATGCACAATATGTATATAAGGGATCTCAGACTCAACCAAAGTGTGGCTCCGAGTTAAAACTGCTCCTTCCCTGCAGGCCCCTCACTGAGTCCTCAGATAGTGTAGCGGCAGAGCAAGTCCTCAAGCAGAAAGTAGCTGTGCATTTTTTTGTGTAAAATAAGAGAGAGGGGACATTGGATTCTTGTGAAAAATTAGAATTTGTGCAGTAAAGAGCATGTGGAAGAAAGCTACTTCCCTATGAATTCAGGTGATGCAATCTCCCTTTCACTCTCTTTTATTAAGGAGCAAATATATCAACTGGGCTTTTCTGTCTTTAAGAACATTTCCCCCTGTCCACGCTAAGATCCTTTTCCACAGACTTAACATCTATTTTCCCAGAGGACCCTGTTTGATGTGCATCCAAGCTACAGGAGACCAATCAATTTCAGCCAGTTTCAAGTTTTTATCCTGCCCCACATTTATCCCCCCCGCATACACCCCTCCCCAACCCCCTCCAGACATCCGGCCCAAGCTGTGTGCACACTCAGGGGCAGAGAAAATGAGGACAGTACCTCATGTGGGACTTCACGTCCAACAACTCCAGGGCAGTGACCCGTGGTTCCCCGGCCAGGTTTTGCAAGATCTTCAGCCTGGGCCCGCAGTGCTTGTAGAACTCGGTGCAGATGTTCAGCAGCGACTCCCGGGGTCTTCTGAACTCCTCCCGAGCAAGCCGTTCATCCAGTTCCTCTCTGGGAAGGCCCTGCCCTTCCTCCAGTAAGTGCAGGTTTTCTCTGGGGAATTATAAAAGTTTAACTGGGGGTCTGGGAAGGTGTATGGGGGGCAACTATGAGAGGAAGGTATCACACTGAAGAAAAATATGATGCCTTATATTACATGCAAGTTGATGAAGCAGCAGGGCGGGGCCTAGGAGAACCTTATCGGAAGGATCGAGAAAGTTCATCATCTTGCAAGAGACTGTCATCCCAAACTGCAGTGGCTTTCCATTAGCCACTTCCTGAGGATTTATAAAGAAGTGGGATGCCATGCCTGAATGAAAAGAAAGCTGACGGAACCATAACACAGCTCACAAGGCAAATTATCACAAGATGAGAGAATTAGTACAAAATTAGGTTGTCTTTCTGTACCTGATAAAGTGCAGTTTGGCGCCTTGTTCCTGGTACCTGGGAGTCAGAAAAACAGTCTGCGTAACTATCAGAGTAAGAGCGGGGGCCCTGTGGCGGGGCCTCTTTACGGCTTTTTCTTATGAGAAGCCTTTGAAGTTACACATTTTGGTAAGCTCCCTAATACACCCATGCTAATCCTAAAATATAAAATCTTGATCTTTCATTTGCCTACCACATATGCTGCAACTATAGCTGCCATGAACACCGTTCCATTGCCAGATAATTTGTAGAAAGACAGATACTCTAAAAACACACACAAACTCATGGAATGTGGTCAAATGAAGGAAATTTTGGAAAACTTTCAAGGTGAGGTGAATCTAAGTTGCAGTTTTAACATCATGTGCTATATTTTAGGAAGAAATATGGCTGACTTCCTTTCAGTTCTAGAGACTTCTTGCTTTATGAGTGATGGGTGAGAGGACTTTAGAAACCCTCTTTCTCTGGGCACCTTTCATCTAGTGTTGAACATAGCTCAGTAAGCTTAGAGAAAACCCCTAAATATCCCTTAAACTCATTACTCAAAACCCATATAATCATTTTCCCCTAATGTGAGAAATTGAGGTAACACTATCACATCAGATAATTTATATCTGATGTGATAGTTTGGAACTTATTTCATTTTTAACATAAATACATGATAAGCAGGGAATTTACATAAATAATGATATACACTTAAAAATGTGCTTTAGAGAAAATAGAAAATTATTCAGTTTTTCCTTATAACCTCTGCTAATTACTCCATACTGGGAAAAGAGAACTTTCTCCCTAGCTGATTTTGGGTTTGCTGTGTCTTAAAATCTTCCTTGGAGGAGGAAGCTAATTAAACTTTTATTTTTGTCTCAGAGTACCTAGAGGTTAACCCAGGGAGAATGAAGTAAAGTATTAACTAGTGCAGCCAGTGTCTGAGTTGCACCAAGAGGGAAGGTGATTAAGTCAACAACCGTGAAAGCATCAGTTAAGGGGCTAAGTCAAAGCTTGGATGAAATGTCTGTAGAAAATCTGTCCAGATGAAAGAAAGGTGACTCTGCACAACTGCCCTGGAATGAGAAGCCACCTCCTGATTATTATTGTTTCCTTTGCCTTTTTCTTGGAGGCAAGTGAAACAACACTGGAATAGTTCAAAGACCACCCAGGAGGCAGAGAACATCTTGCATGTTCACACAAACAAATGGACATAAATGCCACTTTCTGAAGGTGGCTTACTTCTCTTCATTTACAAAGGTGACAACTGCAAAAAAAGCCTAGGTGTTTTCGTGTAACTCTCAACTCTCACCTTCTTCTCTTTTCCTTGGAGATTTTCACGCTCAATATCGACTATTTTCAGGATTCCTTTCACTCGCAACAGCTGAGATTCAGGTTGTACGACATTGAGAGACCACAGAAGAATAAAGCCAGTGAATTACCTGGTAGTCACCCCAGACGACATGGTGTGGTTGGCTGTGGTGGCCCCTTTATGACCCTGGTCACACCTGCTCATCTGGGGGGCCGTCATGGGCCTGCAACAACAGTAACAAAACCACAGAAGTGGAGACACTTATGAAACCCTCAAGTTACTGCAGCTCACACAAGCTTGAAGCTAGAAGCTTATAAAGGCTTTGGCCTTTTCTGTCACACTCCCCTGCTGAGTCTGTCCTGGAAGGCACTTTAAAGGGAACACTGATTCCCAAGGGTCTATAAGCTCACCACGATTTAAGGTCTTTCAAGTACTCTTCAGACCAGACATTCATGAAATCAGACTTCTAAGTCTGTGCTGATTAAGTGAGAGTTAAGAATTCATTTTTTCAATTCCACAGGTACCAGGAAGTTAGCCATTCTAGACAGTAAAAAAAAAAAAGATAAGGGTGTACATATCATTTAGGCCACCTGCTCCATAACCAACCACTCTGTTTTTCTGAGAAACTATCAAACAAGGAAAGAATCTTTCTAGTCAAAGTTAGACCTAAGTCTGTGTCTTTATTCCTGTCGTAGAGAATGGAGTTGAGGACACGGGGATGGGGAAGGGTAAGCTGGGACGAAGTGAGAGAGTGGCATGGACTTATATATACTAACAAATGTAAAATAGATAGCTAGTGGGAAGAAGCCACATAGCACAGGGAGATCTGCTCGGTGCTTTGTGTCCACCTAGAGGGGTGGGATAGGGAGGGTGGGAGGGAGACTGCAAGAGGGAGGAGATATGGGGATGTATGTATATGTACAGCTGATTTACTTTGTTATACAGCAGAAACTAACACACCATTGTAAAGCAATTATACTCCAGTAAAGATGTTAAAAAAAAATTATACCTAAGACTACCCAGGGAAGTGAGTAAATTAGTATCTATTGTTAAGTCAGTAATTTATTATAGATGCTAAGAAACAGGTTCAAATGAGCTCATATATAGGTAAACTGCATCTGTGTCATCTGTGACGTGGAAAGGAAGATAAGCCCTTTCAAAGCAATTGCTTACAGGAACTCTTTAAAGCTTGCTTTTGTCATGCTCATTTTCTGTATGCTGGTTGTGGCTGGAGAGTAACCCTTTAAAAATCGCCCCAGACCATCTCTTCGGTGCCTTTGCTGTAGGGGGCAGCATTTAAAGCTAGCCCCAAGACCTTCCCCCCACTGCCCCACTGGTGTTACTCCCGTTATCACGCTACATCATATGGCAAAAGGGAAATGATCTGGGTAGGCCTAATCTCATCACCGGCCCTTAAAAAGCAGAAAGTTTCTCTTGGGAGGGGCAGACAAATTTGAAGTCTGAGAAGGACTCAAGGCATCCCTGCTGGCTGGACGACTGCGGGGCCCTGTAAGAGGGAATACAGGTGTCTTCCAACAGCAGAGAGTGGCCCCTGGCTCACGGTCAGGAAGGAAAGGGGACCTCAGACCTAAAGCGGCCTGGTGCTGGATTCTGCCAAAACCCTGAATGAGCTGAGAAGTGGATTTTCCCCCAGATCGTTCCAGTAAGAGCTCAGACCAACTGACATCTTGATTTTGGTCTTGCAAGATCCTGAGCCGACAGATCAGCTGAGCCTGCCCAGATTTCCGGCCTACAGAACCATGCGATGATAATAAACGCATTCAGTTTTAAGCCTCTCAGTTTGTGGTAATGTGCTATGCAACAATGGAAAACTAATACTGATACACTTGTAATATACTTGTTTCTGTGTTACTACCTATAGAACGGTTAATTTTTTTTCATGAGCAACTACATTAGGACTGTGGAAGTGAAGTGGTATTCTTCTCATTTTCTTTTCGTAAAAACAATGGAGCCAATTTTGTTGTGAATAATTACAGCCAGCCAATGAGGCTAGTCTTCCACTCCATCTTTTGAATATTAAATACACTGGAATATTTAAGGCCACAGCATTTCAAATGTCAGAGCTCCATCCATAACTCTTTGTGGAATTTTTGGTAAGTCAGTTTTGGAGAAGTTAATTGACTTATCCTTATAAAAGGGAATAGAAAGCATCAACACTGTGTACTGTAAAGAGAGAGAATCAAGTGGCCCTTGAAGGAAATTGACTGCTCTTCTCTCCTCTAGTCACAGGAAGGCACTAGTGACATAACCAGGTGGGTGCAGAAGGGAGGGTGTAAGTCACGCATTTCTCCTTGTAATGTTCTTCCCCCTCAGACTTTCAGGAAACCATCATCAAAGCACTGGGGGCTGTTTCTCACTGCAGTTTGTCACTGCTCCCTATTCCACTGCTTCCCATCCCTTCAGATTAGATGCACGTGGGCAGTTCAGCAGAGAGTCTACCCAAGGCTTTGGGCTATGTTCTGCTTGCCTCGGTTGGCAATGTAGTGCAAGATTAGGAACTAAACATAGGTTGAACTTAATGAATAACAATCTCACTCCCCCTCTCACTTGCTGGTGCATGCTGGAAAAGTCCTCCCTGGACTGAGGGGTTGCAGCGAGTCCCCTCACCAACTGAGCAAGATGGGGCTGGAGAAGTTGGTGCCTGTGACGGGAGTAAACCATAGAATTTTAGGCTAACAATATGGCCAAATGGGATGGAGAAGCAAAGACATCGATGCAGAAAGACGGCTTCCCCACCTCCACCCGTGGGGAGGAATGTCTCCTTCCAGCTGATTTTAGATGACAATGGAAAAGGAAAGCATATCACTATATAGTGTCCTGCATCTACCACCCCCACTCGCTCTATCCTTGGTACACAGACATCCCCCCGGCCCCGCTAATGCCCCCACCCGCCAACGCCCACCCAGGCCTCATCTATCCAGCCCTTCCCTGACACAGGGCAGCTCAATTCCTCTGCTTCTGTACCCAAGAATCTGGTGCCAGGGCTAACTTCTTGGAACTTTGTTTAGGGCTGAACCCTGGTGTCAACTGACCTTTCCATTCCTAAATCCCTCAGTCCCCTCTCTCAGCACTCGAGTCCTGTCCGACAGAGAATCTATCAATTCTAGCATTAGAATAAAATTTTGTAGTTTATGTTTGTTATGTAGCTTCTGAAATTAAAGTAAAAATAAACCCAGCTCTTTACAAACAGGAAAATAATAAAAGAATGCTTAGCTGAAATTGCAGACATTTCATGTCTCGTAAAAAAAGAGCTAATAAAAACGTGGATCACATTTTCATAGTCACTAAATTAGCCCTTTTACAAAAGATTTGTTTACTGCTGGGTTAAAACTGCCACAGAAGCTCGGCAAGCTACATGTAAATGTGTGTTTAGCAATCATGGTAGAATAATAATACTAACAATTATTATTATTATTGTCATCATCATTATTATTATTTAGAGTACTGAGCACTATTTATCTAAACAACTTAGGGAATGCTTGCAGTTTCAGCTGAGTTTGGATAAGTTATCTGTAAATAAAAACTGGGTTTTAGAGATTTTCATCTTTTTGGTGGATACATATAGCTTATGGCTGGGGCTATTTCTGCCGATGGGATTACCTGGTGAGGACCTCTACGCTGTATAAAAGGGCCTGCAGGGATGTCGCAAGAGCAGCCATGGCGGCGATCTCCTCTCGGGCAGCGGGTCCTGTCTCCACTTGTGACGTTTGCCTCTTTAGCTTTTGTAGGTAACATGGCACCAAAGCTTCCAGGACCATCAGCATCTGAAGACTTTAATCAACAGATAGAAAACCAAATCACGTTTTTACATCCTACTTGATATTCTGGAGCATGGAGAAATGAAAAGCCTCTAGAGAGTTGGAAAACTCTGAATCCCCTTCCCACACCACCCAAGCCAAGAGTAATTAAAGCTGCCGGAAATATCTACCAACACTAATTAATTAGTTAATTAATCACCGGATAAAAGGTGATAAAATTCTGCATTTAGGAAGAATATTATCTACTTGGGAGAGTTAGCATATATACAATTGGTTGAAAGAACAATAGAATGGTGACAGGTAGAGCTATTCAGTCAATCAGAGAAACAAGCTTCACAAAAATCAACAAAGCTTCCATTCAGTAATTTGTAACAAATCTGAGACAAAATAAAACCCTTCTTGGGCTTCCCTGGTGGCGCAGTGGTTGAGAGTCCGCCTGCCGATGCAGGGGACACGGGTTCGTGCCCCGGTCCGGGAAGATCCCACATGCCACGGAGCGTCTGGGCCCGTGAGCCATGGCTGCTGGGCCTGCGCGTCCGGAGCCTGTTGCCCCGCAACAGGAGAGGCCACAACAGTGAGAGGCCCACGTACCGCAAAACAAACAAACAAACAAAATAAAACCAAAATAAAACCCTTCTTTAGGAGTCTGGCTTCTTAAAGCTTAAGCAAGTTTACAGCAAGAGTCTGGTCTGGAAACAGTCACTGTGATACAGGTATGAAAATGGCTGCTTACTAGTGTGAATAATTTAAAAATTCAGCTATATTTTGCTATCAAGAGACATTAAATATAAGTATATAGAAATGTTGAAGGTGAAAGTAAGAGCAAACACCAAAAGAATGCTGATGTAACTATTATGTCAGACAAAACAGACTTCAAGGTAAGTTAAAGATGGAAATTTCATAATTGTAAAAGGACATATTACCAGACATCAGACTTTTTATAAAACTATCATAATTAAGACAGTATAATATTGGTGCAAGGATAGACAAATAGATATGTGAAACAGAATAAGGAGTCCAAAACAAATCCACAGGTATTTGATTTATAACAAAGATGACACTGCAATGCAATGGGGAAAGGCTAGTCTTTTCTATAAATGGTGCTTGGGTCTATTGCCTATTAGATATCTCTATGGGAAAAACAAACTTTGGCCCTTACTTTGCATCATACCAAAATTAATTCCAGATGGCTTGTTAATCTAAATGTTAAGATAAAAACAAAGAAGCACCTAGCATATAAGGGGATATATTCATAACCTTGGGTTAGCCAAGATTTCATAAGAGGACACAGAAAGCACTAAAAAAATAGGAAAAAGGTGATACATTGGACTGTATTAAAATGAAGAGCTCTGTTCATCAAAAGACAACCTTAGGGGAGTAAAATTATAAGCCACAGAGTAAGAGATGTTATTTGAAATACAAGTAGCCAGTGGTGTGCTGGAATGGCTAAATAACCAGTCAAGAAGGCCTACTGGACAACCCTCAGGATGGGAGAAAATATTTGCAACTGAAGCAACTGACAAAGGATTAATCTCCAAAATATACAAATAGCTCATGCAGCTCAAGATCAAAAAAAACAAACAACCCAATCAAAAAATGGGTGGAAGACCTAAACAGACATTTCTCCAAAGAAGACATACAGATGGCCAACAAACACATGAAAAGATGTTCAACATCACTAATTATTAGAGAAATGCAAATCAAAACTACAAAGCAGTATCACCTCACGCCTGTCAGAATGACCATCATCAAAATATCCAAAAACAACAAATGTTGGAGAGGGTGTGGAGAAAAGGGAACACTCTTACACTGTTGGTGGGAATGTAAACTGATGTAGCCACTATGGAGAACAGTATGGAGGTTCCTTAAAAAACGAAAAATAAAACTACTATATGACCCAGCAATCCCACTACCGGGCATATACCCAGAGAAAACCATAATTCAAAAAGATACACGCACACCAAGGTTCACTGCAGAACTATTTACAGTAGTCAGGACATGGAAGCAACCTAATTGTCCATCAATAGAGGAATGGATAAAGATGATGTGGTACATATATACACTGGAATATTATTCAGCCATAAAAAGGAACGAAATTGGATCATTTGCAGAGATGTGGACAGACTTAGAGACTGTAAGACTTCACTTCATACAGAGTAAAGTAAGAGAGACAGAGAAAAACAAATATTGTATATTAACACATATGTGCAATCTAGAAAAATGGTATAGATGTTCTTATTTGCAAAGCAGAAATAGAGACACAGACATAGAGAACAAACGTATGGATACCAAGGGGGAAGGGGGGGACGGGATGAACTTGGAGATTGGGATGGGATTAACAGATATATACTACTGATATTATGTGTAAAATAGATAACTAATGAGGACCTACTGTATAGCACAGGGAACTCTACTCAATGCTCTGTGGTGACCTAAATGTGAAGGCAATCCAAAAAAGAGGAGGTATATGTATAGCTGATTCACTTTGCTTTACAGCAGAAACTAACAACATCATAAAGCAACTATACTCCAATAAAAATTAATTTAAAGAAAAAGGCCTACCATAAGCATCTCTTTCCAACACCACATTCAATGATGTCATTCTGGTATTTTGTATTCAGCAATTGCTACATATTGGCAAATTGGCAATGCTACACATCAGAAACTCTTTCTCCCAGAGAGTTGGTTGTTAAATGTTTACCAGCAACACCACTCTATATAAGTTAAAATGTATTTATATCACACTCTTTAAAAAAAATTCTATATATCAAATAAAAATTACTGATAATCTCATTTAAAAATAGGTAGAATACTTCAATAGGTCCCTTGCAAAAGTAGATATCCAAATTCCAGTAAACAATCTGAAAGGCTTCCAAACCTTTTAATTTGCTGGAGGGAAATGGAAATCAAAACCACAATGAGATATCACTATAAGCCAACAAAAACAGTTAAAATAAAAAAGACTGACAATACAAAGTGTTGATGAGGCTGTAGAGTACTGGAACACCTATACACTGCTGGTGGGAGTGAAAACTGATACAAGCCCTCTGGAAAACTTTTTGGTAGTATCTACTAAAGCAAAACATACACATACTCCATGATCTAGCAGAGCATTTCTACCCACAGAGACGCATATATATGTGCACACAAAGACATATAGAAAAATGTTCACTGCAGCATTACTGGTAATAGCTTCAAACTGGACACAACACTAATGTCTGTCAACAAAAGAAGAAATACACAAATTGCAGCATAGCCATACAATAGAATATTATAGACAAATGAAGAACTACTGTTATACACGATTGTGTGGATGAATCTCATGAAATAATACTGAATAACAGAAGTCAGACGTTAAAAAATACCTACCATATTATTTCATTGTAGTTGAGTTCAGAAACAGACAAAGCTGATTTGTGATGTTGGAAATCAGGATAGTGGTTCTTTTATCTGATTTTTCAATTTGAGTGGTAGTTACACTGATGTGTTAACTTTGTATACATTCATGAAACTATAAAATTACAATTTGTAAAAACTTTCTTGTATGAATATTTAAATAAAATACATTATTTAAAAAAAAATTTAAGCACAACAGGGACTTGGTATTACAAATGTTGAAGTCTTGTAAGAATTGAATTTATTCCCATGAAACATATCCCAGGGAACAACTACTTAAGAGATCCTGGCTCCACCCAGGAATAAGAACAGTTCTGGCTTAAACAGAGCAGAATAAGGTATTAGGGAGGTTTTTTTTAAAATTTTTTAATTTAGCTTAACAGTGTTGGACTCTGGCTTTTAACTCACAATGACAAGAGAATTTGATTGTGAACTCTAATTCCTTTTGATTTCAATGTGTTTGGATTTTAACTTGAAAGTGTCTTTCATATCTCATTGGGAATTTGATAATGCGAGGATTTTTTAGTCAAATTTAGGGCTTCTCTATGCTGTTAGCATTTTAATATTAGAGAATCTTTATACATTTTGTCATTGCAGTGTCTTCCTGTTATCTCTTAATCGCACTGCAGAATCTCTGATACACCCTAGTAACATGGTACTGGATATGCCTGGAGTGGAAAATAGAAGAGGGGGTATTTTGACACTTAGGAATCGAGTGGACTTGGAGTTAAGTTAATGTAAGGTTTTGATCCATTTTTGAACCTTTTATGGAGCTGTGATATTGTAGGAGGAGCCTAAGGAAAGGAGGATGAGGACCGTCCTGAGAGAAGGTAGATTTGCCCTCCTGAGGCAGGGTTGACCAGGGGCACAGAGTTTAATCCCCATTGCTTAAGACAGAATTAGGTGGGAATGTTGGGGATGGGGGTGGCATATTTTACTCATTCCTCATGTTTCCTTCCAGCAGAGAGAGTTCAGTCAATATCAATCCCGGTTCCCCTTTGCCCTTTTACTCATTCGGTTCTGGAGAAGACAAAGACTTACCTGAGGGGCAAATTGATATAGACATACTGGACAAAATCAGCTCAGCTCTTTTTCTTTTCCTGGAAAAGCCTGCCAACAGGGCTTCTATCCTCTGCTGTGAGTTCTCAGGGCAGTCCTGTTTCAAGCCTGATTCCCCTACTTAATCTTTCTCAGCACTACAGGTGATATTTCAACCTCCCTTCTGCCTGCCTTCATTTATTTAGAACATGGGCAAGAAAGAAGTCACTCTTCACTGGATCCTTCCAGAAACCTCAACTCATGACTGACACCGTTTCAGGAGTTTCTGAGAAAGGATAAAGGGGACCCTGAAGATGGCTGTGATATTCAGCTCAGGCAAGGAGAGCAGAGATTTCCACCAGAGGCTGTGGTAAGAATAAACTGTATGCATTTTCTTCAGGTGGCTCCTCATGTTTACAGACTTGGTAGGTAAGAGGCAGGATGAGGTAAGGTGACTTGGCTCAGCGCCTTGAGATGGCTGAGCAACAGATTTCATAAGGGAAAACTTCAAAATAAATTGCTCTGGGACCGGAGGCAGGAGAGATTATTTGCAGTGGGGGGACCGGGAAATGCACTGTGGAGATGGGGCAGAGGTCACCCTGCTTGTCAGCGGGATGTTCTGACCCTACCATCTGCTCTCTCTGTCCCAGCGGTGTGTGAGGAGATAGTGCATAATGAACAAACTGATGGAAGAATATTAAATAATGGTATTACACTCTAAGATTAATCCCGAATAATAAAGCAGTCTGGGAATACCTGACCAGTTGTCTGCTGCTTTTTTCATTGATTACTTTAAAAATACAAAGTCCCAGTCTTTTATCCAATTCATAATAACTATTCTGAAAGAATTTTTGATATAAAATAAAACTGACAATTGTTAAAACACCACTGAGTAGAATTTGTTGTTTAATAAACATCCTGCTTCAGATGTTTATTCTACATTAAGGAACTACATCTTATGGGCACCGTTGAAATTTGACTTGGGGAAACTGCAGTAATGATCAAAACCTGAAACACAAAAGCTCAAAATGACAGAAACTCTAATGAGCAAAGTTTGATACAGATCAAGATAAAATAAGTCCTCCCCTAAAACTTAATCAATGAATGTAAACTTTATTATAAATTTTACATAGAAAGAAAATAATTTCAATGAAAAGAACTTTGATAAAATGAAAAGTTGAAAGTGGCTTATTTGCAACATAAACTGACTGAGGAATTAAACTGGCATAAATAAATTAGAAAATAATCCCTTAATGAAAATGTATAGGTATAATTATGATTAAGATGTTTGTATTTATAAAGTCGTAGTCAAAATATCCTTGGGGTCAAAGTATCCACTGGGTTAAACTAGTAGAGTTGCAATAGTTGGGTCAATATTTTTCTACACTAATTGAAAACCAGAGGTAGATTTAAGGAGGAATATGAGAAACTGATTAGGAGATTTGATCAAACAGAGAGAATTAAGAATTTTAAGTAATGTGGAAATCTGTAAGCCCCAAGCAATCTTTAGATCCCAAGTAGATCACTATGCTTTACTTTCAGATCAGTTATACATTTCTATCTAGTGTTCCATAAATCACCCGATCTATAGATGTTTCAGGATAGGCTTGTATTAGGTTAGAACTGGACTGGTATGAATAGACAAGCGCTAGTTCTCTGTTGGTTTCACCAGGAGAATCACTAGTCATCTTCCCTTTCACTTCAAACCTGAGTCAGAGTCACAGCTCACCCTGAGCACATGAGATCAACAGCTGGTCCCAGGAGGTAGGACCAATGCGGGTGACTCTGGGTTAGATCAGAGCCAGCAACCCTGAGTTCACACTCAGATAAGATTTATATTTTATTCCTGTGTGACAGGAGTTTGTAGTCTCAGTTCTTTGAATTTACATTAGAAAGGTGATAACCTACCTAGATCTGGCAGTCTTAACAGAGGAGCAATACCCTGGAATAATTTATTAGCCCATCCTTCTCTCAAAAGAAAGAAAGTTGAGGCAAAAACTGTGATATGTTTATGACTAATCCATATTTTTATTTTCAAACTATTTTCTCACCACAAAGGCCTATGCAAGAAGAATTACAAATGAGAGAAATAGGAACATGGAAACAGTTGGCTGTTATCTGATTCATTCATTTTATAAATTTATATTGTTATATCATATATGGAATACAGCACTATATTAGGCATTGGAAGATATATCACATATACTAAGAATATGGTAGAATACAATCGAATGCTTTGTTTATGGGTTAGATATTACAAGAAAAAATCAAAGTAGATTGAGAAATTAAGAGGGAGAGATTTCCTAATGTTGAATTGAGGAAGAGGAGGGAAGGCCATAGGGCTGGTTAAGCCAGAATTATGGAACATTTGGAAGGAATGCAGCTCTTATCTTTAAGCATGTACATTACATAAAAAGGGGTTATCCATAATTCATTTGAATTATTGTCTCTGCCTTTAGAATACCTATTTTAATAGAGAGATGAGGCTGATTTTCATTTCACATATTATATATATATATATATATATACACACATATATATATACACAATATATATATATATGTAAATAAAATCAGGTCAGAGCCAACATCCTAGAACTGGAAATAACACTCACCATGGTGAGTCCTTTGGATTCCTTGCACTTGGCAAAATGACAGGCAAGATTTCTCTTCCTGCTCTTTGTGTGACACAAGTTCTTATTGCTCCTTGAAATGAGTTTTCTTAAGTAGCTTAAATGTCTTTTCTGAAATTTTATTTGCTATTAATTTCTGTTACATGTGAGGATATTTCCTAAACAAGACTAAAACATCTTAGCCACTTCACAATTTCCAAATTAGGGGATTTCAAATTGATGAAGATTTACTATATTTTTCATAACCTCTGCTATGACAAGTTCCCTAAATTTAGTTTTTGAAAACATACTTGCCAGAACATTACAGGCTAATCTTAGCAAACATAACCTTTGTAGTCACTCAATTTTATTTCCTTTGCCATACTTACTTATTACAAGGCATGGAATAAAAGGCTGCAGTTACCTTCTGAATGACTCAGGAGCATATGCCACCACAGTAACACAGAGCTTAATGGCTTCACTTATAGAGAAAGTCAGGTCTTCGTTTCCATAGCAGAAATCTGAAGGGACAGAAGGGCAAGGCACACAATCAGAGTGGATTCCACCAGGGATAAAGAAGAATTTATTACTCCTAACACTTTCTTTCCAGTTATATTTTGTAGGCATTTCCTTGTTAGACTTTATTCCTAAACTGTGAACACTTAATATCCTCATCTAAAGGGACTAAAAATTCTGTTCTATTTTTGAATAATCAGATGACAAATAAAAGTGCTTTATTTTGGTAGTTTAAAAAAACTCATCTAATAGAAGGATATTTGGATGCTGTAAGGCAAGACATGAGACTTCATCTTTGAATACCTCTAATTGTAGACATTCCATGATAATAAAAGCCTGTCTTAAAGGGTTATTCACTTAGAATTGCCCAGGAAAACCCAATTTTCTGAAAACTACAGTGGTCTATTGAGCCCCCCTTTTAATACAATTTTCATGGCAGAGAATCCTTTACATTTTAAGATTTACAAGAAATTTAAGAAAAACAGGAGATAGGAAAATGTACTCATTTAATTTATACCACCGTTCCACTTATTTTTGCTATTTTGATTTAGCTCAAAATATTCAGTATAAGGTCGTTTAAAAAAAGAAAGATTACAAAAAGAAAAAGAATGCCAAGGCAAGTTTTGCTTTTACCTAATGACTTAAGAGGCTTCTCAGCTTTGACCAGCTCTAAGATGTCTAGGATGTCCGTGGTCTCCCCCTCCAGCGACTGCAGCAAGTCAAACAGGCACTGAGCTGACACGCCTTTGCTGGACCCAGTATTGGCAGCATCCTGTACAAAGAAAAGCC
This sequence comes from Pseudorca crassidens, assembly GCF_039906515.1. Taxonomy (NCBI): domain Eukaryota; kingdom Metazoa; phylum Chordata; class Mammalia; order Artiodactyla; family Delphinidae; genus Pseudorca; species Pseudorca crassidens. Next base: position 26,930,480 of record NC_090301.1, read on the forward strand.
ATTTTAGGCCATCATTAAAAAGTTTACAAATAACAAATTCTGGAGAGGGTGTGGAGAAAAGGGAACCCTCATACCCTGTTGGTGGGAATGTAAGTTGGTGCAGCCACTGTGAAAAACAGAATGGAGGTTCCTAAAAAAAACTAAAAATAGAGTTGCCATATTATACAGCAATCCCACTCGTGGGCATATATCCAGAGAAAACTCTAATTCAAAATGACACATGCACCCATATGTTCATAGCATCACTATTCACAGTAGCCAAAACAGGGAAACAACCTAAATGTCCATCGACAGATGAATGGATAAAGAAGATGTGGTACCTATATACAATGGAATCCTACTCAGCCATAAAAATAATGAAATAATGCCATTTGCAGCAACATGGATGGACCTAGAGATTATCATACTAATTGAAGTTAGAAAGAGAAAGACAAATACCATATGATATCACTTATATGTGGAATCTAAAATATGACACAAATGAACTTACCTATGAAATAGACTCACAGACACAGAACAGAATTGTGGTTGCCAAGGAGGGTGAAGGGGGATGGATTGGGAGTTTGGGATTAGCAGATGCAAACTATTATATATAGAATGGATAAACAACAAGGTCCTACTGTATAGCATAGGGAACTATATTAAATATCCTGTGATAAACCATACTGGAAAAGAATATAAAAAAGATGTATATATATATATATGTATAACTGAATCATTTTGCTGTACAGCAGAAATTAACACAACATTGTAAATCAACTATACTTCAATTAAAAACAAAAGAAAAGCCATTTTAGTTTATTAATTCCTACATCAGTACTAATATGGTTTGATCAGAAATACAATTTTCATAAACACTGCCATTGATAACAATATCTAGGCAGTATTCAGCTTACAGAATTCTGCATCCAACCATGCTATTGTATGGAGTGAACACCTGAGTTTTAAGGGATCTATTAAATGCTAATCTAGTACAAAAGAGATATTTGTGGAAACTCATAAAAATACAGCAACATGTGAACTGCCAGTAAAGTTCATGCCTATGTTTTCTCTGGTCTGTGATAATGGGACTCAGCATTCCCCCGCAAATTTCCATAATGGATTGGTTGAATACATCAAATATGTTTGAGAAACAGATGAATTTTTTGACAACCCTGGGAATTTTACAGGTCTTAGTTGATAATCTATCTCCAGAATGGAGATACTTACCGTCTCAAATCTCTGTAAAATGACTTTGATTCATTCATTAAAACAACAAATCCTCCTGGGCATATATCCAGAGAAAACTCTAATTCAAAAAGATACATGCACCCCAATGTTCATTGCAGCACTATTTACAATAGCCAGGACATGGAAGCAACCTAAATGTCCATCGACAAAGGAATGGACAAAGAAGATGTGGTATATATATACAATGGAATATTATTCAGCCATAAAAAGAATGAAACAATGCCATTTGCAGCAACATGGATGGACCTAGAGATTATCATACTAAGTGAAGTAAGTCAGAAAGAGAAAAACAAATATCATATATTAATGCATAGATGTGGAATCTAGAAAAACAGTATAGATGATCTTATTTGCAAAGCAGAAATAGAGACACAGACGTAGAGAACAAATGTATGGATACCAAGGGGGAAGGGGTGGTGGTGGGATGACTTGGGAGATTGGGATTGGCATATATACACTACTACGTATAAAACAGATAACTAATGAGGACCTACTATATAGCACAGGGAACTCTACTCAATGCTCTGTGGTGACCTAAATGGGAAGGAAATCCAAAAAAGAGGGGATATATGTATACATATAGCTGATTCACTTTGCTCTACAACAGAAACTAACACAACACTGTAAAGCAACTATACTCCAATAAAAATTAATTAAAAAAAAAAAACCTCATTAAATTCCTACTATGTGCCAGGCACCATTTTGTGCACTGCAGTTACAGCAAAACAAAAACAAAAACAAACAAAACAACAACTAAAAACAAGCAAAAGGCAAGCAAAAACCAGACAAATGTCTTGTTTTAACGGAGCTCAAATTCTATTGTGAGGTGTGGTAAAGATACATATTAGTGAAACAAATACATATATTACATGTGATATGATATAAATGCTCTGCAGAAAAATAAAAATAAAGCAGGGTAAGTGCTAGAGAGTGACAGAAAAAAATGAGAATCTGGAACTCTTCCCTTTATCATTTTCCATTTTCCATCCTTTCATTAACTGAGTATAAAAATCCAGAGAGTTGATCTATTGACATCCTAGGGGCCGAAATAACGGTTGAAGAGAAACGTTGAAGAGAGAAGATTTTCTTGTTGAAAGAGAAATAATTTTTGGTATTTATATTCCATTGCTTGAATAAAGAGAGCTGAGAGACTGATTATACAAATGCACAATGACCAGGCCATACATAAATATAGAACTGATCTACAATCTGTAGTAAACAGCCCAGGAATCCCTTGCTGTAGTAAGCTCTGAATAAACAGACTTTGCTTTCCTCGTTGGGTTGGTCATTATTTCCACAGAGGTTACTCACAGGAAACTCCAGGAGAGGGGCCACACTTGCAAACAGCTGGAGCACAAAGGGCTTCCGGTGTAGAATGTAGAACTGATGGCAGGCGAATTCAATGGCTTGACGCAACTGGGGATTGCTTTCATAGTCAGAGTACACCTATGGGAAAATGTCACCATATTCAGAAAATTCCTTAACAGCCTACTAGAGTTGTGTTTGCTTTTAAAACTCATAGCCATGGGAAGCATGGACGGAAATGACTAACTTCATAAACTGATGGAGGGGAGTGTAAAATGGTATATACCTTCTTGAGAGAGATCTGGCAATATACATAAAAATCCTAAAAATATAGATATGTTATATACATATATATTTATATACTTATATATATATATGTATATTTATATTTAATCCTAAAAATATAAACATACTTTTTTCTCGGGAAGTTTGTGACTAGTGATTTATCTTAAGAAAACAGACAAATGTACAAAGATATAATATATACAATAATGACTGCTGCAAGGTTGCTTAAAATAGTAGAAAATTTGAAACAACTTAAATTATTCATAAATTGGGGTTAAGTGTATTATGTATATGCATTCAACAGAATACTATCAGTTATATTTTAAAAGATGCTATATAGTGCTACAGGGAAAACTCCCACAATATTCTTTTTTTTTTTTTTCCCCACAATATTCTTAGTGTCACATTAAAAAAGGTAGGTAACAAACTTGAATATATGGTACGATTCAACTTCTGTTTTAGAAAAAGTAGGAGAGAGTACCAAGATTTTCAAGATGTGTAAACGATGGTTATCTAGGGGGAGGATTATGGGTGATCTTTTTTTTTTTTTTTAAATAATATTCTTTTTTCTTTAAACCCCACATTTGTTTATTTATTTATTTTTGGCTGTGTTAGGTCTTCGTTTCTGTGCGAGGGCTTTCTCTAGTTGTGGCAAGCGGGGGCCACTCTTCATCGCAGTGCACGGGCCTCTCACTATCGTGGCCTCTCTTGTTGCGGAGCACAGGCTCCAGACACGCAGGCTCAGTAGTTGTGGCTCACGGGCCTAGTTGCTCTGCGGCATGTGGGATCTTCCCAGACCAGGGCTCGAACCTGTGTCTCCTGCATTAGCAGGCAGATTCTCAACCACTGCGCCACCAGGGAAGCCCCATGGGTGATCATTAATTTCTTCTTTAAACTTTTCTTTATCTTTCGAATTTTATAATGAGCATTTATTGTTTTTGATAATTATTTAAAAAGTTATACAGGAAATTCCAACTATCTAAAAATAGGACAGAGTGCCCTGATGATATTAAAAGTCAATTTCTTGGGCTTCCCTGGTGGCGCAGTGGTTGAGAGTCCGCCTGCCGATGCAGGGGACACGGGTTCGTGCCCCGGTCCGGGAAGATCCCACATGCCGCGGAGCGGCTGGGCCCATGAGCTGTGGCCGCTGAGCCTGCACGTCCAGAGCCTGTGCTCCGCAACGGGAGAGGCAACAACAGTGAGAGGCCCGCGTACCACAAAAAAAAAAAAAAAAAAAAGTCAATTTCTTGCCCCTGTAGTTGAGCAAACGCCACTTTACACAAACATGCATTACTTCCATAATTTTATTAAAATTTCCATAAAAATGAGAAGTAGGATGAGCCCTCAAGGCCCCTTCTGAACTTTATTCAGTACTCCTAACTGTAGCCATGTACACATTAGGCATGACTAAGTGAAAACTGTTCCTGCTACATTCACCTCCTCCAACCTTGTCATACCAAATTTAATGGCAATGAAAATCTCTATTCAGATAGAGGTTGGAGACTCTCTTGGGAGAAACATCAACTGAATGCTTGCCATACATTTGAATAATGGTTCTCAAGCTTCCTAGGGCATCAAAACCACCTGGAGGTCTTGTAAAAACACAGATTACTGGGCCCTGACTCCAGACTTTCTGATTAAGTAGCACTGGGATGGAACCCAAGAATGTGCATTTCTAACAAATCCCCAGGTGATGCTGCTGCTTCTGCTGCTGTTGCTCCAGAGATTGCACTTTGAGAACCACTGGTCCAGAAGAAATGGGAAAGCAGAGCCCCGGTCTGGGAGATCTCAGAATAGAATGGAATATTATGACCTTTTGGAAGTTTCTAGGGGGGGTTCATTTGGTGCCTTTTGAGGTCATAAAAGAAGAAAATTCCATCATTAAAAGTTTTGGTACAGATCTTGTTGACCTGTTCCATGGGCAGGAGAGGACAGCCTGTGCACCTGCAGCATGGTGGGCAGAATCCACTGGTAGCCGCTGAGGGAGAAGAGGTGATTGAAGTGCACAGCGCTGTTGATGACGGTGGCCGCGTACTGCCTGAGCAGGGCACTGTCTTCTGGGTGCAGGATCAGAGCCCCGTTAAAAACGTTGAGGAAAAGCATGATTTCATCTCCCCAGGGAAACTCGCTCGGCATGCCCAGGAACATCTCCTCCAGGAGCTGGATCCACAAGCTTTTGTGAAGAGTGTCGAGGCCAAACAGCTCCTTCCCAGCTGTGAAACATGAAACAGCAGAGACAGAATTAGCCCCACGCCAATCCTGTCAGTGTGGAGGGCAATCAAACCCCAGGGCGCTGCTGTTTCCAGCTCAGGGACATGAAGATCTACTGCTGATACGCTTCCCAGAGCAATATTGCAGCCACTGCTGTGACACCTCCTAGCCCTCCAAGCACTTTCTTCATCACCTCTTTGATTCAACTCTGTGGGCAAGACAGGTGCAGTGTCTTGCTGCTGCATAAGCTGTGGCTTTGAGAAAAAATAAGCTATTAAGAAAATGGCAGGGCTGGGACTTGTTCTTTGAACTCATGGTCAGACTAGAGCTGTGTCTACTATTTCTCTGGAGCTTCTGGATGAAGATGTAGAGCATACGGATGCTGATTTAAGTAAACTGTCCCAAATTAATAACTGAGTAACAGAGCGTGGTTTCAAAATGGGTCTCTTCCAATTTCTCTGTCTCAGTCTCTCTCTCTCTCTCTCTCAATTTGAATAATGGTTCTCAAGCTTCCTAGGGCATCAAAACCACCTGGAGGTCTTATAAAAACACAGATTACTGGGCCCTGACTCCAGACTTTCTAATTAAGAAGGTATAATTTAGATAGAGTAAAAGGCACAGAACATAAATGTAGAATTCAATGAATTTTGACAAAAATACCCACTCAGGTAACGAACACGCCAATCAATGTATAGACCATTTTCATCACCTGAGAAAGTTCTCTCATACCCCTTTCTGGGAAATCCATTCCCCCCAGTCCAGAGGTAACTACTGTTCTGATTTCTGTCACTGTAGATTCGTTTTTGCCTCCTCTTGAATTTCATATAAATATCTGTTCTTCACTTAGTCAAGTACTCTCCTAACAATACCACACTGCTTCCTTCAATTGCTTACGATTAGCTTAGAGCAGTGGTCTCAGGATTTGGTCCTTGGCACAGAAGCACCAGCCTCACCTGGGAGCTTGTCAGAAATGCAAGTTCCCAAGCCCCATTCCAGAGCTACCGAATCAGAAACTCGGGGCTGGAGGGTGGGACCCAGCAATCTGCGTTTTATCAAGTTCTCCAGGTGATTCTTGTGCTCTCTCCAGAGCTGAGAGCCACTAGCTTAGAGAACTGTCTGCCGATTAAGATAGAGACGTCCTCTAGCTGAGGACAAAAGAAGGGCAGGAGAAGAAGCCCAAGAGAGGAAATGCTTCTTTCCTAATACCTTGAGGATCACTGAAGAGTGAAAACTCCGCATCAATAGCACTTCGAGGGAATGAGGGCAGTCGGAGGAGGTCTTCCTGGAGCATGGAGACGTGGGACTGCTTGTGGGCTGTGGGGATCTTCTGGGTGAGGGAGATGAGAAACAAAACCCTCCCCACTTCCTCCAGCTTCCGAGTGAATACCTACCGGCAAAGGCAGGAGCAGATGAAAAGTAGAATTGGCAATTCTGAAATTACCAAGAGTGAAGAAACTGAAGTGAAAACCTTAATGGCAAACCGGGCTGATTAAAAATTGAAAGATGGGGGAAGTGAAATGGGAGAGAAATATTTTTTCTTTACCACACAGAAAGAGCAAACAATACTTAATTGACTCTCACTTCCTGCATCTGTCCTACAGAAGGAAGTGTTTCTTATGGAGTTTGCCAGCTAGAGGAGAACAAGGCAAGCACTGTCAAGAGCAGTTCAGTAGTAAATACAGCCCATTTGTTTGGATGTCATAATATAGAAGACCTTCTCCAGCAGGAGCCAGTCAGTTCCAATTGCTTCTATCATTTCTACTGATGCCTTACGCTGTTTCTGGGTTTGCCTCTTAAAGACTGAAATGGGCTCCAGGAAAAACCTATCTTGGAACAAAAGCTAATAGGACCTAGATTGGTGGTCCTTTAGCCCTTAGTTTAGATGACGTGAACATGCGTCTTTTGGTCCTTCTCTTAGTGCCTTTTCTGTTGCTGATCAGTGGGCAGGGGGATGTGACTAGGAAGATGATAAGCAGTGAGCAGCTGTGGAGGAGACTTCAGAGCCAGAACCACAGGTCTGTCTATTATTATCTCCCTGAGGAAATTAGAAAGAAGTCTTAAGATCCCAGCTTGGAGTATAAATAGAGTAAGGGCCCCATTTTATGTTATTCTCTTAAAATGTGTTCTTAAACATGACTAAAAAAACGCACTCGTGAAGTGCAGTTATTGATTATGGTTTTCATTATTTTGCTGCCAAAATCAGAGGCTGGGATAATTTGTGGGGAATTGTTTTAGGAATTATTTATATTTAAGGTCTTACAGTTTTGCCCAACACCTCACACTTTGTAATACATTCACTATTTTCTTTCTTCTAAATGCAATTTAGGTAGTTAATACTATGTTTTTAATTACTTAAGCGGTCGGATTCTATGCCATCCCCTGAAGATATTTTTGAATAGCATCCTTGCTACATGCGGAAAAACTGAAATAATAGTGTGTTTCAACATTTTATTAAAAATAAATGAATATAACACAAAGACCACATTAAGATTGTATCATTATTAGAATTGTGTACTACAGCTATATTTCGCTTGCAAAATAGTGAATTTCCTTAAGCTCAAAGTCTGATTTATGATGAGATGTGTAAACATTATTCTGTTCTTCAATCTTAAATCTAAGTACAGCTGCTTGATTCTGTTTCCTCCTATTTTAACAGAAGTCAGTAACATGTCCAAGGTCAGATCCCTGGTCAGTGGCAGAGATGGGACTGAGTCCAAATCTCTGGACCTTGGTGCAGGGCCTTTTGCAGGCACACTACATTGACCCCTTTTATTTTTTTCCAGCTAGCATAAATTTCCGGGACAACCTTCTTATAGCTACACTATGTGTACTTCCAATCCTGCTTTACAAAAATGTGGAGTGAAAATCCAAACTTAGAAACTAGTAGGTAAATAAATTAGAAGATTTCTGTTATTTATACCCCAATGATTTCTCATAGCATTCTCCAAGTGAGTGTTTCTTAATACCTTTACATTATTCATCCAATTTATAAAAACTTGGTTAAAACACTATTTTTGGGAACTATCTATTGACCAAGGGCCCATCATTCTCTCTCTAGAAAGGATCATAACAGAATCTCAGGGCTGGCAACCGTTTACAGAGCATCTATCCCAATGACATGACAAAATAGAATAAAACTGTGGTGGTCAGGCACCTGTTTCTGAATGAGCTCCTGTCCTTTCTCTGGATGCATATGTACAAGGTTCAGCTGTGGAGACACGGATCTCCTAAAAGGGTAAATATCCCGAACATAGGTCTGTGGTGGGATTACACAAAGACAAAAAAAGAGTTCCAATAATTAAACTCTGACTCTCATTTCCTCTTTCCCCAAAGGTCAGACAAACATGTTATGTATTTTCTGATGGTTTAGATTCTTACTACTTTACGCTCCCCAATTCTACAAAATCCTAGGGAAGATAAACACCCTCCTCGGGAAAGCTTCAATCTCCCCAGGCTGAGTATGCTTTCCAAAGTCCAGGATGCTCTGTCAGGAGCCAAGGAGCCAGAGGCCATTTACTAAAACCCATTCTGAAGAAGAAAAGAAAAGCCCTGTAAAGTGATGTCAGTGGTCTTCCTGAGGTTTCCTTTGTTCATTAGATCACGCTACCACAATCATGCTTAATGTAGTAGAAAGCGGCACGAGAACAACATTAACATTCCAAATAAACACGTGTACTTACAATACGGGCAACTTAAGTGTTCATCTAGATGTAATAATGATGAGTGACGAAGAGCCTTACTTATCTCCTTTAATTATTACAACGACCCTAAAGTAGCTACTATCATCACCTTCCCTTTACAGACAAGGAAACTGAAGGGTACAAAGGTAAAGTGGCCAGTCCAAAGCTAATACATCAGCAGTGAGGTGGTGTGAACCAAGCGGCCATACGCCTCACCTATAAACAGCGACGCCCCCCTGAGTGAAGCTGTCCTCCGGAAAGGCATAATGGGCTTTTGACACAGCTCTCCATGAGCGTCATCACTGCAGTCTCACCTTATTGTAGTGGATAAGGTTCCATCGTTTATCCATGAGAAAGTAATGTGTAGACTGGGATTCTGGGATATTAAAAAACTCCAGACACTCCTAGAACGACAGCAATTTTTAATAAACATTTACTGAGATCATATTATGAGCCAAACAGTAAGCTGAAAGGTAAAAATGTCGTAAAACAAGGTAACTTCCTGTAAGGAATATATATGTATTTATATCTTACACACATTTTATATATTATGTGTGCATATATATACATATATATATTATATACACACACATATATATGAACATTTACATGCACACAGCTATCCAAAAAAATGACAGCATAAAGACTGTGTAAGGTAGTGCAAGATAGGGGTAGGGGATTAAGACATGCAAACTACTATGCATAAAATAAATAAGCTACAAGGATATATTGTACAACACAGAATATAGCCAATATTTTAGAATAACTATAAATGGAATATGGCCTTTAAAAATTGTGAATCACTATGCTCTATACCTGAAATGTATATAATATTATACATCAACTATATCTCAATTTAAAAAAAAGCCTGATAGTGTAATACAATCTATCTGCTCTGTTCTCATAGAGCTAAAAGAGGTACAATTACAATGTAGACTTGAGTGATGAACTGTGAAGGCACAGTGGCATCTACTGGTCTCAATATCAGAAGAAAGCATGTTTAGTAGCAACATTAAGAATAATATGAACCACAGTGATTAAGCACTTATTATCTACTATATTCTATGCTCAATGCTTTCAATGTAGAGAACTTGTATAACCTGCGCTAATAATCAAGCACTGTTGAAAAAGAAACTGAGACTAGAGAGAGCCTGTCGTTTGACTTATTTAGATAACACTGGTTGTGGTGGAGCCTGGGTTTGAACTCACGGTCTGCCTTCATGCTATCCTACCATCCAAAGTGAGTAGGAAAATGAAGTGGCTGCTAAAGTTTGCTTCACTGGGCCTGAGAGATGCTCTGGAGATGAAGGAGTGAGGCCTGGAGGAGGCTTAACGACCCTTTCTACTGAAATAAAATACACAGGCTTGCAAAACTGAATTTCTCAGAGGTCTTTTCTGGGCCGAAAGTTTGGGCTCCAGATAAACAGGGAATCACTGCACTAGTGTACTTACTACTTTCCCTTAACAACCCCACAGGCATGAGTAACAATGGACTGCGTATCTCTTAAGGGGCGTAACTGTCATAACCATTAAAAATACTTTCTTGATTCACTTAGTTTATTCTAAGGTATATATTTTCTGCCTCTCCAATCACTTCTGTCAGTGGCAAATCAAGACTGTGGATTGTTCAACTCAATGCCACAAAAAGCGTCTCTGGCATGGACTGTCACCTGACCCCTAGAGTTTGTCCCAGTGCCCTTGGTGTGCAAACCCAGGGCATCTCCAGAACTGCCACAAGTGATGCCAGGATACTCCTAAGCAGGATTCACAGCATCTCAAGAGGAGTGTCACGTGGCTGCTGTAACTGAGAGGGAGCCAGCATGATCTTGCCTACATCCATGTGGGGAAAATTATGCAAGGAAATAGAGGAAGTACACAAGGGTTGGGCAGATTCTAGAAGAGGTAAATAAATGCATATATTCATTTGAAGATAGAGAAAGGCAATTTAATTCAAAACTGGATGATCAGTGAAGTGGCCATAGCCATTGTGCATTAAAAACAAATCACTTCTGTCAAAAGTCATCCCTACCTTTAACAGGGCTTCAAACTGAGTATCTTCATGGACTGGTAACTGGGTTGGGATATCACACTCATTCTGTCCATGAACTACCAAGGTCTTGGTACCTACAGAAGGTAAAAATCATAATAAACCGACTTCTACTATAAGAAAGTTTATAGATAAAGCACAAATTATTAAAATATTACCAATAAGCTGATGTTTTTATTATGATTACTACTAGTGAGGGTTTAATGCGACTTGTGCATTGTACTAACTGCACTCCTTTGTTTCTAGTTAAATATATATATATATATATATTTTTTTTTTTTTTTTTTTTTTGCGGTACGTGGGCCTCTCACTGTTGTGGCCTCTCCCATTGTGGAGCACAGGCTCCGGACGCACAGGCTCAGCAGCTATGGCTCATGGGCCTAGCCGCTCCGTGGCATGTGGGATCTTCCCAGACCGGGGCACGAACGCATGTCCCCTGCATCGGCAGGCGGACTCTCGATCACTGCGCCACCAGGGAAGCCCTAAATATATATTTTAAATATGTTTACTTATTATTTAAAAGTCATAGCTACCGTTTATGGAGTTCCCCATACTTTTAAATGGTTTTATGTGCATAATCATATTTAAATCTCATAGCAACCCTATGATATGGGTATTATTATTTTCACACTACAAATGAAGAAACAGAGAGAACTTATTCTTATAAATAAGAACTTATAAGTAACTTAGTCAAAGACACATTTATTTAGTGGAAGAGTCAGAATTCAAACCTTAAGCATTCCAACAAATAATCTATTCCTTTATTTTAAATGAGATGATGAGGTAATAATGGTCGAGAAGATACAAACAGAGCTATTAGCAAAAGCTAAACAAGTAAGGTAGTTTAAATTTACAATTTCCGTATTCTGCTTGGCTGGTGAGACAGTGAACATTATGATACACCTTGATTTATAATGAGCTGTTTTTAAGTGTATGCCTGACAATATGTTTCTTTGCTGTGATAAAAGCTGATCTCTTTGTTGAGCAACCTAGAGACACATAAATATACCATCACCACTTACTGAATGCTTACCACGTGTCAGGTGTGGCAGCTAGTATTGTACAAACCTAAACGCATTTATTCCTCACGATTATGAAGTACGAATCATACTCCCATTGTACGCGTGAGTAAAGAAAGCTTTAAAAGTGATGTCCTTTTTCATAGCTAATATTCATTACACAGATGATAAATGGCAGTGCTCTGATTTTAACATAGGCCTCCTTGCTGCCAGAACCTGTGTTCTTATCTATATATAATTTTGTCTTTTTATTTCAATACATGTATTATCTCACATTTTCCTAGACATTGCGCAAGGATAAAGGCTTGGCAAAATTTCATCTCCAAGAAAGGCAAGCTATCCAAAGCGAAAAGGAGTCGGACCCAGAGTTTACATCACACTGCATGTTTTTTTGTAATTTTCCTTCCTGCTTTTCCCTTTTCCAATTTTTCATAAAGCCATCTCTCAGTGAGTTTACAAAAGCCTGGGGTCCCTGCCATGCAAACAACAGTATTCTCCTTGCAGTGCCAAAAATTCATTCAAAAAGGCTCTCAGTTCAGCTGGCCCTCTGCAATAGACTTAAATAAATCTTTAACCTTGGCAGTCCTTCAAGTACTGATTCACGTGGATCTCAGTTCTGATGTCTCCCTTTTCATCTGGCAATTGCTGACTTTTAAAGGGTCTATTGTATGTCTTCAGATTGTATCCAACAAAAATTCTTTGAAGCACTCAATCCCAGGGTCAGAAAATTTTCTCATGAATGAAAGAGACACTTGGTTTGTAAAAGCCTTATTTATACTCCTAAAAAAGTTATGTCTTCCAAAAGCAGTACCTGGCATTGAAGCGGTCACCAGGAGCTTGACCTCACATTGCTCCTTCTTCATGGTCTGCTTCAGATCCTTGAAGAACAGGCCTTCTACGTAACCCACCACCTCCCACAGGAAAGTCAGAGTGGCTGAAATGGCATCCATCCCCCACTCGCAGGGGGTCCGCACAAAGTACATGATTAATCCTACCTATAAGTCAGAACAGGAAGTGGTCACAAAGTCACAGTAATTCTGATCTTACATTCTCATTGCCTTGGCTTTTCATTTTCTTAATTAAATACTGTTTTTTCGACTTTGAATTCTCTGTTCAAATGCTTCTCTAACACTTTCAGTGGAAGTAAGCAGAAGAAGGGACAAGGGGAAAACTGGCCTGAACAGGTTGCCATATATTTTTATGTCATCACTAAAATACTTACTGCTATTTTTTTTTTTTAACATCTTTACTGGAGTACAATTGCTTTACAATGTTGTGTTAGTTTCTGCTGTATAACAAAGTGAATCAGCTACATGTCTACGTATATCCCCATATCCCCTCCCTCTTGCGTCTCCCTCCCACCCTCACTATCCCACCCCTCTAGGTGGTCACAAAGCACGGAGCTGATCTCCCTGTGCTATGCAGCTGCTTCCCACTAGCTATCTATTTTACATTTGCTAGTGTATATATGTCAATGCTACTCTCTCACTTCATCCCAGCTTACCCTTCTCCCTCCCCATGTCCTCAAGTCAATTCTCTACATCTGGGTTTTTATTCCTGTCCTGCCTCTAGGTTCATCAGAACTATATATTTTTTTTTAGATTCCATATATATGTGTTAGCATACCCTGAGAAAACCATAATTCAAAAAGAGTCATGTACCACAATGTTCATTACAGCACATTTACAATAGCCAGGACACGGAAGCAACCTAAATATCCATCAACAGATGAATGGATAAAGATGTGGCACATATATACAATGGACTATTACTCAGCCATAAAAAGAAACGAAATTGAGTTATTTGTAGTGAGCTGGATGGACCTAGAGACTGTCATACAGAGTGAAGTAAGTCAGAAAGAGAAAAACAAATACTGTATGCTAACACACATATGTGGAATGTAAAAAAAAACAAAATGGTTCTGAAGAACGTAGGGGCAGGACAGGAATAAAGACACAGACGTAAAGAATGGACTTGACATGGGGAAGAGGAAGGGTAAGCTGGGATGAAGTGAGAGAGTAGCATTGACATATATACACTAGCAAATGTAAAATAGATAGCTAGTGGGAAGCAGCTGCATCACACAGGGAGATCAGCTGGGTGCTTTGTGACCACCTAGAGGGGTGGGATAGTGAGGGTGGGAGGGAGACGCAAGAGGGAGGGGATATGGGGATATATGAATATGTATAGCTGATTCACTTTGTTATAAAGCAGAAACTAACATACCATTGTAAAGCAATTATACTCCAATAAAGGTGTTAAAAGAAAAAGGAATTTTTAAAAAAATGACATATACATTTTTTCAACAGAAAACTAAAATTATGGACCGACATGAGGAAGTTCTACAATGCCAAAGGGTGACAGAGAGGAAAGAGACATTTACTGAGTGCCCATCACATGCCAAGGATTGTGCCAGGAGGGGCTTCCCCATACAAACAGTGGTGAATTCAGCTGACCATGATTCACCTTCAGTCATATAATTAATGGGAACTTATTGAAAAAAAAAAAATCTCCTAAGATCTTTTTCTCTTATTGTTGCTTCCTACTTGGAAATGAATATTTATAACCTACTGGAGGTGAAACTCACCAAGTAGTTGAATAGGATGTGAGAGGTCTGAGCAGGAAAGTCTCCGATATTCAGGAGAAGTTTGCGCAGCATGTACATTAACTCATCCTGAAAGAACAACAGAATTTCTAGGTCTCATTCAGCTGCCATGCTGTAGGAAATAAAATTAACTTCTTGAAAAGCAAGGTAGGGGGATTTTTCTTACTTTTGCCCACATGTTGATTTCCCTTATGTTCAGAATTTTAATATGGTATTTGTGATACTTGTTAAATAGCGTTTAAACCAACTGTAACACCGTCTCCTAGAAGCTAATACATGAAATTACTAAGCAAGAGTCAAACTTTTAAATAAAAATGCAGACTGTGTCTATAGGTCCCAGGCAAATCACAGGAAAGCTGTACATCTAGTCATCTGTTTGCTGTGGCTTCCAGGTGTGATGGAAATGTGAGGAGGATCTATCTTAAGAAACCATTAAACAAACTAGGTTTATTGAACTTCACAGTTCTGCTTCCTACGTTTCAAGTCAAAGAGATAAAGCTGGGCCAAGAGAGAATAAATGGAGGTGTTTCTAATTAACCTTCCTTTCAGAAACTTAATCTTCCAGTGAACAGGACCATAACACAGAAATGAAGAAATAATTTGTAAACATCAGGGTATTTTGCCATTGCTCAGAAAATGACTTTTATTTGGCATAATCTTCTCACAGGGTGACCTGATAAATTAGATTTTTTGATTAATGGAGAGTTTCAACATGCTCTAACAATACTACCTGCACCACGTACTACCAGCCAGTCAGAATTCAGTAAACGTACCGAACACTGAAAACATTAAACTGAATTTAATCTTTGTTTAAAAGACTGAGAATCTTTCAGTATCTTAGGGTCATTACTAGCAGGGTACCATATACATACGGAGACATCAGTGAATGGAGAAATTCAAAAGAAAACAGCCAAGTTTAATTTGTTCATCATTATCATCATCCAAAGTACTTCTCGGCTATATGTCAGAGGACACCAATGTTGCATGCATGTCACTATAAAGTCCACTGCTTGTTTTTAACCATGTTCACACACATAGCTACACAGCTACACTATAAGAAAGAGGAATTTACTTGTCTGTTGCTGATGGTCAGTTTTTCCAGGAAATGTCGAAGAACTGTTGATGGATCTTCAATTAGACAATTCCATAAGACTTGCTGGGCCACAGCACTCACTTCAGAAGAGAAAGGAAATTGAATATTCATCTTAAATGGAGATAGATCTATTAGATAAAGTATTCAAATAATTTACTAAACTTTAATAGGTCTCTCTCAAATTCTTGCCTTACAGAGGTTCTGTGAACTCTTTTTCTATTGAAAGGCAGGTATCTGTTCTTTTTGTTGTTGTTTCTGAACATTTTAGCCTATAAGGAAAATGTGACAAAAGAGTATAGGATGCCCTTTAAATATCAGCATTGCTTTTGTTAAAAATGCATTTGTGATATACAATGGAATATCATTTAGCCATAAAAAAGGAAATCCTCCCATTTGTGACAATATGGATGGACTTTGAGGGTGTTATGCAAAGTGAAAGAAGTCAGACAGGGAGAGAAAAATGTATGATCTCACTTACATGTGGAATCTAAGAAAAACCCAAACTCATAGATACATAGGACAGATTTGTTACCAGAGGTGGGGGGGTGGGTACTGGGGGGAGGGAAGGTGGTCAAAGTTTACAAACTTCCAGTTATAAGATAAATAAATCCTGGGGATATAATGTACAGCATGGTGACTGTCGTTAACAATACTGTATTGTATACTTGAAAGCTGTTAAGACAGTAGTTATTAAAAGTCCTCCTCAGAACTTCCCTGGTGGCACAGTGGTTAAGAATCCGCCTGCCAATGCAGGGGACAAAGGTTCGAGCCCTGCTCCGGGAAGACCCCACATGCCATGAAGCAACTAAGCCTGAGCGCCACAGCTACTGAATTTGCACTCTAGAGCACACGGGCCACAACTACTGAGCCCGCGCACCTAGAGCTCGTGCTCCACAAGAGAAGCCACCACAATTCGATGTCTGCGCACCGCGACGAATAGCCCCCGCTCGCCGCAGCTAGAGAAAGCCCACGTGCAGCCACGAAGACCCAAAGCAGCCAAAAATTAAAAAAAAAAAGTTCCCATCATAAAAAAAAATTGTAGCTATGTATGGTGATGGATGTTAACTAAACTTATTGTGGTAATCATTTTGTAACGCATACATATATCAAATGTTTATGTTGTATATCTAAAACTAGCACAATGTTATATGTCAATTACATCTTAATAAAAAAAGAATACAGTTATGAATCTTTGTTTTGGAAATTACCCTAATGTTAACAGTGGTAAGTATTTATTAAAGTCCTACTTCATTGTTTATTGTATGCAGAAATTCCTAAAGTAATTATTTGGTTTAGAAAATATGCTTTGTTTAGAATGCACATGAATTAGACATGACCTTTTATTCTTCACATGAATGTTTTAAATAATAACTCCCACAGCAAGATGACATAGTTGAGCCAGTAACAGTTAGGGTTCCCACTTCTAATGAGGGTGTCTTAGGAATAAATAATTACTCCTAATGTGAAAGAAAGTGCTACTTCTTGGGGAAAAGTGGTCAGCCTAAGGTTGCCTGAAGTGCCCAGGCTAAGAAAGCAGGTGGGTAAAAGTGAGTAGGGGGTAAGCAGTAGATAATCTTCCGTTTAAATGGTTTAGTTTAGTTTTCTAAACTAGGAATATAGAGTTTAGCATAAATTTATTTTTCAGCCTATATTTAAAATAAATCATACCAAATTTTTTTGCTTCAGAAGCTAACCATCAAATTAAAATTGAGCTATATAAATAAATAATTTAACAGATGTAAATATAAGCTTTAACTTTCATGTATCTTTATAAATAATTAAAATAGATGTGGGTTTTTGTTAAGTTGAAATTGGTTGCAAAACTATCTTTATAACACTATATTCTAATTGCTAAGTACGGCAGTTTAATGCTTAAAACATGAGAAATACAGAAAAAGACAAAGAGGAGAATAAGACTGATAAGTCTACCAACCACCAAAACAACTATAAACATTTTAGAGTATATTTTTTCATATATATGAAATATATATATTTACATGTATCTTTAAGTAATATCATATAGAAAATACTCTCTGGTACTCACATTTTTAATTATAAATTGAACACTTTTATGTTAATATTTTTCTAATGTGCACAGAAAGCTGTCATATGGAGGTACCATGATTAACTAATTGCTTATTGTTGGACATTTAAACTCTTTTCGAATATTTGCTATTTTAAAACTATACAAGGTACAGCGTTCTCTGTAAACCTTAATTCACCCCTCATTACTGCCTTAGGAAATTGCTAGATACCAAAATCTGTGTCAAAGGGTGTACACACTTTTAAGGCTTATGGTGCATACTGTGAAACTGTTTCAGAATGCTTGCATTAAATTTTTACTGCCGTCAGCAAGGTGTGAGGATAATCTTTTCTCTGAATCTTTACCAGCTATGCATAATTTCTTTTGAAAAAATCCTTGCAATTTTTTATATGAAATGTAAGATTTCACTGTTGTTTTAAACAACAGTGTTATTTACAGATTTAATTGGCTGTTAGAGTGTGTGTTTATATCCTTTGTCCATTTCTCTACTGGGGTATAAAAATGTCATTATTGAGTTATAAAGGTTCTTTTTTTAAAAAAAATAACATCAAGAATATTAACCTGTTATCTGTGACAAATGTAACTCATCTTTACCCCTAGTTTATCATTTCATTTTTCAATTATTTTCTTTACATACTACCTTTGGAAAGGAAATCAAGTGAGAAAGATGGCATTAATGATGTCAGCCAATGGCTAAGATTTCTAAGGTGGCCAAAATCACTATTTGATTTCTCCGTGGCCAAATGAGGGTTGGTCTGTTCTCCAGTCCTAAACAATGCTCCTGGAAAAAACTGCCTATTTTAAGTGCAATATCTTGGTCATAAAGTTCGTGGGAGGAAAAGGTGGAGAAAGTGGTAGTGTTAGTTCAGACTACTACAAATCTGTCATTACAGTATGTCCATAAAACAACTCCACACGTGGCCAGTGGTTCATGGCTTCGAGGGCACCCTACTGCTCTTTATCAGATGAACCCCTTCAGTATTTATTAGAGTTACTGACGGTTTTGACTAGTCAATACTGTATACCTGTTGGGCTTCCCTGGTGGCGCAGTGGTTGAGAGTCCGCCTGCCGATGCAGGAGACATGGGTTCGTGCCCCGGTCCGGGAAGATCCCACATGCCGCGGAGCGGCTGGGCCCACGAGCCATGGTCGCTGAACTTGCGCGTCCGAAGCCTGTGCTCCGCAACGGGAGAGGCCACAGCAGTGAGAGGCCCGCGTACCGCAAACAAACAAACAAACAAAATCTGTACCTGCTACTCCATCTTCCCGCACCTCACCATCCTCCATCAGGTGGACAATGGGGAGCACTGCTGCACAGATGCATGCCGGGAACACAGCCTGCGGGGGCTGAGGCACGTGGGGGCTGGGCATGTGTTCGGTGGTGTGCTCCTCATCTGAAGAGGGAGACAGAATCAGCGTGCTTTTCTCAGTTCAAGACCTACTTATGGAACTTTTTTTTCTGTGCAGATATCTAGTCGTGCCAGCATCATCTGTTGGAAAGACTATTCTTTCCCCCATTGACGTTTCATGGCACCCTTTTCAAACTTGAAATCAACATACATGTAATGGTTTACTTCCGGTTCCAATCTAGTCCCTTGACGTGTATATCAACCCTCAAGTCCATACTGCACAGTCTTGGTTACTGCAGCTCTGTAGTCAGTTTTGAAATGGGGAAATGTAAGTTTTCCAACTTTGCTCTTCATTTCCAAGATTACTGTGCCTATGCAAGGGTGTGGAACGGTTGGAACCCTCATGCTTTTTGGTCGGAATGTAAAACGATACAGACACTTTTGAAAAGAGTTTGGCAGTTTTCCTCACAAGACTTATACATAATGGTTCATAAGAGTGTAATTCATAATAACCAAAGGGTGGAAACAACCCAGAAGTCCGCTCTAACTGGTGAACGGATAAACAAAATGTGGCGTATCCATATAATGGAACATTATCTTGTAATAAGAAGGAATGAAGAACTGATACACGTGGCAGCATGAATCGACCTGGAAAGTATGCTGAGTGAAAGGATCCAGTCACAAAAGGCCACATATTCTATGATTCCATTCATATGAGATGTGCAGAGTAGGCAAATTCACAGAAATCGAAAGTAGATTATTTCTCGTCAGGGGTTGGGGGGAGCGGTGGATGAGGCGTGACTACTAATGGGTATAGGGTCTCTTTTGGGGATAATGAAAATATCCTAAAATTAAGTAGGGTTGATGGTTGCACTCTACAAATATACTAACAACCACTGCATTATGCACTTCAAAAGGGTGAATTTTAGTATGTGAACTATATCTCAATAAAGGTGTTAGAAAAAATATAGATATGCCTTGGGCTGCTGTGATTAATTAGCATTGGTCATTTTTGAAGTTTTCCAGGGTTGTGCACTGAAGGGTTGAGAACCACTAGTTTCTGTACAGCTTTTTGATGACTTTATAAATCGTGATGAAATCTGTATAATCATGAAGGAGCGAGTCCCCAGACAGTTATTTATCATTAGAGAAGCATAGTTTTTAAATTCTTAGAACTGAAGAGTATCACATTTCTCCCCCAGAATCAGATTTCATTACAGGACTGGCACGAGCTTTGTTCCTCCTTTGATAAATTATTCCAGAACAGCATTCTAAAGCATCCTACTGAGTCTTAGCTATGCACTGGAATCACCTGATATTTTAAAAACACTGAGGTGCTTGAGTCCCACCCTTAGACATTCTGATTTGGTCTTGGGTGTGACCTGGGCATTTTTAAAAGCTCCCTGGTTGATCGTAATGTGTAGCCAGTGTTGAAAACTGTTAACTGCCTAGAATGATGTTTTATTGAACCCTCAGCAATATGATGACATGTAATGTAATTAAAATAGAACCAATTTATCAAGGACATTTGCTGGATTAAATCAACAATTTTTTTTTAGAATACCACTCATCTAATATACATTTTTAAACTTTAAGATCATGAGACAGGTTATTTAATCAAGACAGTGTAATGAAGTGAGATAATCATATCAAATAAAAATTGTTTCAAAACACACAAGTCATGAGGAATAAAGGACACATTTGTAAGAGGACACACCTTCAGCACTGACGGCTGAACGCACTGACCAGACTGACCCTCGGCGGAAGGAATAATTCCTGTGGGACGTGCTGGAGGTACAGGATGGACTCACAGACAGTCGACGGGCTGCCAGATTGGTGACTTCTTCTACTGGCAAAGAAAATGGGGAACGTGAACTTTGGTTTTGTAACAAAAAAGTTATCATCACTATTATAGTTGTACTTACATCAAAGTGTATATAGGTCTCATAGCATAAGGCTTAAGTAATTTAGAGTGTTCTTTGGTGAGGAAAAAACACCTACAGAAAGGCAGACAGAAAATTCCTCCCAAAGATTTCACAGAAGTGGGGCAGAGAATCACTGAATTTAGAATGGTTCAGAAATCATTTTTCTGATACCAACCAAAAAACTGTCTGCACTTGTGAAGGCTGAAAGTAGTTAATGGACTAACCCCATTTTTAATGATGAAAGATTGATTGCGTGTGTTTTATCACACACTCTGGATTCAGCTGCTGCCTGAATCATAGTCACTGCTTGGTCCATTATCATATTAGTTCATTCAATGTGGCTAATGTCCTCCTCTGTAAACAAGCCAGCTCTAAACATTTAGAAAAAGACAACTTTCTTCTCTTTCTTTAGATAGTGTCAGGAGGTAAGAGAGAGAGACAGAGGGAGCATATCACCTCATGTCACATAAAATCGTCAATGTTTATTTCAAAGCAAGTCCTTTCCCTTTTGTGTGACTCAGCAACCCCCCCCCCCCCCCCACAAAGAAGTCCAGTGTGTAGAGGGCACCTTCTTCTTCTGGCTCTGAGTTGGGTGTGCAGGTGGGCTCGTAGCAAGCCTCCTGGGTGATGGGGATGGCGGTGATGAGGCTGGCTTCTCGACCAAGACGTTTCTTCTCTTCCTCCTGTTGCAAGTTCTTTAAGATGTGTTCTGCCCTTTGATGGGAGCGGGACACAGCCCGGGCTGAAAAGGATTTCTACAGAGACATGAAGGCAAGTTTACTTACTAGCAACTCTTCTGCAAGGTCACATGTATAAAAAGTGTTCTACTAAATGTAGACACAGATGTGGTACTTTGTTCTCAGGAAATGTTAGGGCATCCGTGACCTAGTTTCATGGAGATTTATTTGTTTGCTTCTTTTTCTACCAAGTTTCCAGGCTGTGTACAACTAAGACATTCCTTTTCATTCAATCGGGATAATTCTTCAAGGATGTTTGTAATTTCGGGAAAGAAAAAATGTTATTTTACTTAATCTTATTTTAGGATAAAATATCAATGATCCACTCTTTAAACACATCGAATAAACATTTTTAATGCTCTGTTTCCTTCCAAAATTTCTTGAACTCGTTTTAAATGAAGGACATTTACTTCATAAGGTTAATAAAAGAGAAAGTCAGAACCATGGGAAGGAGGAGGAAAGATCTCTTTCATGTAAAACAATTAATTATGTGATTTATTTCATTTTTGTATCTTAAGTATCTACCACACTGCAAATACTTAATATTTAGAAATATTAATGTTAAATAATAATAAATATAAATAATAGAAAATACAGTGGCACACTGTAAATACTTAACAGGATTTATAGAAACAAAGCTACTGAATGGAAATTATGAGAGTTGGTAGTGTTACTATGGTTGAATGTAAAATCTGACTGTTTACCAGCAGCAAAAGCATAACAGATAAGAAACAATAAAGGAGAAAAGATTCACTTTGCAAAGGGACCATTCTGTTTTTGCCTTAATCATGATGTTTATGCTGAGATAAATTCCAAGAGCTCTGGGGATGAAGTAATTGGTCTCAGAGCAGGGAAGTGATCACTGACGTTCTTCACTACCAATTTGAAGTGATGTCTATGTATAGTAGAAATTCTACGTCTTTGTTGGCCAGTGGTCACATAGGATTAAAGAGACAGACAAGGGGTGTTGGTCACTCTTCTAAAGGACAGCTGTCATCGAAGTTCCCTTTATGCAGGGTATTAACATAAGACTAAAGTTTTCCAATAGTGGATGACACAACAGCAGTTAAGGGCATTTGATGGGCCACATGGCAGTTCATTTTCAGAGCCAGGGGTTAAGCTGGTTTATTATAATAAGATAAGGGAAAGATAACTGGATACAGAATTAGGGGCTTTGGCTTGAAATTCACTGTGAAATTGGGAAGAGAATGTACTTGACTCAAATGAATCTATCGCATGTATGAGAAAAAAACCAAGGATCTTTATACCAGTGGTTCCGATGCAGGAGGGAAGAACCAAGCGTGCCTTTGTCTTTGGCACAAAACCATCAGATATGAAGGCAGTGTATGCAGAAGAATTAAAAGAAAAACATTCTGATGGGTAAAGAGTTCAAACAAACAGTTCAAAGAAAACTACAAATGCCTAGAAAATATATGTATGACATGCAAAAACGTTCAACCTCGCTTCATATATTCAACCAACTTTTTAAAGATGTGTGAATAAAAAAGACAATAACTTTGTTTTTTGCCATTCAATGTGGCATTAGAAAATAATACTAGTTAATTTGAATAAAGAAGACATTTTCCTATTGTGTTATATAAGGGTAAAATGGTACAATCATCCTGGGGATATTTTGTGAGATATATCAGAAATCTTTAATATTCACATACCAATTGCCCTAAATCCTGTGGGAAATTATGCAAGGAAATAATCATGAATTTGTGTATATCTATATTTGCTTTATCTTCCAAATTTTCTACATTATTTGTAAGTTAGGAAAATGCTATGCAACAGGTGAAAAAGGCATATTTTGAAGATTTATTTTTTCAAAAGGCACATATTCTTGGTTCTTGTTTATAAACAGACTGGGTTCTAAACTTAACTGTTTATAAATTGTATTACTTACAGCAGTAATGTATTAGAAGAGCATAAGACCTGAGCTCTCAGAGTGATGTTTCTGATGATGATACTGATGATCAATAAGGTAAAGAACAGACTAAGGTCCAAACAAGGACAGCAAGAGCAGGAAACTCAGTTCTTTTTCTTATTCATCCAGAGTCAATCTCATTCACTTTTGGGTAGCTTATGTAGGTTAAATGAATTGTTTGTTTTATAATAAAGAGAGGCAAAAGCACTACCTTTGGCTAGGAAATCAATGCCTAATGCTTTTAGTAGCTTTTATTATAAGGTGGCTGCTTCTATGATTACGGAACAAAACTGTTTTGGCTTCTGGAGGTCTGCAAATGCTCACCCCAGATGTCAGTTCCTTCTATCTCAAGAACTAAAGGCCTTTTGTGGTTGATTTTCTGCGCTGTTATTACATTCTTATGACAACTGTCTCACACATCCATTGTTCTCTCTTACACGTATACCATGGAGCCTGAAGATATTAGAAAGAAAGGGCCTGTTACTCACAGACTGGTCTTCATTAATGGGGTCCTGGACACTCCCGCTGCACTGAGGGACCCAAGGGGGGTCAAACATCGGGACAGATGGCATTCCAAGCACTGGGGAGGGCAGGGTGAAGTTTATACTGGGAGGCGGGATCTGTTAGTTGATATCAGAAGAATGAAGTGAGTAAGATGGAAAATAAGATAGAATGAGTCTGAAGCAAAATTATGACATAATCTTTTAGAGCACAGGATGTTATAAGGCACATGAAGAACGTCTCTGGGCCTCAGTTTACTCATTAATAAAATGAAGCGTTTCAACTATATGATCTCTATTTGTGTTAATCACCCCATCTTCCAAAGAACATCTGTGTTTATATAGTAAAATGTATGGAAGATTACACCCCAAACTTCTAAGTGCTTACCTCTGGGGATGGTGCTGAAATCTTGAGGTTTATAGAAACTTGATTTTCTGACTCTACATTCTTACATTTCAATTTGTTTTAAGGACAAGAATTCACTCATATATGAGTCAGGTTTACTTATGTAATCAGAGAGGGAGAAAAAGAAGTATCTCAGGCTTCCCTGGTGGCGCAGTGGCTGGGAGTCTGCCGGCCAATGCACGGGACGCGGGTTCGTGCCCCGGTCCAGGAAGATCCCACATGCCACGGAGCAGCTGGGCCTGTGAGCCACGGCCACTGGATCTGTGCGTCTGGAGCCTGTGCTCCACAACGGGAGAGGCCGCAACAGTGAGAGGCCCGTGTATGTATACCTCACCTTAAAAATCTGCTGTGCTCCCTCCTCCATCCGGGGCCAGACCTGATAGCGAAACCTCCAAAGCGTGTGGAACTTAAGGACAGCGTTCAGCCGCTGCACGGTCTCCGGGTGGTGGAACTCTGATGTCAGCATATCAGACACGGCCTCAGGGACTTTCACCGCACACAACAGGAACATGGCCGCTAAAGACAGTCAACATCAAAGACAGTTCATCAGCTACGCATCTCTTAATTCTGCATGATTCCTGGGGAAACTGCTTCTGTCTCTTGAAAATAACTACTGAGCTATAGAGCCAGGCCACCAGTGCTGGCAAAAGCAAAGCCTGTTTCAGCACCTGGAAAGCAGACTTCATCCTTTGTGCCTCCCACAGTCTTCTAATATCTGATGCGAGCATGATCTGTGACAGCATGACATTGCAGTAGAAAAACTCATTCTAAGCAAAGTTTCCTTTGACAGTGAAAAGTAGATGCCAGAGGAAGCAAATGAAGAAAGGAAATTACAAGCTGAAATATCCTTTTTAAGAAATGGCTAGAGTCATCTCAGAGTAACCCTAGGACAGTACATAAAAATGTCCATTTAAAACTGTCTCAGTGGGCTTCCCTGGTGGCGCAGTTGTTGAGAGTCCGCCTGCCGATGCAGGGGACACGGGTTTGTGCCCCGGTCTGGGAGGATCCCACATGCCGCAGAGCAGCTGGGCCCGTGAGCCATGGCTGCTGAGCCTGTGCGTCCGGAGCCTGTGCTCCACAACGGGAGAGGCCTACGTACTGCAAAAAAAAAACACAAAAAAACCCCAAAACTGTCTCAGTTCCATTAGTTATATTAAAAATAACATTCATCATCTAGTGAGTGGGCGCCACTGGGAAACTCTGAGGGCGCAGAAGTGGCTGACGCGTGGTGGCTTGAGGAAAGGAAGACGAGGGCCATAAAGAGCCTGCTGTGTGGCTGAAAGGGTCTCGGTGCTCTGTCCACGTGTCAGGCCTGAGCCAAGTAGGTGGAAGAGCCGAGTTCAGGACACTGGACCACCAGAGACCTCCCAGCCCCACATAATATCAAACAGTGAAAGCTCTCCCAGAGATCTAAACCTCAATGCTAAGATCAAGCTCCACTCAACAATTAGCAAGCTCCAGTGCTGGACACTCTACGCCAAACAACTAGCAAGACAGGAACACAACCCCAACCATTAGCAGAGAGGATGCCTAAAATCATAATGAGTTCACAGACATCCCCAAAAAACACCACCAGAATGACAAGATCCAGCCTCATCCACCAGAACACAGGCACCAGTCCCCTCCACCAGGAAGCCCACACAACCCATTAAACCAACCTTGCCCACAGTGGGCAGCTGCGAAAAACAACAGGAACTACGAACCTGCAGCCTGTGAAAAGGAGACCCCAAAAACAGTAAGTTAAGAAAAATGAGAAGACAGAGAAACACACAGCAGATGAAGGAGCAAGGTAAAAACCCACCAGACCAAACAAATGAAGAGGAAATAGGCAGTCTACCTGAAAAAGAATTCAGAGTAATGATAGTAAAGATGATCCAGAATCTTGGAAATAGAATGGAGAAAATACAAGAAACGTTTAACAAGGACCTAGAAGAACTAAAGAGCAAACAAACAATGATGAGCAACATAATAAATGAATTAAAAAATTCTCTAGAAGGAATCAATAGCAGAATAACTGAGGCAGAAGAACGGATGAGAGAGCTGGAATATAAAACAGTGGAAATAACTATTGCAGAGCAGAATAAAGAAAAAACAACAAAAAGAATTGAAGAGAGTCTCAGAGAC
Source organism: Pseudorca crassidens (assembly GCF_039906515.1). Lineage (NCBI taxonomy): Eukaryota > Metazoa > Chordata > Mammalia > Artiodactyla > Delphinidae > Pseudorca > Pseudorca crassidens. The sequence continues at coordinate 26,956,966 of NC_090301.1, forward strand.
CTCTGGGACAACATTAAATGCAACAACATTCGAATTATAGAGGTCGCAGAAGAAGAGAAACAGAAAGGGACTGAGAAAATATTTGAAGAAATTATAGTTGAAAACTTCCACAATATGGGAAAGAAAATAGTCAGTCAAGTCCAGGAAGTGCAGAGAGTCCCATACAGGATAAATCCAAGGAGAAACATGCCAAGACACATATTAATCAAACTATCAAAAATTAAATACAAAGAAAAAATATTAAAAGCAGCAAGGGAAAAACAACAAATAACATACAAGGGAACCCCCATAAGGTTAACAGCTGATCTTTCAGCAGAAACTCTGCAAGCCAGAAGGGAGTGGCAGGACATATTTAAAGTGATGAAAGGGAAAAACCTACAATCAAGATTACTCTACCCAGCAAGGATCTCATTCAGATTTGACGGAGAAATTAAAACCTTTACAGAGAAGTAAAAGCTAAGAGAATTCAGCACCACCAAACCAGCTTTACAACAAATGCTAAAGGAACTTCTCTAGGTAGGAAACACAATAGAAGGAGAAGACCTACAATAACAAACCCAAAACAATTAAGAAAATGGTAATAGGAACATACATATTCATAATTACCTTAAATGTAAATGGATTAAATGCTCCAACCAAAAGACATAGACTGGCTGAATGGATACAAAAACAAGACCCATATATATGCTGTCTACAAGAGACCCACTTCAGACCTAGGGACACATACAGACTGAAAGTGAGGGGATCGAAAAAGGTATTCCATGCAAATGGAAATCAAAAGAAAGCTGGAGTAGCAATTCTCATATCAGACAAAATACACTTTAAAACTAAGACTATTACAAGAGACAAAGAAGGACACTACATAATGATCAAGGGTTCAATCCAAGAAGAAGATATAACAATTGTACATATTTATGCACCCAACATAGGAGCACCTCAGTACATAAGGCAAATGCTAACAGCCTTAAAAGGGGAAATCGACAGTAACACAATCATAGCAGGGGACTTTAACACCTCACTTTCACCAATGGACAGATCATCCAAAATGAAAATAAATAAAGAAACACAAGCTTTAAATGATACATTAAACAAGATGGACTTAATTGATATTTATAGGACATTCCATCCAAAAACAACAGAATACACTTTCTTCTCAAGTGCTCATGGAACATTCTCCAGGATAGATCATATCTTGGGTCACAAAGCAAGCCTTGGTAAATGTAAGAAAACTGAAATCGTATCACATATCTTTTCTGGCCACAACGCTATGAGACTAGATATAAATTACAGGAAAAAAATCTGTAAAAAATACAAAGACATGGAGGCTACTACTAAATACTAAATACACTACTAATATCTGATGCGAGCATGATCTGTGACAGCATGACACAGATCTTCAGTGATCTCTTGGTTACTGAATAACCAAGAGATCACTGAAGAAATCAAAGAGGAAATCAAAAAACATCTAGAAGCAAATGACAATGAAAACACGATGACCCAAAACCTATGAGATGCAGCAAAAGCAGTTTTAAGAGGGAAGTTTACAGCAATACAATCCTACATCAAGAAACAAGAAACATCTCAAATAAACAACCTAACCTTACACCTAAAGCAGTTAGAGAAAGAAGAACAAAAAAACCCCAAAGTTAGCAGAAGGAAAGAAATCATAAAGATCAGACCAGAAATAAATGAAAAAGAAATGAAGGAAATGATAGCAAAGATCAATAAAACTAAAAGCTGGTTCTTTGAGAAAATAAACAAAATTGATAAAGCATTAGCCAGACTCATCAAGAAAAAAAGGTAGAAACTCAAATCAATAGAATTAGAAATGAAAAAGGAGAAGTAACAACTGACACTGCAGAAATACAAAGGATCATGAGCGATTACTACAAGCAACGATATGCCAATAAAATGGACAACCTGGAAGAAATGGACAAATACTTAGAAAAGCACAACCTTCTGAGACTGAACCAGGAAGAAATAGAAAATATAAACAGACCAATCACAAGCACTGAAATTGAGACTCTGATTAAAAGTCTTCCAAGAAACAAAAGTCCAGGATCAGATGGCTTGTCAGGCGAATCCTATCAAACATTTAGAGAAGAGCTAACACCTATTCTTCTCAAACTCTTCCAAAATATAGCAGAGGGAGGAACACTTTCAAACCCATTCTACGAGGCCACCATCACCCTGATACCAAAACCAGACAAAGATGTCACAAAGAAAGAAAACTACAGGCCAATATCATTGATGAACATAGATGCAAAAATCCTCAACAAAATACTAGCAAACAGAATCCAACAGCACATTAAAAGGATATAGACCATGATCAAGTGGGTTTTATCCCAGGAATGCAAGGATTCTTCAATATATGCAAATCAATCCATGTGATAAATCATATTTACAAACTGAAGGAGAAAAAACCATATGATCATCTCAATAGATGCAGAAAGAGCTTTTCACAAAATTCAACACCCATTTACAATAAAAGCCCTCCAAAAAGTAGGCATAGATGGAACTTACCTCGACATCATAAAGGCCATATATGACAAACCCACAGCCACCATTGTTCTAAATGGTGAAAAACTGAAACCATTTCCACTAAGATCAAGAACAAGACAAGGTTGTCCACTCTCACCACTATTATTCAACATAGTTTTGGAAGTTTTAGCTACAGCAGAGAAGAAAAAGAAATGAAAGGAATCCAAATTGGAAAAGAAGAAGTAAAGCTGTCACTGTTTGCTGATGACATGATACTATACGTATAGAATCCTAAAGATGCTACCAGGAAACTACTAGAGCTAATCAATGAATGTGGCAAAGTAGCAGGATACAAAATTAATGCACAGAAATCTCTTGCATTCTTGTACAATAATGATGAAAAATCTTAAAGAGAAATTAAGGAAACACTCCCATTTACCATTGCAACAAAAATAAATAAAATACCTAGGAATAAATCTACCTAAGGAGACAAAAGATCTGTATGCAGAAAACCATAAGAAGCTGATGAAAGAAATTAAAGATGATACAAACAGATGGAGAGATATACCATGTTCTTGGATTGGAAGAATCAACATTGTGAAAATGACTACACTACCCAAAGCAATCTACAGATTCAATGCAATCTCTATCAAACTACCAATGGCATTTTTCAGAGAACTAGAAAAAAATTTTCACAATTTATATGGAAACACAAAAGAACCCGAATGGCCAAAGCAATCTTGAGAAAGAAAAACGGAGCTGGAGGAATCAGCCTCCCTAACTTCAGACTATACTACAAAAGTACAGTAATGAAGACAGTATGGTACTTGTACAAAAACAGAAATATAGATCAATGGAACAGGACAGAAAGCCCAGAGATAAACCCATGCACATATGGTCACCTTATCTTTGATGAAGGAGACAAGAATATACAATGGAGAAAAGACAGCCTCTTCAATGAGTGGTGCTGGGAAAACTGGACAGCTACATGTAAAAGAATGAAATTAGAATACTCCCTAACACCATACACAAAAATAAACTCAAAATGGATGAAAGACCTAAATGTAAGGGCAGACACTATAAAACTCTTAGAGGAAAACGTAGGCAGAACACTCTATGACATAACTCACAGCAAGATTCTTTTGGACCCACCTCCTAGAGAAATGGAAATAAAAACAAAAATAAACAAATGGTACCTAATGAAACTTCAAGTTTTTGCACAGCAAAGGAAACCATAAAAAGATGAAAAGACAACCCTCAAAACGGGAGAAAATATTTGTAAACGAACCAACTGACAAAGGATTAATCTCCAAAATATACATGCAGCACATGCAGCTCAATTGCAAAGAAACAAACAACCCAATCCAAAAATGGGCAGAAGGCCTAAATACACATTTCTCCAAAGAAGACATACAGATTGCCAACAAACACATGAAAGGATGCTCAATGTCACCAATCATTACAGAAATGCAAATCAAAACTACAATGAGGTATCACCTCACACCAGTCAGAATGGCCATCATCAAAAATCTACAAACAATAAATGCTGGAGAGGGTGTGGAGAAAAGGGAACCCTCTTGCACTGTTGGTGGGAATGTAAACTGATACAGCCACAATGGCGGTTCCTTAAAAAACTAAAGATAGAACTACCATACGACCCAGCAATCCCACTAATGGGCATATACCCTGAGAAAACCATAATACAAAAAGAGTCATGTGCCACAATGTTCATTGCAGGTCTATCTACAATAGCTAGGACATGGGAGCAACCTAAATGTCCATCAACAGATGAATGGATAAAGAAGATGTGGCACATATATACAATGGAATAGTACTCAGTCATAAAAAGAAACGAAATTGAGTTATTTGTATTAAGGTGGATGGACCTAGAGTCTGTCATACAGAGTGAAGTAAGTCAGAAAGAGTATAACAAATACCGTATGCTAACACATATATATGGAATCTAAAAAAAAAACAAAAATGGTTCTGAAGAACCTAGGGGGAGGACAGGAATAAAGACACAGACATAGAGAATGGACTTGAGGGCACAGGGAGGGGGAAGGTTAAGCTCAGACAAAGTGAGAGATTGGCATGGACATATATACAATACCAAATGTAAAATAGAAAGCTAGTGGGAAGCAGCTGCATAGCACAGGGAGATCAGCTCAGTGCTTTGTGTTCACCTAGAGGGTTGAGATAGGGATGGTGGGAGGGAGACACAAGAGGGAGGAGATATGGGGATATATGTATAAGTATAGCTGATTCAACTTGTTATACAACATCAACTAAAACAACATTGTAAAGTAATTATAGTCCAATAAAGATGTTAAAAATTTTAAATAATAAAAATAACATTCATAAGGTAGACTCTATTAGAAACATCTACCCTTCCAAGAGGTAGAAGGGCTGAGAAACCAAAAGAGACTTCATGAACCATAATACCATTGGTGTTTTTTTGGGGGAAAGCCAAATATGAATAAGAGAAAGATCAGTGCTATGATAAGTTACGAAGTCAATGAATAATAAGGAAAGGAAATACACTCTGTAGCATAGATGGAGGAGCCAGTGTTGATCATAAAAATATAATTTAAAAACTCTCTTGTACTTTTTCCAAGATCCTCAAAACATGCTCAGGCAATTGTTAGAACAACTGGGGTTAAATCCCAGCTCTGAAACTTCTCTCCTATTGATCTTGGCCAAGCCTCTTAACTTCTTAACCTTTGTTTCTCTATTGGTAAAATGTCAATGATGATGATGAGAATGAGGATGAGGATGCTGCTGATATCTGCCTCCTAATTTGTTGTTAGAAGAAAATAACGTATGAGAAAGTGCTTTGTGACATGAAAAGTACTACAGAATTCTAAAGCATATTTTATTTTTTAGAGGCAAAGTGGTATATGGAAAGGGCATCTATTTGTAGTCAAAAGATCTGGGTTTGATTTCCTGGGTCTGCTAATTCTGAGCTGTGAGCACTTGGTTAAAAGTCCTTTCAACCTTCTGAGTTGGATTTTGCTCATTTATACAATCATTGTTATGAGGATCAAGTAAGATAGTGTGTATGATAGAGTTCTAGAACAAATGTGAGCTAGTGTCATCAGTAGCTTTTCATAATCTGTTTCTTAATCCTACCACCTCCTTAAATTTCCACTTTTTCTCCTTTCTTTACTTTTCTTTAAAGTGTACTCTGTCTCAATTTTTAAACACCATCGTCACTCTCTAAGTCATTGCAGTTGGAGTTCTACCTCAATCTCTTTACTGAAACAGTTTTCTTGTAATGCTCACTAATCAGCAGATCCAGTGGTATTTTTACAGCATTTCTTTTCTTTCAGTTTTTAACACTTTCATAACAATCTCTTTGAAAAGGATCTTTCTCTACTTCCATGGTTTGAGATTACTTAAGTTCTACTTTTCTGGTCGTTTTTCTGGGTTTTGCTGGTCAGCTCTTCTTCCTGTCCTTTGAAGGTAGAGAAGGTCAATGGCCTGGTGTTCATTCCTCAGCCCTCTCCTCTATACCAAGAAATCATCCTCCCCCGGAATCATTTCTCCCCTGGAAATAATCCTCTCTCATTGCTTCAGCTGCCACATACATCAAGTTTTCCCAAGTTTCTCTCTAGCTATGGCCTTTCTCATTAGCTTTAGTGTCATATCACCGCTGATATGTCTCCTCGTCATCTAAAAATCACTGTTTCTAACACCAAGCCACTCCACTCATTGCTGCCACATTAAACTTGGTAATAATTCAACACTATATGCAACATTACTCTTTGGCTCGGAACCCCTGAGTGGTTTACCACAGTTCAGTGGAAAGTCCACACTCCTAACCCTCTTGTTCAAGGTCTGTTACAATGTGAGACCTGCTCACTTGCCTAATATTACAGACTAGCAACCTCTTTACAAAAGCCACCCCAGTCTCAATTCCTCCTCAGGCTTTCCAAATCAACCCAGTGCATTTCCACACCCCATGTGGCTTTGCATACACTATTTCCTCTTCCTTCTAGCTTTTCTTAAAGCTCAGTCTCCCTGTTCATAACGTCCATGAAAATATCCATGGTTGTCCCATATTTAGGGAGCATGCCCTTCTCTCTGAAAAATACTTGGTAGAGAAGCGAAAATCTGATACTTAATGTGAACAAAGACATTTTACAAAGACATTTGATGCAGCATAGTATAAAAAAAGCAAAAGGCAAGAATCAACTAAAATTTCCAGGTTAAATAAACTGTTATATCCATTCATTCAATGGAATATTTGGTAGCCATTAAAAAGAATAGGTAAACTTATAGACTGATGTTAAAAATGGTCTCCTAGAGAGACCTCTTAACCACTTCTTGTTTGGCATTTCTCAATTCAAATTTATTTTTGTTCAAATTTTTAATATGCCTCAGTTTACCTTTTAACAGTTCTGGTGTCAGAAGAGGGAACCAAAGGAGACCCCCCCCAACAGCCCACAGGAGCAATGAGCAACCCAGCATAGGTATCTGTTGAGACCTTGAGCTTGCTGCTTTCTCGCTGCCTCTGGAGGTCATGGGTAAGTCCCTCTCAAATCCTAGCACTGAAGGTTTTGTATTACGAGCTTGCAGACTTTATCTGAGCCTTTCTTTTTCATGCTGGGTCCAGAAACCGGCTGGAGCGGGAATGAGTCAGACTTAAAAACCAGACTGGGCTCAGGAATGGACTGGTTCCAATTTAGAAACCAGACTGGATCCAGGGTGAGACTGGGTCTGACTTAAAACTGGACTGAGTCTAGTGTGAGGTCTCAGGTGAACAGAATTTTTTTTTTTTTTTTAAGGAACGAGTAGGTTAACTATACCAAAGATAATCTTGAATTACATTGGCCACAGTGGAGAACTTTAAACCATCTTAGATAAGCCTATCCATTTATGAGTTATCCTAGAGGAAAATGTATTTCAGCCAGGCACTCACTATTAAGGGTAGAGGGAAAATTACTTTTCCTCCTTTACAGTTACTGGTGACCAGGATGAGACCCACTGGAATGCCTCCCTCACTCTGGAGCCTGCAGACATCACCCTGGGAAAACTGGCAGAAGCCGGCAAAGAGTAAGAATTTTTACTAACGTCAGCTCCCCCAGACCTCTCTACCTGTGGTGGCTGGTTGAGAGAAGAAGGTAAAATTTCACATTGCCGCTTCCTTTCCAAATTACCAAAAAAAAAAAAAAAAAGGTTATTGATCCTTTCTCTCCCGGGGACAGCTATTGCCTTCTTGTCCATCTCATTTTTTGTCCTGAGAACTTAGCTTGGCAATCATCACGTTGGGGAACTCAAAAATATAGCCAGGCAGAAATGTGGGTTACATTCCATTTGTGGCTAGGGTCCTCCCATTGCCAGCTCTCAGGGGAACTGTCTAAGTCCTTCTTTCTTCTGGTTATCTTTGGGAGTGGCTCTGGATGTTGTGCTCATGGGGTAGTTCAATACTGCCAGGAATATTTACTGTTTGTCTTGCTCGAACCTGACAAGATATTTGGAAAAAAAAATTTTTTTTTTTAATTAGCTCTATAGTCAGAACTTGACAAAACTGGAAGCTGATATTCAGAGCCTGATAGGAACCATTTTTTAGGCCTTCTCCCCTAACCTAAAATAAAATTATGTACCCAGAGGGAACGAAAAACATGCTGAAGCCATTGTAGAAGGATTTACTGAAGCGTTCCAAAGACACACAGCTCTAGAACGCAGGAATCTTTTGATTTCCATCTTAGAGCTCTTCTCCCTGATATAAAGAAGAAAACTAAGAATAATGTAGTTGGATGGTTGGGTCAGCATCTTGATATTCAGGCTGCAACCCAATCTTTCAAGGAATTAAAAACAACTGTCTAACACACTAAGTCTTTGTAAGAACGGAAATGTGGCTCTAGAAACAGCTCAAAGCCCACCTATCCTTTTTACCTATCCCCAAATTTCCCCTATTTATCTCAAAAGGCTTGCAGATATTGTTTAAAAAAAACTGGATTTAGGAAACAAAAGCCTTTTTTGGAGAAATTTATATCTTTTCTCTGTGCCTTTGAGATATAAACGTTCTACCTGGTCTTCTCTAGGAACCCAAAGCCATCTCTGGAAATGTAAACTTCATGGAAGTAATTCTTATCAGAAAAAGAAGGGAGCTGTTTTGGAAATTAAGTGAATGAAAAATCTTAAAAGTCTTTCCCACAAATATTAGTAAAATTTTAGCTATCTGAGCAGGTAACCTTAACTTATTTTATCTGCCAGAAACACAATTTAGATCCAACTGTTCTTTTATAAACTAGTCAGTTTTGCATTATCATACCTGTCTCATGGCCAAAATTTTAAAACTAAAGCTATAAGATCTCTGCATCTGTCTGTATGTTTATGTATATCTCTGTTCGTATGTTGTAGATGTGTGATATTTTTCTACCTTTGGATGGTATTGCCAAAATTAATGTGTAAAGAGCTCTATTAATTGGCTTAAAGACAAACAAGCATTTACATAAATCAAGTATACTCTCAGAAATCCAGAAACTAACCAAAAATTTTTTCAAGTTCATTTGATCTAGGATAACCTTCAGTAAATAAAAGGTGGTTTAAGTTTGTTGGTTTAATCAAAATAGGTATGTCTTTAGAGTTATTAGCATTAAATATAATACTTTTATCCTACCTAGGTTTACTAAAAGTCAAATAAACTCATGTTATAGAATTTGTCAGAAAGAAAAATAACTTAAAATGATGGTTATCTGTTTAATGTCTCACGAAATTTTCATGAATATTCTAAACATAATTGTTAAGAACAAATAAATTAAATAGATGTAAATAAAAGTTTACTTTTTAAAAAAGTAAAAAGTTTATAAATAAATTTTTCGACATTATGCTTTATGGTATGTCTACTTAAAAATAGTTTCTAAAATCTTTTTGGTAACTTGAAACCTTAAAGTTATGCTGAGATAAGTTAAATGATGGATATTCATTGAATATCTAGATCATTTCCAAATAAGATACAATATTGAAACATTAATTACTGAACATAGCTTTATCTACTTTTGGCTTCCTTTTCAGAGGCACTAAAGATATTTGCGTTTATTACTAAACATGTTTTGTGCCACCATGAAAAATTTACTAAGAAAGAATATACTTCCAGAAATCGTGAAATGTATTTATAAATTTGCCAACTCACAGAATGCTAGTATAACAGACACTCCACAATTGCTTACATCTTAGTTTCACTAGGAAAAAACAGTTCTAAGTATTAAGAATTCTAATCAATATATACAATTAAAACTACTTAGAAAACCTCATGGAATTGAACCTTGGGTCCACATCCCTCAGTTAAAAAGGGCTTCTCCAAACTCTTGGAACTGCATACCAGCTGGAGACCTAAAATTAAAATTGACTAAGGAGGTTCTTACCCAGAGGCAGATGGCACCTTGTGGTAGACAGCTGTCTCCCAAGATTGCAGATCAAGGTCTTTAACACCAATATGAAACGTTTATTCCTTTTGCCTTTTCACTACTTGCTTTTTTTCTCTGTTAATGCATAGGAAGGTAATGCTCCTTAACTCTGGCAACTGTTGATGAATCTACTGCTAAGGCCGTAGCTGAACAACCAAAGTCCCAAGATTTTCTTGCTAAGGTAAATTTAGATAATAGAATTGCTTTAGATTAGTTATTGGCTGAACATATGCCATAGCAAATGTCTCCTGCTGCGCCCTGATCAATATCTCTACTATTGTAGCAAATACAGAAAATTAACAAACAAGCCACTTGGTTAAACAGGTACATCCTTTGATTTATTTGATACTAGCTAGTTTGGTTCACTGGGGCCCTGGCTAAGGAGTACACTTCAGTCTCTTGATATTATCCTTCTAATAGTTATCACTGTAGTCTCTGTGGTGTGCTATCTTCTCTCAACAGTCTTAAATGTATGTTCACAGCCATCAGCAGTACGTTGGCTGGTCTTACTGTGCTTGGAGAAACAGGAACAAGATGAACAACGAGATGAACAGCAAAACAATTCTTCCATGGACATGACATCATAACCTACTATGAGTTTCACAATGAGACAAGAGAAACTTAACTCTGATGGTGACAAAGAGTGGCATTAATACTAATTTTTGGTCAACTTTTCACATATGAGAGGATGACCAAAAGGGGGAAATTGTTAAGTTGTTTTAAAAGGAGACCATTAGACTGAGGTGGCTCTAATGCCACGGCAGCTTACATAAGCAAACCAAAATCTATGCCTATAAACACCTCAAGGTTACAAATCAAAATGCTAAGGATAACCAATCACAAACAGCTAACTAGGCTTTATGCTACAGACAATAAATAATTGCTTTTCTTTGCTTCTGCCTTTTCTCTATAAAAGTCTCTTCCTGAGCTACTCTTGGTGGAGTGCTCCTAACCACTTGTAGCTTGGCACTGCCTGATTGGAATCAATTTTTGTTCAAATAAACTCTTAAAAAAGTCTCCTAGATAAAAATGCAAAATGCAAAATGCGGAAGTCTTTATGGTATGTCCTATTTGTGTGAAAAAGGAAACGTAATATATACATACATAGGTGTGTATATATATATATATATATATATATATATATGCGTAGTTTACCCTAGAGGTTTCCTGGGAAATTTAAAAATTGTCACCTCTGAGAAAGAGGACTGGGAGTCATGGGAAAGAGGGTGATACTTTTAAACTTCATACACTCATATTATTTGAATTTTAACCATGTGCATTTTCAATTAAAATAACTATAAAATAAAGGAATATGCACAAAAAATGGAAAACGATGAAGAATCCAGATTCTACCTCTACCATTTGTTAGCTATGTGGCTTTGGACACGTCACTTAAATTTCACAAATTTATTTTGATATTGTGATTTGAACACAGACTATTACTCACATAAGATTTAATAAAATTAATGATGGTTGTTCATGGTCAATCTGGGAAATCACAACGCACAAAAAGAATTTTATCTTTTGTGAAATATAGTGAAAATGTAGGTTCTGGGGGAAATCATTCTCTATAATTTGGGAACATCTTGGGAGAGACATGCTGCCCTTGTGCAAACTATACAGTGACATGAAAAGGGTGCACACAGAACCTAGGCCTGTTTCTGTTTAGTGCACAGCTCTGTCTAGAGGTCCAGCCATTGCTAGCAATCTGACCTAAGGGTGAAAATGGAATGAATGTGCCTCTCTCTTGTTTAGACGCTGGGATGAGTGGCGGCAGGACCAGAGTCCCAGGTGGTCTTTCTTTACCTGCTGCCCCGGCCATGTGCTCATCCATGCTGAGCAGGAGCTCCCAGGCAGCTGGCTGGATGTCTCCATACATCTCCTCTGTCAGAATTGGTGCTGCCTTGATTAGCAGAGATAAGGGAGCAGGCGACAGGCTCATCACCTGGAAAAAGATGGAAATGATGTCATAAAATCCTTGAAGACACTGATTGCTGTACTCCTCTAGAGTGTTAAGTGTCACTTCCCCTCTCTCTGCTTTCCTTAAATGACCTTAAAATACGTTCTAAAGTGGGAGCGTATTTATTGGCATGATGTATAATAAGCTTTACACCCTATTAGTTGATGTATAATTACCCCCAAATCGTATTAATTTTATAATACTTTCACCACAAAAATTAATTTGCAACCACCTAGGGAATAAACTGTAGAATAAGTATAGCTCTGTGAGAAAGAAGGACTCCAGCCAATATACCTTTGTGTTTAAAGTCCTGGTGGACTTTCATAGCATCTTATCTTCCTTCCTGTTAGAAGCTGATTTCCACTGGAAACTGTGATCAGCCTCTAATTTATAAAGGAGTCCCATTCAGAAAGTTAGTTTTCTAAGCCAGTGAACTTGGATGGCATTTTCCCTTCAAAACATTATACATTGTGGTTATTGCTCCAGGTTAGCCAACAAAATCCCATTTAATCCATTATTTCAAATAATTTTGGTGATAAATGTAGGTTTGGGGCAAGTCTAGGTCTTTAACCATCATTTAAAACACTTTCTAGAAAAACATGAAACTTTTTTTTTCTCTTCCCCTGGGAAATGTATTATGATTTAGAGTTTAGGTTGTAATAACAATATAACTGGGCCAAGCACTAGATAAGTAGCTAAATATACTATCTTTTTTAATCCATGCAATAATTCTTTAAGATGGGTCTAGTGTTAAAACCCCATTTTAGAGATTAGGCAACTAAAACTGAGAAAAATTAAGTTAACTTGCCCAAGGTCCCAGAGCCAGAGCAGCAGGTATAGGATTTGAAACCCGACTGTCTCATTCCAAGACCTATGAGCGTCGCTACCACACATTGGTGGGAAGCTGGCTCCATTAGAGTGGAGAGAGTGGGAAGAGGCATGGTTCTAGCCAAGCCCCCCAAGCCTTGTCTCTATGGAAGTTGGCTGTCCAGCAAGTAGGGATTTTTCCTTGCATACTTGGTAGCATTCTTGCTCACCAAATTAGAGGGGTCTTTATGCCAACACTGTGCCAGTTGGCATTGTATGTCCCAAACATTAGTAAACAAGATATCTGGAGTTCCCTCCATATTACTGCTCCATGAACATTTCTGATCTATGCATCAATACCTGTAGTCTGATGTATTTCAGCATTCCAGAGTCCTTTTTCCCCTCTAGGTTGGCATCTGAAACTCTCTTTTTCAGTGAAGGTGTCCTCAGGCATGATTTATCTGAGCACTGGAAAGAACATAAGATAGGTGAGGAAGAGTGTTGTGTTCTCTCAAAACCCAACAGTGCTGTTTTCCTCCAAATTCTCCAAACAACCAACTGGTTCTAATGCAACAGATGATTTCAGTAAGGACTTTTTATGGGCCTGCACTTTCTGAAAGTGATAAAAGCAGTTAATTTTGTAATGAAAAGGTACCTTAGGGGTATTTAGCAACAAACTCCTCTTTTACCACTGAGGAGACCAGGACCCAGAGAGGTGGAGTAGCTTGACCAAATTGCAAAACTGGTTATTAGTAGAATAAGGAAAGGACAGGATCTCCTGATTTCCATTTCAGGGCTAATTATATTCCACCAAGCTGTTAAAAACACAAATCTTTTTAAATATTGCCAGTTAAAAGCCACTCTCTCTAATAATCCCTTTAAAGGGTTGGATGTTACAAGTTGATTATTTGGAAGAGAAAATGTTTCACAGAGGAGTGTTAGGAAGTGAAAGATAAAAGACTCATCAACGAAGTACGAGTTCATAGCATCCATCATCCAGGTAAAGTGTTTTTTTGTTTGTTTGTTTGTTTGTTTGTTTAAAAACCCATACTTGTCTATTGGAGGCAGCAGCTCTTCTTTTAAATTGTCCCCTCAACCGGGGTCCAGAATAAGCCTGACATCTGCATACACACGGAGGAGACATTTTCTTCCCCTGACTCTCTAAGTGCCAAGGAATCGAGTGGACAGAGCAGCTGGGAGAATGATTGCTCCAGCGGTGGCAGGCCCTTGTTTATTTATCCTGAGTCCTGATGCCTCCATTTTTGCACTCCAGGCTGTGCAAACAGGGAATCCATCCCTTTGCACAGTATAAATGCTCATTTGTTTTTCCAGTGACATGTCAATGAAACACTCTCTCCCTCAGTGCCAAGGGAAAGCAACTGAACTCCTTAAGAATTTCTGAACAGAGCTTCACAGTGTTATAGATGGAGATATTTTGAAAGAAAAAGCAAATTTAAAAAGTACATGCATGTTCCAAGGAAGTCTTTCAAAACTCTGACAAAAAGACCCAAGACAATGCATCTGTTATGTGACCAGTATGGAATGAACTCTTAAACGAATCTACTTGGAAACAAATGAATCAGAGCTCTTGTTGTGTTTTCTAAAGATTTAAAAAAAAAAAAAAAAGTGGAGGCACATACTTGGGAACACATATCATTTGGAGAGAGAAATCCTGCTTGGGAATAAATATCATCTGGGGAGAGAAATCCTGCAATGCTTTATTTCCCCCCTGTGAATGTAAAAGCAAAATATAGCATAAATATCATGTTTATTTTATATAATTTGAAAACTTCTAAAATCATATATGGCAATCATTTTCCATATAAATATAGAGGTGTATCTGACTTTGTAAAAAAATCAAGGTATTTAAAAAGTGGCATATTTCTGCTTTTATTCTATTTATAAAAAAATGTAAATTGCAGAAACCTGGAAAATACAAAAAAACTATGAAGAAGAAAATAAAAATCCTTATAATCCTCAACTCAGTGATGGCCATTATTTGGCTCCTTTCAGCCCTTTGTCCCCCTAGGCATCTTAGCAAAGCTGTGACGATGCTATATATGTGGTACACAGTTTTAAACATTTCATTTCACTGTGATTTTATGATGAATATTCCCCAGGTTGTTAGAGTTATTTTAAAATTGATTTTTAAATTTTGAAAATATTTTATTGCTTTCTCCTTTGGCTGGACACTTTAACTTTTCAGGGTTACCTTTGAACAATACTTTTGATTAATTTATAGGAATTTTAAGCAAGCAGATACAGAAAAATACTCAGAGGAAAAAGGACAAACATTTATGTCTGTTTCTCACACTCTGTGAAATGTAGGCTTCTGTTTAATCCTATCTGCTGGGGACAGAAGGTATAAGTCAAGCTTCTCAAATATCAAATATTTAATATCCTGGCATGCTTCCTTAAGAAGCCTGGTGTGTTCTGCTGGCTTCAAGATATGAGGATGTTTGTTTTAGTGGAAAGGGAAGGGAATTGGAAAGGCTTTTACACTAGGGTGATGGGCTAGGAACTCTTCTTGAGTGACTTGTTCAGGCCTGAAAACAGGTATTAAAGATGGGTACACATGTGATGGGCACTTGGGTACCCTATGTGAGGTCCCTAAAGTCCTCTACTGGTGTGACCCTGACTCAGACTAACAACATTATCATCAGTTGCTTTTTGCTTTGGTAACGTGGTGTAAAACTTGGCTAGAAGAGAGTAAGAAAATGGATGGAGTAGGAGGCTGGTTCTGAAGGCATTTATAACCATATTATATAATTATAACCATTAGTGGTTCCTGAAGAGTTAGAAATTTCACTGGACTGTGAGATGTAGGTGGTGGTTGGAAACACACATCAATCAGGGACTGCAAAGAAAACCAAAACTACTAACCCAAGACTGAAGGACAGAATTTATCACTAATAGAGGACATCATTCATTGTTGAGTCGATCTACCAGAGGAAGCTATGGGCAGTGGGAGGACATTATACAGTCCCAAGAGCTGGCAGGGATACTGGGACATGCTTGCTATGGGATGGTGTAGAACTTCAGATAAAATCTGTAGTGCAAAACCTATCCTTTAACTGTCCAGGGAATTATCACTTGTGGTGTTTGGATCAGAAAGAGGAGGGGTTGGGCCCATCAAATTCCTGTCCTAGGGAATTAGGGGACCGAGTCTGATTCATTTAGTGATGGTTACTGGGGCTGAGAAATGATGATGCAACCTTGAGACTTCAGTCTAAGTACAAGATGAATAAAGCAGGTGTTGCTGGTCAGGGAACAGAGGTGAGTCAGCAGACAGGGATGATGCAGAAAGAAGCAGAGATGAGACACTGTCCACCCTCAGATGGACAGCTGCTTTGGATCTCATTCCTTTGAGGCTTGACTGTGTTTCCCACCTGTCCTTTGTTTCATGAGATTCTGCTATATCCTTTGAAGAAACTCTAATTATTTGAACAAATTTCAATGGGTTTCTATTACTCACAACAAAATATTATTGACAACGGAGGCATAATACGTAATTAGTTTAAGTAAAATTTTTACTTATTCATTTAATAATTCAAGTATGTTTATTAAGAAATAACCATTTGCCAGGAACAGGGCTAACTTCTGAGGATATGCTGAGGAGCAAAACCCCCATGATACACCCTTCTGGAGAGTGTATCTTACCAGGAGAGACAGCTAGCAAACAAATGAAAATTCAAGATAAGTAGAAAAGGAGAATACATGTCATAAATGATGATAACACTGTGGAAATAATGAGGTATTTAACATTTGGGAAAATTGGAGTCAGCCTACTGGGTTCTTTGGGAAAGGGATTGCCTCATGTTTCTGGAAAGAAACATGCCAATAGAAGTATAGTATTTCCCCAGAGGTAACCCAGACCCTTTGTGTCTCATACATCTTTGACATAGGAGTTATGTATATCATAGTGAAGAGTAATTCTGACCCATGAAATCAAGACCTAGGGCTTGGTCTTGGCCTCACAGCTGTGTTTTCCATAGCTTTAGAAAAATATTAGTCCTGCAGGAGATCAGGTGGCCTCTTGCCATTTACACTGGCTTCACAAAATTTATGGACACTATGCCCTTTCTTTTTTTGGGTACTTATAACCTCTTAGTTACCTCCCCTTTTTGGCTGAAAGGAAAAAATGTTTTATCCACCCATTTCCATCAGCAAGCACTAATTGCACATTACTATGTTTAGAACATAGCATTAGACAAGGTACAGATATACAGGAAAATTCAAAGAATTCTTTGGTGAATTCACCTTTTGGTGAAGGTGATATATATAATGATAGCTTATCTAAACCTCTCAAATTTGGAAGTGCACTAAAACAGTCTAACAGAATGTACAGGGAGTCTCTGAGCACTGAAATGTAGATTAGCAGATTGATCAGAGTTAGAAGGGTTACAAAATGTACTAGCTGCCACAAATATATTCTGCCATAAAAACCAATTAAAAAGGAAACACGAATGAAATACCAATTGCTCATAAGTCTCGATTTTAATCAGAATCACTGCTTTTATTCTTGATTTATTGCCTACTCTGTTTTCATTTGGGCTCTGAAAATGTGGGCATTGTTCATTTATGTGACAGATTCAGAACAGGCAAATGGAAACATCATGAGAGAATAAAAAAGAAGCTTGAACAGGAGGCTGGCATTTTGGAAATAAAATGTTTATCACAGAAGACTCAATACATCTTTTCAGCTCTCCACCTGCATGACTAATTTAAGTGTGTTAGGGTTAGGGAACACTTATACTCTTGCTTTACTTTCCCTTTCAAAAATGTAAGCAACATGTAAGGTTGGTAACCTTTTCTGCTGCTTCAGGCCAGTGTCCTGGATGGACCAGAGGTGAAAGGCACTCATGAAATATCATAGAACTCTATAGCCCACTCACTCACTCAATATTATAGTCTCTCTGCCATAGTGAGGTAGTCTGTTAGGTATCACACAGGATGCAAAATGTGTAAGACTGCCTCAGTTCTCAAGAAGCTTTATAATTAAGTGAGAAGAGAAATAGGCATGTAAGTAGCCCCACTTTGCAGGCAGAGCAATCTTAAAAACCTTTTGGTGCTTGTCACTATTCACAGGATAAAGACTAAAATCCTTCCCAAGGCCTCAGAGGCTCAACCTGGTCTGCTCTCTACCTGCTTGTGCAGCCTCATCAGGCACCACGGTCCTCCATGCTCCAGCCATCATCCTTGGTTCAAAGTCTTATTCATAAGATCTCTCAGCACAGAGTGCTTCTTCTTCATTGTGCTTATCGTTGTTGCAATTTTACATCAACTTGGGATGTTTGTTTGATTAATTTCTGTCTCTAGACTAGACTGTGTGCATCTTACAAGGGTAGGGCCATATCTCTTTGGCCATTACTATACCCAACACAGTATGGACTCAGCATGGTCCAGAATCTCTTTAAAATTTGCTGAATAGACCCATGGATGGATGGATCAATGAATGAATGAATAATTGAATGAAGGATGTGAAAAGCACAAGTAAACCATCATTGTAGTTTAGAGGAAGAAGGAATAGACAACGTCATTAATCATCCACCTGCAGTATGCCCAGTGGTAAATGCTAGGGAGATCAGAAAAGAAGGAGGTGGCACTTGAGCTGGATCTTGAAGGATGTTTGGGTTCAGCCACATGTAGATTACAGGTGAAGATACAGCTGGAGCAAAGGTATGAAAGTAAGAAATCTCAGCATGTGTATGGTGAACAATGAACATTAGGTTGGCGTATTTTTACAATTTTCAACATATATGGTTTTCTTCTAAAGCTAAGGGAGTTTTTATATGAAGGAGAACTTACCTAAATAAAAATAGGTTTTCTTTGTATGAAGTGTCATTTATGTTTGAGATACATGTGTGTACATACATGTATCTCAAAAATAAATGCATGTCTATGTACATGAATACAAACATATATACACATATATATCTCAAACATATATGTATCTCAAACATAAATGTATGCATGTATCTCAAACATAAATGCATGTCTATGTACCTGCATACACATACAAACATATATACACATACATATTTTTCTGTTTATGTCATCATTTAGCAGTTCATGTAGTTTCCCCACCTGATTTCCCCTCAGAATTTGTATAGTTTGAATACCGGTAGATGCAATAGAGTCTAGTTGAAAAAGCCCTGACTTTGAAATTCCATGTTTATAAATTAAAGTCTAGCTGTTCTAGATGTGAAATGTGGACAATCCCATCTTTCTGAACCTCAACATTTTCATCTGTAAAATGTGATGAAGAGTGTCTCCTGCACAAGATTTGCAAGAATCAAAAAGTACTTTGTCAGTGATGTATACCTACCTTATACGCTCATACATATGCTTTGAAGAAAATACTAAAAGGTCATTTTCCAGAAGGCAAATTAGCACACTTATGATACGCATGAGATACATATTTTTTTTCTTTAGGATCTCTTTAGGAGCTCTTGTATTAGCCAAAATTTCTTCCATATACCCATATTGCTTTCAAAATTTTAAAAATCATAATTAAATAAATCCCTTTTGTGAGTGCTAAAGCATTACAGTGCATTTTTTGTTATTGTTTATATTCTCTAGTTTGATTTGTATTTTATTGCCATCCTCCCACCCCACCAAACCTGGTTCACAAACTCTTTAGTATCAACAGAAATAACCTCTACTCCTGCTTAATTATTTTTTATTTCTCCAAGAATATCTGGCCTCATATTGTGCCAACAGCAGGTGCACAATGAATGCTCATCGAAATGAATAGGGATTATATAAAGATCTCTTGGCAGATCCACTTGTGAGAAGCAGCTGCAGGGGCGGCCAGCAGCATGCAGTAGAGCATCTTGGCCATCACGCCTGTTCAGGGGCAGATGGGTAACTCAGGGCTTCCCTGGCAGAAGCACGGCAGCCCTGGTTACTGTCTTCATCTTCTGCCAGTTCAGCTGTTCAGTTTTCAGGAAAGTGCAGCTGAATGCTTAGAAAATGTAACAGTTTCTTGAAGAAGTTTCCTTTAGTCTGATTTGACTCTATTATTTACCAGTGAACAGTTGGGCCATTTATTGCTTATTTCTTAAGCTATAACTGTATCAGTCTCCTATTACTGCTGTAACAAATCACTAAAACCTTCCTGGCAAAAATATAACACAAATTTATTATCTTAACAGTTCTCTAGGTCAGAAGTCTAAAATGAATTGGCAGGGCTGTGTTCCTTCTGGAGGCTCTAGGGAATCATCCATTTCCTTGCCCTTTCCAGCTTCCAGAGGCTGCCTGGACTCACTACCCTGCATCATTCTGACCTCTGCTTCTGTCATCACATCTCCATCTCTACCTCTGACTACGTTCAGCCCACTTGGCTAATCCAGGATAATCTCCCCATTATAAGATACTTAATTTACTCACATAGGCAAAATCCCTTTTGCCAGGTGAGGTAGCATATTCACAGGTTCCAGGGATTAGAAATCGGATACCTTTGGGGGGACATTATTCTTCCTACCACAGCAACCTACTTATCACCAGTGCCCCTTTGAGTTCATATTTATTTGTAGAAATAAGCCTGGGAAAAGAGTTGAGCCCATGTTTGCTCATGGACATGAAGACAAAGCACTTGTCTTTTATTTATTTATTTATTTTTTGGCACTTGTCTTTTTTGTACCCATCTTCTAATTTTGCTCGAAATCACACAGATCTGTAGCCTGGTTTATGCAACTGCAGTAGGCTGAAGTTTGCATTTCCAGAGAAAAGATTGTTAGGACATCACTTTCCCTATCATTGGTATATTATCATGTGATCATTCGCTCACCTCTTTCTGCTTCTTGCCCCGGAGAGCCACATTGCTGACGCTGCTGCTCTCTCGGAGGGAGTCCACGGAGTCTCCGTAGAGCAGCTTAATGGCCCTGACGAGCCGGGCACAGGAGCGGCTGTGGTGCAGGTAGCAGTGAGGGTGGCAGTAGTCAACGTGGGTGCAGATGAAGCTTTGCTGATTGCACAGCAAGATCATGACCTGGAACACAGACATCACTGAAGCTCAACCAGGCAACCAGGGTACAGACCAACTGTGAACGACGATGTGGGGTGGAAGGTGAAAAGTGAGAATGTCAACTTTCTTTAATGGGTCTTAAAATCACAATAATTCCACAGAGAATAATAATTCCCACAAGAGAACAAAGGGTTACAAGCCTTTATGTACGTGGCTTCTTTTGCTCCCTGGATTCACACTTGATAGAAAGTTCTTTTTGAAATTATACAAGGTTAAGTGCTCTTCAAAAGTTGAAACAATTATCGGGGAGCGTCTGATTCCCAAATATTTTCAAATGAAGATTCTGAAATTAAAATGTATTATTTTTTCAGCTCTTATGTTGTAGAAGGAGCCAGGAGAAGAGCAGAAACTAATGAGAAGCTCCATCCCAAAGGATTTGGCTGGCCTTTGACAGCTGTGGGATGTCTTTAACTCCAGCCCACCTACATGGAACATGAAAACATTTCTGCATCTTCCACCCTAGCCTCTAACCTTCAACTGGGCCTTGAAACCCAGTGTAGCACTTCATTTCCCTCTCTACAAACTAATTTGTTTTCAGCTTTTGGGCTATTCTAGCTCTTCACTTGTGGCTTGATCTGGCTCAAATCTTCATATCTTCTAGACTTCTCAAGTAGTATTACAGAAAAGAACTCAGTTGATTTAAATGATATGGTTATTTTAAGAAAAGAAATGAAGGGCCTTGAGATGATAACTTCTTAAGTTGCCTTCCTAAAAGGGCAGTAGCATTCCTAGAGCTGCAAGTTTAGTCAAATCTGCACAGAGTAATCTTCTGAATGATTCTATCCTTCATGAAACTAGTTCCCACCCCAACACCTAAACTGTGCGAGACCATGTGCCACATTGAATGGAGAACATAAAGTAAGTCTACACAGATAAGACCAATCGAACCTCTAGAAAGGGCTGCCATGCATTTCCTTAGGAATGAGAGATCCTGCTTAATCTGAGACAAATGTAAATAACAGTAACAATGCACCCCTCTCAAACTCAGCTAACAATACCTCATACTCTTCAAAGTTTAAAAAAAAAATAGGTGTTGTCTGAACAGAATATCCAGATCTCTCTCAAGATTCATTGAAGATCCCTGATATTCCTGTTTATACTAATATGAGTCAGGGCACAAAGAAGAACTGTAAACCTTCCCTTGTTATTCTTGAATCTGGCCAAAAAATGGTTCTTTGACTAATAAAACTGATAAACTTCTAGCAAGACTGATCAAAAAAAGAGAAAGAAAAGATAAAACCTACCAATATCAGAAATGATACAGGCACATTACTGTAGATCTCATGAAATTTAAGATGATCTTAAGAAAATATTATACAGCATCTCCCCACAACTAGGGCATCTGCCACCCACTGGTGGGGGACCCTGATGCCCAAGGAGACAGGAGGAACCCCCAAGTGAACTGGTAGGATGTGGGGGGACGGGGGAGGAGGAGAAGTGGAGGCCAGACAGGATAGGTGTCCCTGAGGCCAGGGAGATCAGGAGAGGCAGAAGGGAGGGTCCCTCCAGGAGGAGGGAAGAGGAGAGGAAGGTGACTGCTCCACCCACTTGGGCCTGGGGAAACTGCTGAGCTCCCAGGCCAGTCCTCTGCCCTTCAAGGCCCCCTCCAGGCCACGTGGGTGCTTGGGGGCATAGGAGGGAGGCTGGGGAGATCAGGAGAGGTAGGTGGGAGGGGCCCTCCAGGAGGAGAAGGAGAGGAGTGGAGGGCGTTCACCCCAGGCACTCGAGCCCAGAAAGCCTGCTGGGCTCCCAGGTGAGGTCCCCTACCCTCTGAGACCGGGGTGGGGGCATGCCCAGCCCCTTCTCTTCCTTGAGCCTAAGCACCACCCCCCACAGCTCCCAGGGCCTTTTCCAGCCCTGTGGGTCCTAAGCATAGCCCCTGCCCCCGACCCAAACCTCACCTTTACTTAGGCCCCGCCCTCCACAGCCAAGGCCTTTTCCCCTTTTTTTCTTTTCTTTTTTGTTTTTCTCTTTTCCCTCCTCCTCTTTCTTACTCTTGTGGTACTGTTGTACCTTCTGGTTGTTGATTCATCTATATTTTTATTTTTATATTCTTTCTAACATATCTGTTAGTTTCCTAGTATAATTTTATTTTTTACTTTGTAATTGTTTTTTGTTTGTTTGTTTGTTTGTTTTGCCATCCCACATGGCTTGCGGGATCTTGGTTCAGAAGCTGGGGGTTGGGCCAAAGCTCCTGCTGTGGGAGCTCTGAGTCTGAACCACTGGACTAACAGAGAACCTCATACCCCAGGGAATATTCATCAGAGTGAGGTCTCACGGAGGCCCTCATCTCAGCACCAAGACCCAGCTCTACCCAACAGCCTACAAACTTCAGTGCTGGAAGCCTCAGGCCAAGCAACCAGTAAGACAGGAACACAATCCCACTCACTAAAAAAAAAAAAAAAAAAAAAAGAGAGAAATGGCAAAAAAATATGTCACAGATGAAGGAGCAATGTAAAAACCTGCAAGACCAAGTAAATGAAGAGGAAATAGGTAACCTACCTGAAAAAGAATTCAGAGTAATGATTGTAAAGATGATCCAGAATCTCGGAAAGAGAAGGGAAGCACACATTGAGAAAATACAAGTGTTTAACAAAGATCTAGAAGAACTAAAGAACAAACAAACAGAGATGGACAGCACAATAACTGAAATGAAAAATACACTAGAAGGAATCAATAACAGAATAAGTGAGGCAGAAGAACGAATAAGTGAGCTGGAAGACAAAGGGTGGAAATAACCACCAAGGAGCACAATAAAGAAAAAAGAATGAAAAGAATTGAAGACAACCTCAGAGACCTCTGGGATAACACTAAACACACCAACATTCGAATTACAGGGGTCCCTGAAGAAGAAGAGAAAAAGAAAGCATCTGAGAAAATATGTGAGGAGATTAGAGTTGAAAACTTCCCTATCATGGGAAAGGAAATAGTCACCCAAGTCCAGGAAGCACATGGAGTCCTGTACAGGATAAACCCTAGGAAAAACACACGAAGACACATAGTAATCAAACTAACAAAAACTAAATTGAAACAAAAATATTAAAAGCAGCAAGGGAAAAACAAATATGACATATAAAGGAAACCCCATAAGGCTATCAACTGATTTTTCAGCAGAAACTCTGCAGGCCAGAAGGGAGTGGCAGGATATACTTAAAGTGATGAAAGAAAAATACCTATAACCAAGATTACTCTACCAAGCAAGGATCTCATTCAGATTTTATGAAGAAATCAAAAGCTTTTCAGACAAGCAAAACCTAAGAGAATTCAGCACCACCAAACCAGCTTTACAACAAATGCTAAAGAAACCTCTCCAGGTGGGAAACACCAGAGATGAAAAAGACCCACAAAAACAAACCCAAAACAATTAAGAAAATGGTAATAGGAACATACATGTTGATAATAACCTTGAATGTAAATGGATTAAAGGCCCCAACCAAAAGACACAGACTGGCTGAATGGATAAAGAAGATCTAGATATATGCTGTCTACAAGAGATTCACTTCTGACCTAGGGACATATACAAACTGAAAGTGAAGGGATGGAAAAAGATATTCCATGCAAATGGAAATGAAAAGAAAGCTGGAGGAGCAATACTTGTATCAGATAAAGTAGACTTTAAAATAAAGACTACTACAAGAGACAAAGAAGGACACTATGTAACGATCAAAGGATTAATCCAAGAAGAAGATATAACAATTATAAATGTTTATGCACCCAGCATACGAGCACCTCAATACATAAGGCAAATGCTAACAACCATGAAAGGAGAAACTGACAGTAACACAAAAATAGTGGGGATTTTAACACGCCACTTACATGAATGGACAGATCATCCAAACAGAAAATAAATAAGGAAATACAATCTTTAAATGACACAATAGATCAGATAGATTTAATTGATATTTACAGAATATTCCACCCAAAAGAGGCAGAATACAATTTCTGCTCAAGTGCACCTGGAATATTCTCCCAGATAGATCACATCTTGGGTCACAAATCAAGCCTTGGAAAATTTAAGAAAATTGAAATCATGTCAAGCATCTTTTTGGACCACAACGCTATGATATTGGAAATCAATTACAGGAAAAAAAAAACTGTACAAAACACAAATACAGGAGGCTAAACAGTGAACTACTAAATAACCAAGAGATCAGTGAAGAAATCAAAGAAGAAATTAAAAAACACATAGAAACAAATGACAATGAAAACACGATGATCCAAAATCTATGGGATGAAGCAAAGGCTGTTCTAATAGGGAAGTTTATAGCAATTCAATCTCACCTCAAGAAACAAGAAAAATCTCAAATAAAAAATTTAATCCTACACTTAAAAAAACTAGAGAAAGAAGAATAAAAAAACCCAAAGTCAGTAGAAGGAAAGAAAGCATAAATACCAGAGCAGAAATAAGTGAAACAGAAACAAAGAAAATAGCAAAGGTCAATAAAACTAAAAGCTGGTTCTTTGAGAAGATAAACAAAATTGATAAACTCTTAGCCAGACTCAACAAGAAAAAAAGGGAGAGGATGCAAATCAATAAAATTAGAAATGAAAAAGGAGAAATCACAACTGACACCACAGAAATACAAAGGATTATAAGAGACTACTACAAATAACTATGTGAAAATAAAATGGAAAAACACAAAGAAATGGACAAATTCTTGGAAAGGTACAATTTTCCCAGACTGAACCAGGAAGAATTAGAAAATATAAACACACCTATCACAGTAATGAAATTGAAACTGCAATTAAAAATCTTCCAACAAACAAAAGTCCAGGACCAGATGGCTTCACAGGCGAATTCTATCAAACATTAACAGAAGAACTAACACCTATCCTTCTCAAACTCTTCCAAAAAATTGCAGAGGGAGAAACTCCCAAATTCATTCTACAAAGGCACCATCACGCTGATACAAAAACCAGAAAAAGATATCACAGAAAAAGGAAATTATAGACCAATATCACTGATGAACATAGATGCAAAAATCCTGAACAAAATACTAGCTAACAGAATCCAGCAACACATTAAAAGGATCATACACCATGATCTAATGGGATTTATCCCAGGGATACAAGGATTCTTCAAATATGCAAATCAATCAATGTGATACACCACATTAACTAATTAAGGAATTAAAACCATGTGATCATCTCAACAGATGCAGAAAAAGCTTTTGATAAAATTCAACACTTATTTATGATAAAAACTCTCCAGAAAATGGGCATAGAGGGAACCTACCTCAACATAATAAAGGCCATATACGACAAACCCACAGCAAGCAGCATAATCAATTGTGAAAAACTGAAAGCATTTCCACTAAGATCAGGAACAAGACAAGGATGTCCACTCTCACCACTCTTATTCAAAATAGTTTTGGAAGTCCTAGCCATGGCAATCAGAGAAGAAAAAGAAATAAAGGAATACAAACTGGAAAAGAAGAAGTAAAACTGTCACTGTTTGCAGATGACATGATACTATACATAGAAAATACTAAAGATGCCACCAGAAAACTACTAGAACTAATCAATGAATTTGGTAAGGTTGCAGGATACAAAATTAATGCACAGAAATATCTGGCATTCTTATACATCACCAACAAAAGATCAGAAAGAGAAATTAAGGAAACAATCCCATTCACCACTGTAACAAAAAGAATAAAATACCTAGGAATAAACCTGCCTAAGGAGGCAAAAGACTTGTACTCAGAAAACTGTAAGACACTGATGAAAGAAATCAAAGATGACATAAACAGATGGAGAAACATACCATGTTCTTGTATTGGAAGAACCAGTATTGTGAAAATGACTATACTACCCAAAGCAATCTACAGATTCAAGGCAATACCTATCAAACTACCAATGGCATTCTTCACAGAAATAGAACAAAAAATTTTACAATTCGTATGGAAACACAAAAGATCCCGAATAGCCAAAGCAACCTTGAGAAAGAAAAATGGAGTTGGAAGAATCAGGCTCCCTGACTTCAAACTATACCACAAAGCTACAGTAATCAAGACAGTATGGTACTGGCACACAAACAGAAATATAGATCAATGGTACAGGATAGAATGCCCAGAGATAAACCCACACACATATGGTCATTTAATTTATGACAAAGGAGGCAAGAACATACTGTGGAGAAAGGACAGCCTCTTCAATAAGTGGTGCTGGGAAAACTGGACAGATACATGTAAAAGAATGAAATTAGAACACTAACACCAAACACAAAAATAAACTCAAAATGGATTAAAGACCTAAATGTAAGACCAGAAACTACCAAACTCTTAGAGGAAAAACACTCTTTGACATAAACCACAGCAAGATCTTTTTAGACCCACCTCCTAGAGTAATGGAAATAAAAACAAAAATAAAGAAATGGGACTTAATTAAACTTAAAAGATTTTGCACAGCAAAGGAAACCCTAAAACATGACAAAAAGACAACCCTCAGAATGGGAGAAAATATTTGCAAATGAAAGAACAAAGGATTAATCTCCAAAATATACAAACAGCTCATGGAGCTCAATATCAAAAAAGCAAACAATCCAATTAAAAAATGGGCAGAAGAGCTAAATAGACATTTCACCAAGGAAGATATACAGATGAGCTAGAAGTACATGAAAAGATGTTCAACATCACTGATCATTAGAGAAATGCAAATCAAAACTACAATGAGGTATCACCTCACAGTGGTCAGAATGGCTATTATGAAAAAATCTAGAAACAATAAACACTGGAAAGGATGTGGTGAAAAGGGAACCCTCCTGCACTGTTGGGAAGAATGTAAATTGATACAACCACTATGGAAAACAGTATGGAGGTTCCTTAAAAAACTAAAAATAGAACTACCATATGACCCAGCAATCCCACTACTGAGCATATACCCTGAGAAAACCATAATTCAAAAAGAGACATCTATCCCAATGTTCATTGCAGCACTATTTACAGTAGCCAGGACATGGAAGCAACCTAAGTTGCACGGTCTGGGAAGATCCCACATGCCGCAGAGCGGCTATGCCCGTGAGCCATGGCCGCTGAGCCTGCGCGTCCGGAGCCTGTGCTCCGCAACGGGAGAGGCCACAACAGTGAGAGGCCCGCATACCGCCAAAAAAAAAAAAAAAAAAGATTCAGGCACCTCAGTGTTCATAGCAGCACTATTTACAATAGCTAAGACATGGGAACAACCTAAATGTCCACTGACAGATGAACGGATAAAGATGTGGTATATATATATATATATACACATACATACATACATATATATATACACACAATGGAATATTGCTCAGCCATAAAAAGAATGAAATAATGTCACTTGCAGCAACATAGATGGGCCTCAAGATTTTCATACTAAGTGAAGTAAGCCAGACAGAGAAAGACAAATACCACATGATATCACTTATATGTGGAATCTAAAACATGACACAAATGAACTTATCTACGAAACAGAAACAGACTCACAGACATAGAGAACAGACTTGTCATTGCCAAAGAATAGGGGATGTGGGGGAGGGATGGACTGGGAGTTTGGGATTAACAGATGCAAACTATTATAAATAGAATAGATAAACAACAAGGTTCTACTGTATAGCACAGGGAACTATAGTCAATATCCTGTGATAAACCATGATGAAAAAGAATATGAAAAAGAAAATATATGTATATATGTATGACTGAATCACTGCTGTAGAGTAGAAATTAACACAACATTGTAAATCAGCTATACTTCAATAAATTAAAAAAAGAGAATATTATAAACATCTTTTTGTTAATAAATGTGAATATTTGGATTAAATTAACAAATTCCTAGGAAAAAAAATCAATTTGCCCAATCTGCTCCCTGGAGAAATCTTAATTATATTACATAAATTAAATCTGTAATTAATAATTTTACTACAAAGAAATTTTTAGATCTAGAAGGTTCTACCAGTGACCCCTTCTAAATATTTAAAGAATAAATAACTCTGGTCTTACACAAACACTTCCAGAGGGTTAACGGTACACAAAACTAAAAAGCATTATTGAATAAAATTGAAGAGCTCCTAAATGAATGATGGAACACAAATTAATGGAGGATAGACCATTTTATACATTAGAAGACTTATTAAAGATTTTAATTCCTCAGTTTTAATGATCTTTGTATTCAAAGTAAGGCTGCTGTGGAAGCTTTCTTATGGAAATTAACAAGGTGATTCTAATAGAAATGAATATAGCCAAGAATAGAACAGGCCACCCTGCAGAAGAACAAAGCTGGAGGATTTACACTTATGTGAAAAAAAGAAATCAGACACAATAGAGTATCCAGCATATGTCACCAATTATATGCATTTCAAAAACAGACAAAATAATTTTTGGTTTTAGAAGTTAGAATGGCAGTGACCAATAGGGGAGAGTAGTGGCTGGTCGAGGGCCCGGGTAGGGCTTCTAAGGTACTGCTAATGTTCTTCTTGAACTGGTGGTGGTTACACAGATGTGTCCATTTTGTGAAAGTTTATTGAGCAGTACACAAAGATTTTGTATGCTTTTTAATATGTAGGTTGGACTTCACTAAAAAGTTTACTTTAAATATAGCTGCCTCAGAGATTCTCAAAATCAGCCAGTTCTGGAGATTAACCAGTTCCAAGGGCATAGCACTGTAAACACTGAGCGTGAGGTACCAGCCAGCCCTTTATCTGACCCTACCAGGAAGTCAGATTAAAATCAGAGGAGATGGAGACATTCCATATCTAAGATCAATAATAGTGCTGGCCTCTTCAATAAGTGGTGCTGGGAAAACTGGACAGCTACATGTAAAAGAATGAAATTAGAACACTCCCTAACACTACACACAAAAATAAACTCAAAATGGATTAAAGACCTAAATGTAAGGCCAGACACTATCAAACTCTTAGAGGAAAATATAGGGAGAACACTCTATGACATAAATCACAGCAAGATCCTTTTTGACCCACCTCCTAGAGAAATGGAAATAAAAACAAAAATAAACAAATGGGACCTCATGAAACGTAAAAGCTTTTGCACAGTAAAGGAAACCATAAACAAGATGAAAAGACAACCCTCAGAATGGGAGAAAATATTTGCTAATGAAGCAACTGACAAAGGATTAATCTCCAAAACTTACAGGCAGCTCATGCAGCTCAATATCAAAAAACCAAACAACCCAATCCAAAAATGGGCAGAAGACCTAAATAGACATTTCTCCAAAGAAAATATACAGATTGCCAACAAACACATGAAAGGATGCTCAACATCACTAATCATTAGAGAAATGCAAATCAAAACTACAATGAGGTATCACCTCACACCAGTCAGAATGGCCATCATCAAAAAATCTAGAAACAAAAAATGTTGGAGACGGTGTGGAGAAAAGGGAACCCTCTTGCACTGTTGGTGGGAATGTAAATTGATACAACCAGTATAGAGAACAATATGGAGGTTCCTTAAAAAACTAAAAATAGAACTACCATAGGACCCAGCAATGCCACTACAGGGCATATATCCTGAGAAAACCATAATTCCAAAAGAGTCATGTATGACAGTGTTCATTGCAGCTCTATTTACAATAACCAGGACATGGAAGCATCCTAAGTGTCCATCAACAGATGAATGGATAAAGAAGATGTGGCACATATATACAATGGAATATTACTCGGCCATAAAAAGAAACGAAATTGAGTTATTTGTAGTGAGGTGGATGGACCTAGAGTCTGTCATACAGAGTGAAGTAAGTCAGAAAGAGAAAAACAAATACCATATGTTAACACATATATATGGAATCTAAAAAAAAAAAGTTCTGAAGAACCTAAGGGCAGGATAGGAATAAATATGCAGACGTAGAGAATGGACTTGAGGTCACAGGGTGGGGGGAAGTGTAAACTGGTATGAAGTGAGAGAGTGGCATGGACATATATACACTACTAAATGTAAAATAGATAGCTAGTCGGAAGCAGCCGCATAGCACAGGGAGATCAGCTCGGTGCTTTGTGACCACCTAGAGGGGTGGGATAGGGAAGATGGGAGGGAAATGTAAGAGGGAGGAGGTATGGGGATATATGCATATGTATAGCTGATTTGCTTTGTTATAAAGCAGAAACTAACACGTCATTGTAAAGCAATCATACTCCAATAAAGATGTTAAAAAATGATGATAATAATAGTGCTGGCAGTACCCTGCCAACTGTGGATCTCACATCATGCTTCCCGACCTTTCTTTTCCTTTCTTTACACCCAGGTCAAACCTTGAACTGTAATCTGTGCTTGGGATTCCCTCCTGCCTGTGCCCTCTGGAGAGCCCTTTGAGGTGTGACCTTCATCATCTTAGAATCTCCGTGTCCTAGTTTACAATTTGATCTAATACAGACTCAAGACTGACACCATGACCTTGCTCTCAGCATTTGTGGTGACCTGTATAAAACTATCGTGATGCCTTGCCTTGTGTCACTCAGTTTCTCTTGACCACCAACCTGGTCTGATCCCTCAGGGTTTTTTTCCCTGACTTATACTGACTCACAAGCCAACTATAACAAAGCACCCTTGGTCTTAGATAAGCTTCAAATGAATATAATCCAGCAGAAGACCAGTCTTAGTGAGTATCCAGAGGTTCAGCTGAAATAAAAGCCTATAATGTTTCTAATAGCCTGAAATGATGGATGTTTTTAGTACGGTCTTTCATCCTACCTCCACAGATCTTCCCCAATGCCAAAAGAAATTGATCTCAGCGCTCTTTCTGAGATTCCTACTTACATGAAGCCATGACATGTTCCTGTGGTAATTTTCCTCCGTGCTGGCTGTACTCATTCCCTCTGGCTCAATGCTGGGCTCACTTGCACTCCAAGGACTCCCTTCTTCAAAAGAAAAATACCAAGAAAGGTTATATTGTTCTGTCTCCCTGGAGAGCATGTTGCTATGGTATAGTGGTCCATGCTTTTGAATCCTAGGGCAGACTACCATGGCCAATGGGTTACGGGGCATAGCATCGGCTTTAGTGGAGTAATATTAACAGGAGCTGTTCCCTTCACCACCAGCTGAACTGGCAATTACAAAGACATTTATGATCTCTGTTATGGTGGCTTCCATTTTGAGATATGGGAGCAGAGAAAAAGAACAGAGTCAAGTCCTTGAATTGCTGAGATGAGCAAGTTATTGGTTGAGTGTGCCCAAATCCATTCCAGACTGCCCAGACCTCGCAGGTGTAGTTAAGTAGGGACACCAACCAACCTGCAGTGGCCACAAAGGGTGCTGCTACCTCCACTGCTGCTGTGACTACGGCTAGTGCTACTACTCTTAACACCACCTGGCTTTGCTATCAGAGCTATTTCAAAGATGGGTGGTGCCTTGGAAAGACTAAGGGAATTTGGAAGTAACTGTGCCCAACTGTGGACAACCCTTTGTCCAAACTCGTCTCTGCAGGAAACTGTGAAGGAGACATGTCACAGGAATTCTCTACTTAGTATACTAGATAACAAAGCTTTGTCCTCAAATCTACAAGCTTTTCTGGGTATTTTCTATGACAAAACTATGCTTCTAGCTTGGATAGTTTGACTTAACTGGCTAGGCTACGTTGATCAATTTAAATAATTAATTCAAATAATATTTTCCCCAAAACTAACTGATGATACTCTTACAGCTCAGGCATGTAACAAAAGATGTCGTAAGGTTTTTTCTATTGTCTCCTTAAAAAAATAAGCTGAATCTTAACTAACGCATAAATTAGCTATTTTCAAAGGCAAGGGTGGGTAGGTGTAGAAACATTTCCTATTTTAAACTCTCCTTGATTAAATATACTCAGCTTCTGTTTCAGCAGGCTAGATTGATAATTTATCCACATTTCCTGACTGACTTCTGAAACAACTTACTTAGAAAGAAGAGTTTTACACTTTGGTTTTCATACAGCAACTGAAAGGCAAAGAATATGCACTTCAATTTTTAACCTAACATTTAAATTCTAGGCAGCTGGTGAGTCCTATCGGCAAGCCTGCTTAATCTTTTTCTTGTCTACTAAGATGATGATGAGAGCCCATAGGACCAACACATTTTGGGATTCAGAGTCTCTTTGGGTCCTATAGTGACAATCTACAGCTCTGATTGTATATAAAGCTTATTCTTAGGAGTTTAACATACTTTACTATCATCCCTAATTTATCTTTAGAGCATCCTTTCACAGTAGGCAAGGAGTACACAGAATTATTCTCACTGGGTAGCTGGGGAAAACAAATCCCTGAGAAGTTAAGTGACTTGCTGAAGGTCACTAATTGTTAGATGGAGACAATCTTTCCTTTCTGAAATTTTGGTTGTTTCTACTGGGAAATAGAGACTTTAGTTTACGGAAGACTTTAAGCCAGCTATTCCCAAGGGAATATCTACATTTTTTTGCTTTAAAGGTCTTGACCAGAAGAATAAAGGCACAAAGATCTAGATTTCAAAAAACTGTCCTTGTCATTAAAATGTTTTCTCTCCCTACTGTAGACTCCGTATGCTCCCTGCTCAAGCTGTGGTCCTTGAACCAGCAGCATCAACTTTACCAGGAAGCTTGTTAAAAGCGTAGAATCTCAGGCTCCCATCCCAGAGATGCTAAATCAGGATCTGCGTTTTAACAAGCTCCCAGCTGACCCTGTGCACAATAAGGCTGGAGCAGCCCTGCTCTGGAGGGCAACATAGCTTATGGACTAAACGAGTACTCTAACCTATGACTCTGCCCTCCATCTACTGATGTATCAGAAAATGGACTTGAGCTGTTTGGGGATTCGGTCTCTGTCTTCCTACCCCCCACGTCCCTGCACAGCCCACTCCTCTATGTTACCTAGGTCAGTGACAGTGTCCCTGCTCTGGGACAGCTGCAGCTTCTCAGCCTCAGACTCTGAGTCCTGCCGTGATAACTTGCTGCTCTTTAAGCTGCCGACCCGGCGAATGCTGGACAAGGAACCCCCCTTCTTCACCTGGAAACTGCGGGTTCCTTTAATCTGGAGCAGGCGGGAACCTCCTATCCTGATCTTCCTGCTGGGAACTGTATTAAAAGAATAAAATAGGGCTTTTTCCCCCTTAGTTCTCCGCAGCCAGCGTTAGAGCCAAGCTCTCCCCAACTTGTCCCTGAACAGCCTCCTCTCTGCTGGCCGGGATGAGCAGCATGTCTGGACAAGGAGCTTCTCCCAAGCCCCAAGTCAGGCGGCTTTGTTAGGTGGGCAGGAGGCTGGGTCCACCACGAAGGGCTGGTGCAGCTTCTTTCTTGGACACACAGCTCATCAGTGCTAGGAACAACCTGCTCTCTCTTTGGCCCAGAATTCACAAGCATGAGCGCGCCCTCGCCACGGAGTCCTCCGGGACCGTTAGTACGTTCACACAGCATCATTGCTTGATTCAGCAGAACCACCAACCATTTGTTTTTGTTTTTCTTTTGAAATGGGACTGACAGACTTATGTGAGTTAGGGAAACCCCTTCATGGAAAATCCCTTCATTTGGGAATACCTCATTAAGAAATAAAAACAAGAGGCGCTTCTCTCTCCAACAGTCAGCAGTGGGTTCCACTCAGCTCCTCAGCAAAGTCACTAAAAGATGTTTGCAGTGGGGTGCTTTGGGTGAACGTGAGTGTGAAATGATTCCATTTTCAATGCACCTAATGATTTCATAGCATCCTCCTCTCAGTCAAAAGGTTGGGTGAGATCTGAGTCCAAAAGTTGCAACACCCTGAATCAACCTTACAGTCTACGTGAACCAAGAAGAACATGCATTACTCCTCTTTAGTGTTCTGGAAGAAACAGTCATCAGTGAGGAAAATAAAAGGGTAAAAGAAACACGTTCAACTTGAAACCTACATTTTAACCAAAAACATCCGTATTTCCCATAGTCATATCCACACCTTCTTTTTCTTTTGAGGACTTGGTGTTGTCACACATTGATATGGTAAGGGTGATTTTGAAAGTGTTTAGGGCTTCAAGTGATTATCAGGAAGGGGCTGTTTTTGTAAGGT
Source organism: Pseudorca crassidens (assembly GCF_039906515.1). NCBI lineage: Eukaryota > Metazoa > Chordata > Mammalia > Artiodactyla > Delphinidae > Pseudorca > Pseudorca crassidens. The sequence goes on from NC_090301.1 coordinate 26,991,615, forward strand.
TTCCTTCTTAAGACATGAACAAGATTTCTTACTAATTATTTAAGGCACAGCTATTAATATTTTAGTGCCAATCAGGAAGATTGCATTTTAGTCTCAAGTTTCTCACTCACAGGAGAGTTAGTCTGTGATAGAACTCATACTGCTCCATAAAATGTTAATTAGTGCCATATAAAGGAGCCTAGATTCCTGTTGAATAATGTGAAATGTTTAATCTCTGATTTACTCGTATGACTGAGACAGACTAAAATTATCACCACTCAGCTGGAAAAGGCTTCATGGAGCTCCATGAACACATCTGGATAGAATTTCACATCTAGACAGAAATTCTCACAGCACAGTTGAATACATCCCACAAAGACCATAATGCTCTATTTTAGTTATAGCACAAAACTCATCCACTGTATTTTTCAGTGTTATTTTTAGGTATAATTGAGACTTTATGACTTATCTGAAATGCATTTGAAACTGAATATACTTATCATTTTTAATTACTATTAATACAATTTATGTCAAAAGAGATTGGGAAGTAGAGAAAAAGATTAAAGAAATAATTTAAAAATTTTTACAGAGGCACACTTTGGCATTCTTTGCCTGATTTCATGATATTTTTCAGCCTACAAGTACAGCAAAATAACCCCAGATTAATATGACATGAAAAATAATTTAATTTTGAGAAACTGTTCTATCACCAAAGATAATTGGAGACATTTTATAGCACTGAAAAAAATAATGTTCAGAATTATGGCATTGGTTACAAAGGACATAACATAGTTAGAATTCAGATTTGGTAAAGTACATGAAAGACATCAGTCGAGATTCTACACCACTGAAGTTTAGCCTTTATCTCCATGACAACGAGAACTAGTATGAAAGCAAAACAAATTCATCTGAATTAGATAAAACATCTCTTTTCCCTTTTCTCTTACACCACATATATCCATCAACAAGTCTGCTGATTCAACACTTCAAAATAGCGTAGGATTTTGAAAGCCCTGTCACCTATTCCCTAGACTAATATAACTACCAAACTGCTTGCTCTTACCCCCACTCTAACAGCTTGACTCATCTTTTAAATACATAAATCATAAATATAAATATTATATCGCTTTTCTGGTCAAAACCTGACAACAACTCTCAGACACATTTAAATAGAATTAAATTTCTAATCATATCTACAGACCCTATTTATTTGTCCTTTGCCTGACCCTCTCTCCTACTGCTCTTCCCCCAACTCATTCTGTTGCAACCTTGTCGTCCTTTTTGCCCTTCTTCACATGCTCCAAGTTCATTCCTGCATCGGAGCCTTGTTCTCACTGTTGTCTCTGTTTGGAAGACTCTTCTCTCAGCCCTTCACATGACTGGATCCTTAACATCACACAAGTCTCAGCTCAACGTCACTTAAGACTACAATCCTTCCTACTTCAGGTTGCTACCAATTCTCTGACCCTAACTTGTTTTCTTCATACTACTTATCTCTACTTGAAAGTCCAGAATTTAATGTTATTCACTATTAAGTTATTAACTATTAGCTAATATAAACTAAAATACATGTGGGAAATTTTCCCTGTTCATTGCTGTATTCTAGGAACCTGTAATAGCGTCTGGTATACAACAGGTGCTCAGTATATGATTGTTGAGTGATCACACGTCTCGGTGTCTGTATTCTGGAATGCCAGTCTCAGTTTGTATCTGGAATATGGATAAAATGATCTGACAGATCTTGCTTGGAGATTTTAGGCAGACATTTTTAGTTCTAAGGATTATTTCATGTTAGTTTTCCTTTGTAGAATCCAAATTGTCCTCAAGTTATTTCAAGAACTCACAGTTTTAGATGTTATACAAACAGATGGTATGAAATTTTAAATAAAATTTTAATAATCTGAGTTAGCAGGGTCCCTGTGGTCCCCATTTTCACATCAGCTTTAGCATCTGGTATCAGCTTATTGAAAGGATTAAGGAAGATTTAGGAATCATCAGGAAGTTTCTTGCCAACTGGTAAAGGACATTTTATGAATATGTTCTCATTTTATCTATACTTTTAGTTTTCTGCTCCTAATTTATTAAATAACTTTCATGTAATTACATAGCCATTCTATGAGGAGAAAAATTATTAAGTATTTGTGTGTTTGAATATTAAAGGCAATTTACATAAATGATAATCATGAAATTAAAGTGTTCTTAAAAATTAATCTGAGGTTTTATTTTTTTAAATGGTGTAGAATTTACTCTGCTGAAATTTGACCATGTCAGTATTAGCAATTTTTATTTCAACTACTTTAAATAATAACTAACATAATAATTTTGAATGGGAAAAAAATCCCTGTGGGATATGTTTAAAAGATGGGAGTTTCACAGAATCATGGACATAGAGAACAGAATGGTGGTTGCCAAGGGGTAGAGGGTTGGAGGAGGCATGGAGTGGGAGGCTGGGGTTAGCAGATGTAAGCTATTATATATAGAATGGATAAACAACAAGGCCCTACTGTACAGCACAGAGAACTATACTCAATATCCTATAATAAACCATAGTGGAAAAGAATATAAAAAAAGAATGTACACATATGTATAACTGAACCACTTTGCTGTACAGCAGAAATTAACACATTGTAAATTAACTATACTTCAATTAAAAAATATTGATAAAAAAGAAGGATGTTTCTCATCATATGCAGTCATCCTTGTCAGAAGTAGTAGTATTTGAACAAACCTTGACTTGATACCTTTGTATACTCAGAAACTGCTAAAATTTGGCTAATCCTTCCCGCAACATGGCTTCTGTTCACCATAAATTCAACACAATATAATTATTTGCATTTTTTAAATGCTGTGACAACAATCTGATCTTAAAATATTAAAAAATTTTTTTTCCAGACTATATCCATTCCTTACAACATTTTAAATATTTTAAATATGTTGTGTTTTCTTTATCTAGGGCTATGTCTTTCTTAAAAAACATATATATATTCTTTTTCAGATTATTTTCCATTATTGGTTATTATAAGATATTGAGTTTCTTCCCTGTGCTATATAGTAGGTCCTTGTTGTTTACCTCTTTTATATATAGTAGTGTGTATATATGAATCCCAAACTCTTAATTTGTCTCTCCCCCCCCCACCAACCCCTGTGGTAACCACGTTTGTTTTTCTATGTCTGTGAGTCTATTTCTGCTTTGTAAATAAGTTCATTTGTATCATATTTTAAGATTCCACAAATAAGTGATATCGTATGATATTTGTCTTTCTCTGTCTTCACTTAATATAATCTCTAGGTCCATCTATGTTGCTGCAAAAAGCATTTCATTCTTTTTTATGGCCAAGTAATATTCCATTGTTTGTATATGTATATATATACACATATGCATATACACACACACACACACACACACACCCCACATCTTCTTTATCCATTCATCTGTTGATGAACATTTAGGTTGCTTCCATGTCTTGGCTATTGTAAATAGTGCTGCTATGAACACTGGGGTGCATGTATCTTTTCTAATTAGTTTTCTCCAGATATATGCCCAGGAATGGGATTGCTGGATCACATGGTAATTATTTTTAGTTTTTCAAGGAACCTCCATACTGTTCTTCATAGTGGCTACACCAATTTACATTCCCACCAACAATGTAGGAAGAGGTTCCTTTTCCTCCACACCCTCTTTGGCATTTATTATTTGTAGACTTTTTAACAATGGCCATTCTGACCAGTGTGAGGTAATACCTCACTGCAGTTTTGATATGCATTTATCTAATAATTAGTGATATTGAGCATCTTTTTATGTGCCTGTTGGCCAAGCCTTCTTTGGAGAAATGTCTATATAAGTCTTCTGTAGGGCTATGTCTTTTGAGAATCATGCATTCCTTAAACTACCAAACATTTATGCAGTCACTGTCTGCAGAAAATATACCAATGGATAAAACTGTCTTTGACTCTTTTTACAAATATGCTGTTTTCTAGTGGAATTCATTAGAAAAACATTGAAGGATAATGAAACTTAAGAAAATAGAAAAATCAAATAGAGAAGTTAACAGTTTAAAGGAGCCTTTAAAGAGCAACTTAAAACTTTGCAATCTGTAACTCATATTTAGGATTTTCTGCATGGATTTTAATCGATATGCTCATGATACAGATTAAAAAAAACAATGGTGACAATTATTTATTGTGTCCTTATTAGGTATCTGGTACTGAGTTTATGTTTTACTTGCAATGTCTCTTTTAAAGCTTTCAACATTCCAATGTGGTAGGTGTTATTAATCTAATTTTACAGGGAAGAAAACTGGCTTAGAAGGTAAGCAACTTGGACAAGGCCACATAACTACTTTATTTCACCACTTTAAGATGCACATTTTTTTACATTTGAACATCTCTGAAATTGAGATTTGGCTTACAACTGATGACATCTTAAGATCACTAGAGCCAGGTGGCAGTTGGGACACATTTGCTATTGCTTGTGTTCATGTGAATATCTAAAGCACCAGCAACAAAATGTACAAAATGGGTGCCAGTGTCTTTTAAGTCCCAGGAACCAAATGATAGTTGGGTGGAGGAGTGGGTGGGATGGTAAGTCAGATGTGTTTGGGAACATTCCTGAAGCAGAGACTGAAGGAGGCTAGCTTCATACCGTTGCACGTTGGCTTGTGTAACTATCACCAATAGCTTTACTTCTTTTACAGATTCATTTAAGAAATGATGTGTTACTAACACAGAGGACATTATCACATATAAAAACACAGACACTGACAATTCTGAGTTGAAAAGTGATTAAGAATTTGATCTCTGAATTGAAGATGGTTTAGAAAACCTTTAACCAGTTTACCTGGCTGCACAAAGTATGATATAGACCGATAATAAAAATCTACATCTAATTACATCTGAAAGTCCTCTTTCAGTAAGAATAAAGCACAAATTAAGTGATAAGAAAGTACTGCATAAAAGCTGAATGGGGAGTATTTTTCCTTTCTTATTGGTATATAAGATAATAGTTCATCTTACAACTAATGTCATCTTAGATTCAACGGGATACGGAGAATTGCTGAGCCGGAATTAGAGTCTGACTGCAGAGTCCAACTCCTAACTAGCATGATTGCCTACCTCATTGAGTCAACAACAGTTTTGGACTTCTTTCAGTGCACAATTCTGCAGTTTAGACCCGAGACCAAATATCCCATGAGAAACCCTGAAACGTGAATTAATTTTTGCTTATGCATACCTTTCTTCTCCTCAACACCTGCATCTGATTTGAGGGTGTGGCTACTACTGTGAAGGGAATCTTTTGAGTCTTCATTTTCATCCAGGACACCAGCAAAGCTGATCTTCCTCTCATATCTGTGCCGGTCCAACTCAGGATCCAAACGAAGTCGGCAGCTCTCCAAGTCCTGAAATGTCAGTGAGGAGCACATGGATGCTGGCATCTCCCCAGCACTGCATTCGTTTTCCGGCAAACCTCCCTCCATTTTTTTTTTTTTTTTTTTTTTTTTGCAGTACGCGGGCCTCTCACTGTTGTGGCTGCTCCCGTCGCGGAGCACAGGCTCCGGACGCGCAGGCCCAGCGGCCACGGCTCACGGGCCCAGCCGCTCCACGGCATGTGGGATTCTCCCGGACCGGGGCACGAACCCGTGTCCCCTGCATCGGCAGGCGGACTCCCAACCACTGCGCCACCAGGGAAGCCCCCAACCTCCATTTTAAGCTGCGCATAACAGCATTTAAACAGCCAAATTTCCCTCTATCTAATGCCAGGTTTAGACTGGGGTCATGAAAATGTCTTCCTTAATCCACAGGTTAAGGATTCAGTCTCACAAGACTGTCCCCACTTCAGACATCAGTTGTAAGGCCAAGTGGTCACCTGTGCTTCTAACCAACTGGTTATAAATTGAAGGTTCCAACAACACCCCTCCTCAGGTTCAATTAATTTGCTAGGGGGGGCTCATAGAACTTGAGAAATATTTTGCTTACTAGATCACTGGTTTATCATAAAAGGATATAATCAGCAACAGCTAGATGGAAGAAATGCACAGGCCAAGGTATGGGGTGATGGTGCCAAGCTTCCACGCCCTCTTCAAGGGCAGCGCACTCCCCAGTCTTCACGTGTTCACCAACCAGAAGCTCTCCAAACCCTGTTCTTTTGGGTCTTTATGGAGGCTTCATTACATAGGCATGATTGATTAAATCGTTGTCACCTGGAGGTGAGGGGGTGGGACTGAAAGTTTCAATTTTCTAATTATTTTGTTGGTTCATCTGGTGACCAGCTGAACCTTAGGTAAACTAGAGGCATTCTACAAGTCACCTCTTAACATAACAAAGGACACCTTGGTCACCCTCCCGACTTCAGAAATTCCAAGGATTTTAGGAGCACTGTGCCAGAAACAGGAATGGAGACCAAACATATATTCTTATCATAAATCACAATATCACACAACAGAAGTAGAAAACAAATACCAAGGTGATGTTGGAGTTAAATCCTGAGGATTAAGTAAAGTTAGCTCTGCAAACTGGTAGGGAAACCAGTTTGGTTTCCTCTTAAGAAACCTCAGGGGTAATGGCCAGAGGTTTAAAACAGGATCATGCGTTGGAGGAATCTCTCACTCTCTTAGGAGACTTCATGATCCCAAAACTGAAAATAAGCCTTGGGGAGTTTAAGTATTTAGTAGGAGTTTGGCCTGTGAGGCCCCAGTGTGGACATTTGCCCTGTTCTGTAAATGGAGACTCGCTCATGCTGAAGATCATAATTAATCATTAATCTATGAAGCGCTTTCAGACTTGATAAATGAAAAATATATAAAATGCTAACTTTATTTTTATACAGCATTTTTTCTAATTATGACATAATAATCCCTCAGATTCAAGTAGTTTGAAAAACAAAAACTATTTTGAAAAACCCAGTTTGTACCAAGATTAAAATCTTATGCTTTTAACTATTATTAATAAATGAAACTTTAGACTCTACATATCGTTTCTTCTTTTCCCTTTGAATTAAGAACAGAAGTTATACTTTGGTACTCAGAAAATTATATCACATCTAGAAAAATAAGGAACCACATGGAGTCTATTTAACACTGTCAAAAAATATTCTAGGAATATAATTGTTTCTCTGAAATTAATCCCTTTTAGGAAAAAAAATAACCTAACTACTTTCCATTTTGGTAGCCAAATTTAATTAGATAAGTTTCTTAGGTGGGACAAAAAGTAATAAAATAACAATTCTGATTATCAAAAGTAGTTCTCTCTTCCAACTTCTTGTATCTACTAGTCAAAATCCTACTTATCTTTCAAAGTTACATTCAAATGTGATCTCATCCAGGAAGGCTCTTCAGATTTTTCCGGTCCCTTCTTTGGCCAACCCTGGCCCTCTGCTCCTTTCTTAAGTGTGTTGTTTACGTGTCGGTTCTCCTGTTACAACATAGTCATCTCTGCATCACCCCCACTCCCACCTCTGCATCCATCACACCACCTTGCTCACAGCCTTACTCTCAAATATTCATCAGTCTACTCTTCATATATGTGAACAGTGCTTTGCTTCTGATTCTTTAACTTTAGGAGCATTTGGAATCCAGCAGTGTATTATTTATAACCTGACTTGTTAAATCCAGTTGATACAGTTGGTACAGCTTCTAGCACAATCTTGTACAAAAGCATCCAATATGTTGTTTTCCCTAATGAGTGAATATAGATGTACAGAGACTTCCTTACTGCCTTTTACTTTATTATTATGGACTCGTCTTGGCGTTGGATGGGAATTAATTTAATTCCATGTTGCTTGGTCATCAGTTATTGGTTTTACTAATTCAACAGGAGAACATTTTAACAGACCAGGAGTTTTATAGACAAAATTATCTAAAAAATATTTCTTTGTTTTCAAGTTTGGAAGTTAACAATCAGAGAAAAATTGATTGCTATGCTTTTTATGATAAATATTGTAAAAAGGCTTTTTCCTTTTTTAGATATTATTTGTATGGTTCACAAAAAGAGTGAATAAAAATGCTACCAGAAGTTGTTTTTTTGGGGGGAAAACACATTAAGTTGCATCCAGGGATCTATCTGGGAAACAGTTTGTTAAGTTGGTAAAAATATGGTTTTAGCAACATTTTAAACCCTTTTGATATCATTTTTCCTTTTCTCTTACCGTCATTCCCCACCAAACCAGTGAGTGGTCTCCTGCGATTTCCTGACCCTATCACATTAACCTTTAGTTATTGTATTTTAGGCTCTTTTGCTTTCTCTTCCACACTTTGGATATAACTAGGACTTTTTTTTTTTTTTTTTTTTTTTTTTCCGGTACGGGGGCCTCTCACTGTTGTGGCCTCTCCCGTTGTGGAGCACAGGCTCCGGACGCGCAGGCTCAGCGGCCATGGCTCACGGGCCCAGCCGTTCCGCGGCACGTGGGATCTTCCTGGACCGGTGCACGAACCTGCGTCCCCTGCATCGGCAGGCGGACTCTCAACCACTGCGCCACCAGGGAAGCCCATAACTAGGACTTTTTCAAGCAAACAAATATTTCACAGGGAAATCTCTTTTATCTTGGAAATGGCCTTATGACATTTCTATCAGAAAGACTTTTTCTTGGTAGAAAGTTTATGTTCCCTATCTTCTCCCATCCTCAAATCTCAGATCCCAGGATATTTATAGCTTCTAATGTGATTTTTCTGGCTTATACTTTTATTATTCTGTACATTAGGGTAGCTATTTATTTTTACTGCTGTTAAAAATGTTACTGAATAAAACATCCCAAAGATCTATAAATACTCTTACAGCAAGTGCTTTGTTAAAACTTTAGAATATTTCGTTTTGATGGTATTTATGCTTAGCCTCTTAGATTCACCATTTAGTACAATTTCTTAAAAAAATATTTCAAGCATTTATAGTTTCTGTGTTGGTAAAAGTTTTATGATACTGTTTTTTCTACAATAGTTAAAAAAATGTGATTTGAGTTTTCTTTATCATCAACTGTAGTTAGATAGGTTAAACATGAGAAAGCATCTTTCCCATTTATTTTATAAAGGTCACATCCCAGTACAATATATGAACATATACTTGACAATGAAAATCCTAGCTTAATGAATAAAAGATTTGTGAGACCTAGTTAAAGGCAATGAAAAATTTCCTCTTATTAACTGAATGATTGCAGCCTCTGTTTTAGTTTAATTTCTTGGCATTTTCTCCTAGATAGCCAGTTGATTATACAGTCATTTTTAAAAGATTTGATTAATTTTCTTAAAAAATGAAATGTGTTACAATAATAAGGAATATTTAAACTATAGCTTTATAGTGATGAAAGAAAGAACAAAAGTAAGTGACTCAAATTTCAAGATTCTTATGTTTTAAAATCATAATAGGTCAAAATGGTGACCGTTAAAAATCTGTAAATTTAAAAGTAGATGTGTTTCTGTGCTTTTATGAAGACTTTGATACAATTAGAATGTTGATAGAATAACACCAACAGAGGCCTACAGATCAGACTTGACTTTAAACTAAACACGTGTTAAGTGGCAGCCTTGATTTGATTTTATAGAACAGTCTCAATATAATAGTGAAGGTGACAATTCAGAAAAATCAATGTTCAGGATAACATGAAATTAAGTAAGGGCAGTAAGAAGAACTCTCTTTTTCAGTATTTAAAGGGTGCAGTTTCACAGGCCACATGTCGGTATGTTTCTCTTGAAAACATATTTTACCTATAAATATTTCCATTTTATGTTTTAAACTGTGAGGAAACAGGCTGTCCAGACATTGGAAAATCAGAGTTAGAGGCACTGCTCAGGAATACCAGAGCACTGACTTTTTTGTCCCGTTCCCTCCCCTACCTGCCCTCTGGAACTAGGTTATGGCCTTGTTCATGCTGAGTTTGGTCAAAAAAGCAGGAGAGCTGGTGGATTGTAAAATCCACCTAAATGGAACCACACAGATTGTTAGTGTACCAACTGTTCTGGTTGAATAGTGTAAATCTGTGTAAAGGGGGAAAGAAGAGAATTTGGTTCCTCAGCTCTAGTTGGATAATGCCTATGACAAAAGAACCACCGGAAACTTGGTGCCTGTTAGGGAACAAAGGGCCAAGGAAAATGGGCTCTGAGGTGTGCCTCTGTCCCAAATGCTCTGTGATGACTCCTGGCTCTTGTTAGAATTTGTATCCTAAGTTAAATAAATCAGACCCTGATGGTACAGGGGTGTGTGTGTATGTGTGTGTGCCTGTGTGTGTCTGTGTGTTTCCATGCACGCGTGCGTGTGTGCATGCACACATGTTCTTTCTCTGCCTATCTGTATCCACAAGAAATACTGCAGAAATAAAATATACGTTCAGAGGCATTTACATGCTAAAGACTTGAATCTTTTTGCCCTTAGTTTAAATGAGAAAATTCATTGGAGGCACATGAATTTATGAGTTGTTAGTATGAAAAAAAAATCAGTGATTCCTGGAAAATGCTGGCCATTAAACTCGTAGTTTGCAGAGTAAAGGAACCTGGAGGTTCTCAGACATTCCTAGGTTAACTGACAGTGATCAATCAAACATCTTACCCAGTGGTACCATCTTTAGTGATTTCAAGGTCAATTTTAGTTCTTTTTTTTTTTAATAGATAAAAGAGATTTTCTTTTTATATATGAAAATCCCTTGGTTGAATTTTTAAACTATGTGATACATTTGGTCATTTGGTATTTGAGGAAACTGTGAATACTCAAAGTCTAGCCACATGGTTGGACTCTCCAAGTAGCCTCATTATTAATATGTTTTACGTACCATCAGAGGCTCAGTGCGTGGTCTGGGCAGGCAAGAAAAGGTCTCTCGCAGGAAGGTGGTAATCTCCAGGAGAAGCTGGCATGCTGCCATCTTCAAGGCAAAGGGGCAGCCACATTTAGAGGGGTTCACAGTACCTATGGAATGAAAGAGTTCTTTTACAAGCAAACAAACCAATAAAAAATAGAGAGGCACAGTTTGATGGACATAGCTACACATGTGTAAAATCAAATTGCATATGAGAATGTTACCTATACATGTCCAAAATGAAACTGCAAATGAGGATGTTTCCTATACACGTTCAATTTACCTGGTCCCTTTAGAATAATCTATGCATTACAATACACCTCTCTTTTTCTCCATTTTGCAATTCTATAATGAATGCCTCAGTATTAAAATGTCAATCAATAAGAATTAAATTATTCTCCTCAAGGCATCATAGAGTAACAAAATGCAGCTCCACTAGACTGGAAAGCCTTTTAATTAAAACAGAAACAGAAAGCAGTCCTGCCAGATTTTCATATCGTTATTCAATCAGATTTAGACAAGGTACAGAGCCATGAACTAGATTTGGAACTACAAAAATCCTGTCAGCTCACTTTGTGAGAGACGTCTGTCTTGATGTTCTTAGAGCAGTGAAGTTGTTTCAGCTTTAGCCCAGATGTGTTTCTGTAGTATAAACTAGGATTACTTACTTGGTCACCTCTATTATACTGTTTATACAAGTTAGCCTGTCATATTACGGAACAGCTACACTAGAATACGCAAATATTCTCCTTTGCTTTGAAGAACACCAGTCTTTGAATAAGTAAAACATTGCATCCACCATAGACCAACAAATGGATTTTGCTCTAAAGGCAGATAATGGCCAAGGTGACACCAGAGACTTTTAAATCCTCAGGTATAGGTCTCAGATACACGACATCACAAATCATGGAGAAATATATTGATTACTTATCAGTGTTCAGAAAAGAAGACCAAAGTTATGCCTCTCATAAAAGAAACAAAATAGTTATCTATTTCCAATGACTCAACTTATCACCAAACATTATATCGTTACATATTAACCTTCCTAAAAATATCTCTAAAATACTTCCTGTGTATTTGGCTTTCTTAATTGAATATAATATATAATTCATGGTTTATATTGATAGTAGGTAGAATTATGGTCTTTCTGAAGATATCTGGCTACTTCTTCTCCATGAAAACCATTATATTTTCTACAGAGGTACTATGTGGCTGGGAACATTGCCTCTTACTAAGAATGAAAACAACAAACTCCTCTAGAATTTCCAGACTGATACTTACTTATAACATAATTATTTTTAAAATGCAAAATGAGCTATGTATTGACTTGAAAGTGGAACTAAAGCAGACATTCCAATCTTATATTCAGTGGAGGCCACATGACTCTAGAAATTGCCTAGATTGCAACTGTTTTTAAAAAATAATTGAACACTAGATATTTAGTATAAACTTCCAGATCTGTCCTTGCAATCCTGAGGATATCATTTAGATTCTTCTGGTCAGTCCTATAGACGATGAGCTTGGTTTTAGTCCAGGCTCTCTCATAACTATCATCTGAAATATTCTGTTATAATGAACGAGTATTGACTTATAAATAACCTCACCAAAAAACTTAATATACCATGCATATCATATTGGCCAATGATACTTATGTGGTCTCATGGAGATTTGAGATCATTTTGGCCTATGAAGATACATCCATCTAAGGTTGCTTTGGCTCTTCTCTGTTCTGAAGGACCCCTAGGAGATCCAGGGCAGTTTGGGGATATCTCCTGGCAGGCTTAAACTAGGTTCTGTGATTTCTGGATAATCTTCAAGTCCTCTTACAAATCAGACCCAATACTATGAGTCATTCTAGGATAGTCTAGACTCTTATGAACTTGAGGGAATCTTTGGGGCCAACTTCCATCATTACGCTAAAAGACTAATGTCAGAATTTGGTATTTTGTCAACAGCTAAGTCAAGAAGATTTCTCTGATTTGATATGGGCTGAGGAAGAGCAAAATGATGAAAAAATGCAAAAAAAAAATTACTGGTATGAAAGTGGAAAAGAAGACAATATGTTTTCTGTTATTATTATATAGTTCTGTCCAATGTTATATTCTAGCCATCCTTTTACATTTCATGCCTATAAGGATGAAGTAGGTTTGGCATCACTTAACTAAGGACAATCCATAAGACATCATCAGAGAGTCTGAACTTGAAACCACTAAGAAAGGTCAAAAGGTAGAGGCTTCAATGTCTTCATCAGATAACAATATTAATTCCAAAACTGTCCTGACATTTGATATTCCATAAAAGGCAGTGGTACACATACACACAAGCTTATATGGTATAGAACACACATATGCACAAAATGGTGCTGAGAAGGAGGTTCAGGAATCTCTTCGTCTCTATTCGTCTATGATGGGACTCAATTACACTTTTAATAAGTAAGTACAATACATCAAACATTCACAGTTCTAATAATCTGAATCTTAATATTTTAATTTCATGTTAAATATTATAATATACTCTGATTAAATATTTTAGCAATTTGAGAAGCTTTTCACGTTTAATTTTATTTGCTCCACAACTTTTTAACATTTATTTATTTACTTATTTATTTATTTTAACATCTTTATTGGAGTATAATTGCTTTACAATGGCGTGTTAGTTTCCACTTTATAACAAAGTGAATCAGCTATACATATACATATATCCCCATATCTCCTCCCTCTTGTGTCTGCCTCCCACCCTCCCTATCCCACACCTCTAGGTGGTCACAAAGCACCGAGCTGACCTCCCTTGTGCCATGAGGCTGCTTCCCACTAGCTATCTGTTTAACATTTGGTAGTGTATATATGTCCATGCCACTCTCTCATTTCATACCAGTTTACACTTCCCCCCACCCCGTGACCTCAAGGCCATTCTCTACGTCTGTGTATTTATTCCTATCCTGCCCCAGGTTCTTCAGAATATTTTTTTTTTTTTTAGATTCCATATATATGTGTTAACATATCGTATTTGTTTTTCTCTTTCTGACTTACTTCACTCTGTATGACAGACTCCAGGTCCATCCACCTCACTACAAATAACTCAATTTCGTTTCTTTTTATGGCCGAGTAATATTCCATTGTATATATGTGCCACATCTTCTTTATCCATTCATCTGTTGATGGACACTTAGGATGCTTCCATGTCCTGGTTATTGTAAATAGAGCTGCAATGAACACTGTCGTACATGACTCTTTTGGAATTATGGTTTTCTCAGGATATATGCCCCGTAGTGGCATTGCTGGGTCCTATGGTAGTTCTATTTTTAGTTTTTTAAGGAACCTCCATATTGTTCTCTATACTGGTTGTATCAATTTACATTCCCACCAACAGTGTAAGAGGGTTCCCTTTTCCCCACACCCTCTCCAGCATTTATTGTCCATAGATTTTTTGATGAGGCCATTCTGACTGGTGTAAGGTGATACCTCATTGTAGTTTTAGTTTGCTTTTCTCTAATGATTAGTGATGTTGAGCATCCTTTCATGTGTTTGCTGGCAATCTGTATATCTTCTTTGGAGAAATGTCTGTTTAGGTCTTCTGCCCATTTTTGGATACAGTTGTTTGTTTTTTGGATATAGAGCTGCATGAGCTGTTTCTAAATTTTGGAGATTAGTCCTTTGTCAGTTGCTTCATTTGCAAATATTTTCTCCCATTATGAGGGTTGTCTTTTCATCTTGTTTATGGTTTCCTTTGCTGTGCAAAAGCTTTTAAGTTTCATTAGGTCCCATTTGTTTATTTTTGTTTTTATTTCCATTTCTCTAGGAGGTGGGTCAAAAAGGATCTTGCTGTGATTTATGTCATAGAGTGTTCTGCCTAAATTTTCCTCTAAGAGTTTGACAGTGTCTGGCCTTACATTTAGGTCTTTCATCCATTTTGAGTTTACTTTTGTGTATGGTGTTACGGAGTATTCCAATTTCATTCTTTTAAATGTAGCTGTCCAGTTTTCCCAGCACCACTTATTGAAGAGGCTGTCCTTTCTCCACAGTATGTTCTGGCCTCCCTTGTCATAAATTAGATGACAATATGCGTGGGTTTATCTCTAGGCATTCTATCCTGTACCATTGATCTATATTTCTGTTTTTGTGCCAGTACCATACTGTCTTGATTACTGTAGCTTTGTGGTATAGTTTGAAGTCGGGGAGCCTGATTCTTCTAACTCCGTTTTTCTTTCTCAAGGTTGCTTTGGCTATTCGGGGTCTTTTGTGTTTCCATACGAATTGTAAAATTTTTTGTTCTAACTCTGTGAAGAATGCCATTGGTAGTTGGACAGGGATTGCCTTGAATCTGTAGATTGCTTTGGGTAGTATAATCATTTTCAAAATGTTGATTCTTCCAATCCAAGAACATGGTATATCTCTCCATCTGTTGGTATCATCTTTAATTTCTTTCATCAGTGTCTTATAGTTCTCTGCATACAGGTCTTTGGTCTCCTTAGGTAGGTTTATTCTTAGATATTTTATTCTATTAGTTGCAGTGGTAAATGGGAGTGTTTCCTTCATATCTGTTTCAGATTTTTCATCATTAGTGTACAGGAATGCAAAACATTTCTGTGCATTAATTTTGTTTGCTGCTAGTTTACCAAATTCCTTGATTAGTTCTAGAAGTTTTCTGTTGGCATCTTTAGGATTCTCTATGTATAGTATCATGTCATCTGCAAACAGTGACAGCTTTACTTCTTCTTTTCTGATTTGGATTCCTTTTATTTCTTCTTCTTCTCTGATTGCTGTGGCTAAAACTTCCAAAATGATGTTGAATAATAGTGGTGAGAGTGGACAACCTTGTCTTGTTCCTGATCTTACAGGAAATTGTTTCAGTTTTTCACCATTGAGAATGATGTTGACAGTGGGTTTGTTATTTATGGCCTTTATTATATTGAGTTAACTTTCCTCTATGCCTACTTTCTGGAGGGTTTTTATCATAAATGGGTGTTGAATTTTGTTGAAAGCTTTTTCTGCATCTATTGAGATGATCATCTGGTTTTTCTCCTTCAAGTTGTTAATATGGTTTATCACACTAATTGATTTGAGTATATTGAAGAATCCTTGCATTCCTGGGATAAAACCCACTTGATCATGGTCTATATCCTTTTAATGTGCTGTTGGATTCTGTTTGCTAGTATTTTGTTGAGGATTTTTGCATCTATGTTCATCAGAGATATTGGTCTGTAGTTTTATTTCTTTGTGACATCTTTGTCTGGTTTTGGTATCAGGGTGATGATGACCTCATTGAATGAGTTTGGGAGTGTTTCTCCCTTTGCTATATTTTGGAAGAGTTTGAGAAGAATAGGTGTTAGCTCTTCTCTAAATGTTTGACAGAATTCACCTGACAAGCCATCTGATCCTGGGCTTTTGTTTCTTGGAAGATTTTTAATCATAGTCTCAATTTCAGTGCTTGTGATTGGTCTGTTTTTATTTTCTATTTCTTCCTGGTTCAATCTCAGAAGGTTGTGCTTTTCTAAGAATTTGTCCATTTCTTCCAGGTTGTCCATTTTATTGGCATATCGTTGCTTGTAGTAATCTCTCATGATCCTTTGTATTTCTGCAGTGTCAGTTGTTACTTCTCCTTTTTCATTTCTAATTCTGTATGAATTTGAGTCTTTTCCCTTTTTTCTTGATGAATCTGGCTAATGGTTTATCAATTTTGTTTATCTTCTCAAAGAACCAGTTTTCAGTTTTATTGATCTTTGCTATCATTTCCTTCATTTATTTCTGATCTGATCTTTATGATTTCTTTCCTTCTAACTTTGGGGTTTTTTTGCTCTTCTTTCTCTAATTGCTTAAGTGTAAGGTTAGGTTGTTTATTTGAGATGTTTTCTGTTTCTTGAAGTAGGACTGTATTACTATAAACCTCCCTCTTAGAACTGCTTTTGCTGCATCCCATAGGCTTTGGGTCATCATGTTTTCATTGTCGTTTGCTTCTACGTATTTTTTGATTTCCTCTTTGATTTCTTCAGTGATCTCTTCATTAGTAAGTAGTGTATTGTTTAGCCCCCATGTGTTTGTATTTATTACAGATTTTTTCCTGTAATTGACATCTAGTCTCACAGTGTTGTGGTCGGAAAAGATATGTGATACGATTTCAGTTTTCTTATATTTACCAAGGCTTGCTTTGTGATCCAAGATATGATCTATCCTGGAGAATGTTCCATAAGTACTTGAGAAGAAAGTGTATTCTGTTGTTTTTGGATGGAATGTCCTATAAATATCAATTAAGTCCATCTTGTTTAATGTATCATTTAAAGCTTGTTTTTCCTTATTTATTTTCATTTTGGATGATCCGTCCATTGGTGAAAATGGGGTGTTCAAGTCCCCTAATATGATTATGTTACTGTCAGTTTCCCCTTTTGATGGCTGTTAGCATTTGCCTTATGTACTGAGGTGCTCATATTTTGGGTGCATAAGTATTTACAATTGTTATATCTTCTTCTTGGATTGATCCCTTGATCATTATGTAGTGTCCTCCTTTGTCTTTTGTAATAGTCTTTATTTTAAAGTCTATTTTGTCTCATATGAGAATTGCTCCTCCAGCTTTCTTTTGATTTCCAGTTGCATGGAATACCTTTTTCCATCCTCTCACTTTCAGTCTGTACGTGTCCCTAGGTCTGAAGTGGGTCTCTTGTAGACAGCATATATACAGGTCTTGTTTTTGTATCCATTCAGCCAGTCTGAATCTTTTGGTTGGAGAATTTAATCCATTCACATTTAAGGTAGTTATCAATGTGTATGTTCCTATTACAATTTTCTTAATTATTTTGCATTTCTTATTGTAGGTCTTTTCCTTCTCTTGTGTTTCCAGCCTAGAAAAGTTCCTTTAGCATTTGTTGTAAAGCTGGTTTGGTGGTGCTACATTCTCTTAGCTTTTCTTGTCTGTAAAGGTTTTAATTTCTCTGTCGTAACTGAATGAGATCCTTGCTGGGTAGAGTAATCTTGGCTGTAGGTTTTTTCCTTTCATCACATTAAATATGTCCTGCCACTCCCTTCTGGCTTGCAGAGTTTCTGCTGAAAGATCAGCTGTTAACCTTATGGGGATTCCCTTGTATGTTATTTGTTGTTTTTCCCTTGCTGCTTTTAATGTTTTCTTTGTATTTAATTTTTGATAGTTTGATTAATATGTGTTTTGGCATGTTTCTCCTTGGATTTATCCTGTATGGGACTCTCTGCACTTCCTGGACTTGAGTGACTATTTTCTTTCCCATATTGTGGAAGTTTTCAACTATAATCTCTTCAAATATTTTCTCAGTCCCTTTCTGTTTCTCTTCTTCTGCGACCTCTATAATTCGAATGTTGTTGCATTTAATGTTGTCCCAGAGGTCTCTGAGACTCTCTTCAATTCTTTTCATTCTTTTATCTTTATTCTGCTCTGCAGTAGTTATTTCCACTATTTTATCTTCCAGTTCACTTATCCATTCTTCTGCTTCAGTTATTCTGCTATTGATTCCTTCTAGAGAATTTTTAATTCATTTATTGTGTTGTTCATCATTGTTTGTTTGCTCTTTAGCTCTTCTAGTTCCTTGTTAAACGTTTCTTGTATTTTCTCCATTCTATTTCCAAGATTCTGGATCATCTTTACTATCATTATTCTGAATTCTTTTTCAGGTAGACTGTCTATTTCCTCTTCTTTTTTTTGGTCTGGTGTGTTTTTACCTTGCTCCTTCATCTGCTATGTGTTTCTCTGTCTTCTCATTTTGCCTAACTTACTGTGTTTGGGTTCTCCTTTTCACAGGCTGCAGGTTCATATTTCCCGTTATTTTTGGTGTCTGCCCCCATTGCCTAAGGTTGCTTCACTGTGTTGTGTAGGCTTCCTGGTGGAGGGGCTAGGGCCTCTGTTTTGTTGGATGAGGCTGCATCTTGTCTTTCTGGTGGGCAGGTCTGTGTCCAGTGGTTTGTTTTGGGGTGTCTGAGACCTTATTATGATTTAAGGCAGACTCTCTGCTAATGGGTGGGGTTGTGTTCCTGTCTTGCTAGTTGTTTGGCATATGGGGTCCAGCACCATAGCTTGCTGGTTGTTGAGTGGAGTTGGGTCTTCGCAT
The DNA here is from genome assembly GCF_039906515.1 of Pseudorca crassidens. Lineage (NCBI taxonomy): Eukaryota > Metazoa > Chordata > Mammalia > Artiodactyla > Delphinidae > Pseudorca > Pseudorca crassidens. The sequence continues at coordinate 27,010,430 of NC_090301.1, forward strand.
TTAGATGGAGATCTCTGGGAGAACTTTCACTGTTTGATATTATGCGGAGCCGGGAGGTCTCTTGTGGACCAATGTCCTGAACTTTATTCAGGTATTTCAGAGTTGCAGCGTACATCAAGTTGATTGTGGAGATTTAATTCACTGCTCCTGAGGCTGCACAGAGAAATTTCCCTTTCTCTTCTTTGTTCGCACAGCTCCTGGGGTTCAGCTTTGGATTTGACCCTGCCTCTGCGTGTAGCTCGCCTGAGGGCAACTGTTCTTCGCTCAGACAGGACCGGGTTAATGTACCAGCTGATTATGGGGCTCTGGCTCACTCAGGCAAGGGGGAGGGAGGGGTATGGAATGCAGGGTGAGCCTGCAGTGGCAGAGGCTGATATGACATTGCAACAGCCTGAGGCACACCGTATGTTCTCCCAGGGAAGTTGTCCCTGTATCACAGGACCCTGGCAGGGGTGGGCTGTACAGGCTCCCAGGAGGGGAGATGTGGATAGTGACCTATGCTTGCACACAGGCTTCTTGGTGGCTGCAGCAGCAGCGTTAGTGTTTCATGCCTGTCTCTGTGGTCCACGCTGATAGCCACGGTTCACGCCCGTCTCTGGAGCTCATTTAGGCGGTGCTCTGAATCCCCTCTCCTCGCGCACCCCAAAACAATGGTGTCTTGTTTCTTAGGCAGTTCCAGACTTTTCCCCAGACTCCCTCCCGGCTAGCCGTGGCGCACTAGCCCCCTTCAGACAGCCAACCCCAGTCCTCTCCCTCGGATCTGGCCTCCAAAACCCAAGCCTCAGCTCCCAGCTCCCACCCATACCAGCGGGTGAGCAGACAAGCCTCTCAGGCTGGTGAGTGCTGGTCGGCACTGATCCTCTGTGGAGGAATCTCTCTCCTTTGCCCTCTGCACCCCTGTTGCTGCACTCTCCTCTGTGGGTCTGAAGCTTCCCCCCCCCCGCCCACCCCTACCTCCACCAGTGAAGGGGCTTCCTAGTGTGTGGAAACTTTTCCTCCTTCACAGATCCCTCCCAGAGGGGCAGGTCCCATCCCTATTCTTTTGTCTCTCTTTTTTCTTTTTTCTTCTGCCCTACCCAGGTATGTGGGGAGTTTCTTGCCTTTTGGGAGGTATGAGGTCTTCTGCCAGCGTTCAGTAAGTGTTCTATAGGAGTTGCTCCACATGTAGATGTATTTCTGATGTATTTGTGGGGAGGAAGGTGATCTCCACGTCTTACTCCTCTGCCACCTTGAAGGTCTCCCTCAGGTCTAACCCTTTTTTAAAACTCCAAGAGCAGTAATAAAATACAAACCCTGACCAGCCCTCTTCTGGGGCAGCACAACTATGTTTTCTCAAGTAGGCCTAAAACTGATCTTCGTATTTACAATATTAAGAGTCAGAGACTTCAAAGCAGTGAGTTTTCCATATTGCCAACTCTTTGCCCCTGTCTATAGTCTTCTCCTTCTGGTTCCTGCTCTCTCTTTGTGTGGCTTTATGCACATGCTCACATCCATGCAGAGGGAATAGGGGAGAAGGTGCAGTGGGAGACATGGGAAGGTGGTAAGAATGTGAAAGAGGAAAGAGAAATATTACGTGCTCCTAAAGCAGAGGTTCTTACAAGCAGGGGTTCTTGTAGTAAAGGGAGTCTCCTTACTGTCATCTAAAAAGTCTTCCTCATCATCCTCCTTTCTCAGTCTCCTCTTGGTCTCCTCATCATAAATGAGACCCAGCAGGTTGGCTGGGCTCTCACTTTCCCCATGGCACAGCTCATTCAACCGGACGCCAATTGCCTACCATGAAGAGAAGAAGAATGAAACAGCATGAGATACATCAGACTGTAAAATAGGCTCTCACATGACAGAGGTCACCAGCAACCGATCAATGGGAATGATTTTCAGCATAAGCCTCCTCTGTCTGCCACAGTGTTGTTACCACCATGTTTCATTTCCCAATGTGGGAACCCAGAGAGGGAAGGCACTGATGCTATCTCTAAGGTCACTGTGTCTAAAGACTTTTAGGAAATGGAATGGCATTTTTTATTCTCATACAAAACATTTTCTGAAAATATTTCTATTTCCTCAAAGGTCATCTATTTTATAGGTTTCACATAAGGGAGTATGCGGTTGATTTTGTTGTTGTTGTTTGTCAGGTTTTTTTGTTTGTTTTGTTTTGCAGTTGTTTCTAATGAAGGAGTTTGCTGCAGTAAAAAATAAGAAGTCACAGTTCTTCAGACTGTTTCTGATTATGCTATTTTATGATAAAGGCACTATCCTGCTAATGAGCTTGGAGATTGGCATGAATTCTGGAACTGCAATTTTATTTGTATCTGTCATCATATGTGCAATCAATGACTTTCTTATAGACTTTGTTCCCCCCTCCATGATACACTATGAATGAGAAAGAAATATTATTCTTTTGATAGTGTACCCAACATCAACATTAGAAATATGATTTTTAGTAAGTCAGCACATGGGCAATACTGGCTCTTACAAGGTATTCATAAAACCAGTACTTACTATCTGTTCTTCTGAATCATCATGTACTATTGTCTGATTTACCAAAAGGAATTTTCCAAATGAAAAGACAAAATATGCTACCTCTATCTAATTCCTTTTACATTCCAATGACAAATTGTATGCAACAAAAGAGGAGATGCATGCTTAAGAAAGAGAGTCAAAAAGCTAAAATGAACACTGAACATAGAATTTGACAGTTTGGTTACTCTGTGCATTAATACGAACAAAATTCCAGCTACTTTTCTTTTTTCTTCCCATATTATCCTTTTCAAATATTTAGAAAAGTTACTACATTCTGGGCATGCAAGAGATTAGATTCACTACTGGAAACTGACAAAGATATGTCCAGAACACTTTAAATAAAAACACAAGTTGTTTGAACGTCTTGGCTATCTGAAAACAAAGGGGTCTGCTTAAACTCTGGAATTAAGTGGGGAGTAACAAAAAGGAGAAAGAAAGCAGTGTAGAAAAATATCACAGCATCCTAAAATTTTAGCTCCTAACCTGAGAAGTTTTAAGCAAACAAAACAAAACGTAAAAGCAAAAACCACCACCTCAACAAAAAGCCTTGTCCTGATGCTACTCTTTTGGAAATCCTCTCTAAGGAAGGAGATGTGGAATTATGAGTCTGGAGTGGAGCCAGCAGATTTAATAATGAGATTCACAGGGGAAAAAAAAATCTACATCGATCCTCCCAGGATGCTGAAACCAAGCAATTTAAGTTAAACCCACAGTTCATAAAGCTTAAAAGGTTGCTCAAAAAATGAACTTGTCTGGGATAATACTAAATACCTAAATAATAATTTAGAGCTCTCTGTCTCTTCTAAGACCAGAAAAGTGCCTTGGGAACATGTTTATTCCTTTTTCATTCATCAAATATTTATTAGGTGAGGTAATTTGTTACGTATTAAGTAAAAATAAAGTTGAATAAATTGTTATAGTACATCAGTATCTTTGTTTAATGTGCCCTAGTAGATTATAAACCTTCATAAAGAAGGATCATTGTTTGGCACTTAGGAAAGTTAGGTTGAAAGACTTGCTCTAGGTTGCTCAGCAACCTTGAACTTGGAGTCAAATAGGGTATCTGACTCTGTGTCTTGCTCTTTACTTCATGGAGCTTACAGTCTATTGGGGTGGTAATAACATACCAAAAAAGCAGTCGTGTAAAAGACTGAAAGCACTTTATTTATTGGAATATGGAGAAATCAGATTCATCTCAGAGGATCATACAAAGTTGCATTCCCGTAGATTCTGAAGAATTGCTGTGTAGGCTAATGGGGAAGGGGAAAAGTGGATATTCCGGATGGAGAGTTTCAAAAGATCCATATTCAGGGAAATGCACTGACATGTTCAGAGACTGACAAATAAGCCAATTGGTTGAAGCACAATTCTGTGAGAGGAAATAATGTGCCTGAGGGCTTGGAAAGGTAGATTGTGACTAGATCCTACAGTTCATGAAGCTGGACTTCATTTTGCATTCTGAAGAAGGATGAAAGGTACTTTCTGAGTGGGGGAGAACCTTATCACTCATTCGAGGAACACTGTGATAGCTGCCTAACAATGCACAGAAAAATCATATACCCTGCTTGCAAGAATTAATATAATAACATTATTATTAAACACCTCTTAGATGCAGAGCATTGAGATAAATGTTCTTTAGATACATTAGCTCATTTGCCTTGATCATCCATAATCTTGGTGTGATTTGAACAAAGGTTGTGGCGAGAGCAGCAATGCCAGGCTAAGCAATTTGGGTTTTATCCCAAGGGAAAAGGAGGGCCACTGAAGCACTATAATGTGATTTGCATTTTAGCCTAATCACTCTGACAGCAGTTTGAAGAATGAATTGGAGGGAGCAAGTCTGGAGGCTGAAAGATAAGTACGAATGTTCTGCTTTTAGATGAGCTACGCCAAAGGGAGATGATTTTACTGGCAGTGTGTAGGATGGGTCGGATGAGGGGAGATTGTGGGAGGAGACTAAATAGGAAAATACTTTCGTCATATAGATGAGAAGTAATGAAGTTCTGACCTAAAAGGGCATCAGTGACATGGAAGAGGTGGAATCAATAAGAAAAGAAGGTTTGGAATATGTTCAAGGCTGTCATCTTAGATGATGGTGGTACTATCAATAAGAATAGAAAATTCAAGAAGGGTTGCAGATGGGGGTGTGTTTAAATGGAGAGAAGGGTTTTATTTTGGTCAGACTGAGTTTCAGGACATTGAGTGAATGCCTCCAAAGTACAGTTGGTGATGCCGGTCGCGGATCCAAAGAGTGCTATGGATAGAGAAGTGTGTGCCCCTGGCATACAGCTAACAGTTGAAAATACAGGAATAAATGTAATCCTGGTGCAGAATATACAGGAAGAAATTATAAGAGATGCTGAGAATGTTTACATTTATAGGAAGGAAAGAGGCAGAGGACCAGGAAAAGAGACAGAAGAGATAATAATGTCTAACTTTGTCGATTTACTGGGAAGATTAAATGAATTACACTTATTTTCCCCTGAAATGTTCTGTTCAGTGCCTGGTACATAACGGATACTCAGTAAACTGTCTCCCAAACAAATGAAGAAACATAAACACAAAACTTCTTCACTTCACTCAGCCTAATTTTTATAGAAGAAAATCAAAAGCTCACGTCTCCCCATTGGTAGAAGAGCTTGGCAGCGTTCCACTGCAGCTTCTGGTTCCGCTTGTTGCCCACAATGGGAGACCGTCCCCTGGAAAGGCCTTTCTTGGTGATATTCACATGATGCCCTTTCATCCACTCTGGCCAGTTGCCACGGTTGCAGCGGTAAACAAAACGGGCACATTCCAGGAACAGCGCTGCTCTGGCTACTACAGGCGCTTCCTGAGTAGGGTTGTTAAGGAAAGAGTAATGTAGGATTAACAAACAATGAAGTTGAACTTAAATTGAATGACTATGTACTCTTAGTTTATTTTCGTCTCCGTATTTTGACTTAGTTTAGCCATATTTCCCAGGGTAGTGTTAGCATGGTTACAATAGTAGTGGGAAATCTGGGAAATGAATCCATGAAGGCAAATTTGGGTATTGAAAAATTAGACATTTTAAGTAGGTTTCTGAGTTTAGTTTTCTCCTTTTGGAGAATATCCAGTAATTTCATGACTCTTTGCATATTTCAGAGACAGCTGGGATTTAAGTGTGAAATAATTTTTAATCAGAAAGTTTTAAATATGATGCTTTTTTTAAACCTAAAATTAACATGATGCAAACACGTATTCAATTTCTAGAACTAGTCGTATGTTAACCAAGGGTGTCAGTAGGGATTTTGTTATGTAGGACCATCCACAAGCTCCAAGCAAGTGCAGCTGCTCCCTCGTTTTGGCTAGTAAGAAAAGGAAGAGCTTACTACATTAGGCTGAGCTGTGAGAGAAAACAGAGAATAAAATGGGGCCTGAAATGGAAAACAGACAAACAAACAAATAAATAAATAAATTAGATTGAGTTAGTCTCTTTCCCCAGTTTTTCATAAACAGACCAAATTCTGCTCAAATAGGCATGGTTTCAATTGAAAATGTTTGACAAAGAGGAAACTGCTTAATTGATAAATGAAAAATAGAGCATTTGTTCAGGAAAATAAAAATATGGCTCCATCTTGTCAAGACATACTTGAAAAAAGAAAAGAAACAGCTTTTAGTTGATACCCAGAAACTGGTAAGAGTGAGATATCTACCGAATTCTTTATAAGCCAAAAAAAAAAAAAAAGATAATAATAAGGGAAGGAGTGTGAAGTTTCCCATAGGTCAATAGGTCACAAAAAGTACATACATCAAAAATTCATTCGTGCCAGTTTAAAAAAATATACATCACAATATTAGCTATCACCTCAGTTACCTAATAACCATAGGTTGCTTAGTAAGCACATTTTCAAATGGAAACCGTTTTCATCATTCAAGCAATAGCATTCTTAACAATCCATCGATCCATAACGTTAAAATAGGGGCTAATATACAGAGAATATCAATATGTGCCAATAAGTTTTTATAAATTGTAATTATCATAACAACCCTGTGAAACAATATCTTCATTTTAATATTTTTTTAAAATGAGATATAATTTTTCCACTATTATATAGCTGGGAAGAAATCGACACAGGATTGAATCTCAGGTCTCTCTCATGCCCAGATCTGTACTAGTTCCTCTTTGGTATCTACATTGTCTTAATTTATACTCATATAAGCCTTGGGAAAAGATGATTTCTAGAATGCATGTAGAAAGTCACTGTTTACAAATGGGACAATTGGGACTTCCCTGGCGGTCCAGTAGTTAAGGCTCCGCGCTCCCAATGTAGTGGGTGCAGGTTCGATCCCTGGTTGCAAACTAAGATCCCACAGGCCGTGCGGCACAGCCAAAAAATTAAAACAAAAGAGACAATAATGTCATATAATGTTATTTACTAAAACACAAATGTATAATCACATCATTTTCCCTTTTAAAATATATTATAGGTTCAATCTACCTCAGTCATCAATGAATAAAGATAACTGACATTCGTTATTTGGTTCACCTCTCTATCCCCATCTCAAGTGCTCTGTGGTCCAATTATGTCAAACTGGTTAGTCTCCCAGATATGACATCTCATACGTTTCCATGTGTTGTTTCCATGACTTGCAGAGCCTTTAAGCCCCTTTTCCATGTGGCAAATTCCCACTTTAAGCTTCAGTTTAGTTACCTCCTCCAAGAAGCCTTCCTTAATCCCTTTGTTCTTCAGGCAGAGTTGGCTACTTCATACTGTGGAGTACCACACTATCTCAAATACCCTGGATGATTCAAGTAAGTTAGCCCATTAAGCATTTTCTCATTGTCTAAAACTTAAATGAAACCATCAAGAATTCTAATAAGAAATTTATTTATGTTGGGACTTAATTTTACAAAGCATATGTTGTATTGCCATGACAAAGTTAATCTATGTGAAAAAGCAAAATACAAGATAAACACAATGGTAAGACTCTATCATTAATAAAAGATGGACACTGATGATGAGAAACTATCATCAACTGCGTCGGTGCCAAGACTTGGCAGCAGGTCACAGGGACAGAAAGCCTTCAGATTGCAAAGGGTCAGATGACTTTCTGTATCAAACCTATCATTACTGTGGTGCCATAATATACCGACTAAATATCTATACTCTCTTCTTGTATTAAATATTCATTTTACTAAACATCTCAGATATGCTAATCTGCATCTGGAAAAGGCTGGAACATCCATCTCTAAAAACGAATGCCAGTCTGGAGGGCAAGGCGAGTGATGCAAATTTATTTTTAGCCTGTCACATTTTGACACATTTCCAATAAAAAACAATGGGATTCATTGCTTTATTTTGGGAAGACAGAAACAACACTGCTGGAATAGCATTATGTTATGAACCCTGGCTCCTTCATGATGAACAAGGGTAGAACTTAACCTAACTCAAATGTATGGGGCAGAGGTGGGGTTTTTTTTTCTTTTAATTGCTCTTAACTATTAGATGGCACTGAGAGGACTAACGGAAGATGAATAAAAAACCCAAATTGTGCTATGTAAGGTTTCCTATGTCGATTGGCTTGCCTCCTTTAGAAAATATGTTTTTATTTGGTTAGGAAGCTCAAGGCGTTTTGAATGAAAAGAAATTTTAATTCTCTGCTCTGAAAAGCTTCTTATGATAAAACCCAGACATCATCAGTTATCGGCCCTAAGAAATCCTAATCTAAGTTGGGAAATAGAATTGAGATCATTATCAAAATAACTCCCATTAATTAACCATACAGCACAACATTAAAGGGAGGGTTGGTTATTATCTGATACATTTGATCCATGTAAGTTGGATCAAACCCAGTAACTTTTGGAAATGTAACTGCTCGAATTAAGGGATGATGACATAGCGTGACTTAAATATTGCCTTCTTATTATAAGCCTCATAAACCTGGTAGGTGCAAGCACACTTGGGATGGCACTGAGTACTACCAATTTCTGGGATATTGTAGTGTGTATGTTGCTGTACAGAAAACAGAGGATACTGCTGCGGTACAAAGCTAAGTACTCAACTATGAATCCTAGTAGAAGATACTTAGCAACACGTATCAACTTCACAGTGTGTGTGGAAGAGTATTCAAGGCAGTCTAGTGTGGGTGTGGCTATGGGGAATTATTTTCCTTATAAGTTCCTTTCAAAGTGTAAGTTAGAAAGTATTGATTTTAGGAGCAGGGTTATAGAATACCTTAGACAAAGGATTCTTCCTGGACTTAAAGGAAATTCAATTTTCCCTCTTTTGATGGAGCTTACCTCTTATGGCTCAGTGCAATCTGAAGAAGCAGCGAAAAATGGAGGCATGACAGAATGGATAGGGATGAATTCACATCACAGAGAAAGACAGCACAAATGGAGAAAAATGAATCAGAAGAATGCTGCATGGATGAAAAGAACCACAGAGTGTCAGAGGCACAGTTAAAAGTGAACATCTAAACAAAATTTGATACCATTGGTATACCAATTTTGCTGGTGGTCCTAAATGAAAAGTAGGCATATTTAAATTCTTTTTTATTAATATGTCTGCCAGATCACCTTTTTATGTTCCATAACACCACAGAGTGGCTTCAATTCCATTATGTCATAACTTCATAGTTCCCAGACAAGCAAGAATCAATTTTAACTAGGAAGATAAAATGTTAGGTTGAACCTTATGGAATTTCTAAGTTTGAAGGTCAAAAATAGTAGAATATCGTCAATTTCATATGGTTCAGTTTTATATAAGGTATTCTCTGCAATGGCTACAGAGCTGTCTAGTTAAAATTAGAAAATGTCATGCATTATGCAGCATGGATTTCTCTAACATTCTACAGCTAGAAAACTTCAAGCATCAAGCTAATTTTCCTTGACTTCCTTTGGCATTTTCCTGCGTTTTATAAGATCGTTATGTATATTGAATGTTTCCTTTATGAAAGTAAAGAAGAGAACTAGAATACTAATTCAAACAGCTGTGCTTTATTTTGCCTGGGGACCTAGAAAATATTGTTACCAAGATATGATGGTTAATTGAAGGTTATAACTGCAATACATTCCTTTCCCTGAAGGACTGTATCTAAACTTATTATGTGAGAAGAAACACTGACTGATCCTGAAAACTCGTAACACAGGACAGGAACTAACTGGTTTTAAAAAGTGAATATTTTATGGTGGTCCCTGGGGAATTACATACTATTTGTATTGCCTTACAATAAAATATAAAGCTCTTGCTGGTGCAAGATACCTATTTATTTAAAAACACTGGGAATAAGCAGTTATTGTGGTTCTTCGTGTACACTGGAACCTCATTTGCTAGAGGGCATGTGCTTGTGACTCAGTATTTATTACTTAGCTTGTACTGAATTCTCTGCCTGACTGAGATCATTAAGCAACTGACAGGCTGTCTCTGTCCCTGCCCCTTTCTGCAGTAGCTGAGGGCAACAGAAATGATTCAGATGTCAGGCTAGAGGCAGGCGTTATTGTTTAGTACACAGTCTGGTGGGGTAGTCATTTTAACACTTACTCAGATCATGCTAATATCTTGGGTAAGTGTTTTAAAAACCAAATGAGGACTCCTGTTTCTGACAATATGATAGATTAGGTGTGAAGACAAATATCTTTTGGTTTAGACACCTAAAAATGCTAGATAAAATACCCCAATTTTTTTCACTTTGTTTTTGCTTTTGTTTCTAACATGAGATGATAGACCATTGGAGAGCAGAAATTACAAGAAAGTACAATTCTGGGGTAAAGGTAGGGAGAAAGGTGTGAACTAGTGTAGGAATATATGCCCCAAGGGTTTCTACTGACTATGGCAAGACCAGAGTATGGGTTTTCAATGGGCCACAAATTAAATGTCTGGGTCCAAAGTGGAGTGTGAGATCAGGCCATACACTCCTATATAAAGCCAATATCCCACGTGCGTGTCACTTTTACTGCATGAAAAATAAAATGATCTACCCCACAGAAATAAGCTTGCATGACTAGTCTTGGCTCTGGGTAGAAAAAGTCTTAAATGAGAACTTCTAATCAAAATTCCACATTTTCATATAAGTTTGGACTAGAACGGGCACTACTTTCATGCTCCTTGCACCCAAAAAGTAGTTAAAAAATGATCTTATACATGTAAAAGTATGATTAGATCACTCCCTAACACCATACACAAAAATAAGCTCAAAATGGATTAAAGACCTAAATGTAAGGCCAGAAACTATCAAACTCTTAGAGGAAAACATAGGCAGAACACTCTATGACATAAATCACAGCAAAATCCTTTCTGACCCACCTCCTAGAGTAACGAAAATAAAAACAAAAATAAACAAATGGGACCTAATGCAACTTCAAAGCTTTTGCACAGCAAAGGAAACCATAAACAAGACGAAAAGACAACCCTCAGAATGGGAGAAAATATTTTCAAATGAAGCAACTGACAAAGGATTAATCTCCAAAATTTACAAGCAGCTCATGCAGCTCAATAACAAAAAAACAAACAACCCAATCCAAAAATGGGCAGAAGATGTAAATAGACATTTCTCCAAAGAAGATATACAGACTGCCAACAAACACATGAAAGAATGCTCAACATCATTAATCATTAGAGAAATGCAAATCAAAACTACAATGAGATATCATCTCACACCATTCAGAATGGCCATCATCAAAAAATCTAGAAACAATAAATGCTGGAGAGGGTGTGGAGAAAAGGGAACACTCTTGCACTGCTGGTGGGAATGTGAATTGGTTCAGCCACTATGGAGAACAGTATGGAGGTTCCTTAAAAAACTACAAATAGAACTACCATATGACCCAGCAATCCCACTACTGGGCATATTACCCTGAGAAAACCAAAATTCAAAAGGAGTCATGTACCAAAATGTTCATTGCAGCTCTATTTACAATAGCCCGGAGATGGAAACAACCTAAGTGCCCATCATCGGATGAATGGATAAAGAAGATGTGGCACATATATACAATGGAATATTACTCAGCCATAAAAAGAAACGAAATTGAGCTATTTGTAATGAGGTGGATAGACCTAGAGTCTGTCATACAGAGTGAAGTAAGTCAGAAAGAAAAAGACAAATACCGTATGCTAACACATATATATGGAATTTAAGAGGAAAAAAAATGTCATGAAGAACCTAGGGGTAAGACAGGAATAAAGACACAGACCTACTGGAGAACGGACTTGAGGATATGGGAAGGGGTAAGGGTGAGCTGTGACAGGACGACAGAGAGTCATGGACATATACACACTAACAAACGTAAGGTAGATAGCTAGTGGGAAGCAGCCGCATGGCACAGGGATATTGGCTCGGTGCTTTGTGACCGCCTGGAGGGGTGGGATAGGGAGGGTGGGAGGGAGGGAGATGCAAGAGGGAAGAGATATGGGAACATATGTATATGTATAACTGATTCACTTTGTTATAAAGCAGAAACTAACACACCATTGTAAAGCAATTATACCCCCAATAAAGATGTTAAAAAAAAAAAATGATCTTAGGTTGGTGATGTTTTGAGGTGCCTGAGAAAAAGAAATGGAAAGCCTCTCTGGAGGAATACTTTAAATTAGTGCTTCTCAAAGCTTCAAACTTGAGTATGCATAAGAGAATACGGTTAAAATAGATTCTTTGGGCCCACCCTCAGAGATTCTGATGCAGATGTTGCAGGGTCTGAAAATCTGCATTTCTAACATACTCACAGATATTGCTAAAACTGCTGGTCCACTGAATAACACTGCTTCTAACACAGGTCTTAAAGAATCAGCACAGATAAAGTTTCAAGGAGTTAAGCTTATTAAAAACATGTTTTAAAAAATTCACCATGAGTCAGAGTAGGAAGAAACAGCAAAGTGTAGAATCAGACCCTTTACAAAGACTGTGGCTATAGGAATCATAATGTATCAAACACATCTACAGATTAATGTGGGTATTGAAAGTAGAAGGAATTAGGTTATCAAAGTTGACCATGTAGTTTTAAAACAAGAAATAGGACTTTTACAAATAAAAAAATGTAGTACTTGAAATTTAAAACTCAATGGACAGATTCAAACAAAAATTAGATCAGTTTTTTTCACCTTCAGCATTATTGGCCATTTTGGCCAGATAATTCTTTTTTGTGAAGTGTGCACTATGTATTATGAGATGTTTATCAGAATCTTTATTAACTACCAGCTATATGCAAATAGCAATTCCCAAGTCATGACAACCAAAAATTCCTCCAAACATTGCCAAATGCCCCCTGGTGGGCAAAGTTACCCCTGGTTAAGAACCATGAAATTAGACACAGCTGAAAAAAGAAAAAGTGAAATGGAAGAGAATTAGGCAGAATACAGCATAGAAAGAGATGAAGAAATGAAAAATATGAAAGAAGTTGTCAAAAACAGAGGATAAACTGAGAAGCTCTATCATGCATCTTTTCAGTTTATAGAAGGAAAAATTAGAGAAAATGTGAAAGACACAATCTTTGAAGAAATAACAGTTGGAAAATTTCCAGAATAGACATAATATGCCAATTACATGATTCACAGACTTAATGAAATATGAAATACAGGCTAGAAACTTTTTAGTGAAAGTGCAAAAGATCAATAATAAAGAGAAGATCAACAATAAAAGCAACTGGGAGAAGGAATTGGGGGAGACACATTACCTATAAAAGAATGTCAATTAAGCCAGAAGAGAAGGGGATAATATCTTTGAAGTACAGAAAGAAAATGTTAGCCTATGATTCTAATTCTATCAAAAGTATCTTTCAAGAATGAAACCAAAATAAAGACATTTTCAATTAAACTGTAGCTGAGAGAGCTACTGCCAGTTGATCATCACCAAAGAAGTGTCTGAAAGCTTTCCTTCAGGAGGATATAGATCTTAGAAAGGAATGTCTGAGATGCAAGGAAAACTGGTGAGCAAAGACTATGCTAAGGTTTTGGGCAAATTTAAAAATCATTTTCCTAACAATCAATAAAAATAATGTCTACTTTATCAATGTTAAAACAAAAATAAGAGAGAACTAACTCTTGAACAATAATTGGGGTTAAAATCCTCTATAGTCTTACTGTTTGAAAGAAGAGTAAAGATATTCATTAAATTTAGACTTTGTTGAGTTAAATATGCATGCAATTTTAAAAAATATAAATAGAATAATTTTAAAGCTGATAAAGAAAAATGAATAAAACAAAGCTAAACCAAACCAAAGCAAGAGAAATAAAACAAAATTCAACACTATTTGAAAGAAGGCATGAAATAATGAATATACAATGAAATAATGAAAAATGAAATAATGAAAAAATGAAATAATGAAACATATACAATGAAATGATGAAAAATGTGGTAAGTAGGCAGAAGAAGACAGAAGCGAATCTATATAAGTAATCATAATCTGTGCAAATGTACTAAATTTTCTAGGGAAAAAAAGGTCACTAAAATGTTATAAAAATTCAAATACTTGCTTTTTGCAAGACACATATCTAAAACACAAAGATGTAGAAAAGTTGAAAGGAAAGGACTGGCAAAAAGACCAGACCAATGCTAATAAAACTGTTTCAGCTGTATTATTATCAAAGAAAAATATATCTTATATATGCTAGAAATAAACTGGGTCACTAGATAGTGATAAAAGGTTCATAGCACGAGATACTTGTCATACTTCTAAACGATCTGCCTCTAAATCAATAAAACAGAAATTGCTGGAACTACAAAATAAATGGACAAGTTTGTCATCATAGAGGAGATTTTAACACAACTTAGTGTTTGACAGATCAAGTAGTGAGGGGTAAAAATAAGAATATAGAAGACTTGAATATAAAACACTGCACCCTGATGGACCTAGAGGGTATTATGCTAAGTGAAATAAGTTAGACGGAAAAATCTGTATGATTTTACTGATATGTGGAATCTAAAAAACAAAAAAATGAACAAACAAAGCAAAATAGACTCACAGATACAGAGAATAAGCTAGTGGTTGCCAGAGGTGGGGATGGGAGGTTGAGGGGGGAACAGGGTTTGGGTAAAATAGGTGAAGGGCATTAAAAGTTTCATACTTCCAGTTATAAAATAAATAAGTCACTGGGATATAATATACAGTATAGGGAATACAGTCAATAATATTATAATAACTTTGTATGACAAAGTTGACAGATAGTTACTAGACTTACCGTGATCAATTCATAATGTATATAAATGCCAAATCACTGTGTTGTACACCTGAAATTAATATAATATTGTATGTCAACTATACTTCAATTAAAAAAAAAAAGGAAAGAAAAGCCTCTATGTTGTGCCCAACAACTGGAGAATGCACATTCTTTTCAACTACACATAGAACATTTACAAAAATTAATAATGCTCTAGTTCATGAAGCAAGTTTAAATTAATTCCAAAGAATCAGTACCTGAAAATGAAGTTAGAAATCAATAACAAATGGATACCTAACAAAACTCTGAAATTTATAAAACTGAAACACACACACTCATACATATATACATAACCCATGGAAAAGGAAACCATTAAATAAATTAAAAAGGACTTAAAAATAAATTGTAACATAAATACTACTTATCAAAATTTATGACATAATTGAAAGAGTACTTAGAGGGAAATGAATAGCTAAATGCTCAGTTTTTGAAAAGAAAAAATAAAAGTATGAGCTAAGCAATCAACTAACAAGGTAAAATAATAATACAATGAATTCGGGCTTCCCTGGTGGCGCAGTGGTTGAGAGTCCACCTGCCGATGCAGGGGACACGGGTTCGTGCCCCGGTCCGGGAAAATCCCACATGCCGCAGAGTGGCTGGGCCTATGAGCCATGGCCACTGAGCCTGTGCATCTGGAGCCTGTGCTCCGCAACGGGAGAGGCCACAGCAGTGAGAGGCCCGCGTACCGCAAAAAAATAATAATAATTAAAAAATAATACAATGAATTCAAAGCAAGAAGGAGGAAAGAATAAAAATAAGGGCAGGATATACTCAATATTGTAATAACCTATAAGGGAAAAGAATCTGAAAAAGAATATTATACGTATATGTGTATTTATAACTGAATCACTTTGCTGTACACCTAAAACTACCACAACATTGTAAATCAACTATCCTTCAATAAAAACAATAATAAGGGCAGGAATTAATGAATTAGAGAACGAGATACAATAGAGAGAATCTCTACTGTACCATTAAAAAAGACTAATGAAATTGACAAATATCTGGCAAGCCTAATCAAGAAAAGAAAAGGAAATAATTTTAGGAATAAAAACAGAAAAAATAATTACAGATGCTGCAAAGATCAAAAACTAATAAGAAAATGTTATGATCAATTTTAATCCAACAAATATGAAAATGCAGGTAAAACTGACAAATTGCTAAAAAGATTAAAATTACTTAAATGTACTCAAAGAAATAGAACTTTTGAATTATCAATTCAGATCTGAATTTCAATTTGAATTTTAATTATATCTAAATTTATCTGTGGACTCAATGTAATTCCAAGAATAAATTAAAATATTTTCATAGAAACTGACAAGCTAATTATAAAATTCACATGGAAGAGTAAGGAACCAAGAACAACCTAGGTGATGTTCAAAGTTCAAGCTATTAAGACAGAGTAGATTAACTCAGAGCACACATGGAATGCAACAGAAAAAAACCTCAGACTTACACCCATGCATGCATAGAAACCTGACACATGATTAAGATGGTTGTTGCACATCAGATAATAAAGTATGAATTAATCAATATATTATGCTAGAATAATTTTTTTCATGTGAAAAGAAAAGAAAGAAAAAAAATCCTGTTTTATACACACAATAAATTCTAGTTAAAGACCTAAATGTGAAATGCAGACTTTAAAATTTTTAGAGGAAAATTTAATATGTATTTATTACTACCTTGGGATTTCTTTGAAAAGACATAAAAATGCTAACCACTAAAGAAAATTTTTATAAATTAAATTACATTAAAAATTTCATTAACATACAGCGTAAGGAAACAAAACAAAATGATATATTCTCTAGGGATACAAGCTCATGTGGTAAAATAAAGCAAGCACAGGGAAGATTAAAACAAAGTTTAAGACAGCAGTGTCTTCTAGGAGGTAGGGGTGAGTAATTAGGGAAGGAGATACAGGGGACTTTAAAGAAAGTGGAAACGTCCTATTTTTTAAGATATGTGGTGGATATGTGACATTCAAATTTTTTCTTTAAACTCTACATATTCATGATATACATCCTTTTTATGTTACATTTCATAGAATGTTTTCAAACATTCAGTATAGGAATACCACTAGAATAAAGTGAATAATTTGACCATTTAGTTTTGGTTATTACTGGATTATTTCAACTTTCCTTATGATTCAAAAGAGGACACAATATTATTTTGCTTTGATAGTTCCTAGTCTGCATATATTCCTAATTCCTTGAAAAAAGCTAATATCCATTCATCACCAAGTAGTTTTATGATGGTAAACCCCAATGTGGATTACATGTGTTGCAGTGAACCTGAAAGTATGACTATATGGTAACCAAATGTTTCATTTTCCTCAAGAGTTCTAGTTTATATCTAACTGGTGTAATTATTGATAGCACTCCATTTCACTCTCAAAAGTGTCCCAATTTGGATAAAAATTATATAACCAGTCCTCCTAAAACTATCTATTTATGACTCTATTATAATTGAACATGAATTAGGTTTTCTCTATCCACAGACTAAGGAGAAAACTATGATCCCATTGACTCTCTTATATTCATGAAACTGTTCCTAAAGCAAACTGACATTATGTGTTATTTATGCTAATAAATTACCAGTAAATTAGAAATCACTATGTCTGTACATGTTATATATTCAACTGGGTATAAAAGGATAGATAATTTCACCTGAAATATACATAAAATAGACAGAAGTGCCTTTTATTTGAACTATTTTTGTGCTTGTAGATTATATGAACCCAAAGATAAAATGAGTCCTTTATAAAACATATCTTTTTAAAAATACCTTACCGTTGCATTTATTAAATTTACACTAAAGAGTACGAGTGTGAGGAGGAGCTGTGCTGGACTAAAAACGGATCCAATTATCCCTTTGTAGTCATAGCAATAATGACAAGAGGACTGTTTAAAACAAAAACCTTCAGATTGGCAAGACTTTGAACATTGACACTTCTAGTACTTCTTTCATTTAATAATACTTTTTAATTCTGAAGAAAATTGGAAACTTGAAAACAATCACATATAAATTCTATGATGAAGGCAACGAAACAATGAAAACTGTTCCGAAATAAAATTACATCATAATGTAAACACTGTATTTAAGCTGCACTTAAAAAAATGAATGCGACATCCAACAAAAGCAAACAATAAAAGAGAGATGGGAGAAAGTGAAGGACTGGAAAGTGATGATGAACTGAAGACATTCATTTTCCCCTCCTCTCCCAAATGCTATCTGATGAAATGGTAGAATCTATACCTTTGTATAAATCTGTATATCTGTAACTATATCTGCATCTGCATATCTATCTGACATCTATATCTATCTATCTGTCACCAATCTATCCATCGGTATCATTTATATCTACATCTATATATATTTCTATATTCGTATTTCTATCTCTCTATATTTATACACACACATATATGTATGTGACTAAAACCACAAATGCACTGGAAAACATATAGAATATAATTTTTAAAATATCTTTATTGGAATATAATTGCTTTACAGTGTTGTGTTAGTTTCTGCTGTATAACAAAGTGAATCAGCTATATGTATACATATATCCCCACATCCCCTCCCTTTTGCATCTCCCTCCCACTCTCCCTATCCTACCCTCTAGGTGGTCACAAAGCACTGAGCTGATCTCCCTATGCGATGCAGCTGCTTCGCACTAGCCATCTATTTTACAGTTGGTAGTGTATATATGTCAATGTTACTCTCTCACTCCATCCCAGCTTACCCTTCCCCCTCCCCGTGACCTCAAGTCCATTCTCTATGTCTACGTCTTTACTCCTGCCCTGCCACTACGTTCATCTACCTTTTTTTTTTTAGATTCCATATATATGCGTTAGCATATGGTATTTGTTTTTCTCTTTCTGACTTACTTCACTCTGTATGACAGACTCTATGTCCATCCACCTCACTACAAATAACTCAATTTCATTTCTTTTTATGACTGAGTAATATTCCATTGTATATATGTGCCACATCTTCTTTATCCATTCATGTTGATGGACATTTAGGTTGCTTCCATGGCCTGGCTATTGTATACAGTGCTGCAATGAACATTGAGTACGTCTCTTTTTTTCCGGTTTTCTCAGGCTATTTGGGGTCTTTTGTGTTTCCATACGAATTGTAAAATTTTTTGTTCTATTTCTGTGAAGAATGCCATTGGTAGTTTGATAGGTATTGCCTTGAATCTGTAGATTGCTTTGGGTAGTATAGTCATTTTCACAATACTGGTTCTTCCAATACAAGAACATGGTTTGTTTCTCCATCTGTTTATGTCATCTTTGATTTCTTTCATCAGTGTCTTACAGTTTTCTGAGTACAGTCTTTCGCCTCCTTAGGCAGGTTTATTCCTAGGTTTTTTATTCTTTTTGTTACGATGGTGAATGGGATTGTTTCCTTAATCTCTCTTTCTGATCTTTTGTTGGTGGTGTATAGGAATGCCAGATATTTCTGTGCATTAATTTTGTATCCTGCAACCTTACCAAATTAATTGATTAGTTCTAGTAGTTTTCTGGTGGCATCTTTAGTATTTTCTATGTATAGTATCATGTCATCTGCAAACAGTGACAGTTTTACTTCTTCTTTTCCAATTTGTATTCCTTTATTTCTTTTTCTTCTCTGATTGCCATGTCTAGGACTTCCAAAACTATGTTGAGTAAGAGTGGCGAGAGTGGACATCCTTGTCTTGTTCCTGATCTTAGTGGAAATGCTTTCAATTTTTCACCGATGGGTATGACGTTTGTTGTGGGTTTGTCATATATGGCCTTTATTATGTTGAGGTACGTTCCCTCTATGCCCATTTTCTGGAGAGTTTTTATCATAAATGAATGTTGAATTTTGTCAAAAGCTTTTTTGGCATCTATTGAGATGATCATATGTTCTTTATTCCTTAATTTGTTAATATGGTTTATCACATAGATTGATTTGCATATATTGAAGAATCCTTGCATCCCTGGGATAAACCCCACTTGATCATGGTGTATGATCCTTTTAATATGTTGTTAGATTCTGTTAGCTAGTATTTTGTTCAGGATTTTTGCATGTATGTTCATCAGTGATATTGATCTATAATTTCCTTTTTTTGTGATATCTTTTTCTGGCTTTGGTATCAGGGTGATGGTGGCCTACAATCAAGATTACTCTACCCAGCAAGGATCTCATTCAGATTTAACAGAGAAATCAAAAGCTTTTCAGAGAAGCAAAAGATAAGAGAATTCAGCACCACCAAACCAGCTTTACAACAAATGCTAAAGAAACTTCTCTAGGCAGGAAACACAAGAGAAGAAAAAGATCCACAAAAACAAACCCAAAACAATTAAGAAAAGGGTAATAGGAACATACATGTTGATAATAACCTTGAATGTGAATGGATTAAATGGCACAACCAAAAGACACAGACTGGCTGAATGGATACAAAACTAAGACACATATATATGCTGTCTACAAGAGAACCTCTTCAGACCTAGGGATACATACAGATTGAAGGTGAATTGATGGAAAAAGATATTTCATGCAAATGGAAATCAAAAGAAAGCTGGAATAGCAATACTCATATCAGATAAAATAGACTTTAAACTAAAGACTGTTACAAGAGATAAGGAAGGGCACTACATAATGATCAAGGGATCAATCAAAGAAGAAGATATAACAATTATAAATGTTTATGCACCCAACATAGGAGCACCTCAATACATAAGGCAAATGCTAACAACAATGAAAGGGGAAATCAACAGTAACACAATAATAGTAGGGGACTTTAACACCCCACTTACACCAATGGATAGATCATCCAAACAGAAAATAAATAAGGAAACACAGTCTTTAAATGACACAATAGACCAGATAGATTTAATTGATATTTATAGGACATGCCACTGGAAAGTGGCACAATACACTTTCTGCTCAAGTGCACATGGAACATTCTCCAGGATAGATCACATCTTGGGTCACAAATCAAACCTTGGAAAATTTAAGAAAATTGCAATCATATCAAGCATCGTTTCTGACCACAACACTATGAGATTGGAAATCAATTACAGGGAAAAAAAACTGTAAAAAACACAGATACATGGAGGTTAAACACTGTGCTACTAAATATCCAAGAGATCACTGAAGAAATCAAAGTAGAAATAAAAAAATACATAGAAACAAATGACAATGAAAACATGATGACCCAAAACCTATGGGATGCAACAAAAGCAGTTCTAAGAGGGAAGTTTATAACATTTCAATCTCACCTCAAGAAACAAGAAAAATCTCAAATAAAGAATCTAAACTTACAGCTAAAGCAACTAGAGAAAGAACAAAAAAAACCCAAATTCAGTAGAAGGAAAGAAATCATAAAAATCAGAGCAGAAATTAATGAAAGAGAAATGAAGAAAACAATAGCAAAGATCCATAAAACTAAAATCTGGTTCTTTGAGAAGATAAACAAAATTGATAAACCCTTAGCCAGACTCATCAAGAAAAAAAAGGAGAGGATACAAATCAATAAAATTAGAAATGAAAAAGGAGAAATCACAACTGACACCACAGAAATACAAAGGATTATAAAAGACTACTACAAATAACTATATGCCAATAAAGTGGACAACCACGAAGAAATGGACAAATTCTTGGAAAGGTACAATTTTCCCAGACTGAACCAGGAAGAATTAGAAAACATAAACAGACCTATCACAAATAATGAAATTGAAACTGTAATTAAAATCTTCCAACAAACAAAAGTCCAGGATCCGATGGCTTCACAGATGAAGTCTATCAAACATTTAGAGAAGAGCTAACACTGATCCTTCTCAAACTCTACCAAAAAATTGCAGAGGGAGGAACACTCCCAAATTCATTCTAGAACATATTTAGAAGTGAAGCATTTCTGAAAGTCAGGAAGCAGATGAGATCAGATATTAAGTGAAACCAAACACAGAGGATACAAAAGTTAATAATACATTTAATAGAAGACAACTTGTGAATGTTAGAGTAATCTCAAGGGTCTCCTAACCCAAAGAGACAGGTATGAACAACTGCAATTGCCACACTTGCACAATGATGGTAAAAACAGGATGTTACTATGATTCAAACATATTGGACATGCAGTTATATTTTCTTTCCTCTCAGTTCTCTTGCCAGTATTCACCAGTGACTTCAATTCCTTCACTTTTCTATACCTGAGAAACTGAAGTTGAATGTACCCTCATTTGGGGACCATGTCCTGGCTTAACCCTTTCCTCTTATATCACCAAATAAGACAATGAATGTGAAGGTGCTTCATTAACTATGACATACAATGAAAATGTTACTTTTGTTATCTTCTACCACCACCTCTCTCACCACTACCGCCACCACCACACCACCACCATGACTACCATCACCACCAACATTACCACCACCATGAGTACCACCACCACCATCACCACCTATCCCTTTTTTTTCAACCAACCAGGTCTACCTAGATTCTGTCTCTGTTTCCTTTAAACCGTGACTGATTCTGACCTCTGGACACTCCTTGGCCTTGACCTAGAATCAAAGATTCTCAGATATGAAAGAAACTCATACTAACCACCCCCTTCTTGAGTCTCCCTGTACTTCCCCATTGAGTCCAGTGTAGTGACAAAGAGCTAATTACTTCTCAATGTATCTACTTCATCACTGGACATCTATAGTGATCAGAAAATGCTTCTTTACTTTGAAGCTTCAAGACACCACTTATAAGTATCAAACCCCCTTTATTTTATTTATTGCCATGAGATTAATAAGATTGAGAAGGTCAAGCAGGGCCAGAGTTGGTCCAACAGAAAGGGAAGGAAGGAGAATCTAGTGATCTGGTAACTACCTGGCCATAGTCTTATTTGGAGGAAGTAAAATAAATTTTAAATGTTTTCTGGAATTCAGCCATGAAATAAATCTCCTTGAAAACTCTAAGCATTATAGCAGTTGGAAATCATATAGGTATGGAACCATCTGATGAGAGGGAATGAAATTCCAGCATCCAAGAGACTGATTATTTTAAGAAGAATATTGATGAATACTTTTATAATCTCCATTCAGAAGCCAGTATTAATTTGTTTGATTGGGATTATTTTTTTTAAAGAACCTATTGATAACACGATTTTATTTATTACTTTAAAATATATTTATTTATTTATTTTTGGCTGTTTTGGGTCTTCATTGCTGCATGTGGGCTTTCTCTAGTTGCAGCAAGCAGGAGCTACTTTTTGTTGCAGTGCACGGGCTTCTCATTGCGGTAGCTTCCCTTGTTGCAGAACACAGGCTCTAGGTGCACGGGCTTCAGTAGTTGTGGCTTGCAGGCTCTAGAGCACAGGCTCAGTAGTTGTGGTGAACGGGCTTAGTTGTTCCAGGGCATGTGGGATCTTCCTGGACCAGGGCTCAAACCCATGTCCCCTGAATTGGCAGGAGGATTCTTAACCACTGTGCCATCAGGGAAAGCCCTTGACTGGGATTATTTTTTAAACTTTCAAATGTATCACTCTCTTTGTGACAAGCCTCCTGTTTCTCCCATGACCACATATCTTATAAAGCTTAAAAGCTTTTTATGTAGGAAGCAGTTATTCCTTCTGTTTTTACACCATCAATGATAATAAAATCATTCCAACTACTTTATTAAAGAGTCTCTCTTTGCCAATGATAATACATTGAGATTGTGTTCTTCCCATTTTTTGTTTCATGGGTGGGTTTTGGGGGAGTTCATGAACCTTCTGATATTACAGGCTGAATTTTGTCTGTAAGTGTAATTCTCTCCATAGCTCTCCATAGCTTTCATTCAGTTCTTAAAGAGTTTATGTCTCCAAAATGTTAAGAATCACTGGTTTAGTGGGTGAATGTGTAGTGTGAATCTTTAAAGTTGAAAATCTCCTATATGTTCCTATTATAAATTCATCATGTATTCACATGACCTTTTTTTAAAAAAATGATTCAATTACTTTTGGACCATTAGAAATCATTTGCCTCTTCCTTATTACGGAGACCATATATATTTAAGTACATTTTCAGTGTATCAAGAGACACTCTTTCCGATTTACCTAAATAACTTTTTTTTTTTTTTTTTTTTACAGAGAAAGTATACGGTATTGCCAAAAGAGTCCTGAATAGAATCAGAAGGTTCTTCTCTGAGCCCAGTTTTCACTTCAACTGGCTTATATGACCTTGAGCAAAGTCACCTTAGCTCTTGGGGCTTTTGTTCTCTCATGTGGAAAATGCGTGAATGAAAAGAGTGGCTTGGAGTCCAGTATGTGATATGCATTCATGTGGAGACTTCACTCAGGATCTCTGAAAGAGTTGTGGGTGTGGGGCTGAGGCTTTCCAGAAGAGGGAAGGACAATCCATTCTCTCTGTCATCAGGTGCTTATTTTACTGACAGTCGTCCAAATGCTATTATCCTATCATTGTCCAATTTGTATGGGCAGCCGTGCCTCTATCTTTCTCTTTCAACAGTAAGTTGAAGTAACATGATTCATTATTATCATTTTCCTTACACTCAGACAGTTGCTGGAGAAATTTGATGTCTCACTTGTCTAAAAATTTTCCAAAGTATCTGTGACTTTAGGATTGAAACAAAGATGGACATAATAGTACATCTGGAACACTGTAGCATAAACTACCCATAAAGTTCTAATGCACCATAGTTATTGTGTATTTAACCATTTTTCAACTAGTTTGTGTCATCTTCACTTTCTTAATCACATTTAAACTATCAGGTTTAAAATACAGAATTTCTTATTTTTCACATTTTAAAGTTCCTATAGTGATCTCACATAATTTTTTAATGAGAGAGTCAACATGGTATTGTACCAAATATAAGGTCTGTTCTAATCTGGCTCTATCCTTTCCTGGCTTTGAACCCTGGCCAGTTGGTGATTAAGAAGAACCATGCATGACTCAAAAGAGTGACAGGCTGGTTTCCTCTCTCCCACTTAGAAAACAAGAAATTGGCTCTCTGCCTTGTCAGCTCTCTTGCTTTAGACAGGCATCTCATTGTTCTTTAATTGTTTGATTGCCACCTGCCTCAGCGCTCCTGGAGACCTGTGACTTTCTACATTTTACAGTCATGATAGCATATATCAGTACACATTAAACACTTTGGAATTAAAAAAAATACTTTCAAAGACCAATGTCCAGGAATCAGAAACTGACTGAAAAATCTTAAATAACCACAGGTCATCATTCTGGGTGATTAGAGTGGTATTTGCATTTTCAGCTTAAGTGAAGCTACATACCTTGCTGGTCACTAAATATCGTGAGAGCAAAAGCTATTAATGTCACAGAAAAATGTCATGAATTATATTAAATGGTTTGGACTATTTTCCAAGATAAAATATGAGTGGCCAGTGGTTACATATTCATGTGTTATAAAAAGGGATCATTTGTAGGCAGGCTAAAGGGTTTTTGTTGTAAAAATGTCTATTTTAGTTTTTCTTCTTAAAACGTGAATACAGAAAACTTTTACTTCTTGATATTTACTTGGAATTTTGTACCCAGTATTTATATAGCATATGAAGGATTTATTAAACCAGAAGATAAATAAAGGAAATTGAAAGATTGTGTTCAAAACTCATACCTGGGTCTCGTTTATTTGACAAAAATACTTTCTAAACAAGATCCACATTATACTCTTGAATCTCTTACATGTGTATAAGGCTACACAATGTTCAAGGTGCTTCTGTGCAATTAATTTCAATTGATCCTTGCTTCATATTTTCACTCAAATAATATGCAATTAAATCAAGACAGAGTTTAAAGGACTAATACATGACAGACATGACTAATAATGTAATAATAATAATGACCTACTTTATTGAGCAACTGCTATATTTCAGGCATTATGATGAGGACTTTACATCTAATATCTCATTTAATCCTCACACTAACCCTAGGAGGTAGGCATAATATTATTATTAGTCTTAATCTCATTTTACAGGGTTTAGCTAATAAATGTCAGAGTGATTTTAACCCAGGCAGTCTCATTCCCGACTCCTCATATACTGTTAATCATGATGCTGTACAGAATATATTTACTAAGATTTTTTCCCCTTTCTTTTCTTCTTTCACCTTACTACCTTTTCCCCTCCTCTTGTCACTAATGCTGAGAAAAAAAAAAAAGACCAAAAATGTAACCCCATAGTTAGGCTTTGGAGTAGGGATTCATGCTTTCCTCCATTAGTAGAATTAACTGGAATAGGATACAGGGTGAGAAAATTCTTCCAACAACTTACAAGATCCAAGGCGGCTGCCAAGATCGATGCATCAGGAATTGTCCCTGGCTCACAGCAGTTTAACAGAAACTGAAAGCGCTTCATGCCTTGTCGGATTGCTCCAAGATTCACCACGTTTTTGCTTTTTCCGCCATCTTGGTTGGAAGACAGATGGTCATCAAAACTGTGGCAACCTGTAGGGGTTTTCCCATGTTGAAGGAATGAAGGAGAGAGAGTGTAATGGTTGTAGAATAAAAAAGAGCTTTGAAGTTTCAACAATGCATTTTCTATAGTGTTGGCCTAAGAACATTTTCCTGAACTACACTTCCCTCCTCTCTATCTAATGCTTGATTTGGACACCTTGACTTTTAGGAATCTGATGACACATAGCATATGTTAATAAGGGGTCTTATATAACTATTTTAATATAGGGTCTGATCCATAGAGAACAGACTTGTGGTTGCCAAGGGGGAGGGGTGGGTGAGGGAGGGATGGATTGGGAGTTAGGGATTAGCAGATGCAAACTATTATATATAGAATGGATAAACAACAAGGTCCTACTGTATAGCACAGGGAACTATATTCAATATCCTGTGATAAACCATAATGGAAATGAATGTGAAAAACAATGTACATATATATACGTATGTATATATATATATGTATATATATGTATGAATGTATATATATATATGAATCACTTTGCTGTTTAGCAGAAATTAACACAACACTGTAAATCAACTATGCAGCAATAAATTTTAAAAATTAAAAAAATAGATAAATATAGGGTCTGATCATTTTGCTTTCAGGTCTCTTCTCTAATACTGCTAAGAGGATTATTTAAGATGATTCTGCCTGTAACTAACTTCTGTTTTTATGGAAGATGCAAAATCACTGTGCAATTTCAGATCTGTTACAAAAAACTGATATCAAAGACAGTATCTTGATATCTTAGTTACAATGCAAAGAATCACTGATTATTAGAGTTGTAAAGGACTTGAGAGGTTGGTCATTTAATGCCAGGATTTCCAAACCAGCCTGTGCATCAGAATTACCTGAGCAGTGTTTGAATCTTATTCAGAAGTTCAGAACCAGAGTCTCTGAAAGAGGAGTGTAAGAATGTGTGCTTTGTAAAGCCTCACAGATGATAAGGATGCAGCCAGCCTGACCCCACACGGTGGTCAGAGGTTTAGGAACCACTGACTCATCCTCACTTATTTTTCCATAGTTAAACTGCATACGAATGAGAATCGGTCTAGAGCTTCTTAAAATGCAAACTATCAGATCTCATCGCTAGAGATATGGATTCCATAGGTCTGCAGGCTATGTATATTTTTAACAAACATGCCACATGATTTTAATACAGAAAGTCTAAGGATCACACATTAAGGAAGAATAATACAAAGCATTTTTTTCATTTCTTTTAACCCCATGTACGTTTTTAAAAACCTAAGTATCTCATAGCTTTTCTATAGCTTCTAGTATATATATATATATATATATATATATATATATATATACACACACACACGCACATATATATGTATATATATACACATATATATGTGTGTATATATATATATATAATATTTAGTTTATCTTATATAATGCTATAATATTGAACATAGTTTTAAACACCAAGCCCAAATTACTTCCCATAACTCTGAAATGTACTTTCAGCACCTAAGAATATACCCCCTGATTTAGTGCTTGGCTTAATGTGTGCTGACACCATTTGCGATGTTGCCAACTCTAGGTCCTCACTAAGTCACAGATCCCATTACAGGAAATGGCTTTCTCACCTCTTTTGTCAAAAATACCTTGATACCTCCCACCCACTGCCCCACTTTCCCACTTGCTGCCTCAACACAAAAAAAGTGGCCCCACGCAGCCTTTGCTCTCAACTAAGGTGCCCTATACGCAAGCAGGTCATGATTGGTGGTTGCAGATGTATGGTGAATAATCTGTTCCTATTAATAAACACTAATGTTCACAAATTTGCATTTAAAAATCAGATCCAGAGTTGGATGTACCACTTTAATAACTTGCATTCTTTGTAAATAAAAGGGCGATATTTACAATTATGAGCTTGGTTTACCATGAAAGTATGTACTAGTGGAAAGAGGTGAGCACCTGTTCTTTTAGAAAACACATCCTTTGGAAGCAGTTCAAGCTTGGGGAAAAGATACCTTTGGACTTTATTACCACAAGATAAAAAATTATGGCATGGGGCTTGAACCAAGATGGCGGAGTAGAAAGACGTGCTCTCACTCCCTCTTGTGAGAACACCAGAATCACAACAAGCTGCTGGACAATCATCAACAGGAAGACACTGGAACTCACCAAAAAAGGTACCCCACATCCAAAGACAAAGGAGAAACCACAATGAGACGATAAGAGGAGCGCAATCACAGCAAAATCAAATCCCAGAATCGCTGGGTGGGTGACTCACAGACTGGAGAACACTTATACCACAGAAGTCCACCCACTGCAGTGAACGTTCTGAGCCCCACATCAGGCTTCCCAACCTGGGGGTCTGGCAATGGGAGGAGGAATTCCTAGAGAATCAGACTTTGAAACCTAGTGGGATATGATTGCAGAACTTCGACAGGACTGGGGGAAACAGAGACTCCACTCTTGCAGGGCACACATAAAGTAGTGTGCACATCAGGACCCAGGGGAAGGAGCAGTGACCCCATAGGAGACTGAACCAGACCTACCTGCTAGTGTTGGAGGGTCTCCTGCAGAGGCGGGGGGTGGCTGTGGCTCACTGTGGGGACAAGAACACTGGCAGCAGAAGTTCTGGAAAGTACTCTTTGGTGTGAGCCCTCCAAGAGTCTGCCATTAGCCCTACCAAAGAGCCCAGGTAGGCTCCAGTGTTGGGTTGCCTCAGGCCAAACAACCAACAGGGAGGGAACTCAGCCCCACCCATCAGCAGACAAGCGGATTAAAGTTTTACTGTGCTCTGCCCACCAGAGCAACAGCCAGGTTTACCCACCACCAGTCCCTCCCATCAGGAAACTTGCAGAAGCCTCTTAGACAGCCTCATCCACCAGAGGGCAGACAGCAGAAGCAACAAGAACTACAATCCTGCAGCCTGTGGAACAAAAACCACATTCACAGAAAGATAGACAAGATGAAAATGCAGAGGGCTATGTACCAGATGAAAGAACAAGATAAAATCCCAGAAAAACAACTAAATAAAGTGGAGATAGGCAACCTTCCAGAAAAAGAATTCAGAATAATGATAGTGAAAATGATCCAGGACCTCAGACAAACAATGGAGGCAAAGATTGAGAAGATGCAAGAAATGTTTAACAAAAACCTAGACGAATTAAAGAACAAACAGAGACGAACAATACAATAACTGAAATGAAAACTACACTAGAAGGAATGAATAGCAGAAAAACTGAGGCAGAAGAACTGATAAGTGACCTGGAAGACAGAATGGTTGAATTCACTGCTGCAGAACAGAATAAAGAAAAAAGAATGAAAAGAAACGAAGACAACCTAAGATACCTCTGGGACAACATTAAATGCAACAACATTCGCATTATAAGGGTCCCAGAAGGAGAAGAGAGAGAGAAAGGATCCGAGAAAATATTTGAAGAGATTATAGTCAAAAACTTCCCTAACATGGGAAGCGAAAAAGCCACCCAAGTCCAGGAAGTGCAGCGAGTCTCATACAGGATAAACGCAAGGAGAAACACACCAAGACACATAGTAATAAAACTGGCAAAAATTAAAGACAAAGAAAAATTATTGAAAGCAGAAAGGGAAAAATGACAAATAACATACAAGGGAACTCCCATAAGGTTAACAGCTGATTTCTCAGCAGAAACTCTACAAGCCAGAAGGTAAAGTGATGAAAGGGAAGAACCTACAACCAAGATTTCTCTACCCAGCAAGGATCTCATTCAGATTCGATGGAGAAATCAAAAGCTTTACAGACAAGCAAAAGCTAAGAGAATTCAGCACCACCAAACCAGGTCTACAACAAATGCTAAAGTAACTTCTCTAAGTGGGAAACACAAGAGAAGAAAAGGACCTACAAAAACAAACCCAAAACAATTAAGAAAATGGTCATTGGAACATACATATAGATAATTACCTTAAACGTGAATGGATTAAATGCTCCAACCAAAAGACACAGACTTGCTGAATGGATACAAAAACAAGACCCATATATATGCTGTCTACAAGAGACCCACTTCAGACCTAGGAACATATACAGACTGAAAGTGAGGGGATGGAAAAAGATATTCCATGCAAATGGAAATCAAAAGGAAGCTGGAGTAGCAATACTCATATCAGATAAAATAGACTTTAAAATAAAGAATGTTAGGGCTTCCCTGGTGGTGCAGTGGTTGAGAGTCCACCTGCCAATGCAGGGGACATGAGTTCGTGCCCTGGTCTGGGAAGATCCCACATGCCGCAGAGTGGCTAGACCCGTGAGCCATGGCCACTGAGCCTGCGCATACGGAGGCTATGCTCCACAACGGGAGAGGCCACAACACTGAGAGGCCCACGTACTGCAAGAAAATAAATAAATAAAGAATGTTACAAGAGACAAGGAAGGACACTACATAATGATCAAGGGATCAATCCAAGAAGAAGATATAGCAATTATAAATATATATGCACCCAACACAGGAGCACCTAAATACATAAGGCAACTGCTAACAGCTGTAAAAGAGGAAATTGACAGTAACACAATAATAGTGGGGGACTTTAACATCTCACTTACACCAATGGACAGATGATCCAAAATGAAAATAAATAAGGAAACAGAAGCTTTAATAGACACAATAAACCAGATAAATTTAGCTGATATTTATAGGACATTCCATCCAAAAACAGCAGATTACATTTTCTTCTCAAGTGTGCACGGAACGTTCTCCAGGATAGATCACATCTTGGGTCACAAATCAAGCCTCAGTAAATTTAAGAAAACTGAAATCATATCAAGCATCTTTTCTGACCACAACGCTAAGAAACTAGATATCAATTACAGGGGAAAAAACGTAAAAAAACACAAACACATGGAGGCCAAACAATACATTACTAAATAACCAAGAGATCACTGAAGAAATCAAAAAATACCTAGAGACAAATAACAATGAAAACATGACAATCCAAAGCCTATGGGATGCAGCAAAAGCAGTTCTAAGAGGGAAGTTTATAGCTATACAAGCCTACCTCAAGAAACAAGAAAAATCTCAAGTAAACAATCTAACCTTACACCAAAAGGAACTAGAGAAAGAAGAACAAACAAAACCCAAAGTTAGCAGAAGGAAAGAAATCATAAAGATCAGAGCAGAAATAAATGAAATAGAAACAAAGAAAACAGTGGCAAAGATTAATAAAAACAAAAGCTGGTTCATTGAAAGATAAACAAAATTGATAAACCATTAGCCAAACTCATCAAGAAAAAGAGGGAGAGGACTCAAATCAATAAAATTAGAAATGAAAAAGGAGAAGTTACAACAGACACTGCAGAACTACAAAGCATCCTAAGAGACTACTACAAGCAACTCTATGCCAATAAAATGGACAACCTGGAAGAAATGGAAAAGTTCTTAGAAAGGTATAACCTTCCAAGACTGAACCAGGAAGAAATATGAACAGCCCAATCACAAGCAATGAAATTGATACTGAGATTAAAAATCTTCCAACAGGGCTTCCCTGGTGGCACAGTCGTTGGGAGTCCACCTGCCGATGCGGGGCGCGTGGGTTCGTGCCCCAGTCCGGGAGGATCCCACATGCCATGGAGCGGCTGGGCTCGTGAGCCATGGCCACTGAGCCTGCGTGTCTGGAGCCTGTGCTCCGCAGCGAGAGAGGCCATGGCAGTGAGAGGCTCGCGTACTGCAAAAAAAAAAAAAAAAAAAATCTTCCAACAAACAAAAGTCCAGGACAAGATGACTTCACAGATGAATTCTATCAAACATTTAGAGAAGAGCTAACACCCATCCTTCTCAAACTCTTTCAAAAAACTGCAGAGGAAGGAGCACTCCTACACTAATTCTATGAGGCCACCATCACCCTGACACCAAAACCAGACAAAGATACTACAAAAAAGAAAACTACAGACCAATATCACTGATGAATATAGATGCAAAAATCCTCAACAAAATATTAGCAAACAGAATCCAACAACACATTAAAAGGATCATACACCATGATCAAGTGGGATTTATCCCAGGGATGCAAGGATTCTTCAATATATGCAAATCAATCAATGTGACACACCATATTAAGAAACTGAAGAATAAAAACCATATGATCATCTCAATAGATGCAGAAAAAGCTTTTGACAAAATTCAACACCCATTTATGATAAAAATTCTCCAGAAAGTGGGCATAGAGGGAACCTACCTCAATATAATTAAGGCCATATACGACAAACCCGTAGCAAACATCATTCTCAATGGTGAAAAACTGAAAGCATTTCCTCTAAGATCAGAAATAAGACAAGAATGTCCACTCTCACTGCTATTATTCAACATAGTTTTGGAAGGTCTAGCCTCAGCAATCAGAGAAGAAAAAGAAATAAAAGGAATACAAATTGGAAAAGAAGAAGTAAAACTGTCACTGTTTGCAGATGATATGACACTATACATAGAGAATCCTAAAGATGTCAACAGAAAACTACTAGAGCTAATCAATGAATTTAGTAAAGTTTCAGGATACAAAATTAATGCACAGAAATCCCTTGCATTCCTATACACTAATGATGAAAAATATGAAAGAGAAATTCAGGAAACACTCCCATTTACCACTGCAACAAAAAGAATAAAATACCTAGGAATAAACCTACCTAGGGAGACAAAAGACCTGTATGCAGAAAACTATAAGGCACTGATGAAAGAAATTAAAGATGATACCAACAGATGGAGAGATATACCATGTTATTGGATTGGAAGAATCAATATTGTGAAAATGACTCTACTACCCAAAGCAATCTACAGATTCAATGCAATCCCTATCATATTACCAATGGCATTTTTTACAGAACTAGAACAAAAAATCTTAAAATTTGTATGGAGACACAAAAGACCCTAAATAGCCAAAGCAGTCTTGAGGGGAAAAAAACGGAGCTGGAGGAATCAGACTCCCTGACTTCAGACTATACTACAAAGCTTCAGTAATCAAGACAATATGGTACTGGCACAAAAACAGAGACACAGATCAATGGAACAAGACAGACAGCCCAGAGGTAAACCCACGCACCTATGGTCAACTAACGTATGACAAAGGAGGCAAGGATATACAATGGAGAAGAGACAGTCTCTTCAATAAGTGATGCTGGGAAAACTGGACAGCTACATGTAAAAGAATGAAATTAGAACACTCCCTAACACCATACACAAGAATAAACTCAAAATGGATTAGTGACCTAAATGTAAGACCAGACACTGTAAAACTCTTAGAGGAAAACATAGGAAGCACACTCTTTGACATAAATCATAGCAAGATCTTTTCTGATCCACCTCCTAGAGTAATGGAAATAAAAACAAAAATAAACAAATGGGACCTAATGAAACTTAAAATCTTTTGCACAGCAAAGGAAACCATAAACAAGATGAAAAGATAACCCTTAGAATGGGAAAAAATATTTACAAATGAATCAATGGACAAAGGATTAATCTCCAAAATATATAAACAGCTCATGCAGCTCAATATTAAAAAAACAAACAACCCAATCCAAAAATGGGCAGAAGACCTAAATAGACATTTCTCCAAAGAAGATATACAGATGGCCAAGAAGCACATGAAAAGTTGCTCAACATCACTAATTATTAGAGAAATGCAAATCAAAACCACAATGAGGTATCACCTCACACCAGTTAGAATGGGCTTCATCAGAAAATCTACAAACAACAAATGCTGCAGAGCGTGTGGAGAAAAGGGAACCCTCTTGCACTGCTGGTGGGAATGTAAATTGATACAGCCACTATGGAGAACAGTATGGAGGTTCCTTAAAAAACTAAAAATAGAATTACCGTATGATCCAGCAATCCCACTACTCGGCCTATACCCAGAGAAAACCAAAATTCAAAAAGACACATGCACCCCAATGTTCATTGCAGCACTATTTACAATAGCCAGGTCATGGAAGCAACCTAAATGCCCAACAGACAAATGGATAAAGAAGATGTGGTACATATATACAATGGAATATTACTAAGCCATAGAAAGGAACGAAACTGGGTCATTTGTTGAGACGTGGATGGATCTAGAGACTGTCAAACAGAGTAAAGTAAGTCAGAAAGAGAAAAACAAATATTGTATATTAACGCATATATGTGGAAACTAGAAAAATGGTACAGATGAAACAGTTTGCAGGGCAGAAATTGAGACACAGATGTAGAGAACAAACGTATGGACACCAATGGTGGAAAGCCGCGGGGGTGTGGGGGTGGTGGTGTGAATTGGGTGATTGGGATTGACGTGTATACAGTGATGTGTATAAAATTGATGACTAATAAGAACCTGTTGTATAAAAAAATAGAGAAAACCTATTTATTAAGTTTATAGACGTGTGTAATTTAAAAAAAAAACACTACTGTTACCTTGGAAAAAAAAGAAGACTATATATTTTCCTGTAAGCACAGCTTTAGTCACATCCAAGTTTTGGTATGTAATATTTTTATTATCATTCTGTTTAACTTATTTTCTAACTCCAATTGTGATTTGTTTTTGGGGGTGTTACTTAGAAGTAGTATTTCATAACTTCTAGTTACCTTTTCGTTACTGATTTGTAGCTTAACTACAAGTCAAGAAACACACTTTGTATAATTTTAATACTTTGAAATTTGTTAAAATTTGCCTTATAGCACAATATGGTCAGTTTTAAAAATGTTCCAACTGTGCTTGAAAATAATTTGTAATTTAAAGTTTTGGAGTATAGTGACTATATATCTGCTTGTTGAATTAAATTTGCTGCTTACGTTATTTAAGTTTTTTATATCCTTACTAACTTTTTTTGGGGGGGGGGGTGTCTACTGGTTCTGAAAGAGGTATCCTCTATCAGCGAATGACAGCAGTATGCTAAATCTCCTATTATGATATTGAATTTGTCTATTTTTTCCTTGTAGCTCTGTTGCTCTATATAATTTGAAGTTAAGTGCATACAAATTTAAAACTTCCTGGTAAATTGAAAAAAATTTATGGCATGGCATGAAAATAATTACCAATTCCTGGTCAACAACTTTTAAAATGTCTCAGCATCATACTGAGATATGTAGGTGTGAAATGGTATGGTGTCTGGAATTTGTTCCATAACACATTAAAAAAAATAAGATGAAGCAAGTTGGAAAACTTTTTTACCATTACTGCAAGTCGGCGATGGATATTTGGTATCCCTTGGGTCATTTTTCACTTTGTCTATGTTTGAAAATTTTCATAAGCACAAAAATAGCCCAGGGGCTTCCCTGGTGGCGCAGTGGTTAAGAATCTGCCTGCCACTGCAGGGGACATGGGTTTGAACCCTGGTCCGGGAAGATCCCACATGCCACGGAGAAACTAATCCTCTGTGCCACGACTACTGAGCCTGTGCTCTAGAGCCTGTAAGCCACAGCTGCTGAAGCCCGCGCACCTAGAGCCCATGCTCTGCAACAAGAGAAGCCACCACAATGAGAAGCCCACACACCGCAATGAAGCATAGCCCCTGCTCGCCACAACTAGAGAAAGCCCATGTGCAGCAACAAAGACCCAACGCAGCCAAAAATGAAATAAACTAAGTAATTAAAAAAAAAAAAGCAAGGTCCTACTCTATAGCCCTGGGAACTATATTCAATATCCTGTGATAAACCCATAATGGAAAAGAATATGAAAAAGAATGTGTATATATGTATAACTGAATTACTTTGCTGTACAGCAGAAATTAACACAATATTGTAAATCAAGTGTAGTTCAACAAAATAAATTTTTTAAAAAGGCTCAGATTATAATTAAAATATTATTATCAACATTTCCCATATTTCATTCCTTATGGGTACATTTCCTTTTCAGGCACAAATATTCCATATTGAAAATGCTATATTCAACAACTTCAGTATTTTTTTTCCATTTAGTATAGCATATTTTGTATTAAATGCAAAAGGAAGTAGCACAAGAAGAATCTAAAGGTGGAAAAAATTCAGAAGACAGAATTTCAAATGGTATACAGAAGGTAAAGCTAGAAACTACAAATAAGGAACAAACGTTTCTTGGACAATGCTGTTTCCAGACAGCTGCCTTTCAAAATACTACTCTATTTACTCACTGGACATTACCAAAGCTATCAGAACAGGTAACTCCTGTTATATTTCCTATCTATATATCACTTTATTAATCATTTATATATAGCCCTTTGATAGATACACATATCACAGGAAATCCCATCCATTAAAAAAAGTTATAACCTTAACAGTACCTAAACTTAAACCTTGAATTTAAGATAGATCCCAAGTAATATTTTTCTTTTTAGTGAATCCAGTTGTTTTCTTATTTCATACTATAATTAAGATTTAAGATACATTAAGTGATAACTCTAAATTTGTCATAGAACTAATATATAAGACAGGACGGATGGTAAAAAAATATTCTTATTTAACCAATTTATTAAAAACAGTTGTCATCATTTTATTAAAGGAAGCATTAAGAATAAGCATCCCACCATTTCTTCCAATATTTTTGACAAACTAATTAATTCTAAAAGAAATGTATTCAATATTACTAAAGAAAGTGTCATTTTGATTGAAAGAACTTCAGAAACAATGCAGTTAAAGAGTATAAATAATTAAGAGAAAAGTGATCAAAACAATCTTTGTCAGCAAGAACCTATTCTGTGAAGAATCATTCACAGAATGATGTACACTTATTACAGGTAAGAAGATCAGCAGACTCCTACGAGCCCAGGACATAAAGAACACGCTGTAAGTAAAAGCTATTTACAATGGAAATTTTCCATTTTATCTATAAAGCATTAATAGATAACAATATATTTACTAACTTTTTGAGCACTTAGTATGTGCCAAGTACTATATGAAATATTTTATAATTTATTTAAAAAAATTTTTTGTAACAGTCATGTAAGATAGATCTTTAAAGATAATTAAAGAGAGAGAGAGAGAATGAGAGAGAATAGAGACAGAAAGATAAAGAGAAAAGGGACAGGTTAAGTAGCCTAGTCTAAGTTCATGCAACGGAAAGTGATAAAGTCAGAATTCAAATCCAAACCTAGTGACAACCAGCCTGTACTCTTACCACTCTGCCACACTGTGTCTCTAGAATACCTGAATGTTTATGTTGAAAGAGTTCAGACCTTCACATACTGCTGAAGGTAGTGATTATGTCAGGAAAACTACTGTAATAAATAAATCAACACTGTACATGTTACAAACTGATTGTCAAGTTGTACCCTGCTGACATTTCGTATTGTAATACTGAAAGAAATGTTGAAAAGTAATTTGCCTATAAAAGGTAACTCTTCTATATCAATCTTTTATATAAACTTACTAGAATGTAAAGATGCCTCTTGGCTTCCTTGGCCATGATTAATTTTTTAGTCTCAGTACGTTTTAGTTGCATTTATTTACTATTTTTTAACATTAAATTTACTGAGGTATGATTCACATAGAATGCATTTTTAAAAAGCTGTTAAA
Source organism: Pseudorca crassidens (assembly GCF_039906515.1). Taxonomy (NCBI): domain Eukaryota; kingdom Metazoa; phylum Chordata; class Mammalia; order Artiodactyla; family Delphinidae; genus Pseudorca; species Pseudorca crassidens. Next base: position 27,047,990 of record NC_090301.1, read on the forward strand.
TCCCAAAGGAGCATTTCAAAATCTAGTATTTCTTTAAGCAGCATTTTCCATACAGTTTATGGCAGAGCTGAGCACAAAGAAGATATTCAGTAAGTTTTGCTGATCAGCTGAAAAAAAAAAACCCACTGCTTTAATGAAATATCTTCCCTCAGATAGAGACATCATGATTTCTAAAACAAAATATTCTTAGTGAATAGAAAAATATAGAAGAAAAAGATAGCTGGTCTGTGAATGTAATTTCAGTTCTGTTAAATGTTCAGCAGATGTGTTTTTCATTTGTTGAATAAATTTTTAGATTGAAAAAATTCTATCGCCTATTGCGTTTTATCTTAGCTCAGTGAAGTTCAGGTACTACATTGAAATTGAGGGTAAGAACGTTTCATATTTGCTTTCTTTAACAACTTTAAAGAAAGAAACAGAAAATATGCAATTAAATGAAAATAATTTAAATGAGAAGGAAAAAAGACAATGCATCTATAATGGATGGATGGGGATTTATTCACAGATTGCAAAGCAAAAAAGAAAGAAAGAAATAAGCAAAAGCAGGCTCAAAGTTAGAAAGATGTTCACAAGGCCAAGTATGGTAGTTGTTGCAAAATACAATGTTCTTAGATTAGCAGATAATGTTCTTTTGGTTTTTTAGAATAGCTGGAGATACCTGTCTTTTGCGAGAGATTCTGAAAGAGTTAACTCACAGAATACCTTTTATAATTTTTAACAAGCCAGAGATCGTGAACAAAGAATGATGATGTACAAGCCATCTTCTTTTGCCAGTCCAAAGCACGTAAAATATTCCAAAATCAGTCCCAGATTTTATCGTTTTGTCTTCTAGACACACAGGAAGAGACTGTCTGTATTACAGGTATTGCTGACACAAACTCATCCTAGACTCAGGCTGTATGAATATTCTGTATCAGGTCTTTTCTATTTGTGAATGTAATATAAAAACTATGTGAAACAATAGTTGAAATCTGTAAGAATAGTGGATGAGGAAAACTCAAAATCCAGAATGTTATGAAACAATAACAATAACATATTTGGAACAAGAGTAAGAGTAAAAATATTGACCTATTACTTGAAGAAGGGAGTGTAAGGAAATCAAAGGAGGGTAAACAACTCAATTATGCTTTCATCCTTTCTACTAAGGACAAAAATTCACAGATGGGAAAGTACAGAAAAGCTTCATTAAAAAGGCACCAAATGTGAAAGACCCTAGTTTCTGAGTTTAAGCCTCAGTTCCATCAAATTACACTCCAGTGCACAGAAATGACCTGGAGATGCGATCACAGTACTAGTCAAATGACATCCAGCTAACACAGCACATACCTAGAGAACGTACTTTAGTTCCACACTTCATTGTCAAAGAACCACCACAAAAATGTCTTTATAACACCGACAGTTTTGAACACTAGATATATCTCTAAAATATCATGAGTGGAAAGAGTACAAGAGGATTGAAAATGACAAAGATCTCAATTATTAGGAAGATTCTTGAAACCATAGACTAATAAGCCTGATGTGTGTCCTAGCCAAATTCTGTAAGAGAGAATTGGATAGGCAGGAACACTAAAAAAAACAACACAGAAGTAATCATAGACACCACTGTAGTTTACTGAAGAAGACAGCGTGTTGAACTGTTACATTCCTCCTTTCGACAGAGTTATAAAGATATCAGTGAGATAATTTTTTAGTAAAGTCTAATGATGTTTTTTGTATAAAGTAGGAAAGTGCTTGCTGATCACTAGTAAATTAAATGTATGGTTGGCTGAAAAACTGTACCCACAAATTGTTAATCAATAAAAGTCAACTACATGTGCTCTAGGAGCTATTTCTTTGTATTTGTCCTGCTTTGTGAGAATATCAACAACTTGGATGAAAACAGGGAAATGTGTATGTCTCTCATGATGGATTTTTATAGCACAATTGTAGAGAAGAAAAGATTCAGAATTCCTGGACAAGTGACTTAACTACCCCCCAAGTTAATGAAACAATACATTTTATTTATTTTGAGATGAAGAATGAATAAGGGCTACATCAAAGTAATGCATGATATTTGTTCATGAGAAGGACAGGTGGCAAAAGTTAATCCAAAATTCAATACAAACCAACTCTGTGATGTGAAAACAGATAATGCAGTCTTAAATTGTGTTCATCCACCGGCTGTATCCCTGGGAGCTTAACAGTTACACTATCTATTACACTGATTAAAGTCAAATATAGTGCATTGCATTCCATCTGAAGCACCATATTCTGTAAAGCACATCATCTAATTAGAATACATAGTAAAATGGAATCAGGTTGGTGATGGATCTAGAGACTCTCCTATGTAAGGAAAACAAAAGGAATCAACAATATTTAATGAGCAGAAGTGAGATCAAAAGAGAGAACATGAAATAGATAATAGGTGAAACTGGCATTATGTGGGTATGCGTGTGCGTGTGTGTGTGGCTACAGATATCATGACTAGGACTAGTGAGTCAAATTTATGGATAAGTATATTTTCAGCACATAAGCAAAGACTTTCTCACAATGAAAGCTGTCTAGTTCTGGAACAGGTTGCTTTGTAAAGTAATAAACTTGCCCTCGGTGGAAGTGTTCAGAGGGTGGCCAGCCACCTGTCTGGGATATAATGTGCAGAATTCCTAAGTAGATAGGTGGATGGATAAAAGGATACCTGGAGTTGTTTTTAGAACTCTCAGATTTTAATAAGGGACAGAACAGCAGAAGAAAAGTCTGTGTCTTATTCTTTGTACACCCAGGGCCCACTAGGGAATGAGGAACATGGTAGGACTTCCATAAATGTTGCACCAAATTGATAATAAATAGAGAAGCTATAAACAGTAGTACAAACAAAACACATACGAGAAAGAAATGAATAAGAAATGAAAGGAAATAGAAAGTAGATCATTTTATCTAATCAAATGTTTGTTCTGTGTAATAAAAGTTGCATGTAATTCTTAGGCCAAGTGACATTTACCAAGACGCTTGAAGAAATTCTCCTCTTCGTCTCTCCCGTTTTCCATTCCACTCCCTGGTCCACCTTCAGAAAGCTTTACAGCACTGGTGAATTTGACCTGAGAAAAAAAAGGATGGTAGTCAGATAACTCAATTCAGAGGAAATTCTTTGTGTTTATACTAACCTTTACCTTGAAAAATAAGTTGTTTAGAATATAAAGGTCACTTCATTTCTTTTGGCTTCCACATCTGGTTAGCTAGTCTGTATAGTTTATTCCCATGTGCCAAAAAAGACATCACTTATAACTATAATTTGAGAGCCTTGGTCATAGATTGAAAGTAAAATAATCAGGCACTATGAAAATAATTTAGTGAGCAATTGAGATATTCTTAGAGTATAATTCTGATAAAGTCCAAACTCAAATTTATGAACAAGTCATATTCATCCTTTACAAACAACACCACAACTGAGAATCAGATGAAAGTAAAAGATAGCCAAATAGAAGATTTCAAATCTCTATGAAAGAACCAGTATAAATGAATTTATAATGTGTACTATAACTAAAGTGCAATAACATGTTTTTTTCGTAACACTTAAAATGTGTTTGTTTACAGCAAAGCAAGGAAGCTATGGACCCCACAGACCCTCAAATACTTGGCCAAATTTTAGTAAAAAGAATATGAAGGAGGAATTATAAATATATCTTCTAAATGTCTTATAAGGTTGCTATAATCTTTTTATAACTCCAAAATATTACTTTAAAAAGAGATAGAAGAAAACTGGTTTTAGTGAGATTCAAAGAAGAAAGAGTATAAGCAAATAATTTGTATATAAAGAAATGTAACTCCTATTACATGCTGAGAATTACAGCAACCAGGCCATGACTCAGCCACAGGGAAGACTCTTATCAGAGATGGATTTCACTAAGAATCACGACCTTTTCCAAACTGCATGCTACTCCAATGCTTAACAGAAGAAGCACTTAGTGGGAAAAATCATCCTGAGCTTCTTAATCCTTTTCAAAGGGGAGAAAGGTTCAGATGGTAGGAAAAGTAGGGAAGGAAAATATATGGGGTGTGTGTGTGTGTGTGTGTGTGTGTGTGTGTGTGTGTGTGTGTAAAAGAAATCACTATACAATTATGTGTCCTTGGATAGGAGCTTGAGATGTTAGGATTTAATACATGTATTAAAAGTAGCTGGGGGCTTCCCTGGTGGCGCAGTGGTTGAGAGTCCGCCTGCCGATGCAGGGGACACGGGTTCGTGCCCCGGTCTGGGAAGATCCCACATGCTGCAGAGCGGCTGGGCCCGTGAGCCATGGCCGCTGAGCCTGTGAGTCCAGAGCCTGTGCTCTGCAACGGGAGAGGCCACAACAGTGAGAGGCCCGCGTATCGCCAAAAGAACAAAACAAAAAAAACAAAGAAAAAAAGTAGCTGGGAATTAATACCTATATACCTCTCTATATCTGCATTATAGTTTTTTGTCACTTTTTTCCTTTCTATGATTGCCTCATACTAAGACATCTTAGTTTCCATAGTTCACTTAAGTCTCCAAAACTTACTTACCTTGAAGAGAATTTCTTCAGCTCCTCCTTATTTGGCCCCTCCAGGTGTTTAGCAGTTCCCAGCCCTGACATTTTTCTATCAGTGACTCCAACACTCTCTTACGTAAGTAATGTCCTGTTTACCTTGGAGCTTTGCCTGATGAAAGAGAGGCGGTCCACAGAGCTGATGTCCAGGAGGTCCTCCACACCATCTGCCAGGCCTGAGAGGGAGGATCGTTTCAGCCAGTTTCCTAGTTAATAATTCAAAAAAAATTAGACCATTATAGCATTTTCTCCCAAATGGATTAAACAAAAAAGTTGGCATGTGCCCAACAAGCAATGAAAGTTACATGACTTGATGTAAATAAAAGTGAAAACAAATTGTCTTCGAAATGTACATGCTTTGAATAAAAACATTCAGCGTTGGACTATAAAATTACATGACTAAATCAGAACAAAAAGAACCCAGGCCTCTTGCATGATTAAAACCGTAATCCATACAGTTCTCTTTGACAACTTTCACATCTTCCATTAAGTCCTGTTGATTTTACCTCCTAAGTATCTTTCAAATATGTCTACTTCTCTCCAACTACACGGTCACCACCCAGTCCAACCTACCATTACTTATACCTGGAGCACAAGGGCAGCTTTCTATCTGGTCCCCCATATCCACTCATGCTCCCTCCAATGTGTTTTCCATGCAGTGATCTTTTAGAAAAAAAGTTTACCTGCTCATGTTATCCCCCTGTTCAACATCCCACCTCGGCTCTGTAGGGCCGTAGGATGAAGAGACAACCTGACCTGCAAGGCCCACACGCTCTGGTCTCTATGGCTTCACCATAGTCATGCAGCCACTCTTGTCTCAGTTCTTCCATGTCCCTCCCTCCTAATACCTTTGCACATTGTACTGCTACCACCTGGAATGCTCTCCTTCCTCCTTCTCCCAAGTACCCTGCAGATCTTAATATCTCTTCCTTCAGGAAGCCTTCCCTGATTCCTGCCTCTCCTCCCCCTCATTTAGGTTAGGTCTCATCCTTGCATGCTTTTAGGGCACTACATATACTTCCCTCATAAAACTGATAGTTTGGGGACTTCCCTGGTGGCACAGTGGTTAAAGAATTGTCTGCCAGTGCAGGGGACACAGGTTCGATCCCTGACCTAGGAAGATCCCACATGCCGCAGAGCAACTAAGCCCATGCGCCGCAACCACTAAGCCTGTGCTGTAGGGCCCGGTGCCACAACTACTGAGCCCGCATGCTGCAACTACTGAAGCCCATGCGCCCAGAGCCCATGCTCCACAACAGGAGAAGCCACCGCAGTGAGAAGCCTGAGCACTGCAACGAAGACCCAATGCAACCAAAAAATAAAATTCGTAGTTTGCAACTCTGTTTAGTTGTATGATTATCTGCTTTAGTGATTGTCACCCCTAATAGATTGTAAATTCAGCAAAGTCAGGCATTGTGAAATTCTGCTCACCATTTAATCCCTGAATCCTAGCACAGTGTTTGCACACCATAGAAGCTCATAGGAAAGGTTTGAGAAATATCTGCTGAAAAAAATGAATGAATGAATGAGTAAATGAAGGAGTCAGCCTAGGCTTTGTGACTTGAAAGCTTTCCCTTTCTCGACCTTCCCACAAGTTGCTCTGTTTTGATTGTGAGTTGGTTTGAGGACATGGCAGGGAATAAGAGAATCCGTAAGATAAATACAGACATACTTTTACCTATGGGGAGTTTAAGCTTCTTTCGGAGGGAAATTCTACGTGACCGAGAGCGGGTGCGCCGGTCAGAGGTGGTCCCCGAGTGAGCAGTGGTGCATTCTGAAGTGTCCTGCTCAGACTGGCTGCTGGTGTCACTCGCCGCACTCTGGGATTTGAACATCTTGCGCCAGAAATCTTTCCGCCCCATGTTGCCCCCTTGCATTTGTTCATCGCTGAAAGCAAGCAGAGGAGAGGGTTAAACGTCTGAACACATGTGAAATTCTCTTACATTTCTTTCAACCTCCTGCCAATGACACTGTGGCAAATCGTGCAGGATGATCTTTGATGGGCTGGGATTTAGGAAGAGGCAGAGTGGGAGTGGAAGGAAGGAGATCAAGCTTGACTCTCTGAGCTCTTCTTGATAATAGCCATGTCTCAGCTGTCAAGTTGAGGAAATCATTTTTTTCAGCCATGATATAAGACTAAATATTACTGCAGGTAATCGTCTGCGAGTGTGAGTCATAAAAGCTGAAGCACTTACAGTGTCAGTAAATATTTAACTTTTTATATTTTTAAGTTCCCTGGGGGTGTGCAGTACCGTATCTTATTCCCCACCCCTACCCCAGGACAGTATAATTCTTGGCCCTAAATAAACTCACAAAAATACTTGAACGAATGAATAAGTAAAAGGCAATCAGCACACCCAGGGGATGCATCATTCCACAATTTTTCAGTAAGTAATTTTCATAGTGCCTGATTATTTAGCTTTCTTAAGTCAAAGAAACTTAAGGTTTAAAAGTAAAAAAGGGCTTCCCTGGCGGCGCAGTGGTTGGGAGTCCGCCTGCTGATGCAGGGGACATGGGTTCGTGCCCCGGTCCGGGAAGATCCCACATACCGCAGAGCAGCTGGGCCCGTGAACCATGGACACTGAGCCTGCGCGTCTGGAGCCTGTGCTCCGCAACGGGAGAGGCCACAACAGTGAGAGGCCCGCATACCGCAAAAAAGAAAAAAAAAAAAAAGTAAAACAAAAAATTAGCCTGACTCAATAAGACAAATGGGAACATCTCCAAAGGGATTTTTCACTAGGGCATTCCACAAGAGGAAAAAGACAAGTGGCCAATGGTATGCAGAGTTTAATCTCACTAGGAATTTTAAAAAAAGGCCAGTTGAAATGAGATCCCTATTTTCACTCATTAAATAGGCAAAGATTAAGGTGGGGTGGGCTGGGAGGGGAAGAAAGCAATGATACTATCATACTACCATGATGAGAGAATGAGTCAACTTTTCTAGAGGGTAATTTTGTAAGATGTTATCCAAAGGCTATGTCTACACCCATGACAAAGAACTTCAATTTCCAGGAAGTTATCCCAAGGAAATGATGGGACAATATACTAAGATGTAGATACTAAGTATCTACTTAGTATCTAAGATGTAGATACTAAGAAGGTCAAATGCTCACTGAGGCTTCTGGGTCAATGTTAAAAATTGGAAATAATCTAAATTTACCTCTAGGGAAACAGCTGAATAAATTGTGACTTCCATATGATGGCATCCACTGTAGTCATTAAAATCCTATTTTCAGAAGACTAGTGATATGGGGAATGTTGATGATATATTGCAAAGTTAAAAGGCACTGATAAAATGGATTAAGCAGGATATCACCAGGTTAATAAAAAAAGTACACGTGTATGTGTCTTTGTGTAAGCTCGTGTGTACACATGCTCAAACATGTACCCAACATAATACACCAAAAGTTTACTGTGGTTATTTCTAATTGAAGGTATTTAAACATTTTTTTTCTCTATGCTTTTCTGTGTTTTCCACATTTGGCAACTTGAAGAACACGTATTATTATACTTTACTAATTTGGAAAGAAAAGATTATGGAGAATACTCTAGTAACATGTGATGAAATTTTTTTGGGGGGGGGCGGTTTGGGTAATGGTCTGTTTATAAGCTTTGGGGTTAAATCTGGGATCTACCTAAAATCTGACAGTACTGTGTAAAGCAGTCATTTTCTTGGGATATTTACACGGGGATGCAGATTTTTTATCTCAAAATCTCATTAGAGTACTAAATACCTTTAATTATTATTTTAACTCAGGACATTCTGTTTATCAAATATGGTGTGAATTTAAATCAGTGTTTTAGAATTTGACTTCCTTGTTATTTTTATCAATCACAGTGCTTGAAGCATTTCTTACCTTTGGGAAATGTGCAACACAGTGATGAGTACATGACTACGTGGCCTGAGTGGGGAAATATCCAGGGAGACTATAATTGATCAGCTTTACAATAAAATGCCGCATCAGCGTCGTCCAATGCGTGTGTATCAATCATGAGTTTCAGAGATGTGGGCATATAAAACTGCTTTTAATATTACTCAGTTAACGTGATTTTTATTTAAAAGGGAAAAAGGAGAAGCAAAGGGTATGAGGGGGGTAGGGGGAAGAGAAAGTTCTCTGTCTTCTGGCAGAGAAGCCATAATCACCCACCCACCTTTCTCCAGTGCTAAACAGAGGACATGTGGTGTGCTCATCTCCTGGGCCCACTTGGACCAGGGAAAAGTCCCATGTTTGACATTCTATGACATCCCTCCAAGTGGAAATTTTTATGTAGAGGCATATTAATACATGTATCTTCATTCAAGGGAAAGAACAGACATGTGCTAAATGCTGAGAAATCAGGTGGTGTTTACAGAACACTACAGAGAAAGAATCTTTTGCAATCTAGAAAACTAAATCACCTAGCAAGGTAGACAGTTGTATGTTTAAATCTAGTTTACCTATTAAATCATTCTTATTATTCAGATTAGCTTAATAGTTATAAGTGTTATTTTGGGAAAAGTCCTCTCTCCTTTTTTGGACAGATTCTGTATGTAAGGACTTTTAACTAGTCTTGTGGTTGGCTATTCAGCTACAGACAGACCTTTGCCTTTCACATTAATTTTTTTTCCCTCAGAGCTTATGTTTGGATGTTTACTATGTCCTTAAAGATGTCCTGAAAGGAAAAACTAAACCTCGGTTTTCAGAATGGAAATTAAAGGAGACAAAGGCTACATGGTAATTTGGCAAGTCTATTGTTTCATTGACTGTCATTCATTCATTCTTAAAATTAAGTGCCTACGATGGGCCAAGCCCTGTCTAGGCATTGGGTCTGTAATGGTAAGTAAAAACTCATGAGGTCCCTGCACCCATGGGGTTGATTTACCTTCTCCTTACTTTTCTCCACCCATTTTAAGGGCAGTTTCTAAGAGTTTGAAGGCCTACAAAAACTGCAGGCTTTTTGTTCCTTAAAGGTTTTGTTTGTTTGTTGTGGATTACCAAGGTCCTATTTCATGACGGTGATTTCCTTGACTATAGAGAGGGCATATTATAAAATCTGGACTATCCTGCAGAATTTCTGGAAGGATAATCATTTAATACTAAATCAGGGTTTAGGGAAGTAGAATGGTATACCTAAAATGATGATATTTTAAATATTGATCACACCACTTGTGGGTAAATAGGCCTCAAAAGAAGAATGAATACAGGTGAGCCTTGCATAGAACTAGACTGTATATTTGGTGTCTACAGTAATCCTCACATTTTCTGAGGGCACTATTTTCATGATGCTTTTGATTTTGTTATTATGAAAAGTAGAGGGCTTCCCTGGTGGCGCAGTGGTTGAGAGTCCGCCTGCCGATGCAGGGGACACGGGTTCATGCCCTGGTCCGGGAAGATCCCACATGCCGCGGAGCGGCTGGGCCCATGAGCCATGGCCGCTGAGCCTGTGCGTCTGGAGCCTGTGCTCCGCAGCAGGAGAGGCCACAGCAGTGAGAGGCCCGTGTACCGCAAAAAAAAAAAAAAAAGAAAAGTAGAGATAAACTGATATCAGAGGGCATTGGAAAGGATCTCAGGAGAGAACCAAGGTGAAAAGGAGAAGAGTCGATGTTTCAGCTAACGCTGGACAGGAGAGTAGATTATCTTACTTATTTTTGGAAAAGCTTCATTGATTACACTGACAGTCGTAAGTGATTTTAAGCAAGAAAGTGGATGCCATCCCCAGCCCACCTGATACACATGCTATTTTTCAAGATTAATCTGTAGGATTGTGCATGAAAGGCAGAAGTGGGGTAGAGACTGGCAATGGGAAAGGCAGTGAGGGAGGCTTCCTGGAAGCACGAGGTTGGTTATTTGTGATTTGGGCCCGTAGAGATTAGTGGCTTTGGGAGTGAAAAATAAAGGGCAGAAGGAGAAGTTCAACAGAAATGAAAAACAAACAAACAGCAACTTGGAAAACAGAATTTCTTCCAGTGGGAAGTGCTCAATCCACTCCATGGGAGACAAAACCAACGCTACTTACTGCTCTGGAGTCTGTGAGGGGCGACCGGACATGAAGCTGCGACATTCCTCAGGTGCAGAGGTCACCTGGCCTTTATCCACAATGCTTCCTGCCTCTGACCTGTGCAAATGGTACATTCCACCGATCACAACATAGCAGGACACCACCTCCCAATACTTCATATACTTCATAAAGCAAAACACTTTGTTATAGACAACTTAAATGCCCTGCAAACCCTATACCATCATGAGTCTATGTCGGTATGGAACATATCCTACCATTTGAGTCATGACCTAGCTACCTTATTGCCTAAGGATACCACCATCATTGCAGACAGAGCCATTAACTACTGGCAGGATTTTAAGATTAGGTATTTCTTTTAATCTCTGTAAGTGGCAATTCTTATATAATAGGCATACAATAAATTCATATTCATTAGAAGAAAAAATAATTGGGCATTGCTCAGCAATTTTTCTTTTGCCATGTTAAAAATATTACTTGCTGAACAGGATGATACGGTATCAGTAATTGCTTTTCCTTTCTGGATAAGAATGTAAGTTAGCTATAGAAGGGACCAAAACACAGATAACATTTTACCACGTAATTAAGAGCTATGAAGTGTGGTTCAAGTGTATGAAAGTTTGGGATCAACTGAGCTCTGATTCATTCAAAGGCAGCATTTATTTGACAGTAAACTCATTCCTTTTCTAATCTGTTGCTGGGCCACCACCAGTGATATCACTCGTACAAAAAATTATAGTTCCCCCATCCCTGTACTGGAGTTACACACCACGTAGGAACCACACGGACAGTACAACAGAAGATTATATTCTACAGACATAGGCAAACCCTCATATTCAGAGAGCTCAAGCTTCCAACCTTTTACCACCTCCAGGCTTAGATTCTGGTTCATTTTCCTCCACCTTTTTCCCTGGTGCCAACTTCTCAGCACTATCAAGCAAAGCACTGAGGGCCACTCTCCTGAAGACATTCCCATGGGCCTCTTTGATAAACTGGACCAGCTGACGGATGTCACAATACAGCCCCTGTTTGGAGGCCAGAAAGAAAGTGTGGGGAAAGATAGCTGTGATTGAATAGTGTCCACAGAAAGAGGGGTAGAAGGTAATTCCTTGGATCTAGATGAGCATTGGAATCATAAGAAGAAAACATATTACTACAGTGAAACCAACGGTATCCTGTCCCTCCATTGTTCCTATGGTAACATTACCAAGAACCTTGCCCATCATCCTTAGTATGAAAAAAGATGGTTACCATGCTTCATATTCAGAAAGTTGGCTGTATCATTAGAAAGACATCAATTTATACTTTTAACCACTGGATTCCCAAGCTTTTAATTTTCTCTCTTAATTGTGACTTCTGAAGAGATGCCTGCAAAAAAAAGGCAATCAGAATTTTGTCTAGACTAGAGATTTCAGTCTCTGTTCAGCTTCTCCAAATTTTCTGCATCATTGTGATAAAATATGCTAAGTCCTCTAGATACTTCCAACAGAGCCTGATATTCAAGGATGATCCATTTTGCTTCACAGATTTAACAAATAATACGTATGTTGTAGCCCATTTGAACATGAGCTTGACTATGGACTTAAGATGATACAGGGCTGTTAAAACCAACATATTAGTGATTCAACTTTTAATGCAGGACTTTTATTTTAAAGATATTAAGCTTTGCATTCAGCATTTCCCCCACTCTCTTCTCTCTTTAAGAAGGTAGTTACTGGGCTTCCCTGGTGGCGCAGTGGTTGAGAGTCCGCCTGCCGATGCAGGGGACACGGGTTCATGCCCCGGTCCGGGAAGATCCCACAAGATCCCACGTGCCGCGGAGCGGCTGGGCCCGTGAGCCATGGCCGCTGAGCCTGCGCGTCTGGAGCCTGTGCTCCGCAACGGGAGAGGACACAACAGTGAGAGGCCCGTGTACCACAAAAAAAAAAAAAAAAAGAAGGTAGTTACTTATATTCTTTGTCTTAGGAAACGTTCATGACAAAGCAGAACACAGAAGCCTACAGAACACTTATCTTATAACCCTTTTGGGTTTCAAAACCTAAGACCACTGGGACAATTATGCCTATGATGTTTAGAAAAGCAGAAGGAAGAACTACTAAGGAAAACATAGAATGTCCTTTGGATCCTGTGGGCAGCAAGGCCCTATGCTCTCACTCTGCAATTTGGTGGCTCCTCCATGGAAGGCAAGGCCCCAGAAAGCAAGGGTTCCAAACTCACCAGAGAGCCCATCCCTAAGCAGCAGAGAGTACTACGTGAACTAATAAGCATGACTGATGACTGAAACCCACGGAGCCTCACCAGGCGTTGGGTCCTACCTAAGACTTGGGGATCTTTGCACTACTCTGTGAGGTGGGGAGACCCATGAATGACTGAGGCTCAACTTCCAGCCATTCTGGTGGAATGGGGGTCCAAAGCCAAACTTAAGTTGATTTAAAGAAAATTAAGAAATATAGTATCTCTTCTATACACGAGTTTGTAGGTTAAGACTTATAAGAGCTTGCATATACTATAATCAACTTGTCAAATTACTTCTTGCCATGACCAAACCAAATGCATGGATGGTACCCAAGTTATTCACAAACTCCAAGAACCTTGCTAGGATGGCTTCAACAATCAGCAAAATTAAATTCCTTTTCATTTGGGGTTTTGTTCTGTTTATCTCAAGTTAAGTGAATACATAGTTTCAGTGGTTTAGAGTAGCTTAAGACCATTTCTTTGACTTAGGTAGATTAGCAAATAGTGTCCATATGTGTAAATGGGCTGATTTCTGCATAAGAGTCATTGTATCTAACAGATCGGTAAGACAGAGAAATGTTTCTTTATTCCTAGGAGAGACCTGAATTCATCTAGTCATATCAGATGTCTCAGTCTTCATCCACATTTTACTATCCCAAACCACAATCTCCTTAGTAGCAATTAAACGCTAACCTTTTATAGCCTGGCTCTCTGTACCTGTGGCTTCAGTGGTTTAATTAACAGTCTTTGTCTTTTTGAAGAGTAGCTAAAAGATTACAGTGTTCGATAAAAGAAGGCAAAACCCATTTCAGCAGCATATTTGCGTTAATTTTTAAAGTAAGCATGGTTTCAAACAAAAGCTTGGTATAACTTTCTTTAATATTTCATGAGCCAACACGCTGGGCTCTAGCACCTTCTCTCTGAAGGGCTCTTAAGTACCTAGCAACGATCCCAGCAACTACCACAGAACCTCTGAGATGGAAGAGATAATCCACTTGGCAGGTAGGATAACAAGAAACGGAGGAGAAATGTGTTGCTGAGTTTCTACTGAGAGTTACTGGTGACACTGGGAAAATAGATATTTTAACTTTAAAAGTTTTAGACTTCACTTCTCTTTCTCAAGGCCACGGCACGAGACTGAGAACTCCTGTGGGAAGAAGAGGTGAGCTTCTCACCAGATTCTCAGGGCTGTGCAATTCATGCGTAGTTGAAGCGCAGCGTGTGATGAGGGATTTAAACATGGCGCTGACGATGATGCCTTCCACATTTTGGGCTGTGGATTTGTTGTCCACCGTGCTGAAGTTATTTCCAAACCCAGCCTTGTCTGGAATGCAAAGGCACCAATTAAAGGCAGTGTTTCCATTCAGCTACATAGTTTAAAGAAGTAATGAAGTACTCCAGGACTTACCGAAGGGCTACACAAAATACAGACACAGAGGACTGAGGATACTCCCGGTTTGATCATCTCTATGAGGACTTAAAGATAAACAACTCATAGTCTCCTTCAGAGTCTTTACTATGACACATTCCACCACTTTGAGAAATGTTTTAAATGATAACTCTTAGCAACAAAAAGAGGATCAACTGTTGACCCTATGAAAGTCTTTTAAACCTAAGTAGTTTTTAAATAGGTGATCATGTAAAAAAATATATGGTTTACTGAATGGTCCCTCAGTGGAGACAGACTTAATTTGATTTGGCTTTTTTGGTGGTGAAGAAGGCTGGCTTCTCACTGGAAACTGTTCAGTCTGTGAGAAGCGGAGTGAGGTTGGGCTGACCAGGGGAGCTGGCAGGGGGAGAAGAGGGGGGACAGGGCCCTGCAGGGGCATTCATGCCAGCACTGGAAACACAAAAGACTGAGTCTGGCCAAGAGCTGCACAAGACTTCTAGCAGCTTCTAGGGAGTCCAGAGACTCCACAGCCACATGAATTGGAAAAATCTACCACCTCCCTCGGATCCGCCTCCTTATAACTCATTCACACATGAAACGCCGGTGAACTGAGGCCATCACCCTATGTGGCATTTTAGGCCACTTTTTCACATTTCCATGGACACATTCTGTGGCCTTGCCAGGGTATTCCTCATAGCTTGCGAGCCACCTGTGGACTGTAGGGGCAGGATGTGTGCAGCTCCAAGGCTGGTCAGATAGGGATGTGTGTCTCTGGCTGGCTGATTCATCGTGAGCCGCTTTAACGTCTCAAGAGTTCCAGAGGGAATTCATCACTTTAAAGGAACAGACCTTATTACCAACCTCTCACTGTCTGTGTCAATGGGCCGCGGATTCTCTTTAGATTTTACATTACAGAAAGAAATGTTTTAGTCTATTCTTATAGTTTCTATCTCAAATAGGTTAAAAAAGAGGGAAAAAAAAGTTTGTAATCAAGAAGTTCTCTTGCAGTACCTCAACTACGACTCTCACTTCATTGATTTATAAATTTGTTATGTGCTTGGCTTAAAACAATTTCAATAACATAGATTATTTCAGGGATTCTATAGGGAACAATATTTTCCTTTACTGTGAAAACCAAACAATAAAGCCTGGGGTACAAACAGAAAAACTGTTTCTAAATCCATCACAAATAAAAGGGGGAGTGGCATGAATTGGGGGGTTGGGATTCACGTATACACACTACTATGTATAAAATAGATAACTAATGAGAACCTACTGTATAGCACAGGGAACTCTACTCAGTGCTCTGTGGTGACCTAACTGGGAAAGAAATCCAAAAAAGAGGGGATATCTGTATACATATAGCTGATTCACTTTGCTGTACAATGGAAATGAATACAACATTGTAAAGCAACTATACTCCAATAAAAATTAAAAAGAAAAAAAGATTATGAAAGCAGGAAAAATAAATAAATCCATCAAATATAGCTCCATTATAAATTAATCAACCACTATCACACATATACTATATAAACAATAACAGCCTATACTAAGAAGTTATTTCTTCCCAGACTCTAATTAAAATGTATATTTTACTCAATCAGGCTTCATACATCACCTTCATTTCATTACTGCATTTGCATTCAAGTGGTATTGGAGGTGTTCATGTATTATGGATGCCATTCGTGTTCACTGGTTGTGCCCTGTAATATAGGTCTCTATACTGGAGTTTTCCTAAAGCCATGAAGCTATAGTTTATGAGCCTATCTATAGATCCCTTTGCCCATTCTTTTTAAAATTCAGTATATGTGTATATCAAAATTATGTTACTACTATGTTTACTGTCATGTTTTTTTTTTTTTCCTTTCCTATTTTATTTTGTGAAAAAATCACCAAGCACTATGCCTGGCTCATTTCATATTTGTTGAACTAATGAATATAGTTCTTTGTTCCTTGATCCTTGCCTCAGAAGTCATATGACAGAAAGTCACGGGAGAGAGAGGAGTGCCACGAGTAGAGCGTAAGGATAGAGGGGCTACAGGTGAGGGTGCCGCAGCTTTTCCAAATTCCCCTCTGCTGAGCTAAGTTGTCCTCAGAAAGCCTCTAAAGTGTGTCAAAGATGATGTACAAGCTTCTCGTGTTCATATTTTATTACACACACGATGCACACGCACACAGGTATCTTTTCCTCTCCCTTCTACCCCTGGAAATTTAGGGTGTCTCTGAAATGCTACCTGCTTTACCTCCCAGCGAGTTCTCCTAGAACTCGGTCCAGCTTTACTTACTGTCGGTGACCGGCTCCATACAAAATCCTAGCAGAGCATGCAAGAAGTCCACTACGTTATTGAGAGAGTCTTTGTTCACATAGTCCCTCATGGTTTGTCGGAACTGCATCTTATCTAGCTTGTATAACTTAGTGAGGCAGTTCTGGGCCTGCAAGGAAGGAAGAAAAGTGAAGAAGTCACAGGTACCAGCTTAAGCTACAGGGACACCAGTGGTCTGCGACAGAAGCCCTCAAAAGGCAAACATTTCCATCCATCCCTGCCGGCTGCCGCCCACCAACCCCGCCAGCCCCTCCTGTCTGAGAATGCATTGGGCAGAGACAGGTTGAGCAGTACTAGGTATATGACTTGGAGAAGGGCTGCTCCTCAGGAGAAACCCCAAACTAGGGGCTAGTGCTGTCCCAGAAAGAGCTCAGTATTTTTGCCAAGATCAAGATTTTAAGATCTCAAGGAAAAACTTAAAGTGTAAAATTTAGGTAGGTGATAGGATTGGTCATCAAGGTTTAGAAAACCTCAAAGGGTTTGTGCCATGGGAAGGAGCAGGCCACTCCCATGCTCAGCTGTCTTGAATTTAAGTAGATTTAACAGATGGTGTGACGGGGCTGTAGGAAGTGCTTTGTCCAGAGTCCTCTTATATGGTCAGGAGGGAAGGATCTTTGAAACATGAAAGAGGCATAAAATAAAGGCAAGTCTAGTTTGTTGATTTTTGTGTCTGCTTCTGAATGTGGAAGTTTGGTATTTAAACAGAAGTTGGTCTTCAGGATACGAAAAGCAATTGACCATTCACTAGGCCCTGCTACTCAAAAATATATTTCTTATGATCCAGCAAATAATTTTGCCATCTAGCAAAGAAAAAGGAAGTAATCCCCACCATCAGAACAAATAAAATCACATTCATTGGTTGGAGAAGGCCACAGACAGGATGCGCTAATACTGAGACCCTTAGACGTCTCCCTAACCCTCTCTTACTACTGAGAGAAAAATCACATTTGTGCAGTGCTTTGCTGTTTAAAATGCGTTTCTTGCTTGTAAGTGCATAACGACATTGGACTTTCACACCTTCTCTGTGATTTGAAGAGTTTCCCTATATTACAGCAGAAGAAACTGAGACTCAAAGAAGTCAAGGACTTTGCCCAAGTTGATACACCAAGTTTCACAGGAGAGCCAAAATTAGAAGCCAGGGTCTTACCTCCTTATAGTGGTTATTTCTCCTATGATATAATAGTCACATGAATAGTTTAGATAGTGATTGTTGAGGAAAATGTATCTAGATAACACCTACTTTGAAAAAAGATTTAAGATGACCAATAATAGAGATTAGTTGATATCTTGTGGAGAACAAGATCATCATAAAAAAGAAAGTCCTTAACAATGGAATGAAATCAGAAAATGATAAGAGAGAACTCTGGATTGAGGGGAAAAAGCTAAAGATCAAATGGGAGGGGACTTCCCTGGTGGCGCAGCGGTTAAGAATCCGCTTGCCAATGCAGGGGACACTGGTTCAAGCCCTGGTCTGGGAAGATCCCACATACCGTGGAGCAACTAAGCCCGTGCGCCACAACTACTGAGGCTGCACGCCACAACTACTGAAGCCCGTGCACCTAGAGTCTGTGCACTGCAACAAGAGAAGCCACTGCGATGAGAAGCCTGCGCACCACAACGAAGAGTAGCTCCTGCTTGCCGCAACTAGAGAAAGCCCACGGGCAGCAACGAAGACCCAATGCAGACAAAAATAAATAAAATAAATTTAAAAAAAATAAAGAAGGGAGGGGTGGCTGGGTGAGGACAACCTTAAAGGAGGATAGAGAAATTTGGACAATCAGACAGAAGCAAGGAAGTTACATCCCTGAGAAAGCAGTCCCTGAGAACTGGGACTTATTGATGGGCCTTAATGGTGGCCCAGAAGAAAATTTAAGTTACATGACCATTTTGACAAATCAAGGCCCAGAGAAAGATTCTTGGAAAACTCGAGAGGAAAAAGGAAGATTATAAAAGGTTGAAAACTGTAATTAGCAATAGGCATCCTGGTGTGACCTTGTTATAGTCTCTCCATCTGTATCACAAAGTCAGGCGGATTGATTTTTTTTCTTCCATTTTTCCTTTACTCGGTCATAGAAGATTGGGAAATTAGGTGTTAACCAGAGGTTACTGGTTGCTAGCTGTAAAGCAAGCTTCTTTTCTTATAAAATAAATGATTCTTGCTATAAAATGAAGCCTGTAAAGTACTTCTTGCTTCTCTGTAAAATACACCAAAAAATGCATTGTTTCAAATCTGCTCTTTAGAGGCTATTAGGACGTCTGAATGAGTTCAATCAGAAGTTTAAGCAAGAATCAGAATATCAAACCATAAGCATTTTGATTCTGAATGAATATTTTAAACTTCTCCAAGAGATATAAAGAGTGAATTCCCTTTCAATAATTTGGGACAAGCTAATGATTAAACTATCCCAGGAAACATGCTGGAATTGCTAGGCACTTTGATGAACATCATTGCAGTACTAATCTGTTTATTAAAAAAATAAAATATAGAGGACCTGATCTGGTAGAGGTAAGAAATATCTTTAATATATTAAAAGTAACTTCTGACAATCTAATGCCAGAGAAATCTGGAAATATCTAGCTTCCTGAATTAGACATTCCCAGGGAATATTGCTCAAATTTCTCTCTCGGGGCTTCCCTGGTGGCACAGTGGTTGAGAGTCCGCCTGCCGATGCAGGGGACACGGGTTCGTGCCCCGGTCCGGGAAGATCCCACATGCCGCGGAGCGGCTGGGCCCGTGAGCCATGGCCGCTGAGCCTACACGTCCGGAGCCTGTGCTCCGCAACGGGAGAGGCCACAACAGTGAGAGGCCCGTGTACCGCAAAAAAAAAAAAAAAAAACTTCCCTCTTGGACAAGGTGTTTACTAAGCATGGACAAGTAAGTATAATCCCTATAGTGAGTACTGAACTGGGCTACTAGAGAATAGAGGTATTGCCACGTAAATCGACAAAGTTGAGAAGGCAGGTAGAAAACTGGACATCCTGACAGGAAATATTCAGTACTCTTGAGGAAAGAACACATGGTGATTAAGCAGTAACAACAGCCTCTCAAGTGGTTTCTGATCCAACTAGCCCTACCTTCTCCTATTCTAGAAAGACAGGTTCTGATGTCAAAACGAGTTTATACCTCCAACTACAGCACGACACTTCCTTTTATATTTTGATGCTTGATTTCATAGAATTAGTTTTCTGCATGAGGAGTGATGTGGTTTTAGCCTTGAAGGCGTTTATTCATACTGTGATAGAATAAAAATCAAAGATCAAAAATCACATACACATGTGCAGAGATGGGGGCAATGTCAGCTTTCTACTGCCTTATTACTTATTATTTTGATTTCTTAAAATTTGGGGCCTCAAAATCTAGATCTTGGTCAAAGTTTTCAAGTTTCAGAATTTAGAAGTTAATTACTACGAATAAAACTCCCCCATGCAAATAATTAATATAATACAACACAAGCGAATATAAACGAAAGAGAATGATATACAGATGCATAGATAGGTAGATGATAGATTAGGAAAGTAACCCAGCATGCTAAGGCTGTGTGAACGTTTCACGACAAAACCTAATACCAAGGAAAAATGGGCTGGCATTAGACTTTGGCATGATCCTAAAACTCTGCTAAGATATGCCAAAAGGTTTCCTGGTCTCAAATTTGCATCAACCCCTTATTTTTAAGGGAATATTTTCTTATTATTTCAGTTCAAGAGTATGTATGAGGGCAACTGTTGCAGTTTGGACTTGTTGTGGAGGTGGGTTATTGCTCAAGTCTTAAGTGAACAGTAGTCATCAGTGGAGGCAAATGAAAATGAGCTGGAATTACATTTCCATGTTCCATTACAGAATTATGCTTTGCAAGCCTGAGCGCAGAGTTTCAAGTTTCACACAGTTCAAAGAGATATGATCTCAAATATTTAGTAGTCAAGGTTCATTCTCAAACAAAGCAGCCAGAAAATGACTGGCCACTTTTGTAGTCCTATTTTGTCCCAATAAGGGCCATTTTCCATATCTAAGAACAACAGACCAAGTCCTAAACTTTGGTCCCTTTTTCTAATATAACGTATGCTTCCATAGTGCCCAGGCAGGTGATTAAAAAGTTATTTGCCACGGACTATCAGAAGCTTGCTAAATGTATTCATTTTTGCAACGTTCTTTCAAACTCGAATTCACATGTTCCAATTATACACTCTTTTACCAGTTGGGAGTTGGCCTGCCCAGGCAGGAGGCAGAAGTGGTTTTCCCAATTAAACTTTCCTAAGCCTGGGTTTTAGATGTCTTGAGATATCTTGTGGGAATCCTCCCACCTTAAGACAGCATTAATTACCCTTACAAAATACAGTATTCTTCAGGGAACACTGACCCTCATTGTCAAAGGACTCATGCCTAATTTGGAGGGAGGGAAGAAGAAGAGGAAATGGAATCTACTTTAGTTCTCTTACATTCTCCCGGAATACCTGGTGTCTCAGACGATCCCCAGAGAGCCCTCGGTGTCCTTCTCCGCAACCATAGGCACATCCCAGAGACTTCACTATTTTGATGAGCATGGTTAGAGCAAGCCTATGGTTGCTGACGGGCGTACTTTCATCCTAGTACCCATGAACGAGAAAGAAAGAAGATTCGGTTCATTTAGTCACTAGGATTCTTTTGGTGCTAAGACTCTATTTTATTATTAAACCAAGTTTCTATGCTTTGCAGCAAGCCCCTGCAATTTGGGAAACAGAATTGTCAAGGGCTCAACAGGCAAGCTAACTTTTCAAAACTCTAGAACGGACTTACGAGAAAGAAAATGTTTATGCATTTTGAACACCCTCTAGTGCTACAGGATATGAATGCAGACCTCTTTATTAGAAGACATGCTTTCGTATCCTCGTTAGACCATCAGAATAACTGTCTAGAGAGAGACAGTGTGGACTATCAGTGAAGAAAGCAAGTAGATTTTCCAGAAGGTACCCTCATCAGCAGGCTTCTGTTAATATCACCAAGCAAGGATTATTGCTAAATTTCTGGAACTGATCAAAGTCTGAAACTGTGAAATCATGTGGCAATTTCTGACATTTTCAAAGGACTTTTCTAATTTTATACCTTCGTTATATTGTAATATTCATGCACAAGCAAAGAGAGAATATGTAAAAAAAAACTGTAAATATTCAGCATGGTTCTTTGAGGCTAAATCGGAAGCCCTCCCGAGGTGAACTGTGAGAAGTGTTATCATGCTCTCTCTTGACTCATTTAATCCTTGCTCTTGGTGAAGAACATAGCTTCCAGAAAAATGAACTTTCTTGAATTATTTCCAAAGAAGCATAAGGAAACTGTTGCTAAGGAATGATGCAGATCCCAGCGTGGGAGTGCCATTACCTTCAGGAAGCTCCAACATTCCTCAGTCCTTCTAGCTACTTTCTGCTGTCAGCACAGCCACTGCGGACCTGAGAGTCCAGCTCCCGTTCCTTAATTGCGTATGACGGTAGGTAAATGAACTAATCTCTCTGTGCTTTAGTTTTCTCACCTGTGAATCGAGGCTCCTAATAGCTTCCCTTCCTACTTCATCAGCTTACCGTGCCAAACAAATGAAATAATGAATAAGAATTGCTCTGTAAATTGTGAAGGCCTTTTCCATCTTCATATGCTCAGGTTGATACATAAACTTTGGGGCCATCCACATAGAAAGTATACTCAAAAGCAGGGAGGGTGTGAAAGGGATGGGGGTTATCTAGACACCATGTGCTGTTCATTATGTGATGGGGTAGGCTCTCTGCTCCCCTAATGTTATATAATTGGTCCTTTTTTTCTAACCAAATGCTCATGTAGTGGATGTGGTGCTGGACTCCAGAGATGCCCCCTTCAGCACTGAACATTCATTCTCTGAGCCGCTGGGAGTATTGATGGATGATAGCTCTCAGGTGAGTCCCTCTCCAGGCATTGCCCTTAGCTAAAGAGACCTGCCTTGATCCAGGTTATGCTCTCCTCCTGGAAGCAGTCTGCCTCCAATGGCTGGTCAAGAGCATAAAGAGTGTGTGTGGGGAGGTGTGTGGAATAAAGTGGGCTCCCTTACTTCACCCGGGGATTACCTTGAAGAGCCATCCCGTCTCTGGAGCTCCCTGTGTGATGGGCTGAAGTCTCTGTTACAACTACACTGCAATTCAACTTCTCTCTCTGCCCCATCCTGCTTCTTTTACACCCCACAGACGTTGATCCTGAGCAGACACCCCAGGAAACCTCCTGTGTGCATATCTCCTTGTCTGAGTCTGTTTCTTGCGAACTCTACAGCTCAGATGCTTGTAAATGGAAGACTCAAACGTACACACACACAGATACATACATTTATTTATTTATACATGCGTACATACATACATACCAAATTCAGAAATGTTTTAAATTCAAATCTTAGCTCCATAACCTTGGGCAAGCTACTTAACCACTCTGTGCCCTACAAAATAAGAATCATAAAAATATGTATTTCACAGTTTGTGAGGTAAAACATGGAAGGCATGTAATAATAGCAAAACCAGTGTTAATTATTATTTCTAGGTGTGGGGCACTGCTATCTACTGGGGACAACATTGCGCAAATTAGAAAAGGCACTCCTCTCGGTGGATGAACTAGAAAAAGGTGAATCCTCTTGGTAGATGCAGCCCTTGGGTAAACAGCTTGGTGAGCAGAGCTCAGACTGGATTTCAGTCCTGTCTGGACTCCTTAGGCGAGAGCCCTTGTGGAGTACACAGCCTGCACAGCCAAAGGTCACCCTGGGTATGGGCTGATTTGGAAGATTGGCTTACATACATTTAAAAACTATTGATATCATATGTTCCTTTAAAGCAAATTCCTAGCTCCAAAAGCTTTTTGTAAATATCTATTTGTATTTCTTTGGACCTTCAGATGTCCTTGCGATTTTGGCTCCTCTAGCAGAAGACATTCAGAAAGTTGTATCCAGCTACAGGCAGAAATCAGGACAGATATTAAATAACATTTCAAGCTCTCAGTACCAGTTAGTGGCAAATATAGAAATAGAAATTAGATCTTCCTTTCTGAATTAATCAATTCCCGCATGCTCCTGGCATTACTAGGTTGCAAAATTAGATAAACCTCCTGATTCCACTGAAAATAACAGATGGGATAGAGGCAGAACAGACCTGTGTGACTCCCAAGTACAATGTATCTGACCTACGGTCAGGTATGATTTTATAAATTCTCTGTATTACAAAGAATATTATTCTGTAGAACTAACTAAAAAACATTTGTATCTTTGGTGGCTGTTTTGGAGAACACATTATCTGACTCTGTAAAATCCCATCCTGATTTGGTTAAAGAGCATTTATATTATCAAGTAGCATTTATATTATCAAGTTTCTAGTATGACAGCTAGATTTTAAATAGGTAAGAGACTTGCAGTTCTTTAATATGAAAGTAGATGAAAACACTACTTTGGGGACTTCCCTGGTAGCGCCGTAGATAAGACTCCGTACTCCCAATGAAGGGGGCTTGGGTTCGATCCCTGGTTGGGGAACTAGATTCCACATGCATGCCACAACTAAGAGTTTGTATGCCACAACTAAGGAGTCCACGTGCCGCAACTAAGGAGCCCGGGAGCTGCAACTAAGGAGCATGCTTGCCACAACTAAGACCTGGTGCAACCAAATAAATAAATATTAAAAAAAAACAAAACCAAAAGAAATCCCCACTACTTGGGTGAAATTTTTGAACTAAAAACAAAAACAAAACAGAAACAAAATTCTAATAATGAACTTCAGAGATCCTCATAAACATAACAAAGCCCTCATCAATTTAGGGAATATCTAAGCTTTACTGATAAGAGCTTATCAAAATTTCACAACTTTAATTTTTTTCTATTTTCCCCTGAATATTATGACATAATAACATAGCACTATTCTCTCTTTGAGTGGCCACCTAAATTGACAGGTAAAAAAATTGAAAATTTAAGAATCTCACTGTTTGCTGTGTTTATAAATTTGGTCCTTATAACTTGTATTTGTTTGCTAATTCCTACATAACTGTTGATTGAATAATTCCTTAGATCTTAGGATTCAATATCAAATCCCTTGTGATCTATATCATCATTTAGATAATTTTCATCTACAGTAAGATCTGAGGATCGTTGGATTGTCTTCAGTGATGTTTGGGAAAGTAAGAAGTTGGGGACCTTAAGTACCAGAAGATTCTATTAGAATTGGAAAACATATACATGATTGAGGCAGGAGAAGAAATCCTAAAGAAAAGCTTAGGTTCAGGAACCTAAGAATATTGGGGCAGAAATAATTAGATCAGAGCCCACAAATATTGGGAAAAATGAGAGTAGACAATCAGGGAAGAAACAGAGATGATTAAATGCACATTAAACATGCATCGGGTAGGACTGGAAAGAGATGGAGAAAAAAATATGAAAGAGGAAAGAGCACTGAAACACTTATTCAGATGTAAAAACCTGATAGCCTACAAGAAAATAACAATTTATATTCTAGATAATATGTTGGTGGTAGAACTCTGTACAGTGAAATCTTACACTTCTAAACACTTGGCCTGATGTGTAGATTGTCACCTGTTAGAGATTCAAATCTCTTGTTGATTTCAATTCCTTAATAGCATTTTCCAACTAAAACCCCAAATTGAAATCAGCATAAATTATATGGGTTTAAGCTGTAGTAGTTCTTATTTAAAATTCAAATTAAAAGAGAAAACTAATTAATGACATTAAGCACTGAGATCATAAATCAGGTGTTGTCAAGTCAAAGGGAATTAAATTCAGGAACAATCAGTAATAAGAAAGCTAAGGACACCTGGAAGTGACACACTGAGACATAAGAGAACCAAGGCTAGTCTTCCAAACCAACACCAGCAAAGCAACTAACTAAACAAAAATTTTCCCTTTCTTTCCCTTTACCTGTGATTGAAGCAGGCTACTTAAAAATGTGTTCCTTAAATCAAGAGAAAGAACTTTATTTAAATTTTTTCAGGAAAATTATACTGCTTATGATGGACTAAATGTTTGCGTCTCCCCCAAATTCATATGTTAAAGACCTAACCCCCCAGGGTGATGGCATTTGGAGATGTAGCCTTTGGTAAGTAAATTTTAGGGTTAAATGAGGTCATGAGAGTGGAGTCCTGGTACAATAGGATTAATGCCCTTATAAGAAGAGACACTGGAGAGCTTGCTCTCTCTTTCTCTGCGTGCACATAGAAAAAAGATGTCATGGGAGCACATAGCAAAATGGCAGCCACCTACAAGCCAAGAGAAGATGCTTCAGAATGAAATCTACCTTGCTGGCACCTTGATCTTGGACTTCTCAGCGTCCAGAACTGTGAGAAATAAATTGCTGTAGTTTAAGTCACCCAATCTATTGTATTTTGTTTTGGCCGCCTAAGAAGACTAGAATGCCACTCCATTAGGTCAGACCCTGAAAGTTTTGAGAGAGGGACTGTTGTTGGCAGACTGAGAATTATGGCAATGTAGTGTATCTGAGATATTCTCTTGCAGAATTAACATAACCAGGGAATTCGTTCTAACACTGCTTGGATGGCAATGGCTTCTGAATGTAGGATACAATTTCACGTAACTGTTTTTACTAATACCTGCTGAGAACCTAATGAAGAGATTTCTAGACTCACCACTTTCATGCTCTAGTGACTAGCTGCTATTCTGAGTCAACAAATTGCTGGCAAGAAAGATTTGGAAAGAAATCAGGAACAACATTTCAAGAGGACACAAAATGTGGTCCAGTCATACCTTCTCTTGGTTCTTATCGTTCTTCTCATGGGGGCCTCCTCCACCTCCACCTCCATCACCTCCTCCACCTCCTCCATTACCACCTCTTCCTTCTTCTCCTCCTCCATCTCCAGCTCCACTAACTGAAGGGCCCCCAAATCCAGAGGTGGAACTTCCAGATACTCCTTTGAACTGGAATGTTCCCTCACTTGGTCTTTTTTCCACAGTCACGTTCTCCTTGTTTTCACTCTTCTTTCTGTTCTTTTCTACACAGGGCACCACACCAAGTTGAAGCAAGCATTCCACGATGTTCAGTGCCACATCGCAGATGCGAGAACTGATGTCATGGTTAAGGACAAGATAAACAGCCTTCAGAACCACCTGGGGGAAGACAAAAGTAAACTGAGAGTGATTAAGTTACTTGAATTACCTCTTCCTAAATAGATTTGGTTATTCCATTTAATATATTTCCTTTAGGCTGTTCTATGCACTTAAGCATAAATAATTCAGGTAATTTTCAGATGATCTTATTAAGCTGCATTGGGACCTTGTGTATGTGCTTAATATAGAGTACAAATCACCCAAGGAATTAAAAATGTATAAGTGTGTTATATCACTTAAGGACTCTAAGACTTGCCATAATATAGACAGTTAATGGAGATAGCAAAACATAATGAATTAATGGGAGAGTAATTATTTGCCCAAATGGAAACTTGTTCAACTGATTTTTAAAATCAAAGTGTTTTAATTCCCTGCCAATAATGCTTTCTACCAATAATGGGTGAAGGGAAATGGTTTCCTTACGCACATAATAGAGGAACATTTGCACATTCGCAATTGTATCATTATCTACGTTCAATTTTAAAAGCAAAATATTTGCATGTTTAAATTATGTCCTTATATTGATTTTAAAATTTTAAATTATTTGCTGACACAGTTTCCCTAATGTGAAATTAAAAAATTGTGTGACATATATTTGTAAAATATAGCAACCCTTTCATTTGCTAATAACCATAATTAAGACAGGCATTCTTGAGAATGCAGGTTTAAATGTTTTAATGGACTTCTATTCATTTTCTCCTGCTATATGAGTGGTTTATAGTCATGCTGCTTATATAACAAAAGGAAACAAACTGAGAATTTTTTATTTCCATTCTAGGAAAGAAGGACTTGGCGTGCGTGTGCGCGCATGCGCGCATGCACACACACACACACACATTTACTACGTGTATTCAGGATTCACTAATGCTTTTAGATTATAAAATTATTCTGAGATCAGATCAAATCTAATGTAATGCTTAAGAAAAAAAGAAAAGAAAAGGTGCATCTAAGATGGGTGATACACTTGTGAAATTTTTTTAAAAAGGGTAGCTTTTTCAGGGACTTCCCTTGTGGCACAGTGGTTAAGACTCCACACTCCCAATGCAGGGGGCCGGTGTTCGATACTAGTCAGGGAACTAGATCCCACGTGTATGCCAAAACTAAGGAGGCCATGTGCCTCAACTAAGGAGCTGGCGAGCCGCAACTAAGGAGCCTGCCTGCCACAACTAAGACCCAGCACAACCAAATAAATAAATATTTTTTTTAAAGGGTAGATTTTTCGTTTAAAGGCTCAACATTTCTAAGAATTTATATGCACATTTTATTCAACACTGTCAAAACTGGGCCAAAGATTCAATATCTTTCAAGCTTCAGTAAGAAAAATTCTTGCTCCTTACAGAAAGATCAAGCATGCCATTCTTGTGGACAAAGTTATTGGTCCCATCAATATGTTCTGTGTCTTCCAAGTAGCTGTAGTTTATGCAGGAGTCTGTGAGGCTTCGAGGCAGGTTTGCACATGCCAGGGGTTCATGTGGCATCTCAGGTATAGGCACCTGGTTGCAGAGCTTCCTCATATGCTCACTGAAAAAGTCTGCATAGCCTACGTTAAATGACGCCAATGTGGTATTGAAGGTTGCAACTGTGATAGTGGAGATCTGGGATCGCACTAAAAAAAGGAAAGCAATGTCTTAGTTTTCCCCATATTAACCTACGACATCATGTTAGACAGTTATACTACTATTTAAATAATGACCACGATCACAGCATTAGCAGATATTTGACTAATAGTCTCAAAGCTATTCTCAACTCCCATGATGTTAAGTCATGTAATATCTGATAAACAATGAAGGCTATAGAAAATGTGAATTCTTAACTGGCTTCCTTGAGACCCAGGCTAGAATTTTTTGTCTAACAGGTGCATTTTACTCACTGTTAGATGACAGACCCTATTGGTATAGTTAAACCAGTTTGGTTGAAGTATTCCCCACAAGTAAATAGCTGTTAAAATATTTGGTTTTATCTAGTATATTTAGGTAACAGCAAACAAGAAATATTCTTTTTCACCTTTGCTTAAGAATAATGGAACATAAATTTGTGGTGGTAACTAATAGATGTCATCAAATACTTGAAGTACAGCCCAGGGAAAAGAGGGACTAAATTTATGCTCATAGGTTAAGAGCACAGAATAAGAAACCCCCATCTTGGATCCCATCCAGAGACACACATTTGCTCCACAGAAAGCACAAAATAGCGGCTGTCTGGAAAGGGAATAGGTGGTCTCGGAAGGCAGGGACTTTCCTCCCACAGAAAGTGGACAAGCCCTTCAGAGGGACATCACAGATGCCCTCAAGTTTCTCCAAGCTCTGTAGGTCTATGCTCTTTCGAAAACAACCATGAATGGCTTGCCCTTGCTTTCCCTGAGAGGCATGGTGTTCATAGTGTGCTATCCAATAGCTCTTGCTACTGAGGAAATTTTAAGAATGGCTCACAAGTAAATTATCAAGCAATATAATACACGAATGCAATTTTTCAAAAAGCACACGGAGCCAGATTACAATGAAAATGGAACATGGAATAAAAACAGGAAACGGAACCTGGACGCCCACCTGTAGCGGCCGCCTCCAACCCACCTTCCTTGACGGTGTTTTCCCCATGGCTGTTGGAGTGGTCCGGCAGGTCGCTCACCAGCGTGTGATGAGAGTGAGAGTGCCTGCCGCTCAGGCTCTCCATCTCAGTGGCCGCGTCCGAGCTGCCCCGCCGGGTAAATTTCCCTGAGATGGACAAGAGCACCACAAGAGGGTTTGAAAATCTGAAAGATTCTCTGCCAAGATTCTGTCTGTCCAAAGGACAGCAGTGATAGTGAGGGGGTATTAGGCAGTATGTGAGGCACAGCCGACTAGCCTGCCTTGGGAACGTTCAGGGTCGAGATGATTGATGACGCTGCCTGTGATAAGGTCAGCCCCAATCTAAGCCAAATGTCAGAAACCATCTGTTCGGCCCCCGCTAGCTGTCAGCTCTTGCTTTTAAGCTGGGCTTCTTAATATGACATCCAGAAAGATAAAAAAAAAAAGCTCCTTTTTCTTTTCGTTACATCTTCCCTTTTTAATATCTGAGTTAAAGGGAAGTCTGTCTTTGGATTCACAATGAAAGTTAATGCACAGAACCCTCTAAGGCCATGTGTCCACATCAAGAATGATCTAATATAGAAAACTTGCGGTTGCCAAGGTGGAGGGGGTGGAGGAGGGGAGAGAAGGAATGGGAATTGGGGATGAGCAGAGGCAAACTATTATATATAGGATGGATAAAGAACATCCTACTGTACAGCACAGGAAACTACAGTCAATATCCTGTGACAAATCGTAATGGAAAAGAATATGAAAAAGAATATCTATATATCTATATATATCTGAGTCACTTTGCTGTACAGAAGAAACACAATATTGTATATCAACTATACTTCAATAAAATAAAATCATTGAACTATAGAATGATCTAAGAAATAGGGCTATGACCTGTCTAATTAAACAGGATTGCTGCATAATTCAATTATCTGCATTTCTTTGGCTATGAAGACACAGCATTATTTTGGTCCTGGGGAGCCTGTATTTGGGCCCAAATTCCTTGACTAAACTGTTCAAGAAAGATCCACATTTCCCTGGGAGCCCTAGATCCAGATTTCTAAACAGGTCACTGAAGCTCTGCCCTACTTTGGAAGGTCTTTGTGGTCACCTAAAATGGTGGTTTGCCAGCCTCCTTTTTCCATGCCTCGCCTGTCTTCTCCAAGCCCGGAGAAACTTCCGAAGGAGAATGCGCTGCAGGTGGGGGACACATCCAGGTGGTCCTCGTGCAGCAGGAATGGCACTCCCATTCTCCGAGGCCGCCTCTTCCCCGCGTGGTGGAATGGGATGGAACCTTTTCTCTCTCTGTCTTCTTTGCGGCTCTTGAACTACAGAAATGAGAGATGAAGGGTCAGGCACAGGGCAAAGGCAAGGTTACAGTTTGCTTCCCAAAGGGCTCCATGACCTGGGGTAAAATACAGGAAAAGGAGACCTGGAAAGTCACTGAATGTCATCCAGTAGAGATGGAAGAAATTTCTACAATGTGTCAAAAGAGTGAAAGAAACTAAGGGAAAGATAATGTATTTCCTGGGCTTTTTTTTCTTTTGCTGGGTTGGGTTTGAGGAGTGCTTCTCAAAGTGTAGTTCCTAGACCAGCAGCATCAGTGCCTGGGAAACTGTCAGAAATGCAGATTTTCAGGTTCAACCCCAGACATACCGCATCAGAAACCAAAAAGGGGAAACCAGCAATGTGTTTTCATAAGCCCTGTAGGTGATTCTGATGCTTGGTAAAACTTGAGAAGCCCTGGATTAGAGTATAGGATCCCTGAGCCATCACTTGGATCAGCCAGTCTTTTTCTGTTCCATTTCTCCAGACTGAGATACATTGTTTCAACCAAACAACTTCATATGTGTGCCTCTGCCCATAAGGAGAGGCAACTCTATACTCCTACCAGTCAAATAAGTTCAAGGTCCAGTATAACTAAGAGTTTAGAATTGCTTGGAAATCTTTTAAAATATATCGACGTCTGGGCCTAACCTTCAGCAATTGTGACTGAATAGGTGTGGGGTCAGACCTGGGCACTTGAATTTTTTTAAGTTCTGCAGATTCTCATGTGCAGCCAGTATGGAAAACCTCTTTTGCCCCCACTGATTGACATTTTTAGAAAAACTACAGCCATTGCTTATTACTACATCATCAATGAAGGCAGAGCACTGCTTGTGTGGCAACACTCTGAGTTCATAGATAGGTTGTTAATTCTGTGTTATTCACTGACATAAACCAGTCATTTTGCAAAAGAGAAAAATAAGCCATCACACATATATTATTCTACATGTATTATTTTCTATTTGATTAGCTCCATTCACTTATAAAATAGAGAGGTGAAGTGTGGATTCATAAGAGCATGAATTACTTAGTTAGAAGACCTAGTTTTGAGTTTGGACTCAACCTTTCAAAAACTACATAAAGTTTTTAAGGCTCAGTCTCATTTCATTTCATATTTTTTTTGGAGAATAATAATTAACATTTATTGAGTACTTGCTAAGTGCCAGGCACAATAAAGACGTTACATGCATTATCTCAATCCTCATAACCTTTTGAGGTAAGTATATTATGTACCCATTTATAGATGAAGAAACCAATATCATTTTGCCAGTATCGCATAGGTAGAAAGTGGTAGGGTTGGAATTTGAACCCCAGTCAACTGACTCCCAAGTCAGTTTATTTGCACAAAGACTCCACCTTTAATTTCCCACCTTTAGGGTTCTAGCTTCTTATGGATGTTCAATAAATGTTTATTGAATGGAAACCTACACTGTCATTCACAAAGAGAAGTGATGGTCATAAACCTAGGGATCAGTTATAAGGATTTACTACTTCATCAACAAAACTTGATTTGTCCATTGCCTTTGAAACAGAGATGATTTCAAGAATAAATGTTCCATGATGATCCCAACACTTTAAGAACTGCAGTAAGACCCAGTTTCTTAGGTGTAAATTGTGGAGAATAAAAATCTCATTGGAGGACTTCCCTGGTGGTACAGTGCTTAAGAATCCGCCTGCCAATGCAGGGGACACGGGTTCGAGCCCTGGTCCGGGAAGATCCCACATGCTGCGGAGCAACTAAGCCCGTGCACCTCAACTACTGAGCCTGCACTCTAGAGCCCGTGAGCCACAACTACTGAGCCTGTGTGCCACAACTACTGAAGCCCGTGCGCCTAGAGCCTGTGCTCTGCAACAAGAGAAGCCACCACAATGAGAAGCCTGCTCACTGCAACGAAGAGTAGCCCCCGCTCACCACGACTAGAGAAAGCCCGTGCGCAGCAACAAAGACCCAACATAGCCAAAAATAAATAAATAAATAATAAATAAATTAAAAAGAAAACAACAAAACAGACCTTAGGGGAAAAAAATCTCATTGGATTAAATGAGAATTATTTATATAAAGTGCTAGGTAAAATGAGAATGAGCCATACAAATGTAAGTTACCATTACTGCTACTACAACCTTGTCCATAACCACGCTACTAAAAGCACTTTACACACATCATCAGGATTGAATTCTGTAACAACCCCACATGACATGTAGAATGGGAAGTACTCATGCACAAGGAGGGACTTGCCCAAGGTCATGCTGCCCAAGGTCATGCTGCCAGCCAGTGCTATAATTGGGAGTGGACCTCTGTTCTGAAGTCCTTCCCCATCCCACCCAACTCTGCAGCATGATCAGAAGCACCTCATGCCCCACCGTGTATTTTTTTTTTTATTACCAAAATGCAAAGAACATAAATGGTTCTACTCACCTTCTTAAAAATGTTCATGCCAAGGTCTGAAGAAAGATCCGGGACTGCAGACCTACGTAGGTTGGTCAATGAAACTCTGGAAAAAGCCTCAGAGCTGAGAGATTTTTCCTCTTCATTACACTTCATGGTGAGATCCTTAGTAGACAATAAAGGTAGATTAATGATCAAGGACTTAGAGATATATTTCATATTAATTGTAACTTCTGTTTGGAGTTTCAACAGTGAGACTACAAAGTTCCAGATTTAGGAAAGCTAAGAAAATAAGGAGGGGACAGGTATCTCTTTTTCTCTTTCTATTAAAAAAAAAAAAAGTATTTTTACATTTAATGATTCACCAGAGGAGATATTCACTTTGGGCAGAACCATCTATTACTAAAACAGAGCATATTTCCTTTTCATTCTGATATTGCTCCTGTTTATTTTCAGAATACGCAGACATCTTTT
Source organism: Pseudorca crassidens (assembly GCF_039906515.1). Classification (NCBI taxonomy): domain Eukaryota; kingdom Metazoa; phylum Chordata; class Mammalia; order Artiodactyla; family Delphinidae; genus Pseudorca; species Pseudorca crassidens. The sequence goes on from NC_090301.1 coordinate 27,081,312, forward strand.
AGACGCAGCCAAATCACATTTCAGTAAGCCCAGACGACTGGAACACGCAGTGAATCGTACTTTTCTCTACATAGTCAATATGTGGTATTGATGAAAAGGATGAAAAGAACAAGCATTCAAGCTGGTATTAGGACTTTCATTTATCAAAAAGCGATTTTCAGGGGGATGTCATCAGTACACATTCAGTTTACTCCTCCAAACATCTATAATAAAGAGCGAGACTATATATCAAAAAATGAAATTGCTAATGACGACATTGAGGCACTGGAAAATGTTGAGTTATGCAAAAGGAGGTTAAATCACGTTCAGTAAAGTGCTAGTGTCATGCATTTTATAATATCATCAATTGACACTTATATGTGAAAACTCTCAATTGACTAGCACTTTGATTAACCAGAGGATCCATTTTCCATTATCCTGGATCAACAGAGGCTTACTCTAGATGACTGTGTGTAAGAGGCATTTAGATAGCACCTCTTTGAATGGTCAATTAAATGCTAAAGAACGGCAAAAGGGTCCAGCAGTAAAAGATGGAAAATAGCATCAGAGTAACCCACCAATCCAACAGTCAGCACTGGGATAAATAAGAGCTGGATGCACAGAAGAAACAAAGAATCTGTTATGGCTGAAGTTGTTGGCTCAAATGATAATGGACCAAGTTTCTCTTACTTGGGTTTTGTGTGTGTTCACTAGTGAGGGAGCTGCCGCCACCATGGAGCTACTTCTGGGTCTGGGCAGGAGAGGAATATCCGGCTCTGTGGGCTTTTGTGGCTTCTCTTCCAACATGTGTCTCAGCCTTTGTAGATAGTACATCAGAGACCACTGAGTGCCCTCCTCAGACCAATGGGGCTGGAGTAGGCAGCGAAGAACAGCAACGTCAAAGTAGGTGGCATAGCGGGACCTTTGGCATGGAGGAATCACGAGAGAGACCCTGTTCCCAATGGCAGAAAGAACGTGATTATCCTGGCAGTCATACATTCCAAGGGGAGGCACAATGTAGCTTATAGCTCTGCTTTTCTCATTTGGTCATTTATTCACTCACTTATCTCTTGTCTGATTTACTCTACTGTCCTCCTAACTGGTCTCACTCATTTTGCTTTTGCTAGATACTACCTAGAAGTAGAGACATTTGAGAGAGTTTTGAAGGATAGGTAGCAATTATACAAGCAAAGTTGAGGATGGGTCAGGAGAGTGGATCAGCATTTCAGTCAGAGGGAACAATGCCTACGAAGGCATGGAGTTTTTAAAAAATCAAGAGTTTTAAGTCGGTGGGGGAGAATCATGCAGTTGGTATAGCTGGTGAGTAATTTGGGTGGTGGGCACTGATGAGAGTCTATAAAAACAGATGAGGTTCAGATCATGATGTTTCTTTTATGCTAAGCTATCAGGTTGACTTGTACCTTGATAGAAATGGACATAATATTTGTGTACTTCACTGGGATATTTTAATTTCAGTTTGATAATATTATGTAAAGGAGCCAAGCAAACTGCAAAGTACTAAACGAACAGAAGTTATACTCTGAGGAAAATGAAATCATTCTGAAAATTCTAAAGTCATATCCATATAAGACAGCAAAACTAATTTTTAAAAAAATCTCAGAATTCTGGAATTCTATTATTCAGTTTACACATACGATATATTCATTATTTAATGTTCAACTTCATTGCACTACAAATTAGTTTTAAGCAATTGCTCAGCATCTCAGGTATCTTAGGGGATATGAAGGTAAGTTCAACTTCCTCACCTTGAGGAACGTATGGTCTGGTGAGAATGATAGACAATACATGACAAATTATAAACTTAGAACTTCTGGAATCCAAAGATGGAATCTTAAATCTAAAATCTGAAATTAACCCCCAGCATAATTTCTTCCTGAATTAAATGATGCAAAAGAGAAACTTTTATACCCTGCTATCAACTAGCAAATGGTGCCACCCCCACGTGAAGAGCTTCAGAAAAAAAAAAAGAAAGAAAGAAAAATGCAGCCACTGAGAGTGAGAAGGAAAGGTTCTCCTTAATTTACTAGGCACATATTTTTTGAATTGGAGGTTATGACTCATTACTGGTTCAGGAAATTAATTCAAAAGGATATGACTATTATTAAAATGTTAACTAGAATAAAAACTATCAAAATGCAACAAATGGAGTAAGGATTTGTATGGTTGGTGATACTTTTTCACTTTACATACTTGCCATGAGTCATGTAAAATATATTTCTTACTGTGCGTGCAGTAAAAAGTTCAGATATACAAACCCCGACGAGGTCTGGTGCCCTGTGAATCATTTTCATAGCCTTTCTACTCCCTTACCAAAGCACGTGATGCCCTTTCTCCTCTCTACTCTCATTAGCATTGTCTGGCATGTGGAGGGGTGACTGTCTATGTACACGATGGTTGTGACCGTTGATGCTATCTTGTAGTCTAATATTCTTGAATATTTTAATGGAAGTAGCAAACTGAGTATAAGTTACAATTCAACCACATAAGTTGCTACGATACTAATTATTTAACCAAGTGGGCAGTAAACTGGTTGTAGAAAGTGTTTCTTCGTATCAGTTCCTATGTATGGAATGTTAGAGTTTATCCCTCTTACAGGGAGCTAGAATACGCTTTGGACATCAACAGCATGGCAACTTTTAATCCATCAGGAAGTCCCATAGATTCTCCTTCCAACCACTTTGCTCCACAGACCCCAACATGTCCCATTAGGCTTTACTGCAATTACTTCTTCCTAGTCTTATTGCTTCTTCTCTTGTTTTCCACTCCTCTGCTCAAACCCCTCCAATAGATTTTTAAATAAAGATTTTAAAATGAAATGCAAGCTGTTTACAGTGGCCAACATGGCCTGCATAATCTGGCTGTGTCTATCACTCTAACCTCATTATCATGCTTGCACTGGTATGCCAGTTATTTATTTTTTCCCTCTTAACTCCAAGTTCATCTTTTCTGCTTGCTCTGTGAAAATGGATTTGAGTCCTTTAAATATTTTTCTGTTGACAGCTGGCATGATGTTAAGCGTTGTCAGTAGAGGGAATGGAAGAGGTATTGCAAGAGGAAAGAATTTTGCTTCCTGGTTCTGATGGACTTGCTTGGCACATCCCTGCACTGTGTGCAGCTTCTCCAGTACCAGGCTCCCGTCGCGTCTGTGTGTATCCAGTGCTGAGCTCCTGCAGTGCACACGGCTTCCCCAGTGTGCAGGGTCTGCAGCCTGGGTGATTTTTCTAGCACCAGGCTCCTGCCGCACTCACAGCTCTTCCTGTGCCCAGCTCCTCCGTGATCAGTGGCTAGCAGCACCCAGTGGTCAACAGCTCCCCTGGCACATCCCGTTTCAGGAAGTTCTGTAGCAAAGTGCCTCTACTAAGAGCCCCCCGCCATGAACAGCTTTCCCTAGCACCCTAGAGAGTGGATTTCTGACAAGTTCCAGAGGGCAGATTTCCAGCATGTTCCCCTGATACAGCACCACGCTGACTTCTCTGCCATTCAGTGAGGTGTGACTCTGTCCTCTCCAACAAGGTCTGGATCTCAGTCCTGGAGGGGCTTCTTCCTTGGGTGTTGTGTCTGAGCTTCAAAGTTGGTGACTGCTCCATTATATCTGCTATATCTATATGCTTTAGAATTCTCTTTACTTCTTACTAGCTGGTCTCTCATTACCCCAATCCTCTGTTATACTTAATTCACTATATTAAACTTGCCCTGTTCAAATTACTGTGTGGTTTCTCCTTCCTGATTGGACCCATCTGGATACATCTGGTAGTTGTGCTCCACTCACACTGACCTTCTTACTACCCCTGAATACATCAAGCTTTTGCCTGCTTCAGAGCTTTTCTCTATGTGGAAATTTCTATCCTTATGATCTAAGCTTTATCTGGGTTCTGTTCCAATGTCATCTTTTCAGAGAGGTCTTTCCTAACCATTATGGGAAATGGCTTCACTCACCCACTATTCATCTCTTCATCTTGTTCTAATTTTCTTCATAGCACGTGGCATGACTTGAAATTATATTTATTTTGTTTACATGCTTATTGTCTGTCTTCATTTATTTGAATAAACTGATAAACTTCAGAAAAGGATTCAAAACAAAGATGATGAAATCAATGGCTTTTGTACATACAAGCAATAAACAGTTTGAAAATGTAAATAAGAAAGGCCTTTTCAGGATTTCCCTGGTGGCACAGTGGTTAAGAATCTGCCTGAAAATTCAGGGGAAACGGGTTTGATCCCTGGTTCGGGAAGATCCCACATGCCACGGAGCCACTAAGCCTATACGCCACAACTACTGAGCCTGCATGCCACAACTACTGATGCTTGCACGCTCTAGGGCCCACGTGCCACAACTACTGAGCCCACATGCTGCAACTGCTCAAGCCTGCACACCTAGAGCCCATGTTCGCGACAAGAGAAGCCACTGCAATGAGAAGCCCACGTACATAACTTATTAATACATTCAAATTTAAATAATATTTGACCTAACAAACTGAAGATAAACATCTACTCCAAAAAGTAAGGGGAAGAAAGATCAATTTAACATCAATTGGTATCAGTTTATGTAGGGAATATCTAACACTCAACATAAGATTTGATCATTGTCCTATATTATGGTTTACAAACCACTGAAAAAAATAATCAGTATCAGGATATATTAGGAAAGATTGCACAGGCACTAAAGAAGTTAGCCTAGAAAATCAACCCACAAACTAAAAGAGAATGGCAATACAAGAAGCTGGCGACGCTTGGAAACCACTATAGACAGTACTATAGAACATTTTTAAAAATCTTAATAAACGAAAAGACAAACTATAATCATTGGAATAAATGCTCAATTCTATAAAGATTTCCACTCTTTATAGGTGGAATCTGTAAGTTTAATGTAATTCTCTTTTGTGTTCTGTACCCAGTTTCATTGTGTGGAAGTAGGAAGGGAGTGTTTCCCACATCACCAACAATTCTTTGGATGCCGACTGGATGTCCTACAATATAACTCAATTCTGACACCTCCTACCTGGAGACAATGTCAGATACTACAGGTTAAGGGTTCAGTGCTACAAGACTGCTCCCACTCCACTTCAGACACCAGTCACAAGTCCAGGTTGTTACCAGCGCTTCTGACCTACTAGCTATAGATTGGAGGTTCCCACAACCCCTGCCCCAGGACTTCAGCTTCCAGCTGCAAGTCCAGGTTGTTACCTGTACTTCTGAATGACTGGCTATGAATCAGATGTTCCCATGGTCCCCTCCTTGGGTTTAATTAATTCACTAGAGAGGCTAACAGCATTCAGGAAACTCATGTACTCACTAGATTATCAGTTTATTATAAAAAGATATAACTCAAGAACAGCCAGACAGAAGAGATGCATAAGGCAAGGTATGGGGAAAGGGCACGGAGCTTTCATGCCTTCTCCAGGCTCGCCACTGTCCCAGCACTTCCATGTGTTCACCAGCCTGGAAGCTCTCTGAACCCTCTCTTTTGGGTTTTTATGGAGGCTTCATTACATAGGCAGTGATTGATTAAATCACTGGCCATTGGCGACTAATTCAACCTCCAGTCTGTCTCCCCTTTTGGGAGGTCAGGGGTGAGGCTAAAATTTCCAACCCTCTAATCACATGATTAGTTCTCCTGGCAGCCAGCCCTTAACCTTAGATGCTGTCCAAAAGTCACCTCATTAACATAACAAAAGACACCTTTGCTCCTCTCGCCACTTAGGAGACTCTAAGGGTTGTAGGATCATTATACCAGAAACAAGGACAAAGACCAAATATCATCTATTTCTTTTTATAAATCACAATATCACAAATTCTAACCAAAATTCTAAAGGGATTTATCTTTGATAAATCAATAAGACTGTTCTGAAACTTAACTGGATGGATGAAAAAAAGTTTGGGAGTAATCCAGAAAGGTTTAACAGGAAGTATAAAGAGTATAAATTGCCAGATATTAGTCTGTGCTTTACAACAATAATATTTAGCCAAGAGTTTAAACAAAAGTTCAGTGGTATAAAATATGGAGCTACAAAAGATTCAAATATTTACAAGAATTTAATATATAAAAAAGGTCATGAATCAAATTATCATGAATCAAAGTTCCAAGAATATACTAGTCAATAATATTGGCATAATTGACTTACTCCTCAGAAAAAAACTTAATTTAACCTTTCTTAATTAGCATATTTTATCACCAAATAAAATCAAGATAGATTAAGATTTAAAGGCAAATATATAAAACTATAATAATACTAGAAAAAAAATTGGCTATTTGTTTTTATAATCTTGGAGTGGAGAAGGACTTTATAAGAATGGAATTGCCCCAAACTTAAAACAACACAAATGCACATCAACAGGTAAGTGGATAAGCAAACTGTGGCATATCCATTTGACAGAATATTACTCAGCAATAAAAGGAAGAGAACTATTAATATATTCAATAATTACACTGAGTAAAAAGAGTATGTGTTCACTTATATGAAATTCTGGAAAACTGCAAACTAATCCATAGTGACAGAAAGCAGATCACTGGTTGCCTATGAACGAGGAAAGAGTGGGGTGCAGAAGGGGAAAAATTATAAAAGGCACAAAGAAACCTTAAAGGGTGAGGGGTATGTTCATTATCTTGATTTTGGTGATGTTTTCACAAGTGTATATAACAATATCTAACAAGGCAGAGCTGAAACACTGGGATTTTATTTAATTCTGACTTTCAATAGATAAATATCCATGTTATACTTTCAATGGTAGCCATATAATAGAAAATCTCCTTCCAATAGAAGAAAAAAGGAGATTAGAGAAAACTCAATCAGTTAACAGGCAGAGCAGAAGAGAAAAAAGAAACATAAAAAGCAGAGTATAGGGGCTTTCCTGTGGCGCAGTGGTTGAGAGTACGCCTGCCGATGCAGGGGACACGGGTTCGTGCCCCGGTCCGGGAAGATCCCACATGCTGCGGAGCTGCTGGGCCCGTGAGCCATGGCCACTGAGCCTGCGCGTCCGGAGCCTGTGCTCCGCAATGGGAGAGGCACAACAGTAAGAGGTCCGCGTACCGCAAAAAAAAACAAACAAAAAAAAAAAAAACAGAGTATATAAAAAGCACAAAATAAAATAAAATGGAAAATATAAATCCAAATGGCAGTTATCAAAATAAATACTGAATACATTCATGGGCTAGAAGACAAAAATGTTCACATTGGATTTAAAAAACAAGGTTTAGTCACATGCTAATTACAAAAGAAAATCCTAAAAGTTGAGGGCACAGAAATTTAGGAAGGGAGAGAATGGGTATAGATATGCAAATATAACTAAAAGGAAGTTTGTGTAGCAATAATAAAAAATAAACTTTGAGGTAAAAGTATTATTAGATATAAAGATTGTCACCATAATGTTAAAAGAAAAACTTAGGAAGCTATGCTAATTCTAAACATGTATTGTACATACCTAACAAGAATGCTACCAAATGCTTAAAGCAAAACCTGAGAGACTTGTAAGGGGAAAATAGACAAATAAATAATAGTAGTAGTATTTTAACACATATTTTCTATCAAATAGTAGATCAAGCATACAAAGATTAGTAAGAATATAGGAGATCTGAATAACACACTCAGCATTATTTTCTTGTACCTTGCAGTGTTTACAAATGAAGTCTCAAAAGAAACTGAAAACTCAACATCTCACATAAATCTAGTACTCTAACCATAGTTGAATTCCAGTAGAAACTAATAGCAAAAAGAAAAGCTCTCATCAGTTAGCAAATTTAGAAATACACTTTGAAATAACTCATGGGTCAAATAAAAAGTTACAATTAGAATTTTTAAAATATTACATGGAATGATAATGATTCCACATATGAAAACGTGTGAGATACAGATAAAGTGGAATGAGAGGAACATTTAGAGATCTACATGCTTATAGCAGGATAAAGGAAACATAATGAAGTGAAAAATAATGAAGTAAGCATCTACTTCAATAGGTTAAAAAAAAAGTAAATAAACCCCCAAATAGTACAGAATAAAAAAAGATAAAATAGGAGCATATACTAATGAAATATTAAACAAAGATAGATAGGATTAACAAAAACAAATGTTATTTCTTTGATAAAACTAATACAAATTAATCAAGAAATGTAGTAAAAAGTATGATCAAAATACTATCACTGAAAAAGCAGACATAACTAGATATGGTGACAGTTTCAGAAATGAGGGAAAACACTGTGAACAATGGAATTAAAAGTTTGAATACCTAGATGAACACGTATTTATCCAACCAAACTGATTCAAGAAGAAATTAAAACCTAAATAGACCCACCACCTTTAAAAATAGAACTGTGGTAAATAAAGTTTATTTTAAAAATATATCAAGCCCAGAAGGTTTACAGCCAAATTTCATTAAATATTAAGGAAACAGTTATTTCTAGTTTTATACAAAGTGTTCCAAAGACAGAAAAATGAGGGAACATTCTTTTCATGAGGCTATTATAAATTTGCTACTGAAACCAGACAAGAACAGAACAGGAAAGGAAAACCAAAAGCCACACTCATTTGTGAGCACAATGTAAAAATAATAAAATATTAACAAACTACATCCAGCAATGCACAAATTGGGTTTTCCCCAGGAATTTAAGGATGATTTATTATTAGAAAATCTATTAATTTACTACCTAAAAAGATTATAGGAGAACATGTCCCATGATTTTCTTAATAGATGCACAAAACCTTTTATAAAATTTATTATTAATTTATTAAAGTCAATAACAAAAATGAGAAAAGAGCTATAATAAGACTGTAGAATATGGGTAGAGTCAGGCAAATAGGCAGATGCAACAGAATGGAGCGCCCCAAAATCATACATTCACATATGTGGATACTGATACTCAATAAAGTTACAAATCTGCAGGAAAATAACTGTTTAAGAAATGCTGAGGGAAAAAGTGAGTCATTCATGTGGAGAAACCAAATCCCTATTTCATACCACCATGTATCAGAAAAAGCCAACTTTAGATGAACTGGAGACATAGCAAAGGCAAAACAGAAGAAAACTATGGAGAAAATATTTATAACCAATATGAAAGGATTCTTAAAGAAGATACCATCCCCAACTATTTTAAGAGAGTATTGATAAATTCGACTATTTCAAATGTAAAACTTCTATTAAAAAACATAAACAAAGTGAAAAGTCTACAAAATATAAAAGATAATTGAAATGTATTTAGCCTACAAAGGATTATTCTTCTCATTAATAAAGAATGCTTATAAATCAGTAAGAAAAAGACAAATAGTTCAAATGGAGCAAAGGATATGGAAGGAAATTTCACCAGAAAGAAAACCTAAAGAGAGAATAAACATAAAGAGATACTCTACTTCATGAATAATCAGGGAAATGTAGACTTAGACCACAATGAGATATCACCTCACACCCATCAGATCTGTGAGAGTATAGAAGCCTGAAGACAGTAAGAAATGCGGAGGGTGCAAATACATGGGAATGCTCATACACTGCTGGTAAACCCTTTCAGGGTGCAATTTGGTGATATCTAGTAAATTTTACAGTGTCCCTGCCTTATGATCCAGAAAGTCCACCTTAGAGAAACCCTTGTACACAAGGAGACATGCACAAGAATGTTTATTGTAGCAATTTTGTTACAGTAAAAACCTAGAGAACATTCTCAAAGTCAGCCAAAGGAGAATAGGCAAAAAAATGCTAGTACGTATATTCATTTAACAAAAATTAATTAGGTGTTATATGATCTACCAGGCTGGGGTGCTTGTAATGTTCTATTTCACCTGGGTGCTGATTACTCTAGTGTATTCACCTGTAAAAATACATAAAATTAACCACTTGGGTGTTGTGTACTTTTCTCTGTGTTTCTTTAGAGAATTTTAGCCAAGATCTTGAACTTCATCAATATAGACTAAATATCCACTATTTATATATACAGAAACTCTATCCATATGTACACTATATTTTATATAATATACATATATATTGATACACATTTATACAGAACTCTGTACATCCATTATATATAACATAAATATATAATAAATGTATAATGTAAATATTTATATATGTAATTTATATTATTTATATATATAGTTTTATACAAATGTCTCATCATCCTCCGGGTGATGTGTTAGACTGTTCTTTCAAAATACTTTATTATCTAACTTTTCATTATATAATCATTTTATTTAAAAGGCTGAGTCTCAGAATTGTGAATTGCTGAGGTTTCATAAGAAGTATGAGGGTTAGATTCAAAATTAAGGTTCTCCTCTTGTGCAGGATATCTCTTATTTGCCTCCAACCCTGCTGCTCCCCAACCCCATCCACTTTCCACCCTTCTCTACCTCCATGTCCAGAAAGACTGGTCTGTATAGACTCTATAGAAGGTTCCCATGCCTTTCGCTCCAGGGTGACTTCTGCAACAGGAGGCTCCCACAGGAGATGGGAAGGAAGAAGGACAATGATTTTCTCCCCAAGACTCCTCCCTCCCAGAGATCTGAGGAGAGCTCACACTGTGGCCTAGGACCGATGTGACCACGGTAGGTCACAGATCTTATTAATCACTCTCTCCCTGCAGTTCTCCACAGCTGTTCCCTCCCATTGCCCACTCAGACTTGGAGCCTCCTGGTGGGCCTCCTGATGGCACTCTCCCTGGAGTACTGCACTAGCTCCTGTGGTTTCGCTACATCCTATCTAAACCTTTGTAAATAGCCCTTTTTAATCTCTTCTCAAATTACCAGTCTATCACTTGTTTCCTCCTGAGACCCTGACTGGTTATGTCCCCAAGCCCAGTTGGAGGGAAAATAACAACCTTGATTCTCATTTCTACCATTTTCCTAAGAGGCCTTCAACACTCTTCCCTCCCACCCACCCCACTCCACTTCTCGTTTTTTAAAAAGCATGGATTAACCCACTCCTCTCAGCCTATCGTTCATACGTAGAATAAGAGGATTTTATTTTTTCAGTGCTGTACTCTTGGATTTATAAGGAAAAGACAAAGTATGAAGTTGGCTTGGCTACCAGCTGGGTAATTTTAGGTTCTCAAGCATTTGTGACAGTCAATTGACTTTATAAGAGCCTGTTGGTTTCTTGACTAGGCCGTGGTGATGAAAGCAGACATTAGTAGTTCAACAGATTTCCATCCCCCCCCATTGGACTAGCTATCTTTACCCTTTACCTTTTGCCCCACACCACAGTGTCCCCAAATATTTCTAGTTAGTAAATTAGTTTAGGAAGTTCCATAAATAATTTCAAGTCCCTAGAGCAGTGTTCTATATAGTGATATGTCAATGTACTGCTTCTGTGAGAATTTGCACACTCCCAAGTCTTATCCCAAACTTAACTAAACCAGAATTGCTGGTGATAGAACCCAGGAATCTTTATTTTAAACAGTATCTCCAGGTAATCTTTTTTTTTTCTTATTGAAGTATAGTTGATTTACAATATTGCATTAGTTTCAGGTGTATAGCAAAGTGATTCGGTTTTGTATATCTATATATTTTTTCAGATTATTTTTTGTTAGAGGTTATTACAAGATATTGAATATAATTCTCTGTTATATAGTAAATCCTTGTCGCTTATCTATTGTATATATAGTAATTTGGATCTGTTCATCCCATATTCCTAATTTCTCCAGGTAATTCTTAAACATTCTTAATAAGATTGGAGGGCAACTGTCCTAGAGAGCAAATAATGCATGACTTTTGTACTTTTAAACAACATCCAAAACAATTCCTATATGGAAACACTAACTGCAATGATATGTTGGTAGTTTTGTCCCTGAGGGTGCCAGATGACTATATTTCTGTCTTTACACACAAAATTTATTTGACTGAAAGTAATTACTACTGTACAGTTGAGTCTCATAGTTATTAACTACTTACTAACAGATCAGTTCTGTTGATAATCAGTCTTCAACAGCAAGACTCCACCAACATACGGCTGCAATCAGAGACTAAAAACGAGTCTATAACTTAGGCAATCAAAATTTGTTAAGCAAATTCACATTTCAGCTGCTTAATATTTAAAGAGACTCTGAAACAAGAATGAAGTTAACAGGCCATTCTATAGCAAATATTTATAATGTGAAGTACCTTCATTTTATCAAGTACAAGTTTATTTGGCTTAAAAGTGTGAGCTACACTGGGGTGAGTAGTCAATAAAAGGCAAGAATAATCAATCATGATTTTTTCATTTAGGACAGGATTATCAGACAATCAACTTGTCACTAAGTAACCAATAACGTCATTTTACTTAACTAATCAACTATCTACTTAATTAAATGTGAGAAAAAATTTACATAAGTGAATAAAGATGGTATGGGGACAGCTCATTGTATGATATGATAGGAGAGTTATTTCCAACTCTAATATTCTATGATTCTGTAAGTTATTTTGCAGAAAAAAGTGAAAATTTTATGAAAGTATGAATACAAGTCTTATTCTAAATGGTATATGTAAAAGTAATGAAGAGAAGTATATATACCAAAAAAATGTTTATATCTACCTGATGAGCTCATGGATAATTTTCAATTTTTTAAAGATATTTTATACCTTTAAATTTTTTTCTATAATTGGCACACACTTCTCTGATATGTGTAGAATACATCATGACCAAAAAAGACTGTCAAAAAAAGGTAGGAATTGCTTTAGTGAATTTTCCAAGCAACTATGGCTTTAAGGAAACCAAGTTATTATTAATTAGGGTCGGGAGATCCTAGTAGAATGCATCCGAAGCAAAAAAACACTTTGGAAATAACAGACAATCTATGGAGGAAGAGAACTGTGGAAATTAGTCCTGACCCTATGCAGTATTTAATGAAGCAGAAATTAAGTCTATGCATATGGTAATTAAAGATGAAATCTGACATTAATTTTAAAAAACTAGCTACCTGTTCTCTGATTGCAGAGTTCCAGGAAGAGTGATGTTCCATTCAGTCAAGGTCAGGGCAAAAGAGATGGTAAATTGGATTTCTCTGATATAAGAGGACAGCTTTTGTTCCTAGGATATTTGCATTGTTTTATTAAAGTTCTCTTTATTTCTCACTAATACATGAACTCCTCCAATGCAGACACATTAACATTAGCATTTTCTGAAAGGTCTACCTTGTGCCTCATTTCCATGGCAACCACTCCCTGCAGCTAGGCAAAGAGAAGACATAATTCATTTTTTCTGCAGCGCCACTGAGTTCATATCTAATTCACATGTGAGGTTTATGTGTGCTATGGGTGACTGTGTGCATATATGTGTCGATGAATGCATATACATGTAGATGATTGACTGTGGCAATATCAGAGAACGGGAAAAACAATGTCCTTCCACAAAGAGGAAACCTTGGACATTATAGTTGGCTTTGTCTTTACAGGCAAATCAGAATAAAGCCATTAACACTGAGTTTTGGCAGAGGAAAGAAAGATCATTTGTTATTTATATTTGCAAATTTCCAATGCTTACTCTGGTTGAGAAAAATTATGTAAGAAATATAAGTTCCTGGGTATTTTATGACCTCAATATTTCACCATAACATTGTTTTTCACAATTGTTTAAAGTCAGGCAGAAGCATAGTATTTGAGGTAAGAAATCACTTACATTTAAATTAAATTAAACTCCTTGGAATGTGTGTAGAACAGAAATAGTAAAGAAGAAATATGAGAATACTTAATGACTGATATAAAGAAAATACAGATATCTAGTCATAATAATTATATATAAAATGATGGTGACATTGTAATCATTATTATTTATTGTAATTAGCCTCCAAAATAGCCCCCAATGATCCCTGCCTCCTGGTATCTACACCCTTGTGGAGTCTCCTCTCACACTGTACTAGGGTTGGTTCATGTGATACACAGAATATAGCAGAAGTGATGGCATGTCACCTCGGTGATTAGGTTATAAAAGACACTGAAGATTCCATCTGGATATTAGGTTATAATAGACAGTGAGACTTCCATCTTGGTTTCTCACCCTCTTTCCTGGGTAACTTGTTTTATGGGAAGCCAACTGCCAGGTCATGAGGAACTCAGGAGGCCCAGATGTTGAAGAACTGAACCCTTTGGTCAACAGCCATATGAGTGACCTTGAAAGTAGACACTCCAGCCCATTCAAGTCTTCAGATGACTGCAGCTCTGGTCAGTATCTTGAGAGACCCTGAGTTACAACCACTTAGCTAAACTGTTTCTGGATTCATGATTCTCAGAAACTATGTGAGACAGTAAATTTCTTTCATTTTAAGCTGCTAATAAATTTGGGTAACTTGTTGTACAGCAATTGTAGTGAATACAGATTTTGGTACCAGAAATAAACATGAAAAAGAAGAGGCAAGAGAGAAGTGGGGAAAGGTAAGCTTGGTCGGGAATGATCATGAAGACTTAACATATGCTGACCAAGGAGTCTGAAATGTATCCTAAAAACTATGGGTAGCCACTGAAGATTTGTTAGCAAGGGGATAGAATGATCAGATATGTATTTTAAATCACTTTTGTAACATTATATAGATAATGGTTTAGAGGGAGGCAACACTGAATGTAGAGATACCAGTTAGGTTCACTTGCAGAAATCCAAATAAGAGATGATAAGGATCTGAACTAAGGCAGTGACTATGAGGTTGGAGAGAAGGAGAGGATTTGAGAGACATTAATAAGGCAGAATGTAAAGGACTTGGAGTGGAGCAAACCTCCCGTTTTTGACTAAGATGTGTGGGTTGATAGTGGTGCCATCTACTGAAATAGGGAAGATAGGAGAACGCATTTGGTTTTAGACAGGCTGAGTTTGAGGTACAGAAAGAGCTTTCTATCCGTCTCTTGATTACATGGGTTTGGAGCCTAAAAGAGTTGTCTAGATGGGATATCTTTTGAGGGTCATCATCACCTTGCGAGTCATTGAAACTATGGCAGTGAATAAGACCACTCAGAGGGAGAATGTGGGAGGAGAGGGAAACAGCAACAGTAAGAGGAGGGCCATGGAAGAGAAGGCAAAGAAAAAGTCTAGGGCTTCCCTGGTGGCGCAGTGGTTGGGAGTCCGCCTTTCGATGCAGGGGACACGGGTTCGTGCCCCGGTCCAGGAAGATCCCACATGCCGCAGAGCGGCTGGGCCCGTGAGTCATGG
The DNA here is from genome assembly GCF_039906515.1 of Pseudorca crassidens. Classification (NCBI taxonomy): domain Eukaryota; kingdom Metazoa; phylum Chordata; class Mammalia; order Artiodactyla; family Delphinidae; genus Pseudorca; species Pseudorca crassidens. Next base: position 27,096,399 of record NC_090301.1, read on the forward strand.
CCGCTGAGCCTGCGCGTCCGGAGCCTGTGCTCCGCAACGGGAGAGGCCGCAACAGTGAGAGGCCCGCGTACCGCAAAAAAAAAAAAGAAAGAAAAGAAAAGAAAAGAAAACGTCTATAAAGGTTCCACTTGAAAGGTAAGGAAAACAACAACAACAGAGTATAACGTGAAAAAAGTCAAGGAGGAAGTGTCAGGAAGTGTAGAGTGGCCACCCGGGTTAAAGTGTTAAAAGACCCAATTAGATAAGGACCAAATAGGAGCTGAGTTTCTGACCTGTTGGGAGAGGTCAGGGGAAGGTGATGCTAGCATTCGTTCCTGAAAATGACTAATTCTGGCAAACAACCACAACACTTTCTCCTTTAATGAGGGATCGAGAAGAAAAGAGGCTTCCATAAAAACATAGTTAAGGAGGTGGGTGGCTTGCTATAGGAACTCCACTGTGCTCCCCCTAAAGGCCTACCTTCTCATGGAAAAGGAGTGAAGAGTGTGGACCGTGTAACTGCCTAGATTGGGCTCAGATCTAGCTCTTCTACTTTCTGTGTGTCCTTGAGTGAGTCATTTAATCTCTCTAAGCTTCAGCTCCTCATCTTTAAAAGAGAAACAATGTCTTCTTTGCATGGCTGTTGTGAAGATTAAACTCATCCACTTATTCAGCGCCCTTCACTAGGCCATGTGCCAGGCGCTAGAGATAGAGCAATGAGTGAAAGAGATTTGGTCCCTCTGCTCATGGATTTTACAGTGATAGCTAATCACACAGGTCTTTAAATTACAATTGCCATTTGTACCGTACGAGAAAACAGGGAGTCTGTGATTGTATTTAAAATCTGCCAAAGCCTCCCTAGGAAGTAAGGAAATGCTACTTAAATTGAGTCTTGAAGAATGAGGAGCTGGTTAAGTAAAGAGAGATGGAAGAGCCATCCAGGCAGATGGAATAACATACTCCAAATCTCAGAGCTAAGAGGAAGTATGATGCATGTGAAGAACTCAGAAGATGTTGGAATCTAGTGATGTGAATGTGAGTAATTACACAATGTTAGACAGGAGAACTAGACAGCAGCTAGATAATGTGGAGCTTTGAGGGGTATTTCAAGGATTTTGAATTTTATCTTGTTAGCAGTGGGCAGCCTTTGAAAAAGTTAAAGTGTAGGAGTGGCATGATTAGTTTTTTTCATGTCTCTGTATGTCCTCTGTTGGGTGGTGACAAGAGTGAATAAGAGAAGATTAATAAGTAGGCTGTTGCAGGACTCCAGGCAGGAGGTGATGAATGGCTTGAATAATGGTGGTGGCCATAGAGGTAGGTGGAAGTAAGCAGACTCAGAATATTTTTATATGTGATTTTTCTCAGTCTTCCTTATATCATAAATTTAATAACTACTCATAGAGTTGCTCAAGCCCAAAACCTAAGTTATGCTTGATTCTTTTCTTTTTCTCACTCTTCACATCCAGTCATGTCAACTCTACCTTAAATATATCTCAACTGCAACCTCATCTCAGCCTTTCCACCCCTGCTACCACCATCCTAACCAAGCCACATCCTCTCTCACCTGGACCGTTGCAAACGTCTCCTAACTAATCTCTGTATCTACTTCTGCTTTCCAAGCCTATTTTCATAAACCACCTGGAGTGATATTTAAAAAGTATAATTCACTTAATGTCACTCCACTGCTCAAACAACTCCAATGACTTTTCATCACACCTGGAACAAAATTCAAACTTCTTACCATGGCTTCCTGGCTCCTCCGTGATCTGACCCCTAATAACCACTTTGGTTTGATTCCCTACACCTTACCCCCTGCTCACCACTAGCCCCTGGTCACACTGGCCTCCCTTCCATTCCTGGAACACATTGAGCTTATTCCCACTTCAAAGCCTTTAGACTTGTTCCCTCTGCCTGGAGTGCTCTTCCCAGATCTTCCTGAGGCTGTGTCCTTCATATCATTTAGGTCTCTATGAAAAAGAGCCCATTTCCCATCCCTTTGTTTTAGTTTTTCCTTCTTAGTCCTAGAGTAACTTGAAAATATTTTTACTTATTTATGCATTTACTCTCTTTTATCTATCTTTTTAGAAAATAAGCTCTTTGAGGATAAGAACTTTGACACTGAAACAACCCTAGTGTCTAGAATACACTTAAAAGATATAGAAATGAATGAATAAATGAAAATTTAGACAAAACTATGAATGTAAAGACCCTAGTTCTGTTTTTTGGCACACAGGAGACGTCTAACAACAGGTAGTTCCTGTTGTTATTCCCTTTAATCTGTGTAGTAAGGAGTTGCTTTTTCCCCAGATATGATTAAATTATACTGTTGATAACTTTGTTAGTGAGTTACTGTCACTAAATAAAATGAGAGTCTTGGTGTGTGGAGGGGTCATCATAGTGGTTACTTTTGAATAAGTGGAACAGTAATATGAGAAGAGTCTGTACATACTCAAAAGGACTGTGATGGATACACTTTGGGGAGCCACCCCTGCTTCCCACCTGATGGTGGTCACACCCTTTATAATCCTCTTTTCCTGAGTTTGGGCAGGGCCTGTGACTTTCATATAACCTATAGAATAGGGCAAAAGTAATGGCATGTCACTCTTGTGATTAGGTTATTTTATATGACAACGATAATGAGATGTCACTCCTTTGATTATGTTATATTATAAAGACTGTATAGGCAGACTGGAGTTAGAGAGGACTTCTCTCCCTTGCTGGTTTTAAAGAAGTAAGCTGCCATGTTGTGAGGTAGCCTGTGGAGAGGCCACATAGCAATGAACTGTGGGTGGCCTCTAGGAATGGAGAGCAGCCCCGAAATAACAGCCAGCAAGGAAACAGGGCCCTCAGTCCTACACCCACAAGAAATGAATTCTGTCAACAACCTGAAAAGGCTTGTAAGCGGATCTTTCCTGAGTCAAGCCTGTGATGAGACTGTAGTCCATCCTGACACCTGGATTTCAGTCTGATAAGACCCTGAAGCAGAGAGTCCAGCTAAACTGTGCCTGGATTTCTGACGTACAGAAATTTTGAAATAAAAAATGTGTGTTGTTTTAAGCCAGTAAGTTTGTTGTAATTTGTTACATAGCAATAGAAAACTAATACAAGATCCATATACAGAAACTAAAGAAAAGCAAAATTTAGTCAAATATAAAAAGGACATGCCAAATACATATATATGTATGTATAACAATCACTTTGCTGTAAGTCAACTATACTTCAATTTTTTTAAAAGGCCATTAAATAGAGTTATCTAATAATGAAATGAGTTTCATCTGAGAGTACTAACTTTCTCATTGCTGAAAGTGTCCAACTGGTTCAAATGTGGTTAGTTTATCAGCAAGGAGACAGGAGATTGGATTGGTTATCCTCACAGGGTTTCTACCACATTAAAAATGATATGATTTTAAGAATGAATTATCACCATTGACCTGGCACAGTAAATCCTGTGGATAAACACAAACAACCCCTGCTTACACAACTAAAGTTGCTGTCAAACTTTCATATTCCCGACCAGCAAAAGCTTATTCAATGGAGCCACTTGCTTTTAAAATCCAAAATAAAGACACAAAAATAAACTCTTTTCATTTTGCTTTTTGAAAGCACAACATAGTGTTTTGGTTAAAAAGCAATTATATTCATTTGATTCCATGCTTTCAACAATTCTAAGAAATCTTAAAAAAAAAAAAAAAAACAACACTATACACGGGGAGGGGGAAGGGTAAGCTGGGATGAAGTGAGAGAGTGGCATGGACACATATACACCACCAAATGTAACATAGATAGCTAGTGGGAAGCAGCCGCATAGCACAGGGAGATCAGCTCGGTGCTTTGTGACCACCTAGAGGGGTGGGATAGGGAGGTGGGAGGGAGACGCAAGAGGAGGGGGATATATGTATATGTATAGCTGATTCACTTTGTTATAAAGCAGAAACTAACACACCATCGTAAAGCAATTAAACTCCAATAAAGATGTTAAAAAATAAAAATAAAACACTATACCCATGTGGCCTGATTCTGGTGCCAAAAGGAGGTAGATCATTTTAAAATTACCTACAAAAAGGCAAGTTAATACTGAGAGGAAATATCTGTGAATCTTTTCTCTGGGGGTGAGGGAGGTATAAGGACTTGTACCCAGAATACATTAAAAACTCCTACAATTCAATAAGAAGAAGACAAACAACTCAGTTAAAACTTGGGCAACGGTTTGAATAGGTATTTCACCAAAGAAGATATTCAGATAGCTAACAAAGACATGAAAATATACTTAACATCATTAGGTATTAGGGAAATGTAAATTAAAGCCACAATCAGATCTCACGTCACACCCACTAGAGTGGCTATAATAAAAAGACAACAACGAGTTCTGCCAAAGATATAGAGAAAAGTGAACCCTCATACATTTCTGGTGGGAATGTAAAATGGTGCAGCCATTTTGGAAAACAGTTTGATAGTTCTATAAAAATTAAATATAAATTTACCATACAACCCAGCAATTCCACTCGTAGGTATCTACCCAACAGAAAGAAAAACATTTGCCCATCCAAAAACATACGTGAATGTTCATCGAAGCATTATTCACAACAGGCAAAGCGTTAGAAACAACCTAAACATCCATCAACTAATGAATGGATAAACAAATTGTAATACATCCATACAACAGAATACTATTCAGCAACAAATCGGAGTGAACCGTTTGTACATGCTATGATCTAAAACGCTGCGCTGAAGGAAAGAATTCAGATGCAAAAGACTGCAGATGGTACGATTCCACTTATTTGAAGTATCCAGAATTGCAACTATATATAGACAAAAAGCATACTAAGTGATCAGTGTTTGAAATGGGCAGAGGGGATGTTTTGGGGTGATAGAAAATGTTCTGAAATTGAATTGTGTTCATAATTGTACAATTTTGTAAATTTGCTAAAAATCATTAAACTGTACACTTAAAATGGGTTAATTTTATGGTATGCAAATTAAACCTCAATAAAACTATTTTTAAAATACCTCCTTTTAAAATACTATCTACTAGACAATAACGTCATTTGAAAACACAGATATACAAATGGTCTCAGGGACCCTCCCCTCCTAGGTGGAGTTTATAGATGGGTACAAAGGCAAACCTCATGAATCCAGGCTTTCATCATTTTATCAGGGAGTAGGAAGAAGTGGATCAATGTTTGTCCCTCGGGAAGGAGTTGGTAAGTAAAGTCACTATGACACAAGCTAACAGAGGCAGCCTTGGAATATTTACAAAGATCAGACTTTGGAATTCCCTGTCAGTACTTTAGAAGCACTCATTTTTTAATACAAGGATCTGCTGGTATAAAGTATTTTTATACATTAGAACAGATCATTTCACACTCCTGCAACACAATCTTTTGATAGCATCACTTATTTCTGCATCGAAATATTTAAAATATTATTCAGTTCAGACATCTCATTGAATCAGACATGTCTTTCCACGTCTACCCGAGTGTGTTTAAATGAGCTATTCATAGCTCATTTCTGGAATTACTAATCTAATTATACTTTGACCAAGAAGATGTACATACATATCATGCACTTACACGTTTTAAGGGACAGAGGCTATATAAGTAGCTAGAAATGTATATTTAATTTTTGGGAGCTGGGGATACATTTTCAACCCTAACATTGCAATTGTGTACCTGGAATGCGATGGTCCTCTTTCCTGGGAAGTCTGGGAGGACAGACTTCCATCAAGGGAGTTTCCTCGGTGGCAGCCTGAAATGGTGGCCTTGGGTGAGATGGAATCTGACTGGAACGTTTCAGAGACCACCTGGAGTCCCTTTTGGGGGTGGAGATAGTAGATTAGTGCTTTATTTTCCTTCAGGCATATCCTCTAGAATTATCTATCATATTATATACATTGTTTTTTAAGTTAAAAAAATTTGCAGCATAGTTAAATATCATGTCATAGAGGAAGGGATTTTGCCTTCATTTAAGAGGGAATGGAAACTGGCTTCTAGAGAGCACCTGTGTCATTCTAAGCCTTGGGCTAAGTACTTTCATGTCCTTTATTTCACTTTGCCCTTGATTCTTTTCTTTTTCACCTCCATGTCCAGTATCTACAGAAGAAGAGCTACAAACCAACGATTCATCAAAGATACACCAATACTGAGGTGAACTGAATAGAGACATGAGGCAGAGAACAAGGGTCAGGTTAGAAAGAGCTAATCAAATCAAAGACAAAACATAAGAATGAAAGTGCAAGGTTCAGCTTTTTCCATTACGCATCAGGGGGGCATGTAATACATTTTTCCAATTGGATACAATTACCTTTACTTGTAAGTACAAATTCATTTCACTTTATTTACAGAGTAGTTTAATTACATTTAGCTGATAAATGTAATTCTGCCCAGGTAATGTGAGCTATTTTTCCATCAGTATTACCGATAAAATTCTTTGCTAAAAGATAAAGACCCTCAAAAACTGATCATAGCATTTTAGCCCTTACAATTTCGATTTTCATATGTAAAATAAGAAAGCATTGTTCAAACATGATGCACAGAGAGACAAATACAGCTAGAAATTTGATGAAATAAATCCTCTGAATTTGATCAAAGAATCCTTCCGCATGAACATATGATGTGTGTTTCATGTTAGATTTTTGGAGATAAAAAAATATTGGATGAACCTGAACCTTGAAATCCAGAGCTTACAGTTTAGTTTTAAGAGAAGTAAATACAGGTTACAGCAGGACATCTGATAGAAGTATAATGCAAGCCACATATAGGAGACACACACCTAATTTTTAAAGTAGTAAAAAGAAATAGGTAAAATTAAAATTTTAATAATATAGTCTGTTTAATCCCAAATTTTCATTTCAACATGTCATCAATATAAGTGTTACCAATAAGTATTTACATTTTTTATACTAAGTTTTCAATATCGGGTATACATTTTATACTTAACACCAATTCAGACTATTCAATCAATTCAAACTAATCATATTTCAAGTGCTCAGTAGCCAAATGGGCCTGGTGGCTACCATATTGGACAGTGTAGGTTTAGAGTAATTAGACAAGAGTTCATGGGGAGTCAAGATCTAAATTCGTCCCTAAAAGAAAGATACAATTCACGTAGACAACAGGGAGGAGGAAACAGTCTGAGGGAAGACCCAGAGACTAAAACTGCATGCTCTGCCCCCTGGGAGCCATGCTTAACTAACTGAAGGGATAATCAGGGTCACCTAAGAAGGATGATGTCAAGTGGTGGAATGCACAGAGAGCCAGGGAGAGGAGTGTGGTCTTGAGGTGATGATTGATGGGATCCACTAAAGGTTCCTAAGGAGGAAGGGATATAATAAAAGGATGGCACCTTGTATATAATGAGCCTCTGTGGAAATGATGAGTTAATAAAAAAATGATGCATTAGGAAGATTAGTCAGGCATTATGAACTGATATTTGTGTGAAGCAGGAGAGGCTAGAGGTAGAAAATCCAATCTGCGGCTCCAGCTGCAATCTAGTTACAAGGACCTGGATTTAGCGGGGTAGCAGTGCACACCTGAGCAACGGGATGAAAAGAAAACAGTATGACTCAGGAAATCAAATGGAAAGGATTAAAGAGACTGAAATGTGGGATTTATGTATTTCATTGTATCTAAGATGTCTTCAAGTTATAAGATACACCATTATTTTATGTATGATTAAGAAAAAAATTTCTGTTAATTAAATTAGGACACTTCTTATCAGTGAGAACTTTTTAATTTTATACTTATTAAAAAGGTCTACCTTAAAAAAAAAGGTCTACCTTAGCCTTATTTATGCAGAGCTTTTGATTATATATTAATCCCATGTATATGTAAAAAGGAAAATATAAGTGAAATAAATTTGTGTAGGTATTCCTAAAATTCTTTCACATTTAGCAATTTCAACTCAGAGCTGTTGATATATATTTCTCCATAGAATAACTTCCTCTGTGTCAAGAGTGTTATTTCTTAAAAGAGTGCTTCACTATCCCCTCTGACACACTATTCTAAGCCACTGACCCTGATTCTGCAAACCTGGATGCTGAAAATGACCAAATTTATGCTGCAAGAATGACAATCATATCAAGACTTCTACCAGGCAGGGAGATGGTTAGAGGCCAAAGATCATGAAATACACTAGATTTCAAATATGTTAAAAGTGAAAAAAATGTACATCTTAGAATAGATGAAATACAACATATAAATCACAGTGTCTATACTTAGCAATTGCTCAGTAGGAGATATACTAGGACTCCAAAATTTCTAGTTTTGATGGTGAAAAGGATGGTGCTACTCCTGGCAATAATGCATGAGCTGGAAAGAGGATCCAATTTTGATGGAAAACAGTAAAGTGTATTTTTCACATGCTGAACTGGAAGTGAAAGCAGGTCACCTAACACGTATTAAGTTAATGACAGTATACATTTCTGTGTGGCTTTGAACTACCCTGGTCTTCATTTCTCTTCTGAATCAAATAGTGCATGATGAATTTACATTAAATTATATTCTGTTTTATTATGCATCTTCTGTTTTATGTGGATTGGTCTTGATTCCCCATTAAACTTTACTTTCCTTAAAGGATGCTGTAACTTAAACCTCCTTTCCTTCCCCACTGCTGCAGTACTATTGTACCTATATTAGGTTTGCCTAGCAAATATTAGGAGATTCAATAATTGAGAACAAGATGATACTTGAGTTAATGCAGGATGAATAATGATAACTAACATTTATTGTTACATGCTAGCCATTGAGATACAGCACGGGTCAAGTCTTACCCTTCACACTACACTACGTTCAAGGAATGACCACCCTTCTTCTCATGATTATAATATACTCACCTCTCGGTGTCTTGTGTCTTGATTTGGTGATTCACAGGTCTGACTTTGACTGTTGATGGGAGAGCTTCTCTTAGCTGCAAAGATAGATGAAATCCCACCACAAATTTATAAGTTTATATGTTATATAAGGTATTTTATTTCCTAAGTTCATTCCACTTTCAAATCAAAAACCTATTTTAATAGATAATTAAAACCTTGCAAGAAGACATTTAATAGCATATGTTGTAAGAGAAATCACATAACCTATTCAAAAATCTTAGCATTTCTAGGATATCAATATAGATTTCTTCATTTATTCAGTATGACTCAATAAGTTAAGGTGCTAAAAATTGGCCATACTAAAAATTATAACAGTTAACATCTACATAGTACCTAATATCTGTCAAGTCCTGTTCTAAGCATTTTACATATATCAACTGATTCAACACTTACAATAACCCTGTAATAACTTATGGTATACTTCCAGACCCATTTTACAGATGAAGATACTAAGAAACAGGGAATTTAACTTGCCCAAGGTCACTGACCCTTAGAAAAAGGTTCCAGCCCAGGCTACCCGGCTCCAGGTGCTTTATTGAACACATTAAGCTGCCCCTGAGGTAAGATTCAAACCAGTCACATCTTTACCGGAGGATCAATGGGAAGCCAAAACGACAGGCCCCATTTGAATTGGAATATTTTGGTGCTGAGAGGCAAAGTGATTTACCAAATCACAAAGCAAGAGATCAGAGGAGTGTCACTCATGTGCCATTGTTTTTCTTCTGGCCATGCTAAGTTGAATTTTCCCTCAGTGGACACCATTTCAACTCCAGAGGCATCAAGCAGCGGGTAAGGAACCCGCTGTGAATATCACTGAGAAGCACAGGGAGCGGGGAAGTGAGTAGCTTAGGTGCTTTCATGGAGGGACATGATTCCTTAGTTTTTATACAAGTGTTAACCTCATTCCATCCATGGATTCTGAAGTAGGTCACTTCTGACTATGGCATCTTTACTTAGTTCCTTGATATCTGAATATTATGATAGACTGTTACTCTTTAATTTACAATTTATTTCAATAGTTAATGGATTATATACATGTAAATTGAGGGATTAGTCTACTTTCACTGTATGAAAAATTTCATCTTTTGAATGGCTATAATAAGCATGATTTGTCACTGTAAGCATCTTATCTCTTATATGAATAATATGCAACTCCTCAGTTTACAAAATCCCTTAACATTCTGTGAACGTTGCAAGTTTGTGTTAAGTTATAGGGGAAAATAAAGCATGTAAGAACTTGTTTATGGTTTCCTTCCCTTTACAAAGCTCTTTTCCATTCATAATCCTCCACTGTCTGCAGAAAAACCTTATAAAGTTAATAAACTATATATATATATGTATGTATATATGTATACATATATATACTTCTGTATATACTTCAGTGTGTGTGTATATACACACACACACACTTCTGTAGATTTCCCACACAATTTATCTCTTTTTAAATTTTGTTATTGATGCTAAAAGTTGGGCTGGGAATAGAAGTAGGTAATCAAGCACTCTCTATAAAATGGGCACTTTATATGCATTTTTATTGACTCCTCACTATGAAGCCATATAAGGTGGTATTTTTATCTCCATTTTAAAGAAATAGAAATGCTCAGGGAGGTGAGGTTACATACATGGTGAGAGATAGATCTGGGGTGGAGCATGAACTTTTCAGGCACTTTTCAAGCTATCATGTTGTACTCTTTCTACAATTCAACAGTAGGACTATTGCATTGGACCATTCCTGTAGTGAAATGCCTTGATAAAAAAAAAAAACCAAAAACAACCCACTAAGGCGAGATCGTTAAGGAGCTGCTACTCCATCTACCATAATGATGAAATAATAATGGCTACCACTTACTCACGTACTATGTGCCTGGCATTCTTCTAAGTAATGTTACATATATTAACTCATCTTTCCTCATCACAACTCTGTAAGTACTTGTAATACTGTGTTTTGACTCCTACCCTATTTTATAGATGAGGAAACACAGGCACAGGAAGTTTAAATGACTTACCCAAAGTCACACAACTCAGCAGCATGTGCTCCTGGTTTAGAGTTTCTCATCATGTAAATGAGCCCTGTACCTGGGGCACCTAGACAACACCCTGAAGTTGTCTTCCTCTTGGTTTCTTAAGAGCAAATCATCCCATCGCCCTCACTCCTGTGTATGCTGACACTGTCCCACTGGGCGTCTGAGTCACAAACCTGTAATGATGTTCCTGATGGGCTTCACCAGTGCTGTGAAGCCAGAGACTTCGGGCTGTCTGTGCTCCCACATGGGCTGCCATATAACAAGCCCACTCGCCAGTCGGAACGTGAGGTCAGATTCCTGGGAGAAGAGAAGATCTATATCCAAGAACTGGCTGAAGGGACCAGTCAATGCAATGGTTAACATCATTCACCCAATAGTTTGTGGCACAAACTACTGGGCGTCAGGTAGGCTCAAGGATGCATTGTACAACATGGGGAATATAGCCAATATTTTGTAATAACTATAAATGGAAAGTAACCTTCTAAAATTGTATAAAAAAAAGAACATCATTCACACGATTATTCTCAAAGCAGGCTGACCTTCAAGACCTTTCTTCTTCACTCTGATGAGTGTTTCTAGGGTAAACCAATAGCCTTAAATTATCATCATAACTACGATAGAAATCACGGTGGTCTGCTTTAGGCAAAATGAATAATTAATAAAGATGCAGCTTTGGGTAGAGCATGAAACACACAATTATTGTTTTCTGTTAGCAATGATTGAGGCCTTTTTATTTCAAGGGTCTTGGCAGATCTCTTTACTTGTGGTTATTGTTATTATTCCTCTTAATGATTTAATTGTCCTTCTTTCTCCCTCATAAGGCAATATCCTCAGATGCCATTTTGACTTTCTATTCTCCAGTCTATCTCTTGTTCTTGCATTTCATGGAATCAGGAACATATAGTTAGACCCTTCTTAGCATGTTATTTTATACTGTTGCCTTCTCAACAATCTTTAATTCCCTGAGGGCAGCGATGTAGCCACAGCCCCCGTCATCATCACAATACAGCATTAGGAATTGGGTGCGTGATAAGTACTTGCTGAACTGTACCTACTTTACAACCCATACTCATTCGGTTATCTACAACTGAAGGTCTCTTCCAGGGAGTACATTCTCTGCTTCATCATTATATCATTTTGAGTGGCTGAGATGTTTAAAATGCAATTGTATAAGTACAAATGTATGACATTCTGAGGTTACATTTTCAACAACTCGGCCTGTCAAAACAAGGTAGAGATGGAAGCAGAGAGAGTGATTGCAGATTAATGAACATAACTGAAACCAGGAATTCACAGGGTGGTGATTTGCAACCTGGCTTGTACATTATAATCACCTGGGGAGCTTTTAAAACCTAGGAGGCCCAGGCCCCACTTCCTCCCCTAACCAGACCAATTAAATTAGAATTGCTGTGAGGTTTTCTTGAGTTGCCCCTGGTGACTCTCATGTGTAGCTATGGTTGAAAATCACTGATCTAGAAGGAGGAGAGCTGGAAAGAAATTGAAAAAAAGGAAAACAAATTTATTCTGCAAATGGTAAATCAATGTAGCTCAAAGGAAGCTTCAACTGGAAAGGCTAGATGAAACCCCTGAATAAATCTCCACATTGGTAAAGAGGGGACTCTTCCATAAGCTATAGGCCAAGATCCTGGCACCACAGCAGTACCCATGATGGAAAAGCATCTAGTGTCAGTATTGGAAAAGCATTTGTTCAAATTCATGCCACTTTCATTCTACAAATATTTATAGACCACCTACTGTGTACCTGGTCCTATTCTAGGTTCTGGGATACAACAGTGAACAAAGCATACAAAAATCCCTGCTCTCCAGTGCAAAGGAGGGAAAGAGAAGTACCAGACAAGGTGCTGGTGTTTTAGACAGGAAGGCCAGGGAAGCCCTTCTTGTGCAGGTGACTTTTGAATAAGGATCTGAATGAAATGAAAGAGCTGCCAAGTAGATATTTCCAGAAAAAGCATTTTGTGAAAAGGGATCAGCAAGTGCAAAGGTCCTAAGTATATCTTGTGTGTCAAGAAACAGCCAAGAGACTGCGGGCCTGGCGTCAAGCGAATGACAGAAGAGTAGAAAAAAATAAGATTGGAGACGTTTTTGAATGCCAAATAATATAGGGCCTGATACGTCATAGTAAGGGCTTCAATTACTGAGTAACATGAGAAGTCACTGGAGGGTTTTGAATAGTGGAATGACATGACTCGATGTATGTTTTGAGGATCACTCAGGCTATTGAGAATAGTTTGAGAAAGGGCAAGGGAGGAAAGAGACTAGGGAGCTGTTATTACCAACTAGGTGAAAGATCGTTAGACCAGGGTATCAGTAGAGGGAAAAATGAGAAGCTGTAGATTCTGGATACATTTTGAAGATACAGTTTACAGAATTTGTTAACTGACTAGAGGTAGAGTGTAGGAAAATGAGATGTCAAAGATTTTTTGGCTTTGCCACTGATAAAGATGGGCAAGATAAAGGAGGAACAGGTTTGGGGATATCAGGAGCCTAGTTTTAGACATGTTAAGTTTGAGAGGCCTGTTAGACATTCAACTAGATATACTGAGTAAACAACTAGATAGATCCGAAGTTAAGGGGAAAGCAACCCCTTTCCCTTGAAATGGACATGGGGAAGTCTGCATGGTATCATGTGTGATCCAGCAATCAGGGAATTCGCCATGTGCAAAGTATATCAGATTTGTCTCCAGAAATGCAGAATGCTAAATCACAATTGATCTGGTTTTGACAATTTCTTAGTTTCAGAGATTGGTCCTTTTCCACATTTCTTCTAAGTAATCTTGGCACAAACAAAACTCCAATGGACATTGCAGCAGGAAGTGGGCTCTCTTAAACTGACATCCTGGCCTTTAACCTCTGCTCTATCCACTCAGTGACAGTTACTGTCATCATTTTGTTTTGTTTGATATACCCCCAACTAGACTGTATATTTCTTGAAGACAAGTTGAGATCTCCTTCTGGGCATTTTTCCTTGAACGTCAATACATAATTGTTGATTGAACATCAATACATAATTGTTGATTAATTGAGCATGTTACAGTCTCCAAATAACACCAAATAAATCTGATCATTCTTTAGACCTGAACACCTGCAGAATGGATGGCCAGTTCTTATGTTGATATGCTCCTTTGTAAGTCCTCTTAAGTTGGCTGAATGTATAAACTCTGGGTCACTAATTCCTCTTATAGAATTCCCTTTCATGGGTCACCCAGTGTGATATATACACATATGCACACATGAACAGAAACTCTGTAGTTGGAGAAGGTACTCTATCATTCAAACAGCTGTGGGGTGGGTGGTCTAGAAAGGTTGAGAAAAACCAGAAGGTGTAAAAATTCAAAGAATCAACATTTCCACAATGTTGCTTGCAATGAAAGCCTGTTTTTAGAATTGCTGACATGAAGCAATTCTAAATGTGTTTACTAGTAGCTTAGAGACATCTACCTAAACAACTATTATTTTAAATTCTGTTTTAAAGTTGTTTACTTCAGACATATGAATTTTATAAAAATCTCCTTGAGGGCTTGGATTTTGTTTTATCCCCTGCCATTTCTCCAGCACTCTGAACAGTGCCTAGCATGTAGTAGGCACTCAATAAATATTTATGGAAGGAATAAGTGATTAGGATCAAATCAAGAAAATGTTGGCAGCACAGTTAAAGTAGATTCCTTAGTTGTAACAAATGTTCATCATTTAATAATATATTTGACAGAATTTTCAGATTATTGATTTCATATAAAATATTTGAGCTAGTTATAAAGTAAAAGCATAAAAATGCATTGAATTATACACTGTCTTACAAAAGGATGAGTCACTTAGATTATTTGCTAATTAGTAAACTAATTCATTCAATAAATATCAATTAAATGCCTACAAAACACAGACACTACATTAGCTACCCATGATACAATGATAATTCCTATTCTCAAACCATCTGGAATCTAGTAGAAGAGATGGACAGATAAAGAGATAATGATAATAAGAAGCTAAAAATAATTTTTAAAAATATGTCTAATATATTATAGAGATAGAGAAGGAGGGAGGATAGATCTTGAATGAAGTCATAAATGATGAGTAAGAATTTTCTAGGCAGAAGGGTAGGGTAGGAGGGTATTCCAGGTGACATGACCAGCATAAAATAGGCCTGGAACAAAGCATGTTATGTTCTTAGGGAGACTCCAAGCATTCGGAGCTCATAGTCAGGAGAGGTAACCACGCAGGTCATGGAGGTCCCAGTTACCACACTGGAGAGCTAGAGTTTCATCCTCTGTATAATGAGAAATCAACAAATTACTTTAAGTATGTTAGTGATATGTTCAGATATGCATTTTAGAGAGATCACTTTGGTGTTGAGGTTGGATTTTATGAGACAAGCCAGGAGACTGTAAATCCAGTTAGAAAGTGGCCCAAGTAAGAGGCGCAAGAAATGGATGATGAAATCTTGGGTTAAGGAGGATAATAGGGATGAAGAAAATTAGGTAAATTTGAGAAATATTTAAGAGACAAAATGAGTAGAACTCTGTGATTAGTGGAATGTGTAGGTAAGGATGAAGGAGTAATCAAAGGAAGCCCCTAGGTTTTGAGTTTATATGAATGGGTCCATCACCTGAAATATAGAACATCAGGACAATGGCTCACTCCAGGGGAAATCTGAAATGCCCTTAGATTACCTATCTGGAGAAGCTAGTTGACAAGTTGGTCTAGAGGTTAGGAAAGGAGACTACTTTAGACATATAAAATTAGATGACCTCAGCCTATTAGGACACAAATGGTAAATGAAGCAGGAGGGGAGGTCTGCAAAGAGAAGACAAAGTGAGAAGTGCAAAGGGTCTAGGTTGCACCTCTGGAGAACCACAATGTTAGAGGGGCAGGCAAAGAAGATACGCTCTCAAAGGAGATAGAGCAGATAGCCAGGGATGCAAGGTGAACTAGCAGAGTGTGGTGCTACCAAAGGAATAAAAAACTTCAAGAAGAAAGGATTGTAAGTTCAAATGCAGCTAAATTTTAGTGAAATGAAGACAGCAAAATAAATATTAGGTTCAATAGCTCAAGGTTGTTCATGACCTTGATGAGAAGAGTTCCAGCACAGAAACAAAAGAAACAGTATAGTTTTGTAGAAAGTCAGATGGAATTGGGTTTGAATCCCACCTCGGTTACTTAAATGAGCTTGATTATTACCTCTCTGGACCTCAGTTTCCTCTTTGGTAAAATGAAGACAAAGATATCCACCTTCCTGTGGGTGTTTGTAAAAATGAGAAATGACATGTGAACACTTCTGTTACCTAATAGAGGAAAGCAAGTGGAAGGGATTGAGGAGGTGTGAAGTGGAGGCACAGGCTCATGCCTAGACTGGATTTCAGCCCTTCATGCCTCCTGCAGCACTATGTCCTATAAGAGCCTCAACATAAAACATTGTCTATGTGAGCACAGAGTGGGGACTCGAGGGAATCAATGACAAGTGGGGCAGCACACGGAGCTTGAGACCACAATTTGTAGAAACAACAGGCTGGATTGTTGTCTAGTTTTACCCCAGGAGCATGCAGATCTCTGGGGCTGGGATAGAAAAGGTGGCTTTCAGTCTTGATCTGGGGCTGGAGTTCTGAAGGACAAATGCAAAGGAAGAATAGGGAGAAAAGGCTATTAAAAGTGCTGGTGAGGAGTTGACATGGGTACAGTACGGAGAAGGAAGGTAGGGCCTGATACCTGCAGGCAAATAAAAGATCTAGGTCAGTGGATCTCAATCAGGGGGCAATTCTCACCCCTCCCCACCCCTTAAGGACATCTGGCAATGTCTAGAATCATTTGTGGTTGTAACAGTTCGGAGGAAGGAGGTACTACTGGCATCTAGTGGGTAGAAGCCAGAGACGTCAGTAAATATCCTACAAAGCACAGGACAAAGAATTATCTGGCCCCAAATGCCAATGGTGCCAAGATTGAGAAACCCTGATCAAGGGATTGTTCATTCCTCACTACACTGATAGAAGCAAAGCCCTTGCTCAGAGGAAAAAAGCGTTGTGGTGAAATGTATTGACTCATTAATATTTTTTGTTCCCTATGGCATCTAGAACAATATTTCTCTCACAGCAATAATAAAATGATAAAACAATAATGCTAGTTATAATAGCCAACAGTAATTGTTACAATACCATGTATTAATCGCCGTGCAGTGTTTCATAGGCATTGTTTTACTTCCTTATAAATACTCCAATCCCAGGCCATAGGTAAAACTTGGGGACGTTGAGCCAGCTTTCCTCACTGTCTGTGTGGTCTCCCCTGAAGGAAGATCTGGCTCCCCTTCTACTAATAATTCATGTCAACAGCAATAAAATGCCAACACTAAAAACTACCATTTGTTAATGCCTTTTTGTGTGTCAGGTTGAGCACTTTAATTTGTTTAATCCTCACAATGCTCCATAAAATTATTCTTATGTTCAATTTATACTTGAGAAAACTGAGGCTTAGAGAAGTTAATTGCTCGATGTCTTTCCTACATAGAATAGGAAGCAGCAAGCACTGGATTCTAACACAGGTCTATCTCTTTCCAAATCTTGGACTCTCAACATGTTTTCAAATAAAATTATAGCCATTCCAGCCACTCCTATACTTCCACATTTTTTTTTTTTTTTTGCAGTACACGGGCCTCTCACTGTTGTGGCCTCTCCCGTTGCGGAGCACAGGCTCCGGACGCGCAGGCTCAGCGGCCATGGCTCACGGGCCCAGCCGCTCCGCGGCATATGGGATCTTCCCGGACCGGGGCACAAACCCGTGTCCCCTGCATCGGCAGGCGGACTCCCAACCACTGCGCCACCAGGGAAGCCCCTTCCATATTTTTCAATCCAGAGGATCTCTCTCTACAAATAGACATGTTGTAGGCTATCTTTTTTTTTTTTTTTTTTTTTTTTAAAGGAGCTTTCTTTCTTGCCCTTTCTGTTTTGGGGACTATGTACATATGTATAATTGCTACTTTTAGCATCTGGATCAGCTTCTGATAATAACTTGGGTTTATTTAGTGACAGTCATTACATATTTATTGATTGCCTCATATATGCCAGACACTATTCTAGACACTATCAGATAGAGTTGTGACCTGGACGGCAGTGTCCCTTTGCTGGAGAACCTCTGTTCTGGTGGGGTTGATGGGCAACAAACATGTAAAGAAACACATAAAATAATTTCAGGTACTGATAGGTGCTAAGAAGGAAACAACAAAAAATGTAGAGTCATGTCCTAGTGGCACTAAAGTAACCAGGGAAATACTTTGAGTTGGTAACATTTGAGTTGTGAGTAAATTGATGGAAAGAACATGGCCATGTGAAAATCTAGGGTGGAAGGTGGCAGTAAATGTTTTAGAAGGAAAAACCAGTGCAAAGTCCTGAAAGCAAAAACAAATGTGTTGAGTTTGAGGATAAGTCTCTGGGGAGCCTGCAACTTAGTGAACAAGAGAGAGGCCAGTGAGATGGAGGGAGATGAGGCCAGGTAGCGGGGCACGAGGCAGATCCTGTAGATCCCACAGGTCAGGGGGACCGTCTCAGTTAAAGTAATGCTTTCCATTAAGTGTAACCTTTATCAAAGACTTTTAAAAATAGAAAGTGTAATGCTTTTAAAGCATCAATTTAATTTAACAACATTTAATATCTTTTGATAATTCTGATAGACAATGTGGCCAGTGCATGTGAAGCATTTTGGGAATTTACAGGTAGTTTCAATCCTAGTCCTACCAGCCATGGAACAGAGTCAATCAGATTAAGATCCTAATATTCTATTAAAGAACAGTTGAGCATGTTAATTCCTTCTTATCTCTTATCAGAGCACTTAGATGGAATATTGTAATTTATTCATTCACAGAAGTAACAAATAGTTCTTGATTTCTTTCCATGTACTTGATTTTTTTCTACATACTTTCCATGCATTATGTCTTCATATATATTCACCCTGTGTTTGAATATCCACGATTTTATGCAATGGAGGATCCAAGAGGTTAAGTAATATCAACAAGATGACACAGCTAGAAAGTGGTAGCACTATGATTTAAAATAATATTGTCTCTTTCAGATCCAAGGGGTACATGTATATAATTGTATTTTAATACAATTTGTTTCCATGTAATACTATGTTTTGTACTTTATGCATTTAAAAGTATTTTGAAAAGCAATTCTTAGATTGTATACCAAAATATCAAAAAGTCCACAGTAAAAACTTCTGTTCCAGATCTTGCATTATAATAGAAGTAGCTACAACATGCTGTAGAAATACAAAGGAGATGGTGACTAAACCTACATGGGGAAGGCCAGAGGAAAAGCTTCATGGAAATGATGACACTAAAGTTGAAGTTTGAAGAACCATGAAAGGAACAGAGGAAGGAAAGGAGGGCGGAGCAAACAGCAAGGGCATATTCAGGGAATGGTTCACAGGGCTCCCAGAACTGGATCACGAGGTGGCCAGCAGGGATCGGCAGTTCATCAGTTAAGATAGGATTTAAGCCCCAGATCACAGTTGACTCTATATGCCATGTTTAATATATTGGGTATTATCTTGGGGCAGATGGA
This sequence comes from Pseudorca crassidens, assembly GCF_039906515.1. Classification (NCBI taxonomy): domain Eukaryota; kingdom Metazoa; phylum Chordata; class Mammalia; order Artiodactyla; family Delphinidae; genus Pseudorca; species Pseudorca crassidens. The sequence continues at coordinate 27,115,832 of NC_090301.1, forward strand.
GAACCACTAAAGACTTTTGAGTAGGACAATTGTGGTTTTGAAATAACGTTCAATAGTTTAGTATAAAAACAAAGCCTTCCATGTCTTGGCTTGCTATAAGATCATACAAAGACATGGATGCCAAATACAGAAATATCATTTGAAGCAAACCCTCATCTGACTTCTAGTTCCCCTTAGCCCTCACCAGCTTTCCGCTTACCTTGATTCTGTGTACCAGAGGAGCAAAGAGAAACACAAAGAGCTCCACAGTAGCCATGGAGTTCTGGAAGATCTTCCATCGGTTGTTTTCTTCTTCATCATTGGAGTTGCTTTGGCAAGGCTGCCCTGGAGAGCCCTGGTTTTCAACCTGGTGGATGAAAGCACTGCTGCTGCCACCCCAGCTGGAGCCTCGGTCTGTGCCCCCAAAACGCTCGCTGTTGCAGTCCTGGGGGGCCTCCAGGAGCATCCAGTGCAGGGTATGAAGGAGCTTTGTCTCAGCGACACCCAGTTTATCCTGGTGGCCTGCATGGGACAACAACACAGCTAGGTTAAGGCAAACTCTGTGACCAGAACAACGGGTGTCAACCTTGGGTGTGGGAAGAACATCCTTGCTTTGTTCTATGGCTTGATTTCCTGGGAGAAACTAGCATTTCTCTACACCCCTTACAGCCACTGCTGAAAGGGTTCACTCTTGCTTTGGGACTTTCTAACTGGCTGCAATCCCTGCAGAATGATATGCTGACACAGGGAAAGAAACTGCATGCGTCACATCTCTTCAGTCAGATACCCACATATATTTCCAAATAAGCAGCAGAGTAGTTAAGAGTATGGGCTTTGAGGATAACAGCTACTCCATTTTAGACAGTGTGATTAGGAAAGGCCCCTCTATAAAGGTAACATTTGAGCAGAGACCCAAATGAGGGGAAGGAACTGGATGGAGAAGATCTTGGGGCAGACGGCTAGGACATAATGCCATGTGGGAAAAGCAATCTGCAAAATAATCTAAACAAGAAAAATAATATGTATGTGCATGCATGCACACATACACATAATACCACGAAGTTGGGAAAAGATCTGGAGCGGAATATGACAAACTCATGAAGGTGGTTGCTTTAGGCGTTGGGAGGACAAAGGGACAACTGTGATTAGAACTCATCTTGAACAGGTGAGAGAGAGTCTTTAGCTTCTCTATAACATTCTAATGTTTAAAAGGAGAATACATTCACATATTCTTGTAAAGTTAAAAAGTTAAAACAAAGAGAGCTAGTTCCCTCATTGGTCAAATGGAGATAACAATGACACCAACGTGAGGGAGATTTTGTCAGAATTAAATGAGAATGTGTGCCCAGTGCCTGGAAAAATAGTCAGTTATACAGGTTGTTATTGTGAGTGTTATTATGAGTCACCATGAGTGAGGACAATGGTATGTCATGAAGAAGGAATGTAGTAGCACCAACCTAGCTTGTTTCTGTTTGACAGCAGGGTTGCAGTGCAGTGCAGGACATGAGGCAAAGCAGCTTGTACCAGTTCCCATCTGGAAATGCTCTGGATGGCTTCAGAGAGGGCTGGAGAGAGGCCATGCAGCTTGTTTTCTACCAACACTCGTTCAAAGGACTGTAGATACCCCAAAAAAAAAAAAGTAAAATAAGAAATTAGAGATTCTGATGGGTGAAAAAATAGACAACACGGTACTGTATACCCAAAAAGATACGTATCACTAGACCAAATTCTTTAGCGTGCCCGCACATTGCATTTCATTGTATATGTTGACATGAAATGAGCCAGTGATAATTTCCTATTGTCTACCCATTTTCACGTTTTTGATCCAAAGTATATGGCTTGAATTATTACATGATTTTTATTTCCACCAAAATAAGCTCCTGTCAAAAAGAGTACAACAACACATTTAGCTGTATGAAGGTTTTGGACGTAATATTTTATAAAATGATCCTGGGTCATTGAAAGGAGCTATCACAACTGCAGACCAAGGTGAAATGTCTTTTGTGAAAGTGTCTTGAGGTACAGAATTTATGTGAATGGGCAACAAGTGTTAAATAAGATCCAACTGTTTCAAGAGATCTGATTTTGGGGTCTCTGAGTTATTCCATGTCCCTAGCAATGATGTGGCACAGGACACTCCTTACAGAATGCCTAAAACCATAAAGATTGTTCATCTAACTGTCGAATAAAGAGAGAAAAGGAGGGGAAGAAGAAAGGAGGGAGGGAGGAGGGAATAAGCCATTTTTGCTTTGGTGGTTTATTAAATCTTCTATCCTGGCCAGGGATACTTTCAGCAAGTGAAGCACCCCACCCCCAAGCCCCAGAACAAGTTGACCTACTGAGTTGTTTTTTCTCTTTGAAGGTGGAGGAGGATATCCCTATAAGGTGTTGGGGAAAGTGCAGCTACCAAATATCAGAATAAAGTTAATAAACATTTGACTTGTATGAACAGAACCTGCTTGCTACTTGATGTCCCAAATGATCTAGAGAGCTGTGTTCTCCCCCAAGTGGTCATAATACCAGTCCCAAGTGCTCAAGCTGTGTTATTGGAATTATTAGGATATCTGAAAAAAGATATGGCCTAATACAGAGATTCTCCAAAGAAAGCTATTTACCTTTGATTCAAGAAAAGAAAATACATTCACCTTCATAATGAAAGGCATGCTGAGGTTTGGCAAGGAGTTCAATCAGAGATGTAGTCTTTGTGGTTTTCTTAAAGAAACCAGATAAAGGCAGGTCCAAATACTTAAAAATTCCTCAGCCCTCAGGGATCTAAGTATTCATTAAGTAAAGGGTGAGTATGTTAGACATTAAAAGATTATAAAGAATTTATATAGTCTTGATGAATATACTTTCAGAGGATGAGTTATACATTTTATAGTCTCAGGAAGCTTTAGATACTTAATGCCATTTTCTTCTTAAATGTTACTAATATAACTTTTTGTAATTTTAAACCTTGGCAATTGTTTTCTATACTTACATCACTCTCTATCTATCTGTATCTATGAATGGGACTTACTTGATATTGTGTGACAACATTAAAATGTCAGACGTATCTTTGCCAAGAACAGAAAAGTCAGGGTTATTTTAAGCTAGTATAACTGCAAGCATGATTTGAGGAAGGCGCAGAGATTTCAGGTGCCAAATTACTTTAACTTGAGCTAAGTACAACAAATCCCATTAAAAGGTCCTTATTAAAAAGTTGGTTAGATTTAAAAAAATATCTGTGACAATTTTGAAGGGCATGAAATGCAACAAAAAAAATTCTTATTTGAGCGTGTGCTGTGCACGTATGTGTGTGTATGGGGAGAGGTGTTTGACTTTCCAGTTGGCTTCCATAATAGTGTGTGGCCCTAACACATTTCAGAGCTCCTTACTAGAAGGTCATTTATCATCTATCAAGTCATTTGCAAATATCATGGCAATATCCAAATGGGTAGGTTTCCACTTTTAGGTTATAATATATGCAATGTAAAGACCTTTATGTGAGCTCCAAGTTTTAATGAAGTCTTTGAAAAGCCCATTTTAATTTTGCTTCACGTTTTTGTGTCTTCTCAATTTGTAAAAAGACAATCTGTAAGTCATGGGATTCCCTCAGAATCTCAGGACAAGCGCACTGTATTTTGCATAAATATTAATAGCATTATTTTCATAATTATTTCATATCATCCATTTCAGGCTTGCACAAAAAATGGAAGAAATAAAAGTTCAGAATTGCATATTACTTTGAGTAGGTCATAGGCTCTCATTTTATGAGCTTCCACTATATAACAGTTTTGATTTTGTTGATTAAGGATTTGACTTATTATACTTGTCCTCATTCTGTTATCTTTCCACACTCTCTTCTACTGCTCTACCCCTCCCCACTTAGGGCCTTTAGACTTGCTTTCCCTCTGCTCTGCCCTCAGCTATTTCTCCCTCCCTTCCTTCAAATCTTTGTCCAAGGGTCACGTTAGCAGGCAAACCTTATCTATCCTCTACTTCTAACATGAAACCTCCACCCTAGGGCTCCTTAATGACCTTCCTTGCTTAATTTTTCTCCATAGCGCATATCACCACCTGGCTATGTATTTTACTCATTTATGAGTGGCCTATCCCCCTCCCAGTAGAATGCAAACTCTATATTTGTTTTGATTATTGCTCTATCTCATCATCTAGAACTGTGCCTGGCACATACTAGGTGCTCAATAATATTTGCTGAGTGAATTAATATACACAGTACAATTTAAATTCTTTCTTTCAAATTACCACACAGTATATGCAAATAGTCATTAAATGGTGAATATCACATACCACACAAGAGGCTTCATATTGCTTCCCCAGTTTAGGCCTCAAAAATGCACTGAAAAATTAATAGAAATAATCGTTTTAAACGCAAGTAAAATTATTATTAGAGCATCCTTATGACATATTTTCAACGAATAAGACATAGTGCTATGAAACAAATTTCACGCCTCCCTATGGCTTGCTAAAGGGCGGGTATTAAACAGCTGACGACATTTGCTTTTATGTGTGTGATTACATACATGAAAAAGCTGTGGATTTCTACGTTTTCTGTATCCAGTCTTATTCTGAAGACTTCTTACCTAATCGGATTCTAAATCACCAATGGTCAGAAGCGTTGCATTACTCATGTGTACCGTCATTTCAAAAACTGAAAACTGAACACAGTTTGTGGCATATGATTTTCAGAATCTAATTTCTTATCTGATAAATCTCTAAAATAATAATAATTAATAATAATAATGGAAACCTTGTTTCCTGTTTATGGAAATAGGTTTCAGGTTTTTCCAAGAAAAAAAAATTTATTAAAAATGATTCTTCTCAGAGGCTTTAACCAGGAAGATTACACTAGCTGAATCCGAGCAAAAATGGTTAACAAGTGGGCATAGCAGACATTCAACAAACAGGAGCTGGAAAAACAACAGGTCACCGGGCTGGAATTACAGCAGGAGATGGAGGGGGAATTGGACACAGGAGCACAACCAGTCATAATTATCTTCCCTAATTCCCCGCCCCCTCTCCCTAGGCTCTCTGCCCTCTCATCCCCTAAATAATGTATATATTTATTCTACAGCTGCCAACCTGCTTGCCGTCAAACTTCACTGAAATATTTTTTAAATGCGTGTTTTTACGCGGGTGCAGAAGGCTCGATTTCCAGCCCCAGAGAGGGAGCTGCAGGCTGTGGCGCGGCCTCGGCAGCAGCGGCAGCGGCGACGACGACGACCCAGGCGGCCCCAGGAGCGCTCCCAGCCCAGGGCGGCCCACGGTGCGCCCTCTGCGCCCCTCACCTGGTTTGCCGCCACAGGAAGGTCTGGATGGGCAAGGGGATGCCGCGGCCGCTGTCTTGCTCTTGGCCCTCGGAGCTCTTCCTCTTCACCATGATGGTGGCTCCTGGGAGTTCCACTGCAGGACCCAGCGCTGGCTCCTCGCTAGCCGCCGCCGCTTCCTCCCGCTGCTCTCCCCAATTCTCATCCCCTCCTTCCCTGAGGCAGAGCAGACGCTCTCCGCCCTGATCCCCCGTCCCTCTCCCCTTCCCCAGCCCCTCCCCGCGCGTGGAACATGGCTGCGGGAGGAGGGGAGGGCTGGAGGAACCGAGGAGCGAGGACAGAGGCGCTCGGAGAAGCTGTCCTCCTCGCCGCCCCCGCGCCCTCTCCTTGCTTTCAGCACCTCCCACTGTGGACAGCGGCCCGCGCCGGACAGGGGTCAGGTTGCGCAGCAGTGGGACGGCCAAAAGGGTCCCAGCTCGGCACCGCGCAGCAGGTCCCCTGCGTGGCCTCTTTAGCCCCCAGAATTCGGCTTCCTCCCCTTGGAGCTGCACCCCAGGAGTGTCCCCTGTCCTGCTTCCCAACCTTGGCAGCTGAAGAACTGTCACGTTCCGGGGAGGAGGAGCTTTGAAGAACCGCAGAGCAGTCGCTATAACCCTGGCATCCTTCGTACCTCCGGCAAGGAGGTCAGGAGTCCACCCTCGGGATTCAGCAGAAGGAGCACTTGAAAATTATTAGAAGTCTAAACCAGGAAGGAAGCAAGTTTGGCAAAACAGAAAGCTTGAAAGTTCTCTGATGTGAGAATTTATTGTAAAAGGGTAACCACAAGAAAGTAACCATGCTTGTTTCGGCAAAGCAGAAATATTGCCAAACTAACCAGTTGTATCAGTTAATTACAACTTGGGAAAGAACATTGATATTCATGTTCATTCCATTGATATCTGCCATTTTACTTGAGTTGTCATAGTCAAAGCCCTGTACTATAGTTTATAAGTAATTATTGTTAGATGTTTTATCTGGCAGTAAAACACATAGGGAGTGGGGTCAACAGTTAGGCAGTGTGAGTAAAAAACCATTGCTGTGGATCCAAATACTTGCAAATGAACATAGTCATACACCATTTTGAGCAAAGGTATTGGTGTGATCCACAAAATGGAGAATCAGACACCCCAGGGCCTCATCTCAACAGATAGAAATATCTTCTATTAACTACATGTGTGTCTACACCATATAGAGACAACTATATGGTATGTATTGGTATTTTCAGTCACAGAAATAAATTCTTCGTTTAATTTCTTAAAGTTTTTTTTTTCCTTTTTAACCATTGGACAAAGAATCTTATAATTAGTATCAGCAGCTCTGTGAGGAGGAAAAAAGATAACAATGATGTTTTATAACATCAATGAGTAAGTTCATTTCTTAGAATTATGTGATGGTCATGTTTTTTTCAGTTATTCATAGATACTTTCCATTGCTTAAGATTATAAATATCTAGGGCTAGGACATACAAAGGAAACTTAGAGACAGTCCGCTCCTATTTCCAAATTGTACTGATAAGGGTGATGAGGCCTAGGGTTATGAAGTGACTTCCTAGCTGGTTAATGGTTAGGACCCAAAGGAGAAGCAAGTCCTTAGGATTCTCATCACAGAGCTCTTTTCTTTTATAGGCTATATGGTAAATAGGTTTTCTCTCTCATGCCAACCCAGATCAATTGGTAGGGCCTGGCTGTTGAGAAAGACTGTGGAGATAAGGCCCAGGTACTTCAAGAAAAGACTGCTGTTATTAATTAGTGCTGTCTGCTATGTGAACAGCATAGGGGAAATTACACACATTTGTTACTTCTCAAAGGTATTCTTTATACACGATCTTTGAGCCTAACTTTCAATATTTCTTCTGCCTCGCTTGTAGCTGCCATCACTCACAGTGTTACTTAATGTCGTCAAATGTATTCTACCCTGAGAGGTAATATGTCTCAGTGTACCAGACTTAGATTTGATCATTGGGAAATATGTCATTCTTAGTTCGGATCTTCATTGAGTTTTCTTGAGCTGTTTCTCATTTCTCATGTTGCTAAATGTCTTGGGCTTCTGCATTATTATGATGTGACCTGTCTGACTAGGATCTCAAAGCTGCCAGGGCAGGGCTAAAGCTCTGAGTACAGGCTGACTCCAGTTTTGCTTCTCTTGAAGTCATCTTTTAATATGAATCTTGAAACAAAGAAAGATAGATTCTAAATAGTTTATTCATATTTACTGAGTCCATTTTATATGCCAAGCACTAATCTATATAGATTCCTGCCCATAAGAAACTCACTGTATTGAAGGGAAGACAGATAGGTAAAGAAAAGGGTACAATGGGAGACATGATACAAATTTACTTATGAACAAAGGGACAAGGCAGAAAATGTGGGCAAGAATCAGACGGAGAAAGATTTTGTATGGCAGGCTACAAAGTTTGGATAGGAAGATTTTAAGCAGGGCAATAAACACTTCATTTCCATTCGAAAGTGACTGATATGACTGGAATGTAGAGGTTATTTGAAATAGGCAAGAGTTGTATGTGGGAATCTAAGTCTGGAGATTAGAAAAATATCCTATGAGATCCTGAACTAAGGACATCACAACAGAGCTAGAGATAAGGAGATGAGTTTGAGTGGACTTGCAGAGGCAGAATAGATAGGACTTGATAACAAAGTGGGCATGGGGAAAGAAAAATAGCACAGTGGTTAAAAGCTTAGGTGTTGAGCCAGACAGTTTTGACTCTAGCCCTACCTCATATTAGATATAACAACCTGGGAAAGGTTCTTCACTATGGTTTTCAAGTAATTGTATTGATACTTTCTCCATAGAGATGTTGTGAAGATTAACGTTAATACTTGTAAAGAATTTAAGAGAGTCCCTGATCTATACTAAGCCTTCAGTAAATATCAGCTGAAGCTCTAAATTTTCTATTTTGAGCAACTGAGTAATGATGATCTCATTCAAAGAGAGAAAAAGTTGGCAAGGAGAATCATGTTCTTATTTTATGAGTATGTATGGGAGAATTAATTAGTTTTCCTTGAGTAGCTATTGGAAATTCCAATGGATACCACGAAGAGGCAGCTAGAAATATGGATGTGGAGCCCAGAAGGGTTAACGGGGTAGGATAGATTGATTAACACTGTATAAAAGACAGTGAAACCATAGAAGTAGATAAAGTAATTCAGGTGAACATATGGAAAGAGAAAAAAAGAGCCCAATTTGGAAGTATAGGGGAAAACAACTTTAGTCTTTTGTCACCAAAGATGTTTTTAGGAGGTGACAGCATAGGATAGGATAGAGGGGTAGGCAAAATTCTAAGATTGCCCCCAAGATTCCTGCCCCTTGCTAAACACACACATCTTCTCCAAGTTATTAATAAAACCCATACTAACCTAGGTGCTGCGGTGAAACAATTTATATAAACTTTAAGATTTTTTTAAATTATTAATAGACTTTATTTCTGAGGGCAGTTGTGGTTTAAAGAAAGAATACACAGACAGTTCTCATATATTCTCTCTTTTCCAGCCCACAATTTCTCCTTTTAACAACTTGCGTTGGTATGGTACATTTGTTATTATTGATGAGCCAATCTGATACATTATTAACTAAATCCATAGTTTACATTAGTGTTTACTCTTTATGTTGTAGAGTTGTATAGGTTTTTCCAAATAATGTCATTTATCCATCATTATGATATACAGAGTAGTTTCATGCTTTAAAAATTTTCTCTGCTCCACCTAATTCCTCCCTGCTCCTCTCCAGCTCCTGGCAACCACTAATCTTTTCACTGTCTCTATAGTTTTACCTTTCTCAGAATGCAATATAGTTGGAATAATACAGTACGTAGTTTTTTCAGACTGGCTTCTTTCACTTAGCATTTAAGTTTCCTTCATGTCTTTTTGTAACTTGATAGCTTATTTCTTTTTATTGCTAAGTAATATTCCATTTGTATGGCTGTACCACAGTTTATTTATCCATTCATCTTTTTTTTTTTTTTGGCCGTGCTGCATGGCTTGTGGGATCTTAGTCACCCCACCAGGGTTTAAACCTGGGTGCTTGGCAGTGAAAGCATGGAGTCCTAACCACTGAACCACCAGGGAATTCCCTATCCATTCGTCTATTGAAGGTTGGTTGCTTCCAATACTTGGCAATTATGAGTAAAGATGCTACAAACATTTTGTGCACAGGTGTTTGTGTAGATGTAAGTTTTCAACACATTTGGTAAAATACCTAGGAGTGCAATTGCTGGACGATTTTTAAAGACTGATTAGCTTTGTAAGAAACTGTTAAACTGTCATCCAAAGTGTCTCTACCATGGAATTTTTTTTTTAAATAAGAGATTTGGACATATTTATGGGCCAGAATTAAAGGGTCATTTTAGAAGGAAATGTTGAGCATATTTAAGAGAGAATAATTAATTAACCAGGTTCTGGAGCACAGCTGGATTTATCATTCTTTGGTGGAAAAATAATTCCTAGGATGGGAGATAAAAAGGAAGAATGGTAGAGTCTAAGTTAGAAGGAAAAGAGGAAGAATGAGAATATGAGAGTGTTCAGGCTTGATGGCCTATGTAAGCTCTGTAGTAATCAATAAGGTCATTTTTAATGAGTGATATTTAATAGATAAAAGTAGGGGTATTTGTCAGAAAAATATTAATAGCAGGTAGCATATATTGAGTACTCGTTATATGTCAAGGTCTGTTTTAAGTGTATCAATCAATTGATCCAAAAAACTCTGCTGTCAAAACTTAAAGTAGAGAAAACTGAGCCACAGAAAGGTTACATAACCTGCCTGAGGTTACACAGTAAGTGCTAAAAGAAACTGTGAAGTCTGGCTTCAAAGTTATACCCTAACTTTCTATTACAATACTGAGTATTGTGAAGTTTTGAGGGTTTGGAAGAAGTGCTATGAATCATGTAAATGAGAGCTACTTAAGGACATACGAAAGAACTTCTCTGTTAATGATAGAAGATGAAGAAGAGCTAATGGTCCTTTCTATTTCCAAATCCCCTTAAGGCAATGAGTCATATGGAGGTGGAAAAAAATCTATAATAAGCACTGTAAAGATCTGTTTTCAAAATAACATTTTAGTGGAGAATTAAGATTACCATGATGGTTCACTTCTCATACCTCACTGAAAACCTCCAAATACTTTTTGCCTTTGGGAAAGAAACCTGCCTTCCCTAAATGCTTTCCTCTACACTGTCTTCTTTAATACATTTCTCTTTCAATTCAGATGAACACTGTTGGAGGAAAGCTAAGAACTGAGTTAATCTGTCAATCATAGCACCAGGGTTAATAAACCAGTCCATGATAATCACTGCATATTATTATCTCACTGTGCAACACATTGAATTGGATGTGGAGCTTTCCCAATGATGGCATTCAGTGATGGAGTGGCTTTGGGTCAGAAGAGGAAACTGGCTACTGGGCTTTAGGAAGCATGTGAAAGGAAACTGCAAGAAGATCCACACAGATGTAGCTAAATATGCGTCAGCTTTGAAAGTTATCCTCTCTTTTAAATGGAAGGGTGAATTTTGATAGTGGCCAGGAGCCAAGTTGCCAGATGAGTATATAAATAAACATTCTTTGCAAATAAACTGAGCAGAGGAGAACTCTGTTTGGATTTTGGAAAAGATTGCTTTAGTAAGCAGAATCCAGAATGCTGTGTTAGTATATGAAGAGTTTGTAGTAATATAAACACTCATAGTAATTAATAAAAACAGTTTTGGCAAGAGCCCACTGTTACTCTACAGCAACCCACTAGAATTTGAAGATGAAGCATGATTGCTGTTGTCATGTGTCTATCAGTCAAAGTGTACAATGAAAACATTGACGCTGTAGTTTTGGAGTTTGAGGGGAGAGGCCACACCCATTATGCAGGAGTGGATATATCCCATGTGTCTTGGGTATCCTTAGCCCAAATAGCTGGTATCTCTAAGGAAAGCAGTCTCAGTGGTCCCTCAGTGAGAAGAACAAAGCTCCAAATCCCAAGTCCATACTCATCTGAGCTCCTTACTCTGGTTTGCAAGGTTCTTCATGATTGATTTCATTACATACAACTCTTACCACTCTACTTTGCTCTAGATACTGTCTTCCTCCCTCCAAATCTTTACAAGGCTGGTACCTTTTCACTATTCAGGTCTCAGTCCAAATATAACCTTGTCATATAAGACTGTTTATTAACCTGCCTGAAATTGTCTTTCCTATCCTGTTCCAGAAATGTTATTATTTCCCCCTGTTTTTTACTTCATAAAATTTATCATTCTCTAATATATTTACTTGTTTTAATATTTGTTCAGTCTAGAGAATAGCAAGAGAATCTATAATATATTCAAGAATAAATCTAACAAAACATTTAATACCATTGTGGAAACAACACCATAAATTGTTTAAATTCATAGAGACTGGCAAAAATACCATGTTCCTACGTAGGGAGAGTCATTTTCTTAAAGATATCTTGCATTTAATCAACAAACTATTAGGATACATAATATATTAAGATTTATTGCAAAATCAATAAGCAAAGACAAAAAATTTGAAAAATGAGAATATGCTCATATCTCATCAGTGGTCCCAATAGTCAATATGCTCAGTCTCATGAATAACCTGGAAAATGTAAATAAAAACAATTTTATTTCTCTCCAAATCCATAAAGTTAAAAAACTTTAAAAGTCTGATAGCTTTTAGCTAATGCAATGAAACAAGAAAAGGAAATAAAATGTACACACATTGAGAAGGAAGAAAATAATAAAATTTTGTTCGCAAATGACATGATCATCTGTAGAGAAATTTCAAAATAATTGACAAAAAAAAAAAACTCCTCTGGAAAAAGTGATTATAGCAAGGCTGCAGGATGCAAGGTCAATATACAAAAGTCAATCACTTCCCTATACACTAGCAATGAGCAAGCAGAATTTGAAATTAAAAACACAATACCAAGTATGTTAACACCCCTCAAAATGAAATACTCAGGTATAAATCTGAAAGAATATGTACAAGAACTATATGAAAAAAAGTACAAAACTCTAATAAATGAAATCAAAGAGAAACTAAAAAATGGAGAGATATTCCATATTCATGGATAGGAAGACTCAACATTATCAGGACGTCTGTTCTTCCCAAATTGATCTACAGATTCAATGCAATCCCAATAAAAACACGAGCAAGTTATTTTATGGATAGTGACAACCTGAATTTAAAGTTTGTATGGAGACCAATAGCCATCACAATATTAAAGAGAAACAAAGTTGTAGGACTGACACTACCCAACTTTAAGACTTACTATAAAGCTACAGTAATCAAGACAATGTGGTATTGGAGAAACAACAAATAGATCAATGGAACAGAATAAAGATCGTAGAAATAGACCCTCATAAATTTAGTCATTGATCTTTGAAAAGGAGTAAAGGCAATACAAGGAGCAAAGATAATTTCTTCAGCAAGTGGACTTCCACATGCAAAGAAATGAATCTTGACACAGACCTTATGTCTTTTAAAAAAATTAGTTCAAAATAGATCAAAGATCTAAATGTAAAACACAAAAGTATAAAACTCTTAGAAAATAACATAGAGGAAAACCTTGATAACCGGTAGTATAGCAATAAAACCCATTTTTTTTGTGTGGCATAAAATGATGTTTTAGATAAAACACCAAAGGCACAATCCATGAAAGAAATAAGCTGGACTTCGTCAAAAGTAAAAACTTCTGCTCTGTGAAATGCAATGTCAAGAGAATGAGAAGATGAGTCACAAACTGGAAGGATATATTTGCAAAAGACACATCTGATAGAGGACTGTTATCCAAAACATACAAAGAACTGTTAAAATTCAACAATAAGACAACAAACAACCCCATTTAAAAATGTGCCAACGACCTTAACAGAACCTCTCCAAAAAGACAGACAGATGTCAAATAATATATTAAAAGATGTTTCACATCATATGTCATCACAGAAATGCAAATTAAAATGTCACTACACACCTTAATAGGCCCAGACCCAGAACACCAGCAACATTAAATGCTGGTGAGGATATAGAGCAACAGAAACATGATACATTGCTGGTAGGAATGCAAAATGATACAGCCACTTTGGAAGACAGATTGGCAATTTCTTAGAAAATGAAACATATTCTTACCATAAGATTCAGCAGTCACACTCCTTGGTATTTAACACAAATGAAATGAAAATTTGTGCCCACACAAAAATCTGCATGTAGATAATTTTGGCAGTTTTGTTCATAATTTCCAAAACCTGGAAGCAACTGAGTTATCTTTCAATAGGTGAATGGATAAATAAACTGTGGTATATCCAGAAAATGAAGTACTATTCAGCATTTAAAAAATGAGCTATCAAGCTATGAAAAGACATGGAAGAGCTTAAACACACATTACTAATTGAAAGAAGCCAATCTGAAAAGGCTATAAACCGTAAGATTCCAACTATATGACATTCTGGAAAAGGCAAGACTATGGAGACAGTAAAAAGATCAGCTGCTGCCAGAGGTTGGTGAGGGAGGAGAAGAGAATAGGTAGAACAGAGAGGATTTTTCAAACAGTGAAAACACTCCATATGATACTATAATGATGAATGTATGTCATTATACATTTATCCAAACCCACAGAATGTACATCAAGAGTGAACTGTGGGGATTCCCTGGTGGCACAGTGGATAAGAATCCGTCTGCCAATGCAGGGGACGTGGGTTCAAACCCTGGTCTGGGAAGATCCCACATGCAGCAGAGCAGCTAAGCCTGTGCGCCACAACTACTGATGCTGCGCTCTAGAGCCTGTGAGCCACAATTACTGAAGCACGCATGCCTAGAACCTGTGCTCTGCAACAAGAGAAGCCACCGCAATGAGAAGCCTGCGCACCACAACGGAGAGTAGCCCCCACTCGCGGCAACTAGAGATAAACCCCGTGCATAGCAACAAAGACCCAACTCATACAAAAATAAATAAATAAATAATTTTATAAAAAAAAAAGAGTGAACCATAAGATAAACTATGGATTTTGGGTGATTGTGATGTGTCAATGTAGTTTCATTACTTTAACAAATGTCCCACTCTAATGGGATAATATGGGGGATACAGATAATAGGAAAGGCTATGCTGGTGTGTGGGCAGGGGATAAATGAAAAATCTCTGTACCTTTCTCTCGATTTTGTTGTAAACCTAAAACTGCTCTAAAAATAAAGTCTTCTAAAAAGTCTGGTCATACCAAGTTTTGTCAAGAATAGAACTGCCAGCAAGAACTTAATTTATAAAATAATTTTGGAGACAAATGTGGCAATATCTAGGAAAACTGAAATATGTGTACACTTCAACAATTCCCAAAGTAGACTTTGGAGGATTTATCACATATATGCACAAAAAGATAAGAACAATAATTATTCATAACAACATTTTAGTGAATTCTAAGCATCCGATGCATATCCATACATAGGAGAGTGGATAAATTATCTATGACACATTCACACGTTGGAATAATATATAGCAACTACCATGTATGAATTAGAGCTCCATGTATCAACATGGGAACATTTCCAAACTACAGTGTTGATTGAACAAAACAACTTTCAGAATTATCTTATGGTACAATAACATTTACTTTAAAAGTTTAAAATACACAAAACAATGCTATATATGTTATGTATATTTAGGCATAATAATGTAATAAAATATGTTTGGCTATTATCCTGACCTGAGCTTCCCAGGAAACGCGGGCTTAAAACAATGGTTTACATGTTACTCCTTATTAGGGAGTGCAATTCAAGGGGGTGGAAGTGAACTAAAAATAGATTAGGTAGGGAAGGAGGCAAAGCTAATAGGATGGTGCATTACCAAGCTGAGTACTACTTTGTATCAAAAGAAATTGCTTAACACCTATCCTTCTCAAACTCTTCCAAAATATAGCAGAGGGAGGAACACTCCCAAACTCATTCTACGAGGCCACCATCACCCTGATACCAAAACCAGACAAAGATGTCAGAAAGAAAGAAAACTACAGGCCAATATCATTGATGAACACAGACGCAAAAATCCTCAACAAAATACTAGCAAACAGAATCCAACAGCACATTAAAAGGATCATACACCATGATCAAGTGGGGTTTATCCCAGGAGTGCAAGGATTCTTCAATATATGCAAATCAATCAATGTGATACACCATATTAACAACTTGAAGGAGAAAAACCAGATGATCATCTCAATAGATGCAGCGAAAGTTTCGACAAAATTCAACACCCATTTATGATAAAAACCCTCCAGAAAGTAGGCATAGAGGGAACTTACCTCAACACAATAAAGGCCATATATGACAAACACACAGCCAACATCGTCCTCAGTGGTGAAAAACTGAAACCATTTCCATTAAGATCAGGAACAAGACAAGGTTGACCACTCTCACCACTATTATTCAAAACAGTTTTGGAAGTTTTAGCCACAGCAATCAGAGAAGAAAAAGAAATAAAAGGAATACAAATTGGAAAAGAAGAAGTAAAGCTGTCACTGTTTGCAGATGACATAATAGTATACAGAGAATCCTAAAGATGCTACCAGAAAACTACTGGAGCTAAGCAATGAATTAGGTAAAGTAGCAGGATACAAAATTAATGCACAGAAATCTCTGGCATTCCTATACACTAATGATGAAAAATCTGAAAGAGAAATTAAGGAAACACTCCTATTTACCATTGCAACAAAAAGAATAAAATACCTAGGAATAAACCTACCTAAGGAGACAAAAGGCCAGTATGCAGAAAATTATAAGACACTGAAGAAATTAAAGATGATACAAATAGATGGAGAGATATACCATGTTCTTGGATTGGAAGAATCAACATTGTGAAAATGACTATACTACCCAAAGCAATCTACAGATTCAATACAATCCCTATCAAACTACCACTGGCATTTTTCACAGAAGTAGAACAAAAAATTTCACAATTTGTATGGAAAGACAAAAGACCGCGAATAGCCAAAGCAATCCTGAGAAAGAAAAACGGAGCTGGAGGAATCAAGCTCCCTGACTTCAGACTATACTACAAAGCTACAGTAATCAAGTACATTATGGTACGGGCACAAAAACAGAAATATAGATCAATGGAACAGGATAGAAAGCCCAGAGATAAACCCATGCTCATATGGTCACCTTATCTTTGATAAAGGAGTCAAGAATATACAATGGAGAAAAGACAGCCTCTTCAATAAGTGTGCTGGGAAAACTGGACAGCTACATGTAAAAGAATGATATTAGAACACTCCCTAACACCATACACAAAAGTAAACTCAAAATGGATTAAAGACCTAAATGTAAGGCCAGACACTATCAAATTCTTAGAGGAAAACATAGGAAGAACACTCTATGACATAAATCATAGCAAGATCCTTTTTGACCCACCTCTTAGAGCAATGGAAATAAAAACAAAAATAAACAAATGGGACCTAATGAAACTTAAAAGCTTTTGCACAGCCAAGGAAACCATAAACAGATGAAAAGACAACCCTCAGAATGAAAGAAAATATTTGCAAATGAAGCAACTGACAAAGGATTAAGCTCCAAAATATACAAGTAGCTCATGCAGCTCAACATCATAAAAACAAACAACCCAATCCTAAAATGGGCAGAAGACCTAAATAGACATTTCTCCAAAGAAGATATACAGATTGCCAACAAACACATGAAAGAATACTCAACATCATTAATCATTAGAGAAATGCAAACCAAAACTACAATAAGATATCATCTCACACCGGTCAGAATGGCCATCATCAAAAAATCTACAAACAATAGATGCTGGAGAGGGTGTGGAGAAAAGGCAACCCTCTGGCACTAGGAAGTTGGTGGGAATGTAAATTGATACAGCCACTACGGAGAACAGTATGGAGGTTCCGTAAAAAAATAAAAATAGGGCTTCCCTGGTGGTGCAGTGGTTGAGAGTCTGCCTGCCGATGCAGGGGACATGGGTTCGTGCCCCGGTCCGGGAAGTTCCCGCATGCCATGGAGCGGCTAGGCCCGTGAGCCATGGCTGCTGAGCCTGTGCTACACAACGGGAGAGGCCACAACAGTGAGAGGCCCGCGTACCACAAAAAAACCCAAAAAAACCCTAAAAATATAACTACCATACCACCCAGCAATCCCACTACTGGGCATATACCCTGAGAAAACCATAATTCAAAAAGTCATGTACCACAATGTTCACTGCAGCTCTATTTACAATAGCCAGGACATGGAAGCAACCTAAGTGTCTATTGACAGACGAATGGATAAAGAAGATGTGGCACATATATACAATCGAATATTACTCAGCCATAAAAAGAAACGAAATTGAGTTATTTGTAGTGAGGTGGATGGACCTAGACTCTGTCATACAGAGCGAAGTAAGTCAGAAAGAGAAAAACAAATACCATATGCTAACAGATATATATGGAATTAAAAAAAAAAAAAAAGTCATGAAGAACCTAGGGGCAAAACGGGAATAAAGACGCAGACCTACTAGAGAATGGACTTGAGGACGTGGTGAGGGGGAAGGGTAAACTGTGACAAAGTGAGAGAGTGACATTGACATATATACACTATCAAATGTAAAATAGATAGCTAGTGGGAAGCAGCCGCATAGCTCAGGGAGATCAGCTTGGTGCTTTGTGACCACCTAGAGGGGTGGGATAGGGAGGGTGGGAGGGAAATGCAAGAGGGTGGAGATATGAGGATATATGCATATGTATAACTGATTCACTTTGTTATAAAGCAGAAACTAACACACCATTGTAAAGCAATTATACTCCAATAAAGATGTTAAAAAAAAAAAAAAGCAATTGCTTGATCTGGGAACTGTTCTTTGAGAACTTGCTTCTCAGAATAACTGCTTCTCCAGAGAGTGTATCTACAGAAGGAAGCCAGAAAAGTGTACCTGGAGGTTTGATTTGCTCTATGGAGTATAGTTCCTTTGTAACAGGGAAGAACAAATCTGACTCCATACTAGATTTGTTTCTTTTAGTTTAACCTTTGTATTCTATTTCTTTTGCTTCAAGTTAAGAAGGGCACCTATAGCCTGAAATATACATGACAGCCATTCTCAAGGCTCTGACCTTTTAGGGTATAACATTTCTCCATTCAGATAAAGATAAAAAGTTGCAGAACAGAGAATAACATTTGTCTTGTTGGAGGTTTACAGGAACATCGTGACCCGACCTACAAGGACAGCTGCAAGAAGGAAGGATTCCAACACCAAGAAATTTGCACCAACCAACCATGCCCCTCCCTCAGCTTGCCTTTAAAAATGCTTTGCTGAAATCCTTCAGAAAGTTCAGGATTTGGGGGGCATGAGCCACCTATCTCCTTGCATGGCCCTGTAAGAAACCTTTCTCTGCTCCAAACTCTGATGTTTCAGTTTGTTTGGCCTCATTGTGCGTTGGGTACACAAATTTGCGTTCGGTAACACATTCACACACTCCCTGGACACCTATGTGTGGGTGCAGAGAGGGTCTTGCAGCATCTCATCTCAAAACGGATTTCTGGGTTACTAGTAGCGTATGTGGCAGGGGCATCAGGCAAGGTGAAGTTGGCAAGAGTCCGCACAGTACTGGTCTCTGTAGAAGTGCTGGAGGTTGAACAAGTGGTCACTGACTCCAGAAACAGGTGAGGCCAAGAGGATTTGAAATGGCACATAAGAAGCTCAAATATGATAACCACCATTCATCCTTAAAAACAAAGACCCTGGAACCTGGGTCCTTCCTGGGTTCAAACACCAGCATTGTGGCTCACAAGCCATGTAACATTGAAAATGCCACTTAACATCTCTGGGAGTCAGTATCTTCATCTGAAAAACGAGACTAACAAGCATAGCTATTTTGTAAGGCTGTTGTGAGGATTAAGTGAATCAATATATTTTCTGGTTCCAACTGTTGTATAACAATGATTAGTCTAAATCTTTGTGGTATAAAACAACCATTTTATTGGGCTTATGATTCGTGAATCAGGAATTTGGGAAGTATCAGCAGGGTAGTTCTCATTTATAGTCTCTCGTGCAGTTACAGTTAGTCGTGAGTTGGGACTGTAGTTATCTGAAGACTTAAATGGTCCGTATGCCCAAGACAGCTCACTTACATTGCTGACAGGTGATACTGCCTGACAGCTGGGAGTTCAGCTCAGGCTGTCAACTGTAGCAAGTATACACAGCTTCTCCAGAGTGTCAGTCTCTGGGTAGTTGGATTTTTTTTTACAGCTCACTTCCCCCAGAGAGCATCCCAAGAGAACTAGGTGGAAGCTGCCTAGTCGTTTCTGATCTAGCCTCAAAAGCCACGTAGCAGCACTTCTGCTGCGGTCTATTGGTTATAAGTAAGTCACTAAGGTTCCTCCAGAGTCAAGAGGTAGCAACATAGATTCCACCTCTCAATGGGAGGACTGTCAAAGAATTTGCAGACATCTTTTAAAATAACCACACTATAGGTAAAGCACTTGGAACAGTGCCTGTTCTACTCCATCATTAGTACTATTCTTTGGACATGATGCCATAGCCTTGTAGCCTTTTAAATGAACTCTTCTGTAGCTTAGTCATTTTTATTTTGTCTTGATGTTACAATCCATGATGTTTCTTTATGGAGTGACACTGGGGAAGATGGACAAACAACAGTTCTGGTAATTCTCAGAGCTGATGTTATATAAACCTTGCAGTTATATGGAGAAGATGGCTAGAGCATTTTCACTTAATTTTTCTTTGCCACTTGGTATCTTGTTAGGGCTTGTTAGTCAACACATCCCTGAAGCACAGGGTGAAATGACACATTGTTGCTCGTTGATGCCTGCAGAGGATGGGGGTGGATGCTAGCTCCTGACATCACTTTAGGATCCACTTATTTAAAATCATGACATATGAATGGTTAGTCCCTTAATAGGTCAGATCTGTTTTAACTTTAATTCATGCCAGTTCTCTGATTCCTATCAATTGTCCAACAGCTCTGTTTCTGGAGTAAAAAAACTTTTTCTTCTATAGATTCAAGACAAGAAGAAATACATATACTGTACTTCAGGTAGACTTCAATATCATAAAGCCTATCTTTGTTTGTTTCTAGTTTTATAAACAATCACATGTATTTTGGTTGAAAGACTAGGAAAGCTTCCTGATGCTGGAAGCCATATTTGCTGAGTCACTGTGTATTTATTTTCATTTAACATTGGTATGTTGAATATTTGAAATATTTTAAATTCTCAGGCTTCATTACTACGCACAGTTTGTCATATTATGAGGAGGAAGATGTATATATTTCCACTTTCTATCATGCTGTAATGTTGTAATGAAGGAAGCTTTATTTTATTAATGTGGAAATGCTGAGCAACCCCTTAGAAAACTACCTTTCAATTTAATATTCCTTCTGAAGTATAGGGAAAAAAAGATTTTTTAAAAATCTTCTTTTATATCAGCACTATTAAAAGAATGAAGAGACTCATGTTTTCCTAGAGTCTAAACGATTTTTGCACAGGGTCAATTTAGAAAAAATAAAATTGTTTGTTTTAGAAAGTGTGTCCTTTTAAAATGTGGAAAATGCCATATCTGCACTTAATATTCTATTGACATTTCTTATTAATGAAAGGTTTGTTGGTGTGTAACTGGCCGAAATTTCAGAAATACTGTAATGCTGGTATGCAATATGCAATGTAATAATGCAATATGTAATAATGAGCATTGGTGTGAGAGAAGACCTGGTGATGCTGGGCTCCTTAGGAAATAACCAGGGAGAAACAGTCTCACTGTTAACACTTCTCCCTGCTGCTGTGTCGCTGCTTTTACTCCTCCTTCCTTCTGTTCTCTAGTGCATGTAGGGTGGGAGTCTGTCCATGACTCAGTCATGTGGCGGCAGCAGCACAAACCCCAGACCCTGACCTGCCCCCGCAGAGAGAGCTTTCCCTGTTCCACAGTGAATACAACAACTATTTCTTGCACACCAACTGCATCTGAGAGTCTGCTTGCAGAGAAACCTTGCGACCTTGGGCAGCACTTCCTCCCCAGAGGAAGGGAATTTGATATGCAAAACACTTGCAATTTGATTTAAAATACGATCAAACTCTGACAGCTCATAGTTTTCTCTTTTAAAAAGGCAAGCAATAACCACTGATCAAATAACTTTTATTTTCAGCATAATCATTCTTATCGACGGAACCTATCGATGGAACCAAGATCAAGCAAGCCTGCCCAAGACCCTCTTGGGGATTTATTTCACACTATACTTCTGAGCTACAAGTGTAGCAAAACTCCGCTCTCCTCGTTTCCTGATCCAAAGTGTTGCACATCTGGATCAATATCGTTTTACCTGATCAAGAAATAAACTACACATTAATCAACCCTAGTGCTGACTAACTGGATTCTAGGAGAGGTGGATAGATTTCTTGAAACCATTTGTTTTCAATCTTGGTGATTAGAATCTTATCAGAGGAGCTTAAAAAATATTAATATCTAGGTTCCATCCCCGATCAATTAAATCAGAATCATTGGAGACAGAAAAGTTTCTGAATATTTTTACAGAGCTTTGCAGGTAACTCTAAAGTGCAAACTGGATGAAGAACAACTGTGCTCTAATCCGGCTAAAGTCAAAATACACATATATTAGACCACACACAAAAATAAACTCAAAATGGCTTAAAGACTTAAATAAAAGACATGACACCTTAAAACTCCTAGAAGAGAACATAGGCAAAACATTCTCTGACATAAATTGTACCAATGTTTTCTTAGGTCAGTCTCCCAAGACAATAGAAAGAAAAGCAAAAATAAACAAATGGGACCTAATCAAACTTACAAGCTTTTGTACAGCAAAGGCAACCATAAACAAAATGAAAAGACAACCTACAGAGCAGGAGAAAATGTTTGCAAATGATTCAACTGCCAAGGGCTTAATTTCCAAAATATACAACTGGCTCATACAACTCAATAACAAAAGGCCAAACAACCCAGTTGAAAAATGGGCAGAAGACCTAAATAGACATTTCTCCATAGAAGACATACAGATGGCCAACAGGCACGTGAAAAGATGCTCAACATCAAAACTACAATGAGGTACCACTTCACAACAATCAGAATGGCTATCATTAAAAAGTCTACAAATAACAAAAGCTGGAGAGGGTGTGGGGAAAAGGTAACCCTCCTACACTGTTGGTGGAAACGTAAATTGGTGAAGCCACTATTGAAAACATTACAGAGGTTCCTCAAAAAACTAAAAATAGAGTTGCCATATGATCCAGCAATGCCTCTTCTGGACATATATCCAGACAAACTATAATTCAAAAAGATACATGCACCCCTATGTTCATAGCAACATTATTTACAATAGCCAAGACATGGAAACAATCTAAATGTCCATCGACAGACGAATGGATAAAGAAGATGTGGTACCTATTATACAATGGAATATTACACTCAGCCATAAAAAAGAATGAAATAATGCCATTTGCAGCAACATGGATGGACCTAGAGATTGTCATACTAAGTGAAGTGAGTCAGAAAGAAAAAGACAAATACCATGTGATACCACTTATATATGGAATCTAAAATATGACACAAATAAACTTATCTATGAAACAGAAACAGATTCACAGACATAGAGAACAGACTTGTGGTTGCCAAAAGGGAGGGGGAGTGGGGAAGAAATGGATTGGGAGTTTGGGATTAGCAGATGCAAACTATTATATATAGAATGGATAAACAACAAGGTCCTCCTGTATAGCACAGGGAACTATATTTGATATCCTGTGGTAAACCATAATGGAAAAGAATATGAAAAAGAATGTATATATACGTTTAACTGAATCACTTTGCCTTGCAGAAATTAACACAACACTGTATCGATAAATCAACTATACTTCAATAAAATAAATTTAAAAAAAATACACATATATTAGAAAAAGCAGGTAAGTAGCTCAGGCCAAAAGGGAAAACTGAATACATTAAAGGCACAGATAACAATTATTTAACTTTTATTATTTTAATATAGAAAAGGTGACTTACACAAAAAACTGAAAAACAGAAGGAAACAACTCCAATTGTCGTACGAATAGGATTAACCAAGAAAGTAGTGTTTTAATCACCAGGAAAAGCAGAAACAAATACCATAAAGGAAACAATCCTCTAACTTCTACCTTTAACCTTTGATCAACATTTGTTCATGCAACAGGCCTCATCCAAAATAAATTTCATGGTTAGCAATAATAAATGTTCTTTACCTCCCACGAGAAATAATTCAAACTCCAGTTTGCATACTCTGATCATATTTTTTAAACGTGCCCAACATTACATAGATATGTAGCTTTTAATGTGGGTTTTGATTGAAAAATCCCATGGATTTATATAGGTCTTTAAATAAAAATGCACCATGGACAAACCAGTGTGTTTTATTTTGAGCTTATTTGGTCGGAATAAAGAGACCTATTCAGACTAGCTTAAACAGAGGGGGATATAAAGAGGGAATTCTCACAGACACAGAAGTTGCGCTTAAGCCTCACTGAGAGGGAACTAGGTGGGGACGAGGATGTGACAAGGACCAGACCATCAGTTCAGGCTATAGCTCCCTAGTTAGTGAGACTTGGCTATGCTCTGTGGGCCTGCCCCTCCCTGTCCCTTTGCCAGCGCTGAGCTGTCTTTGACTCAGTGTCCTTAGTAGTTCCATAAACTGTGGTGGAATTGGGAGGAGAAAGGTCATGTTCTAAACTGTGACTAAGACAGTAGGAACTGTGGGCAGAGGGGCAGACCCTCTTTGAATCTCTGTGAGAGTCAGGCCATGAGTGACAGCTTCAGGATAAGGGGACAACAGAAAAGCCAGCTGCCTAGTCTTTCCAAATATGAGAGGATCCACCTGGATGTGAAAAAGAGAAGCCTGGACTTGGGGTTAGAAGCCTGGACTTGGGGTTCAACCATAGCTCTTTCATTAACTAGCTGTCTTCTGTATAACCTTGCAACATTACTTCACGTCAGTTTCACTACAGAAAATGTGGCAAGAATATATACCCCACAGGACTGACTTAAGGAATAAATAAATAAAAGGTTGAAAATGCTTCGTAAATCTGAAAGCATGAGACAAATGCAAAGGAATAATTACTTCAATGGACCAGAATGTCAGGTTAATTACTACTGTAAGGAAGGCAGTGCCAGGCGACGGCTTATGAATAAATATCAGCTTGGCTGTCTATTTTAACTCATGTATCCAATATACTAATGTAATACCTCATGTGTGAATTTTCCAAAACACTGAAGAATGAATACTGGCCATTACTGCTTTCACATGAATTAAGGGCAGCATGTGGATGATTCCAACTTCATCATAAGTGAGGAAAAGCTGACGTTCAGAGACGCTAAGTTGCTTAAGTCCACACTGGTGGTAAATTACAGAGCAGGATTTGAAGTCATTTTGGACTGTGGGAGGGGGCAGCTCTTTCCTTAAGACTAAAGGGCACCAGTCTCTTCAACCAGTTGACCTCCTATCTATGTTGTCTCCTCCCTTGCCTTGGTTACATGAAAATCAGGCAGCATGAATCACATGTAATCACATTACATCTATTCAAATTGGGGTCTGCAAACGACAGCCTAGGCCAAATCCAGTCCTCTGTGTGCGCTAATAATGGTTTTTACATTTTTAAATGAAGAGAAAATTGAAATAAGAATAAAATTATGAGAAGTGAAAATTATATGAAATTCAAATTTCCATGTTGATCATTTGTTTACATGTTGTTCGTGGCTGTTTTCACACTACCAAGCAGAGCTGAGGAGACAGAGAAGGTATGGCTTGCAAAAACCTAAAGTATTTATTATCTGGCTCTTGTTTACAGACTCCTGATCTCCATTACTGGTTGCTTTTCATTTGTTTTCTTATTAATAAGAAAACAGTGTCTCATCGATTGTCATCAAAAGCATTTAAAGTGAAAAACTAATGGATGTATAACAAATTGGCAAAGATAAAAAAATTACAGTGGGGAAAATCCCTCTATTGTGGGAATAAAAAGTAGCACATGATTTCTGGAGACAATTTTACTACATGTGTAAACAGTTCTTATAAATCTGGATACCCTTGGACTCAATAATTCCATTTCTATAAAATTTTGCTAAGGAAATAGATATCTGTACAGAGATGTAGGAAAGGAGAATCATTTATACTAGTGAAAATTTATAAACAGACCAAGTGTCCAAACATGTATAATTAGCTAAGTAACTTATAGTATATCCATCAAATGGAATGTAATAAAGTCATTAAAAAGAATAACACACCTACATTTACTGAGTTGAAACATGTGCATAATACATGTTTAGGGGAAAACATCGTGGTACACAAGAACATGTATAGTATGTTCTTTTAGTAAAATTATATGTTCTGGGGCTTCCCCGGTGGAGCAGTGGTTGAGAGTCCGCCTGCCGATGCAGGGGACACGGGTTCGTGCCCTGGTCCGGGAAGATCCCACATGCTGCGCAGCGGCTGGGCCCGTGAGCCATGGCCACTGAGCCTGCGCGTCCGGAGCCTGTGCTCCGCACCGGGAGAGGCCGCAACAGTGAGAGGCCCGCATACCGCAAAAAACAAAAACAAAAAAACCAAAAAATTATATGTTGTGGTATTTTATTAAGTGTGATCTTTAAAAATATAAAAGGTGGAACAGCAGAAAATATAGCATTTACTGAGTTTTAAGTACTCTATTAGACAAACCTAAACGTTATTTCATTTAAAATTCCCAACAATCCTGTAAGCTATTCACTCATTTTTAATTTAATTATATTTTTAATGTACTTAAAATTGTCTCCATTTTATGAGTGTTGAAACTGAGGCACAAAAAATTGCCCAAAGTTACATAACCAGTAAGCAGTAAGGCCAGGATTAGAAAGCTCATGTTCTTTATACCCTACACCACAGTTTCCTATCAGGGATCAGGTTGAATATTTTATTTTAATAAAAATCAAACAGTAAACTTCAGTATGTTCTTTTACTATAAATGGCTGAGGCCCTTCCTGAGATACAGCCATGTTTCATGGGAAAACTGGGGGAATTCCAATCAGAGAGATCCATGTCATTCACTGCTTAACCATTTACTGTCTGTGTGATACTGAACGAGTTATTTAGCCCAGTGAGTTCTTCTTTCCTTAAAATAAAATGGACATAATGATATTTATCTCATAGAGTTATTGTGAAGATTAAAAGCAGCAATATAAGCACATAAAAAAGCATATTAAAAAAGCATGTAAGACATACTTGAAAAGCAATAAACTTTGATTCCCTTAAGAATGTAATAAACGATGAGTACCATAATTTACCCGTGTGTCTACATATGGATTTCTAAAATACCTTAAGACTGGTTGTCATCAGTTTAGAGCTACTAATTTAGAAATCCTTATTTTGTCTTTTTGAAGGAAATGATGCTAAAGGAAGAGACTGACTTATCACAGACATAGCAATCATTCTCTGAGTCCTTGATGTAAAATTTATACAGCCCTTCCATTACAGACAAGCACACTTTACATCTAGAGATATTACTTAGCGTGCCTAAGAATGACATTTGTCTGCTAAAAAAATATATGTTAGCTGGCAAGAAAAATATCCAATTCTTCAAAAGAATGACTTGGGAAATTTCCTTTCTGATAGTGTTAGGACTACAACTTAGCAAGTTAGAAAAATACCAACAATCGAGGAATGGTTGCTATGGGATCCTCTTGTAGGTGTCATGGCTGGGGTACCGAAATAGCTGAGTACAGTCCTAGCCATTGGTTCAAACACAAGAAAACAGATTGAGTCAAGTGTCTTGAATAGGGAAAAGTGGCACCTGTGTTTGATACACCTTTAAAACAAGGGAGTTTCATCTTGTTCCATGATTTGTGCTGTGCCACATCTGGTAATTTTCATCTCTATTTTTCTAGCATTTTTAAAAACAAGCCAAACAGACTTCTCTTGATGTTTACTTCTTTTACTGATATCACACCTAGAATCTTCCTTTCCAGTGTATGAAATTGATTCTGTGAAACTTCGATGTCTCTGTAGAAAATTGGTGAGAAATTTCGCTATAAAAATGGAATGACATTGAATGTGTCTGTGAAATTCAGGAGGAAGTATTCTACTTCCTCTCATATTTAATCCATGCTCCATAAAGAGTGGAAGGCCCATTTATGCTCTGATATTTAATATGATTTCATTTTTTATTGGTAAAAATTTTCCTTACAAAGCATAGGTAAATGCCCCATCTCCTCTGGGATTTTTTTTTTTTTTTTTTTT